>NC_077228.1:77334828-78032974 GCF_027887165.1 Monodelphis domestica | reverse complement strand
AATGTGAGAGATAGATGTGGCCTTTTTCTGTAAACTTTGAGCCAATTTTAGAGAAATTTTTAGGGCGAATTATACTTTATCATTGTATAGGATGTGAGATGCCTACACCACTAGACTAAAGACATTATCTATTCAACCCATTCAACATCAGATTTTGTTTTCCCACCATGGAACACCCCAAATCAATCAACATTAATTGTTTAAAAAGTATATACAGTTCTGTGCTACATGCTAGAGATACAAAAAGACAAAAATGAAACAGTCCCTACCCCCAAGGAGCTTACATTCTACTAGACAGTCTCTGCACCTTTGTACCCTAGGGAAGAAATGTAATGTCTCTAAAGAGAGAATAGACCCAGAGAGACGAAGAAAAATAGAGAGGCAGAGGGAAGGCGCCCAGGAGATGGGGAAGAAAGTCCTAGCTCTACCATTTGTTAGCTATGTGATTTTATGTACGTTAATTAACTGTGCTCTCGGATCCACATCTGTAAAATTGGGAGGGTTTGATTAAATAATTTCTAAGGTCCTTCCTTGGACCATATACCCTCTTTCCTTAGGAGGGTTCCTTCCCTAGGCCTAGAAATTGGCCCTTAATTGCCTATTTTAGAGAGGGAGCAGCTGGTGAGTTAAATACTAAACCAGTTATAACCTCTTTATAGCCTGAATATCTGAGATCATATTCTTTTTTAAAAACCCTTACTTCCTGTCTTAGTATCAATACAAAGTATTGATTGATTTCAAGGCAGAAGAGCAATATGGGCTAGAAAATTGAGTTTAAATGACTTGGCCAGGTCATAAGTGTTGGAGATCAGATTTGAACCTAGGACCTCTGACCTCCAAACCTAACTCTCTATTCACTGAGTCCCCTATTGATCCCTGAGATTATATTTGTTAGCAGATAGAATAATTCATTCTTTCCTGTTTCCTTATCCCTCTCCAATAAATAAACACAGGTGGGAAAGGAGTTTGAATTAGTTTGCCACTGAACCCCTTTCAACCCTCATATTCTGATTGTGATCTAGAAGAGAGGTTGACAAGTTATTCCAAGTATCAAGTCACCACTGGAAAAACTTGCATTTGGAAGAGAAAGGAGATAGCTGCATGGATCATTTGCTTAACAGAGGAAGGAGAAAATTAAAAGGTGACAAGAAGAAAGATGCTAGCCCTTGAACACAAAAAACAGCTGTTCTTGAAGGGTTTCTAAGGCATGAAGGTTATTGTTGTTGGGTTTTTGTTTTGTTTTGAAACTGGGTCTCCTTAACTCACCTGGGGAAGTTGCAGTGAACATTCAGGGTTGATCCCACTGTGATTGATATGGGAAGCTTTAACCTTCACCATTTTTTCCAACCTAGGCCAATTTGCCCCTCCTTAGGCCACCTGTTGGCCTTTTGCTTCTAGGACTCACCTTATTATTATTGTATTTTGTATGAATACCAGATCAATTTTAGCCCTACTGAAGCAAGGAACTCCTGAACTCAAGCAATCACCAGCCTCAGTCTTCCCCAGGAATTCCAATCCCAAGGAGACGTTATAAGCATGTACCACCATGGCCAGATAAATCATGAGGTTTTTTTTTTTTCCATATCTGAGAAGAATGTGTTTCCCAATTCCTCTTCTTCCTGCTGGAATTCTTAATGATAAAGTTCATTAGAAACATTAGATGCTTAAAAATATAGATAACTATTTTCAGTGGAAAGAGAATTGGCTTCAGAATCAGCAGACCTGGTTTCAAATTCTACCTCTCTGAGAATTATTTATCTATGGGACATAATCTATAATGGATAATTTCATTACACTTAACAGTAATAATGGTATAATGGTGCTAGGTCCCTCCATTGAATGAATCAAAGGGCAGTCACATCTCAGAATTCTTCTTCCATCCAGACTGGCCAATACTACTGATAATCTTCTTAACCCATGGGAGGTCAACTATGTTGGAGATGGAGGTGTAGTTCTGTGATCTACAGAGACAGAAATCAAATGGAAAACTAAACTCCAGAAAAACAGAATCTTCTGACACTAGCTAGTCCCTGGTGTGGGAAAAAGGGAAGCATTGTAATGTGCTTGTCAACAGAAAGTAAATTCTTCATGAGCTTTGGAGGAAGAGAGATTCTCTTTTCTTTTGATATTGCCAAAGTCAAGATCCAAGGACATAAGGTTTTCAAAGCTCTGGGGAGATGGTTCCTCATTTGCACAGGCTTCTATAAAAATGACTCAGCCAAAGTACAGGGAGAATCCCCACCTCCTCTGATTGACTGTCAAATAATATTCCCAACAGGCCTGCAAAGCTCTTTCCCAGACCCTCACAAATAGAATTGTTTGTCCCCTTGCTCTCTGAAAGCTTTCCAGGGTTATCTCACCCCAAATTTTCCCCTTCTTCATTACCATCAATGACACCAGGACCCTATGAATCTTGTCTGATTACATCCTGGGAACTAGTTTTGTATATCTGTGTGTGTGTGTGTGTGTGTGTGTGCATGCATGCACGCGCATGTGTGTGTCTCCCTTCCCTCTTTCTCTCTTTCTCCTCTGTTTCTATCTCCTCTCTCTGTCTCCCCTTTCTCTATCCCCTTTTTCCTCCCCTCTCTCTCCTCTGTTTACTTTTACCCTTCCTCTTCTCCATCTCTCTCTCTCTCTCTCTCTCTCTCTCTCTCTCTCTCTCTCTCTCTCTCTCTCTCATTCTCCCCATTTCTGTCTCTGTTTCTCCCTGTCTTTCATTTTTTGTGTCTCTCCAACTGATGCTCACACGGCATCAGTTTGATGCCCTTTATCATCCATTGCCTTTCTTAGCTCCCTCTTACATCTCCAGTACCCTGGATAAGTCACTTACTCTCTCAGTGTCCTGGGCAACTCTCTTAAGACAGGAACTTCTTCAGGACATCTTCAGGACTTCTTCAGGACAAACTTAGATGAGGGGGGAAATTACATGTTTATTTCAGTATAATTAGTTTCTTCCATAATTCTATCTGTTTTATTTTATGATTAACATCTTCAATTGCCTTTTGGATATCTTGCACTGAATATCTTACATTTGGCATACCCAAGACTGAATGTGTTCTCTTTCTACCAAAACTTCCCTCCTTTCTGAATTTTCCCATTATGGTGGATGGCTCTGTCATCCTTCCCATCACCTAGCCTTGCAATTGGGATATCTTTGACTCCTCACTCTCTCTCACTCCCCCTCCCACGTCCAATCTTCCAAGTTCTGTCAATTTTACCCTTGTAGCATATTTCATGTGTGCTCCCTACTCTTCCTCTGACACTAATACCACCTCATACCTGGATGACACAATAGCTTGCTGATGGGTGTGCCTGCCTCAAGTCTCTTCCCCCTTCAGGATCTGACCATGTCACCTCATGCTCAATAAACTCCAGTGGCTCCCTATCACCTCCAGAATCAATATAAAATCCTGTTTGGCTTTTAAAGTCCTTTATAACTTGGCCACTTCCTGCTTTTCCAGTCTTCTTACACTTTAAAAAAAAAATAAAAACCTTACCTTCCATCTTAGAATCCATATGTGTTGGTGCCAAGACAGAAGAGTAGTAAAGGTTAGGCAATGGAAGTTAAGTGATTTGTCTAGGAAGCTAGGAAGTATTTGAGACCAGGTTTGAACCCAGGGATTCCTGTCTCAAGTCCTGGCTCTCAATCCACTGAGCTACCTAGCTGCTCCCAGTCTTCTTACACTTTAAACATTCACAAACTCTGAAATCCAGAAACACTGACCTCTTTGCTGTTCCTTATTTAAGATTCTATCTCCAGTCTCTGGGCATCTTCTATGGCTATCCTCCATGCCTGGAATCCTCATCTTTGCTTATTGCCTTTGCAATAATATCTTCTACAAGAATCCCATACATCCTTATACTGATGACTTTCTTCTGTTGATTGCTCTTCAATTTACCCTATTTATATCTTGTTTATGTTGTTGTTCAGTCATTTCAGCCATGCCCAACTTTTGTTGACCTGCTTTGGGATTTTCTTGGCAAAGACACTAGAGTGGTTTGCAATTACCTTCTCCAGGTCATTTAACAAATGAGGAAACTGAGATAAACAGATTAAATTACTTACCCAGGATGGCACAATGTCTGTGGAAGTGTCTGAGGTCAGATTTGAACTCAGGAAGATGAGCCTTCTTGACTACGGGCTCAGCACCCAATCCACTGTGCCACCTAGCTGTGATGGATTTTAGTACATATGTGTTGTCTCTCATTAGGCTGTGAGCATCTTGAGAGCAGGGCTAATCTTTTGCCTTTCTTAGTATCTCCGGGAATTAGGATGGAGTGGATGCTTTAAAAATTATTTTCAACTGTTTTTGAAAATGTTCTGAGAAAGGGTCTACAGGTTTCACCAGCCTGCCAAAAGATCTGCGACACAAAAAGGATTAAGAAGCCCTATAAGTTGCAGAGCGGGTGACAATCTGCATTGGTATAGAGAGTTTCCTTACTGGGAGTTCTCTATTCCAATGAATCTCAGATCTGGTACAAATGTAAAATATGCCAGGCACTGTGCTAGAAGCTAGGAATAGGAAGACAAGACTGACAAACAGCCCGTGCCATCACAAAGCTTGCACGTGACTGTTGTGAGAAAAAATGCTACTAGCCTAATCTACTAATGTGTAGGAATGTGCCAGATGATTCTTCCTGGGTAGTGTTGGTTTGCCTTTCTTGGCCCATTTTCCCTGCATCTGTTCTCTTTTTCCGTCTCCATTCCATGCTCTCCACAAGGTTCCAAGGATGACGAGGGCAGTCTACTCTTCCACATAGACCTATCCATGATAGCAGTAGAAACTCAAGTGTTGCTGACAAAACCATGAAGAAGAATGTCAAAGAAAAATCTTGGGAGTATCTAAGTGACTCGGTGGATTGAGAGCCAGGCCAAAAGACAGGAGGTTGAGGGCTCAAATCTGACTTCAGCCACTTCCTAGCTGTGGGAACCTGAGTAAGTCACTTAACCCTCATTGCTTAGCCCTGGCTGTCCTCCTGCCTTAGAACCAATATTGGTTCTAAGACAGAAGGTAAGGGAATTTTAAAAAGAAAAGAAAAATCTTCAGTATCATAGAAGAACAGTCTTGCTTCACTCCAACAGTCAACTAAACCAGTATTTTTTTTATGTTGGGACACAGTGGTTGAACCACCAACATCCTGGCATATCACCACAACTGGGTTTTCCCAATAACTCTGACTCCTACCCCATATGCATGACCACTAGATTCCCTTGCCCATCTCCATCTTCATTATTGTGTTCTCTTCTTCTTGGCCCTATACTGTCTTGGTTCTCTGCTCATTATTTAGGCCATTATTTATCTGGCTCTTCATCTTCCTCCTGTGCCCTAAATATCACCCCATTGTTGTTCAATGATTTCAAATCTTCATGACCCCATTTTGGTTTTCTTGGCAAAGATACTCAAGTGGTTTGTCATTTCCTTCTCCAGCTTATTTTGCAGATGAGGAAACTGAGACAAACAAGGTTAAGTGACTTTTCCAGGATCATACAGCTAGGAAGTGCCTGAGACTGGACCTGAATTCATGAAGATGTGATATCCAGATTCAAAGCTCAGGGCTCTATCTACCATGCAAGCTAGCTATCTAAATTTCAACATACCTAAGTCTTAGTTCTTGACACTGTACTTTTCACATAGCACTTTATCCCCTGGAAATCATGACTAGTCAAATGGCTTCAACTATCAGATATTGGGAAAATTATCCAGTACATAGCCCTGGCCTGACTTCTCACCGGAGCTCTGCTCTCCCTTCTCTAGTTGCCTGAAAATCATTTAGCCTTTCTGAAATTCACCTGCCTAATCCATAAAATGGGTATAATTACAGATGCTTGCTTATCTTATAGAGTTCCTTTGAAGAACAAATGAAATAATGGATATGAAATCCCTTTATAAACTATAAAGCACTGTGCTTTATTGTCCCTCTATACCATCCTTCAATGCCTCTCTTCTCTGTGAACCCTTCCCCATTGCCATAATCCTCAAAAACAGCTCCTTATTCTGAATTTCTATAGCTATATATTATTTACACCCATCATAAGCTCCATGGTTTATGCTGCCATATACTGTAACTATCCACTGATGGATACCATGTTCTTTCAACAAGATTATGAATTCCTCAAAGGCAGGGCAGTGTGATGTAGTGGGTAGAGCACTGGACTGGAAGTCAGGAAAACCCAGGTTCTAATCCCATCTCAAACACTTACTAGCTGTATGACACTGGACAAACCTCTTAACTCTGGACTTCAATTTACTCATCTGTAAAATGGGCTCAACCTCTAAGAGCTCTTCCATCTCTAAATCTATGATCCTATAAATCTCATGCCTCAGTGTAACTAATTGCACACTAGGCAGAATACAAAGATAGTTTACATTTCTATAATGCTTACAATTTATTTTTTTTAAGTGAGAGTTTTGTTACACACCCGTTTAGGGTAGATAATGCAAGTATTGTTATCCCTATTCTTACAGGTGAAGGAATTGAGGCTCTGAGAGGTAGGTAATTGGCCATGAGTTTGAAATCTAGGTTCAAACTGCTAGATTTCTGGTTCCCAGTCCAGTAATTTTTCCAATAAACAATAATGACAGTGATGATGATGATGATGATGATGATGATAAACTTCTTGTGTATTCTTTTCAAATATCTTTTGTTGTGAGAGAAACACATCCAAATTTGTAGCAGGATCTCACCCCAAGAATGGGGGACTCAAACTCTGCTCAATCCAAAATTTAGAAAAAAAGTTTACAGTGGAATAGTCTGGAGGCTAATCAAGTAGCTTTAGGGATAAGGGATAAGCCTAGAGATTAGCAGAATAACTTCTCTGGGTCTGATAGAATAGCAGCTCTCCAGGTGCAGAGTAGCAGGGCCAAGTGTTGCTTAGCAGCCTCAGTTGTAGAGTAACAACTTCTCTCTGTAGATCAGGGTTGGCATATATATTGGGTCTGGGGATGAATCATAACCTGGAAAATGGGCATGACCAAATTCAGGTGGAGGCGTGTTTTGGGGTTTGACATGTATGTCATGGGGAATGAGTATGCACTGGTTTGGGGGATTCTTCTGGAATGCCAAAGTCCCCAGTTACATGGGTCCTTTGTTCCCCCATTGTCTACCTTGTCATCAATGTCAATGCAGGAGAGGTCTCTCTGCCCTTCTGGAATATGAATATGAGGGGATAGAATGAGGTACATTGGAGGACCCCCCTAGGTAATTAATTAATTATGTCTCACAGCTCCAAACTAAAGTAAGTATGAAACAGTACAAGTAATGAATAAAACAGATTAGGCACAAAGCTGATGACCAATATAGATTACCAATCCAGTGCAGAGCTGTAACTGATCAATCATGCTTGATTCATGCTGAAAATACAGGTTTGGCCATTGATGTTTAACTAGCACTAACTAGTGAGAAATGCAAGATTTCAGAGTATGAGGGTCCTGTTTTATCACTACCCCTCACTGCCCACTGTCTGCCCCCATCACTTCTCCCCATGGTAAACCATCACAGAGAGAGACAGAGAGAGACAAAGACAAAGAGACAGAGAGAAAGAGAGAGAGACAGAGAGACAGAGACAGAGACAGACAGACAGACAGACAGACAGACAGACAGACAGAGATGCCAGCTTCTCCCAATGGTGCAAAAGAACCTCTACATCAAACTGTGCCCAAAATTTTTTAGAAATTTCAAAAGGTCCTGAAAATTTTTTAATAATTCTAATCTATGACCTAGATAAAGGCATAGATGGTATTCTCAACAAATTCCCAGATGACATAAAGCTGTGAGGAAATGACAGGATCAAGGTCCAAACAGATCTTTAAAAACCAGAGCATTAGACTGGATCTAATAAAAGTAAATTTAATAGGAATAAATGTAAAACCTTGCACTTGGGTTCAAAAAATTCATCTTCACAGGCACAAAATGGGGGAGGCATGGAGAGGTATCTTTGCTCTCAAAAGGAAGTGGGGGTTTCAGTGGACTGCAATTTCAACATGAGACAGCAGTCTGATGTGGCAAATCAAAAGGCTAATGTGGTCTTGGGCTAAATTAAGAGAAGAGCATAGTTCCCAGGAATAGAAAGGTGATCATCCCACTGTACTCTGTCCTCATCAGATCTCATCTGGAGTATTATGGTGACTTCTGGGCTTGTTGTTATTGCTGTTCAGTCGTATCTGACTCTTCATGACCCCATTTGGGGTTTTCTTGGCAAAGATATTGGAATGGTTAGTCATTTCCTTCCCAGCTCATTTTACAGATGGAGGCCAATCAGGTTAAGTGACTTGCCCAGGGTCACATAGCTAGTAAGTGTCTGAGGCCGGATTTGAACTTAGTAAGATGAATCTTCCTGACTTCAGAAGCCACACCCTATCCATTGTGCCACCTAGCCGCCCTAAGTCACCATGATTTAAAAAGGACATTGATCATCTGGCTGGTGGTGTCCAGAGGGAGAACAACCAGGAATGAGGCCCAAGACAAATGAGAATCAATTGAAGGTACTGGGCATGTTTTAGCTGGAGAAAAGAAGATTCAGCATAGACATGATCGCTATCTTCAAGTATTTCAAAAGCCTTAATAAGGAAGAGGGATTAGACTTGTTATGTTTGGCCCCTGAGGGCCAAATCAGGAGCAACACATAGAAGTTACAAAGAGGCTCATTTAGACTTGATGGCAGGCATGTTTTCCCAACAATTAGTGCTTTCTAAAAGTGGAGCAAGCTGCCTCAAGGGGCAGGGGCATTCCCCCTCCTAGGAGGTCCTCAATCAGAGGCTAGATGATCATTCATCAGTCATAGCAAAAGGGGAGGGGATTCATTTGGGGTATAGGTTGTGCTGCTGGCTGCTGAGGTCCCTGGCGACACACACACACAGAGTCTGTGAAACAATGTTTGCCATCATTTCTGAATTCCTCAAACCTCTGGGCACAATTTAATCCAATAATAGCAGAGTGGCATATTTGCAGGGCACAAACTGACTTTCTAGAAGGAAGGAAGGAGTTTGCCCATCTTTAAGGAGCCTCATTTCCTAAGAGGAAGTCTGCTCCCCCTCCAAGCAGCAAGCTCCCTCACCAGCCACCCAGAGTAAAGACCAGACAAGCCAGAACTTGACAGAATCTGTCATCATCTCCTAATACAATGGCAGCTGTACAGTCCTGGGGGAAGGGAAGGGAAGGGGAAGGGGAAAGGGAAGGGGAAGGGGAAGGGGAAGGGGAAGGGGAAGGGCAAGGGGAAAGGGAAGGGCAAGGGCAAGGGCAAGGGCAAGGGCAAGGGCAAGGGGAAGGGGAAGGGGAAGGGGAAGGGGAAGGGAAGGGAAGGGAAGGGAAGGGAAGGGAAGGGAAGGGAAGGGAAGGGAAGGGAAGGGAAGGGAAGGGAAGGGAAGGGAAGGGAAGGGAAGGGAAGGGAAGGGAAGGGAAGGGAAGGGAAGGGAAGGGAAGGGAAGGGAAGTCAGAGTCCTTCCCAACCTCCTGTCACTGACATGCTACAGATGGTAAGCAGCAAACGCATAGCTGAATAAGGCACCATCAAAGAAAGATTTCATCATCCACCAGCGATCAGGCATGACATTTTCTCCCCCCAGGGATCTTCAAGCAGTCCTAGGCCACTCCTCAGGCTCCTGGGGGTACCCAAATCTCTGAGCAGGAGTGAGATTCCGATTCTTTGCCACCCCACACACACACCACCCCCAAATAGGCTGTAAGGTACTTGAGATCAAATCTCTAGCAGTCAGTTGATAAGCATCTACTCAATGTTTTTTACAGCTAACATCTATATGGCACTTTGAGGTTTGCAAAGCATTTTACAGATATCATCTCTATGTGACCAGCACTGTGCTAAATGCCAGGGATACAAAGAAAAAGCAAAAACAGTATCTTGCCTCAGAGAGCTCATAGGGAAGACAATCATTAAGGTAACTAAATATATACAAGATCTTTACAGGATGGAAAATAATCTTGGAGCAGAAGGCACTAATAGCTAGGAGGACCAGGAAAGACCTCCTGAACTAGGTAGGATTTGAGCTGATTCTGGAAGGAAGTCACAGAAAATTGGTGAAAGTGGGGCCACTAGGGGCATCAGTGGATAGAAAGCCAAGTCTGGAGATGGAAAGTCCTGGGTTCAAATATGACCTCAGATACTTCTTAGCTGTGTGACCCTGGGCAAGTCACTTAACCCCAAATGGCTAGCTTTTGCCACTTTTCTACCTTGGAATCAATACTTAGTACTGATTCTAAGACAGAAGATAAAGGTTTACAAAAAAGAAAAAAATAAGAAAAGAAAATAGGTAGCAAATAAGGAGAAAGGGAATTCTAGGCATGGGGAACAGCCAGTCCCTGCACACTGAAATGGGAGATGGCATGCCCTAGTTAAGAAACAGAAAGGAGACTAGTGTGGCTATCTGGAGAGTGGATAAAGGGAAACAAGGTATAAGTAGATATAAGAAGATAGCAAAAGTAGTAAGGGGCCATGCTATAAAGAGTTTTTAATGCCAGTAGACTTTCAGTTGGAATCCTGGAGGTAAAAGAGAGCCTTTGGAGTTTTTTAAGAAGAGAGATGGAATGATGTATGCTCAATACCTAGCCAATGCTTTACACAATTTTTGGACCAGACTTGTGGTATTATTGGCATAGGGAATTTGTAGAAAGGAAACTCCTGCTATCAATGAAGATCGGCACCTTGGAGAGTTGAGTCAGACAATGAGAAATCAAGTGATTTGCCCAGAATCACATAATCAATATGAATCAACAGCAGAACCTGAACACAGGTCTTATTTACTGGATTGGGGAAAGGAAGGACAAGGTTGATCTCTATCAACAATTCCATATTTTCTCTATATAGAGTAGGTACTTAATCAATGCTTGTTTAATTGAATTATATGTATGGAATTGATTGAATATATTATCTATACAGATCCCCCAGAGTTTAGGAGGGGAATTTCAGCTAGGTGTCAACCAAAAGTCTCAGCACTGAACTCCAACCATTAGTACAAATGGGGTCTATCTTTTTTACTAATTATTTGTTGTTTTAACAGCCACAGCCCAACATTCACTTAGTGGCATAACTTATATGAACATCCCCTTTAGAGGAGTCAGGCTTTGTCTCTATTTTATAGCAGACAAAAGAAAAGGAAGAAAAAGTGAGCATCCTCAAGACTACAGATGGAGCCCTGAATTATTAACACCCAGATGCCCATATTCTGCATCTGTCTTTAGCATCGAAACACCTTTCATTCCAATTCTTAAATGCCCTGGAGCTGACAGCATGAACTCTTGGCAACTGAATCTCAGCCCAGCCCACAGGTAAGACTGCTGAGAGCAATCCATATGAAACTCCTCAGGGTTGAATATGGAAAGCACAAGGAATAAATTAGGATGTCCTAGAGGGACAGGAAGTTGTTTCAGAAGAATCAGTTCTCCTGGGACTATGAAAAAGTCATCATTCACACACTTGGAAAGAGATGAACTGAGGCAGAGCAACTAAAACAAGTCTACACAGTGAAAACAATTATGTAAACTGAGACACATCAGAATATTGATCGATGAGTTGACCATTGGTGATGGCAAAGTCTATCTCCCTCTTCTTGGCCAAAGAGTAGGAGTCTACACAGTGAAAACAATCATGTAAACTGAGACACATCAGAATATTGATCAATGAGTTGACCATTGGTGATGGCAAACCCTATCTGCCTCTTCTTGGCCAAAGAGTAGGAGTCTACACAGTGAAAACAATCATGTAAACTGAGACACATCAGAATATTGATCGATGAGTTGACCATTGGTGATGGCAAACCCTATCTCCCTCTTCTTGGCCAAAGAGTGGGAGATAGTAGATGTGGAATGAGGTATATATTGATCACCAGGCATGGCCAATATGTCAGTCTGCTTTACTTGGTTCTATCTCCTTATTACAAGGAAAAGTTCTATTTGGATAATAAAGGACAGAATTATTGGGAAATGATGGTGATAAAAGAAAGGGGCCAAAGCCTTAATATAAAGCATTTGCTTTTAAATTTTAAAAAACAAGGAATGATGTCAATGGTACTAAATGGCTTCTCTGAACCATATGGTTGACCACCTACCAGAGGTTTTCCTTGATGCTCAAGCTCTTGGTCACCCCCTAACACCATCTGAAAACTAGTAGGGTTGGGGAGAACTGGGAGAAAAGAAGGCCCACAGACAGCCCCTGCAACTTTAGCAGTGTAATGTATGGAAAAAGAGAACTGAAATCTGTCATATAAATGCAGAGCTTATAAATTTAAACCTAGAAAGCACCTTAGAGATGATCTACTCTGGCTCCCACCCCATTATATAGATGAGAAAACTCATCAAAGGTGATTTTCTCAAAGTCACACAGGTAGTAAGTGGCAGATATGGGCTAGGAGTTCCAAATCTACCTGGATCCCAGCCCCAGTTTGCCCACTTCCTAGCCTAGAGACATGCATGGTGGGGATAACGTATCTGCACACTATCTCATGGGGTTGCTGTGAGGGAAGGGCTTTGAGAACTGGTAGGGGCCATCTAAACATGAACTGTTTTACCTCCAATGTACTCTCCCTCCCCCCATTTCCCTGTGGTGCTTGATCCTACACTGCAGCAGCAGAGCCAGCCAATCCCCTTCAAAACAAGACAGAGCTTATTTTCCAGGCTGAATGAGTGAGTACATCTACACACCCACCTCCTCCCAGTTAGGGAGGCTTCCATCATGCCATTCTGGAACTTAAATGAAGCAGGTGACAGGCAATCCAGCCAGATGAATCCTCTGATTGTGACCAGTAGGACCATATGGGTGAGGAAGAGCCTGAGGCCAAAGGTGGATGGGGGGAGAGTGGTAAGGGGGAGCCATCCATTTGCCTTGAGCTGGCAAGCTACATTGCAAGACAAAGATGCTTTGGGAGGGGCACTGTTATGGAACACCATCCATCAGCCCTGACTGAGTGCCCAGGACATGCCTGGCACACCGGCCACCCAAGCAGAGTTGTCTGAACTCGATCTTCTCTCTGGCAACTGACATCCTAAAGTAGAGGGTAAACAACTTCCTATTTTTAAGGCTTTCCTTAGAGTGTTGATTTTATTTTGGTGGAAACCAGGGAAGAACATCAAGGAGAGGAGGAGGGGGGACGGAGGGGAGTCCCTAGATCTCTGGTGACAAATCCCACTCGGCAGATCTGAGGACTCCTGTGGAGATGGAGATAGCTTATCAATGCCCCGGTGAGAGGCGATGGGGAACATTCTGATCAAGCCTCCTTTTAGAAGAGGAAGGCTTTATATAGAAGGCTGAGTGTAGGACAGGGAATGTCCTGGCTGGAGGCCTCCTTCGTGGGGAGGAGATGTGGGTGGATGGGTTGAAAACAAGGAGCTTTATAAATAACTCACTAAGAACCCATGGGGCTTGTACTACACACACAGGCCTTTTCTTAGAAAGGCGAAAGAGTAACTTGCTCTTTTGGTTCCCGGCTGACCCCTCCTCCTTCACCCCATCTACAAGTTCTTAAAAGGGCAGAAGGAACAAGCATTTATTAAGCACCTACTACATACCAGGCACTGGACTAAGGGATTTACAAATATAACCCTAATTTTATCCTCACAACAATCCAGGGAGGTAGGGGCTAGTTAATATTATCACAGTTGAGGAAACTGAGGCAGACAAAGGTCAAGTGACTTACCTAGGGTCATACTGCTAGGAAGTATCTGAGACTCTATTTGAATTCAGGTCTTCCTAACTCCAAGTCCAGCACTCTGTCTGCTACAAGACCTAGCCACCTTAAAGGCCTTTTCTTCCTCATTCTCTCTTCCTATTCTAGTTGGATTCTAGTTGTGGTTTACCTGGGCTTCAATCAACATTTTAGGCCCAAGACAAAATAAAAGCAAAAACCTATTTCATCAGCTTATTTAGGCTTTTTATTTTTTCTGCCTTTGCCAACTGTGCTTTCCTCGCATCCCACATTTTCTTCTAATGTGCTGCTTTTTAATGAGAAAATCCATACTTCCTCTGGGTCATCGTTCTGTACACTGGGGGGCAAAAATGTTGTTCCCTCATGTACCATGCTTGCCAGCTCCCTGGAAGGTAGCTTGGAACTCATATTCTGTTTGCTCCTTTAAGAGTATTTAGAACGTGGGGATAATCGAAGGAACCCAGTGAAATGCTGGACTGGAGAATTTCTTTTGGACCTGAGTCTGGACCCCAGGGCCTTTGGGTGGGTTCCATGCTCAGACCCCTTGATAAAAGAGGTTGCTACTTAGTCCCTGTGGTTTTCTGCACTTGAGACTACGTTGAAGATGCTTGCGACTGAGCAGCAAGAGCCACCCATTCAATTGGCTTTCAAAAATTAAATAGCTTTCTCCCTCTCTTCTTCTCCCTTTCCTTCCCACTTCCTCCTTCTTTGCTCTATCTCTCTCTCTCTCTCCTATCTTGGTCCCCCTCCCTCTGTCTGTCTCTGTCTGTCCCTTTCTGTCTATTTCTCTCTGTCTCTCTGCCTGTTTCTGTCTCTATCTCTGCTTCTCTCTATCTCTCTGTCTCTGTCTCTCTGTGTGTCTCTCTGTCTCTGGCTCTGTCCCTCTCTACCTCTATCTGTCTCTGTGTCTCTATCTGTCTCTTTCCCTGTCTCTGTCTCGCTATCTCTATCTCTCCCTGTCTCTCTCTGTATCTCTCTCCCTGTCTCTCTGTCTCTGTTTCTCTTTCTCTATCTCTTTGTCTCTCTGTCTCTCTGTCTCTCTCTCTCTCTTTCTGTTTCTCTGTTTCTCTGTCTCTGTCTGTCTGTCTGTCTGTCTGCCTCTCTCTCTTTTTTCTCTCTCTCTCCTGAAAACCAACGTGAAGGCTATTGAGATAGTCCAGGTACAAGGTGATGAAGGACTGGATTAGAATGGTGGTATTATCAAAGTAAAGTAAGATGTTTATATGAGAGCATTTACAAAGATATGGTTGAAACAACAGGAGGTGAGAGAGTGGGCAGTCTAGGATGACACCTACATTACAAGCCTGAGTAACTAGGAAGATAGTGGTCCCTCCAATAGTAACTATGAAGGTAAGAAGATGGGAGCACTGGGATAGGGGGAGTGATGAGAGAAATGCATTCAGTTTTAGACATGTTGAGTTTAAAATATCTGCAAAACATTCAGTTTGAGATGTCCAATAGGTAGTTGAATATGTGAGACTGAAGGTAGGAGAGAGATTAAAACTGGGCAGTTAGATCTGAGAGTTGCCTTCATAGAGATAATAATAAAATCCAAGGGAAAACAAGGAGAGAACAGTATCCTAAAAACCTAGAGAAGAGAGTATTAAGAAGAGAGTAATAACAATACCAAAGAGTGCAGAGAAGGCAAGAAGGATGAGGATTAAGAAAAGACCATCATGCTTTGCAATTGAGAGGTCATTGGTCCACGCCTAAAGGCAGAAAGCCCCAGATCCAAATCTGGCCTCAGCCACTTCCTGTGTGACCCTGGGCAAGTTATTTAATCCCAGTTGCCCTTACTGCTCTTCTGCCAGATTCTAAGACAGAAAGTAAGGGTTTTAAAAAAAAGGGAAATAAGATAATTGGTAACTTGAAGGAGAGCTATTTTTGCTGAATGATGAAAGAGGAAAGATAGACATTAGAGAATTAAGAGAGTAAAAATAAAGGAAATAGGGGCACTGATTTTAGGTAGACTTCTCAAGTTTAACTATAAAAGAGAGAAGAAATATTAGTTCATAAGTAATAAGAGTTTTTTGAGGCTAGAAGAAGCACGTTTGTAGGAATCTGGAAAACAGCCAGTGGCCAAAAAGAAAATAAAGATAAGCATGAAATAAGGATGGCAGAGGAAGTCTTCTGGAGAAGATAGGATAGAATGAGATCCCTTGTGAGTGCAGAAGTGTTTACCTTGGCAAGAGGGCCTCTTCAAATGAGACAGGGATGAAGAAGAACATAGTGATGGAAGCCATCTGGGTGATGTGAGATGGAGAGAGGAAGAGGGAGCTCTTAGGGAATGGCCTCAATTTTTCAGTGAAATATGAAGCCAGGTTCTCAGCTGAGAAGGTGCCATGGGAGATTTGAGAAGGGATAAAAGAGTTTGGAAAGCCCACTGTGGTGAATGGGATAGTGAATTAATTAGAGAGGTGTGAAGGATTGCCTTGTGGGAGTCAGGGCCCAAGCGAAATTATAATACATAAATTTGTAGTGGAGCAAGTCAGAACAGTTTCATGATTTTCTCCAACCTCATTCAGCAGCACATAAGTAGAAGCAAAGGCAGCATCATATAATGGGAATAACCCAAGGCCAAAGAAGCTTGGAAGCAGAGAACTCCAAAAGAAGATGATAGAATAAGGTGGAACTGGTTCACCAGAGGTCAAGATGTGGAAAAGACAAAAATGTAGTGAGTAATGGGGGAACTGAGGAGCTGAGGTACTGGAAGTCAAGGTAAGGACAAAGAACCCAGCAGAGGAAGAAGGGGAATAATGGCAGGTAATGATCCGGTAAAGAAAGGAATGTTTAAAGGAATTAGCATTCATCAGAGTAGGGAACTCCCAAAATGGGAATTCCTTCCACTGAGACATTGATATACCTTGGTAATAGCAACTAATCTGCTGCTTAAAATCTTGAAGAGATGCCAAGGACACTAAGGGTAAACGACTGGCCCTTAGAGTTACTGGGCAATAAAAGTAGGGACCCAGGTTTGAAAAGAGGATTTCCTGGCTCTAAGGAGAGTCCTCTATCCCAAGACTCTCAGAATTTAAATGCTACATAGAACTTTGCTCATAATAACTCTGGTAGGTTTTGTTGTTGCTGCTGTTCAGTATTTTTAAGTAGTGTCTGATACTTTGTGACCCCAGTTGAGGTTTTCTTGGCAAAATACCGAAGTGGTTTGTCACTTCCCTCTCTAGTTCATTTGACAGATGAGGAAACTGAGGCAAACAGGGTTAAGTGACTTGCCCAAGGTCATACAGCTAATAAATGTCAGAGGTCAGATTTGAACTCAAGAAGATGAGTCTTCCTAACTCTAGACCCAGCACTCTATCCACTCTTCTACCAAGCTGCCCTAATAGGGTAATAACCACCATTATCCACTACCTACATTGATCAAGCACTAGAAAAGCAGGGGCAAAGGCAAGACATTCATAGTGCTTGTTAAAGATAATGGTTATCCCTGAAGGTATGGGGTCAATCTTGGTCTCTTTCTGTAAGACAAGCTTTGGTTCAGGTTCCTTGACAGTGGTAGTTGTCCTTCACGTTCAGAGGATCAAAATGACATCACTACATTGGGGTCAATGTACAGTGTATCCAACTGTTGCTGATCAGACCAATACAAGCTCTGAAGATTCAACCACAGGTTGGGTACAAATAGCCATTTGAACATTTGCTCAGGAAGCCCAGCATCTTCTTTGATGCAGGTTCACTAGGCTGGGTGGTTGGTCCTATGCCAGTGTCACAACTAATACCAAGGTTTTTCAGAGAGACCTTTAGAAATAAACACTAAGATAATCACACAATCCTAATCAACTGGACAACCTTATCTGACTTACTTCTGATCTGTTATGAGTTGTTGGTACACAAAGGTTTCTCACTCTTGATTGGTTCATTTGCAAAACTTATTCTTAGCTGCTATTTATTCTGAAGTATAAAGAAATGGGATGGGAAAGGATGGGGGTTAGGAAATGGCAGTAGATCACTTCCCAAACTGCTCCTGGCAGTGTTGATCAACTCCTCAAAGGACTTTCCAGTAACTAGATCCCAAAAACAAAATAAGGCACAACCCATGAGTGGTTTATATTTGCAGAAGTGAACGTGCACCCTAGCCCTCTCCTTTTTTGGAATATCAGCAACTTCAAGACAGATGAATTTTCTGAGCATGAGCTCATCTCTTGCTGTGTGTGTGTCTGTCTATCTGCCTCTCTCTCTGTCTGTCTGTCTCTTCCAAAAACCAACTGATTCTGAGAGATTCTAATAGAGCTTTGCCCTTCTATATATTTGCATTGGCTTCATAACTTCAAGAAAGCCCTTGCTGGGTCCATCGATCTCATTTTCTTGTTCCCAGTAGCATTATAGTAATATAACATGTCCTTTCTACCTCTTTTTATCTTATTACTATGGTGTCCAGGACCTGGATTTAGTCATTCCCATCTAGATGCTCCCTCATTGTGACACAACATGCCAAAAATTTTGGGATGCAGCCAAAGCAGCACTGAGGGGAATTTTATATCACTAAATACTTTCATCAATGAAAGAGAAGAAAAGCAGATTAATTAATCAGACTTATGAGTGAAAAAAACAAAATCTAGAAAGACAACTAATTTAAAACACCCAATTAAACCCCAAAATAGAAATCTTGAAAATCAAAGGAGAAATTAACAAAACAGAAAGCAGATGCTCCCCTATTGTCTGGTGGTATGCTTCCCTAGCTTCCTAGAATTTTTGTCTTGACAACTTACAGCACATCTAAAGCCAAATCTTTCCAGTAATGGCCATACAATAATATTAAAAGAATTGGACTCTGTTCCATAAAGGAGAGTGCCTGCTATCTTAAAAAAAAAAGTGATTCTTAGATGAAAAAGGACAGTTTCTGAAAACTTTTTCAGACAATATAATGTCAACCATAGCGTTTGTCCTTTCTTCCCTTTCTAAAGTTGATACTCATTGGGTCACAGCTCCTCTTTTCCCTTTGTTCAATTTCCACTGATATCTTCAGCATTACATCAGAGCCTTAAAGCAGTCATTAGCCTTTGGTCTTAATTCCCCAAAACAAGGAAACAGTGTGGTGTTGTGGAAATAGTTAGCTTCGGAGGGTCCAGGTTGAAAATCCAGCTCTGCTCTTTACTCTCTGTGTGACCATGGGAAAAATCTCTTTTATCTCCCTAATCCTCCATTTTCTCACGTTTCAAACAAGGGCTCTAAAACAAAGATCATTCTTTTTTTTTTTGTCCTGGACCTTTTTAGCAATCTGAAGAAGCTTGTGGACCCTCCTCAGAATAGTGTTTTTAACTACTTAAAACAAAGTACCAGAGGTGACAAAAAAATCAATTCTATTAAAATAAAGATGCAATGGTGTCCCTGCCCAAGTTCACAGACCCCCTGAAATCTATCCAGGGCCTCTTTAAAGACAGTGGATCCCCAGTAAAGAACCCTTGTCATCTAGCTTCAGATCCTAAGATTCTGTCCTCCATTCCCAACCACTATCCCTTCCTTCACTTGTTCACTGATGTGCAAAGTCCTTTTCTGTTTAGAAGCACTGTTCCCATTAGATAAACCTTTCCCATCAAAAATTCCCCAGCTAAGACCACGCTTGCGTAAAATCTGTCAGCACATAAGTGGTATCCTGCTGCTTTGGTTCCTATTTGTTTCCATAGTAATGAGCACCAATATTATTCTGCTGACATGTGGAGGTTCAAGGCACATCAAACTATTTATTGTAACAGACCCATAAGACCTAATCAATGCATAAGCATGCCCATTCAATATTTCAGCAACAACAAACCACCAGCATAGCCTTGTTTTCTGCCTCAATCATCTCAGAAACAACATACCCCTTGAAACTGACAGGCAACTTATCAGCTGACAAAAGAAAACCTGACATGAAGTGAACATATAGGATTTAGAGCTGGAAGAGTCCTTGGAGATCATATTATCTAACCCTTTCATTTTATTGAGAACACCCACAGAGGTAACATCATTCACTCAAGACCACCTAGGCAGGAAAAGGTAAAAAACTTGGTTAGAATCTGGGATATGCTAGAGCCAATTCTAATGTGGTTGCAAAAGCTGATTGTTAAATTTACATTATGTGAGCTCATACAGCACAGAAATCAGCAATACCTACAAATCAGCACTCGATTTATTATTTTGTTGATTGTCTAATCTTAAGAAAGTGATAATGTGGATAAAACTTAAAAGTGCATTAATTTCTTCCCCAACCCCTCCCAAGACTTATTGTTAAACATTTACCAGCCTAACCCATTATTAATCTATAAAACATCACTTGAACTCTCCAGGAGCACAGTAGAGGGTTCAGGAAATGAAGTCACCCCAGAGTGGAGACCTGGCATCATAACAATAACTAACTTCTATATAGTCCTTTAAGATTTGCAAGGTGTTTTGCATCCATTATCTCATCTGAGCTTCATGATTCCCCTGATTTGAACCCAGATTCTCCAACTGCAGAGACAAAAGTTTTTCCACAACACCAAGCATCTTCTATCAGTTGTTGGACTTTTAGAAGTCAGAACCATGACTGCCCTCACCAAAACTGAACTGCCAAATAGCCTTCCAGTGTCTCTTTGAGTGTCTTTCTCCCTTTTTAATCTCCCCAAAACACACCCCATATCACAAATGGAGAATGCAACAAACCCTTCTAAGATCAAGCAATCAGCAGATGTGTATTAATTATCTACTATGGGTCAGGCACTGTACAATATCCAGAAGTATGTTTTTTTTCCACCACTATCATTTCTGGGTACCTAATCTATTGGGTCCCTAGAAGCCACCCAAGCCTATCCTCTTCAGATGCTAACCCAGCAGCCCACAAGGCTTTACCATATGCCCAGTGCTGTGTTTGACTGGTTCCATGGGGGAGAGAGGAGGTGCCAGGAGAGTATCTACTCCCATCAAAATTTGCCCTCCCCAGTTCAATGAAACAGATCTCATTCAAATCAGTTCACATGTATTAAGCGCCCATTGTAGGTAGAGTACTGTACTAAACCTGGAGAGACACAGAGCTTAGATAACCCAAGAACCCTTTGAGTCTACAGTTGAGAGGACTCATCTACAGGCATTTTGTGTATCACATTCTGTATCTCATTTCCCCTAGCAGCCACCACTGTAAAACAATCTGAAAACTTAATCCCCTACTAAAAGTGTAAAAGATTGATAATAACTTAATGAGTTAGTAGAATCTGCCACCTTCACCTGAAGAAATGAATCTCCAATAGTTGGATTTCTGGTACTATGGTAGGCAGATTGGGAAGAGATTTTTGAATCAAGGGCACTTTTCTTACCCCTCAAATAAAATTATGCAGGGAAAAGGAAGGGATAGGGAAGAAGAAAAGTGGCAGAACCATGAATATCAAGTTAATGTGATATGTTAGTGTGATAAAAATGTAAGTGATAATAATACTGAAAGGCATCTGAATTCAGATTTAAGTCAAATATTTAGAGCTACAAGACTTTAAATGTCTTGTAGTCCAGGGTGAGGAGCTGAAAAATTAAATGTGCCCAAGGCCACAGAGAAAGTGTCAGTGTTCATTCCTTGGGATATGTTTTGCTACACGCAGATCCAACTAAGAGATGGCCATTGCCACTCACTAGGTCACTCTGGGCAACTTGTTCAGGTCCTTCTCCATAAAATGAAGGGATTAGATTAGTTGTCTTCTCACATTCCTTTCAGCTCCAAATCTGTAACTGTAATCCGAGTTCAAATATCTTAGTATTCATTTCATTTTTATGGAAATTGCATACCCATGACTTTGATCAGGGTCACACAGGTAAGTAAATGTCAGGGGGCCAAAAGAGCCAAAATTCCTCTGACAACAAATTCAGGATTCTTTGCCTTAACTCACACATCTGTCTAATTAAGGGTGATGAAAACAGATGATAAAGTCCATTTTCCTCCCTTCAGTAAAGAGGTGGGGAACCATGGGTACAGAATGTATGACATCAAACTGGACATCGAAGTACACTGTATCAGTTGGTTTTGCTTCTCTGTTTTACTTTGTTACAGGGAAGGATTATATTAGAAGACAATTGATGAAGAAGTGACAGATATAAAAAAAAAAAATTACCAGTGTCACTTGAAAAGTTTTTAAAGAGCTGAATAGTGGTGATTTTTAAGTTCTCCTGCTCATATTGCTCCAGGCATCAGTGGGGGGAAAAAATCAAGTGGTGACTGGGTGTGGAAGCTGGAAGGGAAAAAGCAGGCTTAACCAGTTGAGTTAGTAAAAGGAATACAGTGGCAATCCTATGTTTCAAACATTTTTTCACACTATTTTCTTTCATTAACTATACTCTAGCCAATTTGGAAAACCAACTGTTTCCAATCTCATCCTGTCCGTCTCTAACTCCATCCCTTTGGAAAGGGCATACATAACTCTATTTTTTGAAATTCTTCCATTTCTTCAAAGGTGCTACTTTAAATGCTACTGCTTCCAGGAGGTCTTCCCTGATTTTTTTTCCCTTCATTCCTTCCCACCACTCATCCCTCTCTGAGATTTCTCACTTCTTGGATCTCTCCTGCTTCTCTGTTGCACTTCCCTTCTATCTCACTCTCCTTCATCCCACATAACTGATCAGTTGTCAGATCTTATCATTCCCACCTCCCCAATATCGCTACCATCTGTTCCCCTTCCCTCCACTCACACAAACCACTATTCTAGTTTTTGTTGTCATTCAATAGTTTTTCAGTCATGCCTGACTCTTGATAACCTTATTTGGTGCTTTCTTGGCAAAGATGCTGGAGTGGTTTACCATTTCCTTCTCCAGCTCATTTTATAGATGAGGAAACTGAGGAATACAGGGCTGTGACTTGCCTAGGCTCACACAGCTCATAAGTGTCCGAGGCCAGATTTGAACTCAGGAAAATGAGTCTTCCAGACTCTGAAATCCATTCACTTCCCCACCTAGCTGCCCTGGTTTAGACCTTCATCACCTCTTTTCTCTTCTCTGCTACTTCAATAAGCTTCCTAGATGGCTTCCTAATTCGATTCCCTTCCTCCATCTCTCTTCTCCCATTTTCAATCCATAAGCAATTTTCCCAAAGCGCAGGTCTGACCATGCCCTCCTCCTATTCAATAAACTCCAGTGACTCCATAATTACCTTTAGGATCAACTATAAACTTCTCTGACTGGTATTTAAAGCATTTCACAAGCTGGTCCCAACCTACCTTTCTAGCCTTGTGACACATCACTCCCCAGCATGCACTCAACAACCCATCTCCCATTTCCATTCCTTTGCCCTCATTGTCCCCCATGCCTGTCCTCTTTCTCTTCACCTCTGCCTCTTAGAATCTCTCTTTTCCTTCAAGATTCAGTTCAATTGGAGGCAGCTAGGAGGCTCGGTGGATAGAGAGCCAGGCCCAGAGATGGGAGGTCCTGGGTTCCAATCTGGCCTCAGACACTTCCTAGCTGGGTGACCCTGAATGTTAACCTCCACCACCTAGCCTTTACTGCTCTACTTCCTTGGAAGCAATACACAGTGCTGATGTTAAGACACAAGGTAAGGCTTTAAAATATATATATTTGGTTCAGTTGTACCTTCTGCATGAAACCTCTCCTGATCCTAACAGCTACTGCTGCCTCATCTTCAAAAATAACTACCTTGCATTTATATATTTTCCATCTAACCCTTTATATATCTAACCCATCTAACCCTACCCCTGTTGAGATATAAGCTTTTCCAGGACAAGGACTGTTTCACATTTCTTTGAATTGTGGTGGCCTTCTTGAAGAATATTATCATTATTATTATAGAATACTATAATAATATCTTATGGAATAATAAGAATAGTTAATATTCTTATTAAGAATCATGTTATAATAGAATAATAAATGTAATTAAGTAATTAAAATAAATATAATTAAGTAATTAAAATAAATTTAAGATTTAAAACAACAGAGCATTTAATCATAAATAAAGCTTAATAATTGCTTCATTTATTGGCCAACTGATTGATTGAATTCATTGTCCTTTCCATTCCACAGAGACTTGTCCACATCATAAGCAACAAGATCACATATGACATCACTTATCACATGTATATATGGGTATGGGATTTAGGGTTTAGGCCTTATCTCTGTATCTCTATATCTCTATAGCCAAAATGAATAATATAGAAATAGGTATCAAGTGACAACATTTGTACAACCCAGAGGAATTGCTTGTCAGCTCTGGGAACGGGGAGGGAAAGAAAATGATTGGTAGAAACATGGACAAATATTTTAAAATAAAGTGAAAAAATGAAGATCACTTATATCTCTTTGTTCCATTCCTCACTGCCATGTGCTTTGGATTGGACTCATTTTCATTTTCACCAACAATCATCCCATTATCTCATTATTCCTTTTAATGAGTGCTCAGTTCATTTTGAGAATGAAATTGTCCTCCCATTCAAGTGTATTTCTAGTTGTGTGACCTAAGGCAAATTACTTAACTCTCTGACCCTTACTTTCCTCACTTTGAAGAATAGAAATGGGAATAATTAGGTGGTTCAGTGAATTGTGAGCCAGTCTTGGAGATGGGAGGTCCTGGGTTCAAATCTGACCTCAGTTACTTCCTAGCTGTGTCACCCTGGGCAAATCACTTAACCCCCATTGCCTACTGCTTCTGCCTTAGAGCCAATACTTAGTACTGATTCTCAGACAGCAGGTAAGGGTTTAAAAAAAAGAATAGGGTTGATAATATTGAAATGACCCATCTCCCAAGGTTAATGTCAAGATCCTAGTATTCTGAGGTCCACATATGTGGCAATCTAGATCTAAACTATATTTTTCCTACAGTCGATAATTTCCAGAGTAAACTCTAAGAAGAGATAAAGCAGGATAAAGAGAAAGAAGAGTAAGCTCCCAAAACCGAACTCCATTTGCATAATTCCAGAGACCCAGATACAAAATGGCAGCAGGAACTAGAGGGATGTGGTCTAGCAAAGAGAAGCCTAAAGGGAGATATGTTCAATGTCTTCAAATAGTGAGAGGGGTTGTCAAATGTAAGAGATTCAACTTTTTCTGCGTAGCCCCGAGAGCAGAACTAGGAGGAGAGGGAAGTTACGGAGAAGGCAGATTTCAGCTTGGCATAAGGGGAAACCTCCTAACAAGGAGAGCTGTCCAAAATTATCACCAGGGGAGAGTGTGTTCTCCCATCACTCTGTCTTTGAACAAAGGCTGAAGGAGCACTTCTTGGGGGTCTAATGAAGAGCATTCCTGTTCAGGTACAGGTACAGATTGCTCCTAGGTTCTGTGAAATGATTCGGAGGTGGGGAGGACCAGAGCTGTGACTCGCTGCTATAGGGGAGGAAGAATTCCCTTTCCCAATACAATCTGCTGCTTGCTCTGAAACTGAAAAGACTTTCCTGGGCCACTGAGATAGTCTGTGCCTGATAATGGCAAGTCCTGTAGGGGGCAGTAGTGTGCAATACAAAGGTACCCAGCCCAGGCAAAATGACTATTGGGCTCCCACCAGCATCTAGATCTTGAAGAGCCACATTTGAAGTGTCAGACTCAGGCTGACAAAGGACTCCTAGTACAATGTGGAACCAAGTATGATAAAGGAACTCACACAGGATGAAGGGTCTTTGCTGAAGCACAATGCACAGGAGCAGATTTCAGTGGGCACTCCCAGAAATCTCAGAGGAATTTTCAGGCTTCCCTGGCCATCCTCCAGGAAGGTCAAGGGAACAATCATGATTCCGAGGCAGAGAAATGTGTCATTTCTTTATCACACTGTGAGCCCTTGATAAAGGCATTCCCCTGAAGTTTAATACTTCATTAGGGTTGCAAGGAGAGGAAGAAGGGGAAAAAAGGCAAAAGAAAAAAGCAAAAACTGAGGCTTACTCTGTGCCAGCCATGGGCAAGACATTGCTGTATACACAAAAGACTGCCACTGGCCTTTAGGATGTGGAAACAGCAAAGAGGCAGCCTAGCACGGGGAAAGAGTTTTCTATCTAGAGCCAAAACTCCTGGGTACAAATGTCCAAGGGTCACCTGTGTAACTCTAGCAAACGATTTAACCACTCAGGCTGGCCGTTGACATCCCTTCAAAGAGGGAGGAAGGGGCAGCATCAAAGAAGAAGAGGTCGATAATTGGAAGAAATCTCTTCCCCCTTCCAATTGTGTATAACACTTTCTGATGGGGCCATGTGCCTTGTGATTCTTCCTTTGCTCTCAGGGTTGGGTTTGTGAATGGGTGGAGTAGGCAGTCACCCACATGGTACTCAGGGCACTAGGCACTGCCATTTTCAAAATGTGTGCCCAACCCCATGTTGGGAACTCCACAAGTTTTATTCCTTTGACTTAAGCCACAAAGGGACTTGGACTCTGGTCAAAATGAAAACATTCCTAGGAGAAATCACAAAATTTCATTTTGAATTTAATTAATAATGGACATTTCTTTTTGATTTAAATGTCTACACTTGTTTGTAACATTAAAATACCCAGGTAACTCCTTCCCTTCCTCCTCCCCTCCCATTCCCCATCAGAGAAAGCATCATTGGAGAAGCTATATGCATATGTAAAATAAGCAATATCTTGCTTATTTCTATTTATCAGTTCTTTCGCTGGAGGTGGACATATGAAATTCATCCTAACAATACTTCTGCTTCATTGTATAATATGTTCTCTTGGTTCTGCTCATTTCACTCTTCATAAATTCATACAGGTCTTTCCATGGATTTTTTTTTCATTAATCTGCTCATCATTTCTTATGGCACAGTAGTATTCCATCACAATCAAATGCCACAACTTGTTTAGCCATCCCCTGCTTGATGGACATCCCCTGAAGAAAGCTGCTATAAATAATAATGGACATTTCTATGGCATTTTAGCAATCACAAAACACTTTCTTCCCAACAACCCTGGGAGAGGGAGGAAATGTAGTTATCATGGGTATCATCATTGTCCTTTTTCAAATGAGGCAATCAGTCCTCAGAAAGGTGAGTGATTTGTAGAATCACACTAAAATTTCAGAAACAGACTTTGAACCCAAGTCCCTCCTAACTCCAGGTCCAAGTCTGCCACCTTTCTAACACATTATTTACCATTTACTCCTCCAGTGGCTTATTAAAGGTCTCACTAAATCTCAGGATGAATAAGGTCAAATCATAAGATTATAGATTTTGAGCTAGGAAGGACTTCAGAGGCAGACTAGTCCAACCCCTTAATTTTACAAATGAGGAAACTGAGGCCCAAGGGAGATTAAATGACTTGCCCAGGATCATATAGATAGAAGTTACAGAGCCAGAATACTCTACACCCAAGCTATCACTCTTTCCACTATATAATGATGCCTCTTGGTGATTAAGGAAAGTTGCTATGACCTAGCAATAGCACTACTGGGTGTTTTTTTTTTTTAACTGGGAGGTTTTTTTTTTTTTAAACTACTAGGAGATTTTTTTAAAAGGAAAAAGATCTATTAAAAGTGGGGATATATATATACATACAAAAATATAACAATTTGTTTTGTGATGGCAAAGAATTAGACATTTAATGGATGCTTATCAACTAGAGAATGGCCAAACAAGTCATGGCAGATGAATGTGATTGAATATTATTGTACTATAAGAAATGATGAGGAGGTCAGCTGGGCAGCTCAGTGAATTGAAAGCCAGGCCTATAAATTGAGCATCCTGGGTTCAAATCCAGCCTCAGACACTTCCTAGATATGTGACCCTAGGCAAGTCCTAGCCCTTTCAGTATTGATTCCAAGATGGAAGGTAAGGGTTTAAAAAAAAAAGAAAGAAAGAATGATGAGCAGGATGCTTTCAGAAAAGCCTAGAAATACTTACAAAAACTGATGCAAAGTGAAGTGAACAGAACCAGGAGAATATTGGACAAAGTAAACTGCAATGTTGTAGGATAATCAACTGTAAATGACAGCTATTCTCAGGATTACAATGATCCAAAACAGTTTTGAAGGGCCCATGATGGAAAATGATATCTACCTCCAGAGAAAGAACTGATGGAGTCTCGATGCAGATCAAGATGTACAAATTTTTAACTTCATTTTACTTTTTTGACCTATTTGCTTTCACAACATGACTAATATGGGAATATATTTTGCATGACTGCATGTGTATAAGCTATATCAAATTGTTTGCTTTCTCAATGAGGGTAAAGGAGAAGGAAGGAGAAAGGAAGGGAGGAAGAGAATTTGGAATTCAAAATTTTTAAATGAATGTTAAGCATTGTTTTTAAATGTAATTGAAAATAAAACATTTAAAATAGAAACAAGTACACAGACTCAGGGACCTCCTCTGAAAGTATCAGTACAGTTAAACTTTACAGAATCAAACTCAAAGAGAGAAATTGCAGTCTGAAATGTGGCAAGTTTAAATCATTAAAATGGAGTTTCATTATTTTTGGTCTGAATTGTGGCAAGTTTAGGTTAACATGGAGTTTTATTACTTTCCAGTAGATGCAGTAATTTGAAATAGACAATTTGCTTTACTGAATAAATTCAATGAAAATTTTTAAGGAGAAAGAGAATCCTTTCCACTGAGAAAATCAGGAAATGCTTTATGGAAGAGATGGCACTAGAGCTGAGCCTTGAAGTAATAGAAGGATTGTAACAATCAGAGATAAAAGAATGTTTTCCAGTCCTAGAGAATGGATGTGCTTTGTTGTAGGGTGGGAGGGGCCCAGAGACGCAATCAGATGTCCCAATTCTGCCACCTATTAGCCATGGGACCTAGGGCTAGTCACTTAACATTTTTTGAACCTCTGCTTCCCCATTTGTAAATTGGAGTTCTCTTTTCCAGTCTACAAATTGACACAAATAACATTCAGTTTCCCCCTGTAAAATTGGAGCTAACAGCATCTACCCGCTAGGTTTGTTCCTGAGGATCAAATGAGATAAACTACAAGAAATGAAAACTGTCCTTTACAACTAAGATATGATTAAGACATTATGGTTCTCTTAAGCAGGTTAAATATGTCCACTGAAATCTTGTTTGCTGTTGTATTTTCTTCTGGAGATTTATCTTTGCAGGAAGTATAGTGGAGTGAAAGGATATTCTAAATTAGCAGATAATGAATGAGGTTGTATGATAGGCAGGTGGGCAGTGTGAGGGGAAAAAAAATCAAGAAACTGGGGAAGTGGGGAGTGGAGAAAGGGAGGAAACATGGGTATCCAATAACCAGGACAGCTGTTCTTGGTCTATTCTCTGTGATCTGAAGGTGAACTAGCAGCAGCCATCCTACCTCAAGATCAAAGCTGAGCTGCTGGGGGCTGGATGAGCTCTCTCCCCCAGTCAAGGTCCAAGGGCATCATGACCACACCCACTCAACCCAGAAAGTGTCCCCTCCTTCCCCCACTCTTGCTTTGCCTTTGTGCTCCTTACAAAGCCCAGCTGCCACCACTTCTGATAATTGGTGTCTGGCCCACACACCTGCACCCAGGAGGGGGCCATATTAGCAAACGACCTTTAGCATCTGTGTCAGCCTATTCTCAGAACTTTTTTTCTCTTTTGGGGTTCTAAAAGATGGCTCTTATTTGATTATTATTCACTCACTACCTCAACTGTTCATTCTTTAAATATTGAGTACCTACTGTGTGTAAAATGGTGGAGAAATATTCCTATCAGGTTCACTAAGGGGCTTTCTGGGTTTCACATAAGTTTCCTCTCCCCTCTCTCTCTCTCTCTCTCTCTCTCTCTCTCTCTCTCTCTCTCTCTCTCTCTCTCTCCCTCACCCTCACCCTCACCCTCCTCCTCCCTCACATCTTCTCTCCTCTCTTCCCCTTTTATATCCTGACATTCTCTCTTCTCTTCCTTCCTCTCCTAATTTTACCCTATCCTATCCTATCTTAATCCCACCTTGCTCTGCTCTCTCCTCTCCTCTCCTTCTCCCACAGATACATACACACACACATATACACATACTCATGCATGCTTGTATATGTATACATGCATGCACATGTAAGGAATTAAAATTAAGGGTTTGACTAAAATATATGTATATATATAATAAATATATAAAATATAATATGGTGGTCACCAATTTAAAATATTATAGCTCAAGTCAAAATGACTTTCAATAGTTTTTATTTATAAAATAGGTGGAGAAAGTGAAAGTTGAGAAATACAAAAAGAGGATAGAGAAAATATTTAGCCTATCACACTAAATATTGCTCCAGTGCTCAACTCAGCCTGGCACAACTTGTTAACCCTTGAATGGAATTAATCTCTCTCCAGAAGTCAGGAAAGGAAAACCAGCTAGTCACTCACTCAAGTTCCCTCCAAGAGGCAGTTCAAGCTGAAGATGACAACAACCCATTGAGGACAACTCCTGAAGCCAATCTCTAATCCCAGAAATTCAGGGCTTTTATAGTGACTTCTTGTCCCTTTCCCTCTTTACAGGGGTCAATCACAGCTTTCAAATTATCTAGCACTGCCCAGGGGGCAATGTCTTGTGGGATCCACTTCTCATCCTCTGAAGGTATAAAGTCTTATCAAAAGGATTCACAATTTCCTGACTGATTGAGTTGTTACCCACTTAAGTAAATGACTTGCTTGAACACTTTTTACTTAGTGTCTGGTGAGGTACTAAGTAAGGGTACTAAAAAAAGTCTGACTCATACTTCACAGTCTGGTGAGGTACTATGTAGGGGTACTTAAGTTAGTGTTAACCAAATATTAACTCAAAATAAACAAACAGAATAAAGAGTTCTCTTTCACACATATCTCAGCTCTATCTAAGTCACTTTTTTCAAGAGGGAACCTTAAGAACAAAAGAGGAAAGGAGGATCCCAAATCTTGGGATAGATAGTTCAAGGAATTTAAGATGTCTAGAGCATCTAATAATAGGTAGACAGAGAACCAGATATGGATGGAGCCAAGAAAACCTGAATTCAAATCCAGCCTCAAATATTTACTAGCTCTGTGACCCTGGGTAAGTCACTTAATTTCTGTTTGCCTTGATTTCCTTATTTGTAAAATGGGGATTAAAAATAGTATCTATCTCCCTGGTAGTAAGGATCAAGTGAAATAATAATTCTAAAGCACTTAGCACAGAGCCTGGCACATAATAAGCACCTTACAAATGTTAACTATTATTATCTAAGGCCTCTAGTCTGAGCTGAGCAATTGTGAGAGGTTCAAGTTCCTCTAACTCCAACTTGGCATTCCCCACTCTAAAGGAATTAGGCATCTGCCTTTTAACACGAGTCTACCAATGACATTGTTTATACTAGCACATCCTCAAATTTAAGGACCAAGGAAGCTTGAAAACATAACATAGTGGAGAGAGTGTAGATACAGAGGAGTCTAGAGGACCTAGACATCTCCAAGCTCTACTGTTTACTTACCTGCATGCCTTTGACAAGTCACTAAGGCTCAGTTTCCTCATCTGTAAATCAAGGAGAATAGACTAGATGACCTCCAAAGTCCCTTCTAGATGTACTCTGTTTTATGAATTAAAAAGCTGTATCCTGAGAAGGGAGGCCTATGGGTTTCCCTAGACTACCAAAGGGATCATGACCCAAAAAAAGGTTAAGGACCCTTGTTTTAAAATGAGTGAAATGACACGTGTAAAACACAGGAGAGTTGCTTATTGGCTATAGGAGGGGGGTGAGAAAAGGGGAGAGAAAGAACATGAATCATGTAACCATGGAAAAATTCTCTTAATTAATTAATTTTTTTCAAATTAAAAAAAAAGAAAGAAAGAAAATGAGTGAGAAAAATGTCCTTTCGTCATTGGTGCAAAGTGAAAAGGCAGTGTCAAAACTTCATGAATATCCCCCAAAATTGGGAGAAAGTAACTTTTAACAAACTGGAACCAGTTATCCCTCCCTACATGATGTGTTCTAAACTTAAGCCTGATTTCCCTCATATGCATTTGTGAGAAAATAGATCAGAGAAAGAAAGAGGAAGGAAGGAAGGAAGGAAAGAAGGAAGGAAGGAAGGAAAGAAGGAAGGAAGGAAGGAAGGAAGGAAGGAAGGAAGGAAGGAAGGAAGGAAGGAAGGAAGGAAGGAAGGAAGGAAGGAAGGAAGGAAGGAAGGAAGGAAGGAAGGAAGGAAGGAAGGAAGGAAGGAAGGAAGGAAGGAAGGAAGAATCACATTTTATCTTCACAAAAGCCCTTTAAAAATAAAGACTAAGAAGGAAGTACAAAGCTGTTTGGGAGTCAGCAGGATTAGTTAGCTCTCAAGAAAAAAAAAATCTAAAGGTGGATTAAGATCCTTAGGGATTCAGCATGTTTCCTTAAGTCAATGTTCTCAACCTCAGTTGGAAATCAGTTCAGAGTATCTACTAAAGGTTCCTTCCCAAAGGGAATAGAGTCCAAACTTCAGCTGTACCAGTTGCAGTGACAACAGTCAGAGCAAGGCCCTCAAACACACTAGGCAAAATCTGAAAATTGTACACATCTGTATTTGAACATTTTACCTTCCATGCAGTCCTGTCAAAGGAGGCTTAGAGCTTTCATGATAACACACCTGCCTTGGCCTAATATAAGTAAATATCTACATGACATGAAGAAATAAATTGAAGTGTTTAAAAGTTTATAAAAATAAAAAGGATTGTAGAGTTAGTTAGAAGAATCCTTAGGGGTCATGTAGAACAATTCACTCATTTTACAGAGTCCCAAAGAGGCTAATTTTCCCAAAGTCCCATAAAGAGTAAATGCCAAAATCATAAGTTAAATTCAAATGCTAAAATCATCACTCTTTCCATGGTACCAAACTGCTATTAACAAGTGGTCTTCCTTTTGTTTTCTTACCATAGTTCATAAGATCATGAACTTTGAGTTGGAAAGTATCTTAGAGGTCCTCTAGCCCAACATCCTTATTTTACAGATAAGGGACAAAGTTCCCCCCAAAAAAGGTTGACTTGCCCAAAGTCACAAGGGGAGTAACTGCTAAATCTGAATATAAATCCAAGTCCTCCTGACTCTCAATCCAACTCTTTTTCTATGGTAGGCCACAATTCTGCCTGGGGCACCTTTCTGCCTTGCCTATCTCTAGTTCAAATTCTAGTGGTATAGGAGAGGCCAGGAAAAAAAAGAGGTAGTGTCATCCTATGATGAGGATTTCTTCTTTCAAGTTATCTTTAATATGTAGACATCTCGGTGATTAACTGGTGTGAATAAAGCCTTCCATTGGTAGAGATCACAAGACATTCATCCTTTCTTATCCTATATGATTCTTGCTCATAATCGCCCATAAATTTTCCAAGGAGAATCTAACCAATGAACTGAATATCTTCTTTTGCCATTTCACAGGGACCAGGGCATGGCCGACATTTGGGCTATCCAACCATTTACAACTCTTTTCCAAGTCTACATGTCATGAATCAATCAACAGATATCAATCAATAAATATTTATTAAGTGCCAACTATATACCAGGTATTGCTGAGGATGAAAAAGAGACAAAAGATGGTCCCTGTCCTCAAAGAGCTCACAATCTAATGAGGAAAACAACATAAAAACATATATATGTATATATGTGTGTGTGTGTGTGTGTGTATACACACATACAATCAAGCTATGTGTGGAATAAATAGGAAATAATTAACAAGGGAAAGGCACTAGAATTAAGAGGGGTTGGGACAAGTTCCCTATAGAAGGTGGGATGAAGCACTCCTTACATACAAGTCAACACTGGAAAACAAGGATCCATTATACTCACATCCATGGGGCATGTGCTGAAACCTGTTCACACTGGCTCGCTAGAGCCCAGTATTCAGTTTTCAGGGTGAGCATTTACACCTTTAGAATTGGCAAATGCACAAGTCAGAGCTTGATTCATTGTTTTGTTGATTTGTCTAGACTTAAGAAAGTGGTGCAGAAAATGTTAATATTGCAATTTAAACTTAAATGTGTTCTTTCAGAGAGCTGGTTGTTTAACATTTACCAGTACACATCCTCCATGTATCTTTCCATTGCCCTTAGGGTAAAATTTTGCTTCTTCAGAAAACAGTGTCCCATGAATCACAGCCATTTATAAAGCATCACCTGGAGAATATTCTTTAGAAATATAGTTTTATGAGGAAAGAAGTACATTGGAATTACTAAAAGTATTGTACAATTTCCTAAATGCAATACAGTTCCAGTCTTCCTTCTAGTCATGTCATTGTGATATAAGCCCACATGAACAAGAATAACAATGTCCTTTGGTAGTTCCAGAAAAGACTGAGCTGAAAATGTAAGGCACCACAATGAACTTACAAAGCATCATGGAAAACCAGCATCAGGGATTTGTAAAGCCCCCGATTAAGTGATTTGCCCCCAAACAGCTCCTGTCACAGAACTGACCATGGACGCTCATTTACAGTCTCCTGACTCATGATCCAGGGCTTTTTCTATTATAATACATCAACTTCTATTTTGGGAAAGTTGTCTGACTCTGTTCCCCACTCTCTCAACTACATTTCCATCTGTCTTTCCATCATTCCTTTCCAGCTTCCTTACTCCTGCACAAACAGGACTGGTTTTACTTCTGGGGAGGCAATGTGGGCATAGTAGGGACAGGGCATCCTGCCACTCATCACTGAATGCCAACACAGAATCTGGCCCACTCCCCTCTCTGCTCTGACATGCCCCTGGGCATGGGAGGTAGTAACCGTCCAGAACCAGGTGGCACCTCAGCTGCCCACCTGGCTATCCCATCTGCTCAATGAGGCCCACTCCCTAGGAGAACAGAGCATCCAGTTGACCCTGAAAGGGATTGAGGAGCTCCATTTGCTACTGCCTGGGCATAGTTTCAGGAGTGCTCCAACAGAGGGTATTCATGCTGCTTTCAGTATACCAATTATGGAGTCAGACAGGAATGGGAGAAACAGCTAGTTTTGCTCAGAGAGCTCTTCCAAGGATACCCTAGTCTATTCAATTGCCAACTCTCTGTCATTTCCCCAAGATACACAGCAAATACAAAACAACCAATAATCATAACCCAACAGAGAATGGACTAGGCATGAGTTAGCTTCATGCAGTGTAGGATGGGAGCTCCAAGTAACACTCACAACACCCAAAGCAGAAAATTCACTCATGAGAATCAAAGATTGACAGTTTGAAATTCCTCCAAGCTAAGACTTAGTCATGATAAGGAGATTGGAATCAAATTTAAGACTCCTTCCTCTGCCACTTGGATTGGGCTCCCAGCTTATTGATTCCAGGGGCTAGCCAATAAGTAAAGACTCCTTTGAATGGGTCATTTGATCCTTTGTGTCTTAGATTGCCCATCTTCAATAAAAGACAAGGAGATAGCTAAATGACCCAGTGAATCTAGAATCAGGATAGACCTGAGTTCAAATCTAGCCTTAGACACTTAACAGCTTGTGTGACCCTGAGCAAGTCACTTACCTTCTGTTTCACCTTAATCCACTGGAGAAGAAAATGGCAAGCCACTCCAATATCTTTGCTAAGACCTCAAGGATCATCTGGTCCATGGGAATATAAAGAGATGAACACGACTGAACAACAAAAAGAGGAAGAAGAGTATCAGGCACACCTCCATCTTGTGAGATGCTGTGACTGTGAACCTCTGAAAAGCTGTATTGACAAGTTTCCATCACTGTTTCAGCAATAGATAACACAGTTAAAATACTGTCTATGGGTGAGAGCAGGGGAAGAAGGCAAAATTTGCATTCCTGCCCTCAAGGAGCTCACATTCTAATGGGAAAGGCAACATGCAAATAATTAGGTACATACAAGATATATACAGTACAAATGGAAGGTGATCTCAGAGAGAAGGAATTGGAGGGAACAGGGGACTGGGAAGTTTCTTGAAGAAGGTGATATTGGAGCTGAGTCTTGAAGGAAGTCAGTGAATTGAGGAGGCAGAAATGAAGAGGAAGGGTATTCCAGGTGTGGGGCATAGCCAGTGCAAACAGTCAGGAGATGAAGTTGTATATGAGGAACAGTAAGAAGGCCAGTCTATCTGCGCCTCAGTTTCCTTGGCTATAAATTGAAGGAACTAAACAGAATAATTCCTCAAGTTCTTTCCAGCTCTGACCTCTCAGGGTCCAGAATTCCCACCATATCCTTGACCATTTGGTTCATTCCCTGTTAATCTGAGGTCAAGGAAAGACTGGGCACAAGGATTACATTTACTTTAGGGCTCCAACACTGTTTCAGCTCTTTTAAATTACATTCAGAACAAGAAAAAGAAAGTTTCTCCATTCACCCTCCATGCATCATCTTTTACACAGTACAGCAAGGGGTGGATGTTTGTCTCCAGAACAGCCCTGACTTCTATAGTCAATTCTATGAAAGTCACAGTGAAATTTATATCTCCAGTCCTATCCACCCTTTTTAAAAACCCTTACTTGCTGTCTTAATAGAAATCTAAAACAAAAGAGTGGCAAAGGACTTCCCCTGAATCATACAGTTAGGAAGTATCTAAGGGCAGATTTGAATGCAGGTACTCCCAACTCTAGACCTGGCTCTCTATTCACTGAGCCACCTACCTGTCTCCCATTCACTCTTTTTAAATAAACTTCTATTTTTTTATTAAGAGAATTTATTTACAAGTGTCTGAGATCCTCCCTCCCCTCCATGCATCATAGAAGGAATTATCTGGGAGAAAGATAATGTCTTTGATGTTTCCATTTTTTCAGTTCATTTTCTAGATGTGACATTCACAAGTTATGCTTCAAGTATTCAATCTGCAATTGTATGTAATGTTCTCTTGGTTCTACTCATTTCATCATTCATTTTCCCATGTAATACTTTCCAAGTTTTTTTTTAATTAGCCTATTCACTGTTTCTTATGGTGCAGTAGTATTCCACTCTATCCGTCTTGAACTTCAGTAGAGAGAGACTGAACATCTTCAGCTGGATATTCCACTATCATTTCAATAAATCCAACCCCGATCAAGAAGAAGAATTGTTTTAATAGAAAGAGAACTATATGTAGAGCCATAGGATCCAGATTCAAATGCCACTATTTATTTAGTCATGATTTTAGACAAATTATCTAAATTCTCTTGGCCTCATTTTCTTGTGTAGGAAATAAAGAGATGGGACTGGAAGATTTCGAAAGCCCTTTCTAGACCTCAAATATACAACCTGTTTTTAATTCTCCATTAAAATTCTCCCTACTTCTGTTGAAAGATGGATTTGTAAACAAACTGTATATGAGGGATGATGACCTGAGCTTTTGAGCTAGGGTGACTGGGAAGATCCAGAGAAATAGGGACAGTTTTGATGGAGAAGTGAAATCAGGTCATGAATAGCTCTGACCCTATCCTTCTGCTCAAAAAAATCATCAATGGCTCCCTATTACCAATATTAGTTAGTACAAACTCTCTCAGGTCTGTCATTTAAGGTCATCTTAACTCTGGCTCCAACCTACATTTTCAGCCTCATTTCAGATGACTTCCCTTCACACACTCCATGTTCTTTGCCAAGTTGGATTCCCAGCTGTTCCCTGATCTCAACTTGACAGCATATGCCTGTGTAAATTTGCCTGGAATATGTTCTCTCCCTGTGTCTGTGGCTCGAAATCCTTCCCTTCTCTCAAGATCTAGAGACTGCTTCTTCCATGAAGCGTCCACTGATAGCATCCTATCCTAACCCTCCTGTCATACATTCACACATTCTACACTGGAAGTTCCTTGAAGGCTCAGGCTAGGTCTAGGCTCAGCTGTGTATACACAAAGTCTAGCATCTAGCACGTGTTTAATAGATGCTCATCCATTGATTGACTGACAGAGCAGTCTTTTGAACACAGAAGGCATGTTATAGGTATTTTAAAATTAAACAGAATTGAATGAAACTGACAATACTGTCCCCCACACCTGGAATATTCTTTGTCCTCCCCTCAGCCTCCTCCATTCACCAATTCCTTCAGCAAGATTCCATTTAAGATCCTCCCTTTAACAAGAAACCTTTCCCAGGTTCCTCCAATACTAGTGCCTTCCTTCTGAGATTACTTCCCATTCACACAGTAAATATCTTCTACGTATACAGTTGTCTAGATATTGTCTTCTCCTCTAGAATGAGAGCTCCTCTGAGGCAAGGACCTTGCTTTTGCCTTTCTTTGAATCCACAGCATTTAGCACTATGCCTATTGCATAGTAAGAAATTAATGAATGCTTTTCTGACTGAAAGACTGACAGAACTGAGCCTTGGTTTCCTCATTTGTAAAATGTGGCTCATAAGACTTTGTGTTGACTTCACTGTGAGGAAGCCACTTTGTAAATTCTGAAATGCCTGTATTCTTGTGAGCTTTTATTACTATTATCGGGTAGAGAATATAAAGGTTTTCAAGTTCAAATCAGTGAAATAAATGGAGACTCCTTTCAGCAACTAGGATAAAGGGTATAATGAAAGAAGAGAAGGTCTGAATGTAATCCTGCTCCTCACACACAAATCTTACAAAAAGAAAGGATCAGCTAAAACCAGGTTTGGGGATTATTAGATTTCACTAACTCCATCTATTATACTGAAACCCCCTAGAAAAATGTGTGAATCGAGCCAGTAGCCAGGCAAGCCCTCTCTCAGTTGTGCCTTGCTCACTCCAGCATCTGTTGACCTCATTGGGGAATTTTCCAAGCAGCAGCCTGACCTTCGTCAAGGTGGAAGTGGTAACAGTGAAATTGAGTTCTCTCTTCTCCACACTGCATTCCCTCCTCCTCTCCCCAATTCTTTAGCTAAGAAACAATGCCTCTGGTTCCAGCCTGCCTATCATTGTTCCCCTTGCAGAGCTAGGCAGGCTGGAAATGGGAAATTAAAACTAGCTCAGGATCCAATATGGGGAGGCCATCCAGAACCACCACCAATAAGAACTTCTGGGAGCTGCCAACCTGGGATCCTCAATTGACAGTAGAGGAAATCATCTGCCATTAGATGAACCTATTTGAACAAAATTAATCACACAGCCTCAATTGGGTATGGAAAGCTTTCTCGATGCTTTACAACCATTGATTAATTGAATATAGATCATCTTTGCAGCTGGAAAGACTTGGTGATTATCCCCACTTTCCAGATGAGATGGAGAGATAAAGCTGTGTTGCTTTGAGCTACCCACAGGCTATGTTTCTAGCAGAGCCAGAACCAGAGTGATTAGAACTGTGTGCCAGTGCTCCCCAAAGGGTTGCTGAGAGCTGAACTTTTCCCAAGTAGGTGCCTGTGATTGAGGCCAACAAAAACAGCAGGGAAGGAGGGAGGAAGGATTCTTCCAATAACAATCAAATCCTTATTGTTACCTCCAAAGGAACTAGGTCAGAAATGCAATGATATTCAACATCTGACCTATGCAGTAGTCACGAAATGTTTCATGACTTAACTGAGTGAGTTTTGTGGTCCTTCTCAAAGAAAAGAGCCAGAAACACACACACACACACACACACACACACACACACACACACACACATTGATTGCAATTACTGTACTATTAATGTCTCACTGCTCAGCTGTGCTTGTCTGAATTAGGGGAATTCCAGCATGTGACCAGTGGCATCTAATGTTAAACTCTAAAATCTCTGCAGGGAAATGCTTTCAAATCACCTTTTTGCCCTGATTTATTGAGAGATACACATTTGTATCAACTGTACACAACCCCCAAAATGAAAAACCTTCCTAATATCTCTATATCTCTTTAGAACTAAAACATTGCTTTTGTGGCTTTTTTAAAGCTTACTTCAATCATTAACAATTATTAACTTCATTTAGTAACAATTCAAATTATGATCCAATTGCTAGAACACCTTTGCCTCTCCCTTCTCTCCCTACCCATAAATCAGACTTGCCCACCAGTCCTAGCCCCCAACCCAGCTCCCTACCCTTCTCACCACCGCTGGGATCAGTGGGCGTCGCCTTGCCCCACTACTCTCTTCTCAGTCCCCTTTTATCATATCATGGAGAAAATAGTCAAAGGTAAATAATAGTTGGAGCTTTCAGATGTAGGCAACTTTTCCAATGTGTGTCTCTTTTCCATTTCTTGACTCTGTTCTTTCCCTCCTATTTTTACTCTCCACCCCCACCTCATTATCACCACCATATTTCCTTTCTTTTTTTTTCAGCACAATTTCATTTTCCTCTTCTGACTTTCAATCTGTTTAAAAAAGAATAAGTCTTCCTTCCTTTTTCCCCACATTAGCATCCTGCTCACCTCCTGGTTACACTCCTTTCCTTCCTGGTTCTTTCTTCTTCCTCATGCTATGCCCCCTCCTCATGCTATGCCCCCTCCCTTCATAACCTCAGCACCCTTCAGGCTTCCCTCCCCTTCCCCCAAATCTGTTGGCCTTAAATGTTCTCTATTCCTAACATGAGTTCCTTTTTCCCAGAGTCTGTTCCACTTTGATCTCAGGCCCATCCTTCCCCTCCATTCAGCAGAAAACTGGCCAGCCCAACTTTCCTCTCCCCCCTCTGAATGAACACAAAGGGGACAGAGGCACCAGATGGCCCCTGAGCTGACAGAGGGGCTCAGAGAGTCTGCTGGACAAGGAAAAGCCCCTGCTGAGTTGCTTGTGCATAGCTCAAGCTGCTGCCCAGCCTAGCAGACGGAGCAGGGGAGAAAAGCAGGGCTCAATGCCAACAGCCTGGGCACAGCATGGCATCATGGAGAGTGGGTATGCCATTTCAGCTTGCCGCAGTCCTGCCTGCACTTGGGGTCAACTCCCATAGGGTTATTCTCACTAGCTGAAAAAAAGGGAGGGGGTGGAACACTCAAGGGAAGACTACCCTATTTGCCAAGAGGCTTGTGGAGTGACCTCCATCTTTATAAGTACTTTCCCGGGTGGTAAAAGAGAAAGGGTGGCGGCCCAAGTCCTCTGGAAATTTCATCCAAAAACCTGGAATCCCAGACTTTTCATTTGGAACTTCTGTGAAAGAGGTTTTAGTGGATAGGAAGACAAGCAGACAGACAGACAGAGCCAGAGAGATAGACAGAAAGACAGATAAACAGATAGGTTAGATAGATAGACAGATAGATAATAGACAAATAGATAGATGATAGATAGACAGATAGACAGACAGATAGATAGATAGACAGACAAACAGATAGATGATAGACAAATAGATAGACAGATAGATAGATAGATAGACAGACAGATAGATAGATGATAGACAAATAGATAGATGATAGATAGACAGATAGATGATAGACAGATAGACAGACAGATAGATAGATAGATAGATAGATAGATAGATAGATAGATAGATAGATAGATAGATAGATAGATGATAGACAGGCAGATAGATAGACATCCCAGGTTTGCTGATGTAGGGTTTGGACTGATTAACACTGCTAGCATCATGACATATTTACATTGGTTCCTGTGAAGAGAAGTATACTTCTCTATGGATCTTCTGTAAGCACAAGTCCAGATGAAGGGCATCTTAAATCTACTCTCTTCTACAAGATTTGACTTAACGTGGTTTAGATACAAGTTTTACTCACAGTGACTTCCCTCATAAGCTTAGACAAGATTCTTTTTTATTCCCTCCTATTTTCCACAAATAGACACAAACCAACCAAAGGTTCCTCTTGAACTGTTTTTCTGGAAAAATGTAGACAGGATCCAGACTCCAGAGGAGTGGGTTCTGAGGGAGAAATAGAAAAATAGCAATTCACACAAATGGACAAAAAAATGACCTTCCCCAAATTCCACTGTCCTGTGAGTTTTCCAGTTCACCCATTTCAACCTCAAGAGGACTACCCCACTGTTAAAATTAATTGTAGTTGGACTTTGAATATATTAATTAGGTGGCTGCCGGGGATTTAATTTCTAAATCCCAAAATGAATTACTAAAGTAATTGGAATTTATGGTAGTTTATTTATAATATACAATAGAAGGAAGATATTAAGGAATGAGAGAGAGAAAACTTTGGCTTTCTTATACCAGTTAGAATTTCTAAGCCCCAGCCAGGGGAAGAGAGACTCAAGAAGATGGGTCTTACCTGGAGGCTTCACGCCTCCAGAAAGGTGGGGTCACTAAGTCAGCTTTTCACTCACCAAGGGAGACAGTCTTAAAGAAGTCTAGGTGACGGTCTTCCAGTCACTCCTCCGTCCTTCACTCCAAGCCGAAGATGACTGACTGTCCTCTTCAGTCTTTTTTTCCCTCTATTTAAAGACTTTTTTCTCTTGTGTCACCTCCTCTAAATTTTCACATATACCAATCACAGCAGATGCTTTTTCTCCAGGACTGTCCATTCTTTAGTTCTCACCTTCTCTGGTTAGATTATATCTTATTGGGTTACTTAATACCTCTTTTATTAAGTTTACCTTTTGTAGTTACTTAACACCTTTTTGTGGTTAAAATCTAAAAATAGACTGTAGCTTACAATTCTAGCTTCACTATTAAAGAAGAGCTAAGTACCTTCATTGTTACAATCAGGAGATAGCTAAATCCAATCTTCACACCACCAAAGCAGAAGCCAGTAACAAAGCCAGATCACCAGCTTCAACATGAACTTGTTACTGATTCTTAGAGGTCACTCTCCACCTTTGTGGAGAGCATCAGCTAATACACTCACTCCAGCTAAATGACTACAGCTCCTCCCTGATCCCTCGACTTGAAATCTGCACATGTTAGTTCATTTGACAGCCCTCTCCCTTATTTGTCCTTGCAGAGAAGGGCATGACTTCTACCAATTGAATGCCTTTTCTATATATCAAACAATCATGGATCTACATCAGGAGAGAGCAAAGTTATCCATGCACATTGCTCACCTGGACTCCCAAAAGATTCAGTGGTAAAGGAATTCTTTTCCACTCCAGAACTCGTAAGTCCTTCTATTTAGATAATATTCCCAAACTGAATACTTACTCTTTTCCCTCTAAAATTTTCCCTAAGCTCTCAAGAAGGCCTAAATTTCAGTCCTGAGCTAAGGTGAGAAGAAACAAAGGTCTACTTCAAAAGTATTACCTGTGACCCTTAAACCCTTCCCAATCATCCTGAACACAGTGTCAGATTACTACTTCCTTAGAAAAAGACAACGGGGGGGGGGGGGGGGGGGGGGGGGAGGGGCAGCTAGGTGGCTCAGTGGATTGAAAGCCAGGTCTGGAGACAGGAGATCCTGAGTTCACATCTGGCCTCAGACACTTCCTAGCTATGAAACCTTGAGCAAGTCATTTAACATACAGTGCCTAGTGATTATGGCTCTTCTGCCTTGGAACCAATATACAGTACTGATTCTAAGACAGAAGGGAAGGGAAGGGAAGGGAAGGGAAGGGAAGGGAAGGGAAGGGAAGGAAGGAAGGAAGGAAGGAAGGAAGGAAGGAAGGAAGGAAGGAAGGAAGGAAGGAAGGAAGGAAGGAAGGAAGGAAGGAAGGAAGGAAGGAAGGAAGGAAGGAAGGAAGGAAGGAAGGAAGGAAGGAAGGAAGGAAGGAAGGAAGGAAGGAAGGAAGGAAGGAAGGAAGGAGGAAGGAAGGAAGAACTCAGCACATTTCACAGGATTCTTGGCAATCGAGTCAAGAGATAATGGTTCTAGAGTTTGGCACTTTCTCAGACAGGACCCTGAAATAGCTTCTTCTACCCACATAAGATGTTGAGGCTAATCCTGAGAGAAGTATTTCAAGAAACCTCCTATCCCACCAAAACTCTCACTCCTGTCATTAAGGCACCCCTTGCTAGGGAGATTTGCCCTCTTCACCAATACTTCAGCCCAATCAATACTTACTTGACTGTCCACACCTCCAGTATCCCGCTCCTCACCTTGACTATCTCCTTATATCTACCATTACCTCAACCTCATTATTGTCTCCTATTCAACCCTGGACATTCTATCATCTCCTGCTACCTATTACTCACCAGATTTCTCCAATATACTATATTCTATGAGTCACCAGAATTTGGAAGATATAGCAGCCCCACTCCTCAGAGTTATGGATGCCTAAACCTTCCCCTTGGTGTTGAAGTGGATAGAGTGCAGGGCCTGGAGTCAGGAAGACTCGTTTTCATGAGTTCAAATCTAGCCTCAGACACTTACTAGCTGTGTGACCCTGGTCAAATCACTTAACCTGATTTGCCTCAGTTTCCTCATCTGTAAAATGAGCTGGAGAAAGAAATGGCAAACCATGCCAGTATCTCTGCCAAGAAAACCTCAAATAGGGTCATGAAGCATTGGTCACAACTTATCAATAACAACAACAACAAACTCCCCTCATGCTATATATAATCTAGATGAAGACAGAAACTTCCAGAATCTATATCCATCACCTCACCTGGAGCCATGTTCCTCAAAGCCTGGACTGGCATGTTCCTACATTCAACTCACAGTTTACCTACTGACTCTGTGAGAGCAATAACAGCAGACATCATCCATAAACAGCAAAGACTAAGAAGAAGCAGTATCCCAACAAAGGTTTTGAAGAAGACAATTTGGATGGAATATTCCATCCATCCTCTCCCACCCTTGACTCTCAGAGGAGGCTGACTTTGGAGTGAGGTCAACTCTGATCACTGCTTCTTTCTCCCTCTCCCTCTCTACTCAGATTATCCCTTCTTCCCTAATTTCTCCAACTTTACTTGGCATTTGTTCGGTGTGTATGTGTGTGAAATTGCCCCCTCACTCCAGCACCTGCTCCTGCCCTACTCAGAAGGAGGCTTTTATTGTTGTATATCAGGAAAGTAAGAAGCAAACCCAACACTTTTTACTACATAGTTAGGTGAGGGCCACCAGATGAAGGAATTAACCTCACTACCCCCAAAATACGACCATACACCAGTCATGTCAAATTCAAATAGAAACAGGGGCCACTAAACAGGGCATAAGTATCTAAGGTTTCCTGCAGGATGCCTATTGACTTAAAAAACCACATATTAACATTAACTATGTTCTGGTATATTTGATTTTGTTAAATTTGTTTCCCAATATTATTTTAATCTGGTTCCTGCCCTAATCTGGAATGTTGCCCCAGCCAGTCGACCAGTGGCTCATGTTTGACCTCACCAAAGCTCAGGTATTTGCTATGTGTCCCCAAATTTCTATATCACCATTTGTATGACCAAAGCTGCTGAGAAAAATGCCCAACTGCTTCCCTGGAATAATCCTGTCCTTTCCACCAATGCTCCACCCATCCTCACCCCCTCAACATCTCAAGTTCCTTCTTATCTTGCTGAAATTGTGTGAGGTTCTAGGGTAGACTAAATTATAGGACAATTTGGCTTTTCAGCAGTGACTTGAGACTGGAGAGAACCTCTATATTTTAAGAAGGGACCTGTCAGCTATAGAAAACTCTGCTTGGTGACCTGATACTTTGGGAAATCTCTAAGCTTGTTTTGTGGTCTACTTTTAAGAGGAAGACTTATATCTTGAATTGTTAATGGGGCCAGAGAGATCGCCAGGGCCCAGTAAAAGGATCCCAGACTTATAAAGGTAAGAGAAACAGAGGGAAAAGGATGGATGAGGAACCTCAGATCCAGTAAAGTTGGTGAGAAGTTCAATTAAAAGGTCTGTGTGATACTATAGAACAAGCACAGGACTTGGAATCACCAGCAAAGGCCAGGGTTCAAATGCTAACTTTGAGTTTACTTATCCCTGTAACTATAACCATAATCTAATGGCTAATGCTGGCCTTGGTGTCAAAAAAAGGTCTGGGTTTTAATCCTGCCTCAGAAACTTCCTGGCTATGTAATTTCACACAAGTCAGTTAATCTCTCAGGATTTCAGTTAATAGCAACTATTTCACAGGACAGTTTTAGAACCAAATAAAATAACATACATAAAGTGTTATATAAATGTTAACTTTTATTACTGCCAAGGGTTCGTTGGCTACCTACAAAAATGGGTACAATAATTCTACTTCTCTCACAGAGTTATTGTGGTAAGGAAAATTCTTAAATTGCTAGAGAAATGTGAGTTACCCTGGTTATTTATTAGCAGATGAACTGGGCAACAATCAATGGATCATGTGAGGCTGAGGCACCAAATGGCTTGAAAGAAAAAAATTCATAATTTGATCAGGAAGGGGAAAATATAGTAGTGATTGTTGCTTTGTTGTTATTGTTTTTTATATATATTTAAAGGCCATTCAAGGGAATTTCTGAAGGTTCACACCAGTGTTAGGAAAAATTGAGGAACCAAGAAAAACCGTGGAACAAATTTCAACTTTGTGGGCTAAACCAAAAGTTCCCTGTCATTCACTGTCCAGGGTTTGGGGCCAGATATATCCTCCAGGGGAAAAAATCAAAAACCCAAAAAGTTAGCCACCCCCACCCACCCCCAGTCACAAAATGGGAGCAACAAGAACTCAAGTGAATCTTAACACAAACTGAATGTCTGATATCAAAGGCTCATGAACAAATCTTCTTTAATTTTTTTAATCCATATCTTCTTCATCAAATCTGAACTAACATCATGCTAATATTAAGCCTGCTCTAACCCAAAGAGCTCTCCAGAATAAGGAAAAAAATGTTTACAAAGCACACTTTTCAGTTTACTCTGCATTATTAACATTTTCTCTTGTCACTTTCTTAAGCCTATATCAACAAAACAATCAAGCCCTGATTTGTAGATTTGCTAATTTCCAAGGTATAAATAATTATTCTCACTGAAAATTTAACAATGATCTCTAACACACACACACACACACACACACACACACACACACACACACACACACACACACACACACACCGGAATAAACCCAAATAATAATCCTACCTCTGCTTTTTTTTTTTAACTCTTACATTCCATCTTAGAATCAGTACTTAACAGAAGAGTAGTAAGGGCTAGGCAATGGGGTCACAGAGCTAGGAAGTGACTGAAGTCAAATTTGAAGCCAGAACCCCCCCCCCATCTCTGGACTACCTCTGCTTTAAAAGAAGGAACTTAGTATTTCCCAAGGCAGCCAATTGCAGTTTGGGATAATTTATGAGGAAATTTTTCCTGGTATCAAAATTAAAGAGTATGCTTTCTTGTGATATTCTCTATTTCTTATATCAGCCTTGTCTCACCCAAAAAGACTACAAGCACTTTGAAAGAAGGGAAAGTATCTTCTCTTTTTCCTTTGTACCCCATAATACCTAGTGTTTTGGGGTTCAGTAATTTAGGAGTGACAATATTCAAATGTAGAATTCCAGTCCTCATTTGTCCATTTTTATCTGGAGTTTCACTTCTAAGAAATTCATTTTGATGTTGAGAAAGCTTTTTCATAATAATTATAGCTCACAGTTATATAGCACCTACTATGTGCCAGGTGCTTTACAAATATTATTTCACTTGATCCTCACAACAACTCTGGGAGGTAGAACTATTATTATCCCCAATTGACAGTTGAGGAAACTGAGACAAAGTTTGAATGATTTGATTGACCACACAGATAGTATCTGATGCTAGATTGAATCTCATCTTGCATCCATTTACTATGCCAACTAGCTACTTCTATTCTGTTGAACAAATAAGAGTAAATCACTCCCATTTTCCTCTCCGTGTGTTGATTCTTATACATCTCCTCATGTGAGATAATTTATTCCCAATTGTCTCTTCTTTTTTTCCTAGTGTTTTCCTTTTGTTTTGCTATTTTTTTATTTTTGGACATCATCCCATCATATTCAACTTTACTGCCTGCTCTCTTTCAATGTATGCTCCTGTTCACTGCCCTAATTGTGACCAAGTTCTTAGCTTCCATACCTTAAGTATCCTAAATAATTTTGATACTTTAGATACTTCAAGTATGATACATATCTTAAGTATCTTAATTATCATCTTACTGTAGTAATCCAATCAGTTCAACACCATAGTTTCCTTTTATTACCTTAAATGGTTTAAGTACCTAAAATATCTGTGGTATCATCGATACCTTAAATATCTTAGTTAACACTTTCCCATGAAGGAATGTGATCAATTTAACCCCTTTGAGACCCTTGAATTTTTTCTTTCCTTTTTATCTTTTTGTGCTTCTCTTCTTCTTTTAAGTATTAACTGATGTGATTTCCTTGTTGTCCAAGGGACACCCAAAAATGTTTTCTTCACAGCCATAATTCAAAAGTGTTGATTCTGCTACACTCAGCTTTCCTCCCAGTCTGACGCTCATAGCCTCAGAGCTGAACATTGCTACTAGAAAAATCATACTGTTGACTCTGCAGACCTTTGTCAGCCAAGTGATGTCTCTATTTTAGTATGCTGTCCAGATTTGCCATAGCTTTCCCTCCAAGGCTCACAATTTCTATTTTAATTAATGAATTATATTAAACAGGTGCTAACTTCATTGTTTCTCAGAGCACTGATAGTGCCTCCCAAAATAGCAGAGCTCTGCCCTTGTTACATCTTTGTTTGGGTAGAGATGCTGATAGGGACTGTTTTACATTCTATTGGTAGTAATGGTTACTGCAGAAAAATAAACCCCCATCTTTCTCCCAAAATGAAAAGGGACTTGGGGGGCGGGGTTAAAAAGAGAATGAGATCAAGAGATGGAAGAGAGAAAGAAGGAAATGGGGAGAGGAGATTAAAAGAAGAGAGAGAGGAATAAAAGGAGTCAGTTAGGAAAGAGGAGAAGGAGGGAGAGGAGAGTGAAGAAAAAGGGAAAGAGAAAGAGACAGGGTAAAAGAGTGAGGAGGAAGAATAAGGGTGAGAAGAGAAAAAGTAAAGAGGAAAAAGGATAAGATAGAGAACAAACAATGCTGTTCCATCATTTTTCATTTGTCTCCAACTTTTCATGACCCCTTTTGGGGTTTTCTTGGCAAAGATACTGAAGTGATTTGCCATTTCCTTCTCTGTCTCATTTTATAGATGAGTAAACTGAGGCAAGAAGGGTAAAAAATACTTGCCATGGGACTTGCAGCTAGTAAGTGTCTGAGGTCAGAATTGAACTCAGGAAACTTTCTGACTTCAGGCCTGACACTCTATCCATTGTGCAACAATTATATAAGACCATAATTTTCCTACTCCTTTTCCTTAATGGAGGTAAAGAAGAGCTGGACTGAAATTTGCTCCATGGAACACACCACACTTCTCTTATCCCATTTGACCCTCACAACTCTGTGAAATACATATACCAATGTTTAATATCATTTTATAAGTGGGAAAAACTGAAATTCAGAAACAAAGTGACTTATACCGAATAAATGGCAAAGTGGAGATTCTTCAGGTCTCCAAATCTAGGGCAATAAAATTAATAGATATGATGAAAGAGGCTAGAGTCTTTGATGTTTCATTGCATTCTAGCTATATTGCTGAATAGGCTTAATAAATGCTTGTTCAGTGAGAAAGTAAGTGAATTATGCTAGAAAACAATGAGACAGAAAAAAGGACTCTGAAAGGCTAAAGAGAGACTCCCACAATTCCTCAGGTGGATTGAGAGAATTAGAGGAGGAGATTATATTGAGGAAAAGAGGTAATATTGTAGAAAAGCTCAGAGTCTTTCCCAGAACCAGATGAAACTTTGAAAGCAAAAATGTCTTTTGGGAGCTGACCTCTTGGGTCAACCTAGAAAAGAGAGGCTAATCTTTTCTTGGTATGGCTAGTGACTCTAGAGTGGAAACTCAATGAGCTACCCATCACCACCTCCTGAACTCAGGGAACACCTCCTCACCCCAGCTTTGGTGCCATACTGACTCAGGTGTACATTTTTGTGTTTATCTGGGCAGTTAATTGGCCTGGAAGTGTCAGTACCACTCAAAGGTGATCTTCTCTCTCACAGGTGATCTTTGGAACAGGAATCTTCAAATGGCAACCCATCCTGGTGACTTGGCTTGATGTTGAGCTCAGTAAGAAATACTGTTGGCAGGGTCATGTTCCAAGACTAAGTGCAACTAGAGATGGACATTTAAAAGTTAGTATGATGTTTCAAGTGAACCAACCTTTTAAATAAATTACTGAATACAGATGAATAGTTTGGAGACAAAAGGATATAAGTCAGTCTGACTCTTTCTAATCCCAATTTACTATATACCTACAAATAATACAGAAACATGGTGAGCCAGTCTCATTTTGTTTTTACTGTGATTCAGTCAGAAAAATGCTGCCTTTGGAGTCTGAGGACCTGAGTTCAAATACTAACTCTCCAATTTAATACCTAATGCAACTGTGTTATCTGTTACCCTAAAAAACTACATTTCCTGGAAGTCCACTGACTTCCTGTCATTATGTACTTCCTATAGACAGGGGATAAATTCAGTGGACATTCCTGATCTGGATCTCTTTGTTTCCTGTCAGCAACCAGGTGATAAGCAGGAATTTTTGAACAGGCTGATTAGCCATGGAGACATGGTTTTTATTTTGTTACCCTTTTATTCCTTTAATTCTAATGATCATTAATAAATCTCTCTAAATATGATATTTTTACTGTTTGAGATTAGTTATAATTTTTACACAACCTTTGATAAGTTGATTAACTTCTCTGACCTCCAATTTCCTCATCAGCAAAATAAGATTTTTGGAAACAATTCTCCAAAGAAGAATTTAAAACTATTAGTAAACATATGAAACACTCCCCCAAATCCCTAACAGTAAAAGAATTGATTCGATAAGCATTTATTGAGTTCCTACTATGTACCAGGCACTGTGCTAGGGGATAAAAAAAGAAAAGTAAAGCAATCTCTGCTCTCATGGCGCTCATAGTCTAATGGGAGAGACAACATACAAACAATTATACAAAATCAAGCCAAGTATATATGGTAAATTGGAAATAATCAAGAGAGAAAGCAATAGAATTAAGGGGGATTAAGGAAAGCTTACTATTAAAGATGGAATCCAGTTTCATCTCACACCCAGCCAATTGGAAAAGATGAGGAGGAAAGAAGTAGTTCCTAACCAAGTTATTTCCATATACATTATCCCTCCTCCCTACCCTCCCACCCCCATCCAAAGCTCAGAAAAGAACTGTACCTAAGGAGAGTCTTGAGAGAATTCCACAAAAGGGAGAAAAGGCCTCCAATTTCCAGGAGTTAGCAGTGAGTTTACTCTTTGGACATAAATGCCCTCACACCCTAAAAATCTTACATATCCAAGGCATGAGTGTATTACCAGTTTTGGGGAACTGTTTTATAAGTCTTGTTCTTGCTTTACCTTCTCAGTAAAAATCTGTATTGGGGGGAAAGTTGCTAACTGGTATCACTTGGTTGATATTGACGAGCCCACTCAACAAGGGCTTGTGACTGACAGTAATAGAAAGTCCCAGTGACTCCAGGACCCTTAGTATCCCTAGAAACTTGAGGAAGAGAAGTCGTCATGGTATCAAGCTCTCCAATTTAAGTGAGAGTTGGAGAACAGAGATATGCATAAAGTATAAATGGAAAGAAAATGATATATATATATATATATATATAGTATATACTGTCAGACCAAGTCAATATGTTTCTTAGTGCTACTGGACTGTTTTTCCTCCATCTCTTTTTTATTTTTTGTTACAAGTATACCAGTGATTTTTCTGACCTCCCATTGCCTGCCATGTATGTTATATTTCACCTCTTCCCTGGGGTTCTATGAATTTTAGATTTACTACACCCTGTTTAGTTTTTAGAATTTTAGCAACCAGGAACGTCTACACCCCCACTTAAGGATTAACTGTAGGGAAGGATGGCATATGACCAGCATGTGCTAGCAAGTGACAAATCAGAAACAACTGACTAACACCCTGGGCTGTCCTAAATCAAGCTTAAGCCACCATTGGTACATGTGAGATGCAGTAAGTGATGTGAAGAACTGCCTATATATTTTGTGTCATTTTCTGTGATCTCTCTCTCAGCAACATTGGGAGCTCTGGGCAGCATTTTGGCGTGCTTGAGGCACTTTGCTCTGTAGCATGGTTTAGGTGAAGCATCTTCCCTGAGCCACCTTGGTGAGTGGTAAGACTGATTCCTCCTTTCCTTGAACTCCTGAAAAGCATTATCCTCCTAGGAGGCTCCTCATCTTGGAGGAGGTCTCATGGCTAGAAGCCAAGCTAGATTTAATCTTCTGAGAAGACCCCTTGGCTGAGGCCTCTGAACTTCCCTTGGCTTAGACTTGGCCAGAGAAATCTTATACCCTCTCCTCTCTCTTCTTCTTAATTTCTTCCTACTATTGTAATTAAACCACCATAAAAATCCCAAACTAACTTGAGTATTTCATTGGAATTGAATTTAAATCCCTGGCAATCACTAATATAATATATTCAGTCAACAACCCTAATTTTACCTGTAACAGTTCTCAGGTCCTTAAGGGGATTTAGAGGAGGTCTAGTCTCTGTCATTGGCTTCCCTCATTGTATTCCCTCAATTTTAGGGATCCCCAGAAGCCCAATCTAATTTAACCATGAATAGTAAGATTAACTATTACAAAAGAATATTTACTTCAAAAGTACAGCAAGAACAAACATAGAAATACTCTCTCAACCCATGAGGAAAATAATCTCCCCCCACCCCATACTACCTCAGCACCTGGGGAGGAGAGATTAGATTCACAGTTTAGCTCAGTTCCTTCCAACTTCCAAGTCTAAACTCCCCTGGCCTTCCATCCAGGTACCCCAGCTTCTCAGAGTTTCCTTCCTGAACTGGCAGCAATATCCAGCCTAGAATCCCAGTTCCAGAATTTCCATGGCTCAAGTTCCCAGATCCAGGTACTCTATCACCTGCACCTAGAATTATAAAGAACAACCAAAACTGACCAAAATCCTAAAATAATTTCTCAGGGCCAGAGGGACTTAGGGGGAAGGGAAAATGTATTCCTTGCCTGAATACCAAGCTTAGGGTTTGTTACCTATGCAATGGGCATACCAGACTTTCACCCCTTGGATACTACCATAAAATGAGATCAAGTGTCCCATTCTGATCTTTTTCAAGATATAGCCTATTTTGGTTACATAGCCAATGAAAAGAAGCTGTTCCCACTCATGTGAAAGAGGAACACAGAATGTCTTCTCCCAGAAGCAGGAAGTCCCAGTCATCTCCCATGTGGGTGGCTCCATTTTAGGTGATCTAGACATATGCTAAGTTCCATTACACATGGGACAGATCTCTGAGTAGGAGATGGGAAGAAATACATTTGGAAATGATGGTAATATAAAAACAAAATATATAACAATAACAATTTTGAAAATGAAAATTTTAAGTAAGAGGGTTATATAGACTAGGTAACCTGTAAGGTCCTTTCCAAATATATAATTGTATTATTTTTCTTTCTCAGAAAAAGATAAACATTTCCTTGATACCAGATCCCTGGATGGAGCTTCTGGGCTTTGAGGAGAGGAAACTGGTAACATCCTATGCAATATCTTGAAAAAAGGCAAGGTCCAAAGGGGGAGTCAGTAGCTGCCTACCTCACTCCCCTTGGGAAAGTATGTTATCTCAAAGGCAAAAAGACTAAATTCCTGACAAAAACCATGAAGCCACATTCATTTCCATATAGTATGGGGAACTAGTAAAATACAGACAACTTGTAATTCTTATAACATCCAAGCATCTCCTATTAGCCATAACCTCAATAACCTGACCTTTTAACAACAGTATATCACTGCTTCCTCCTAGCAAAAGAGAAAAAATTTGGTCTAATATAAAGAATATTTGCCTAGGAGTCAGGACACCTGGGTTCTCAGTCTAACTCTGGTAATAATAAACTTAATGACCTTGGGCAAGTTGATTAATCTCTCTACCTGCTTCAATGTCCTCAACTGTACAAGATCATAAATAACACCTACCTCATGGGGTTGTTGTGAAACCCTATTTGTAACATGCTTAGCATAGTGTCCAGCACTTAAAAAATAGTTGTCTCCTCACTCCATCCTCTGTAAAAAAGAAGGATCATGGGTCTTTTCCAGTTTCAACATTCTATGGTTCTAAATAATCAAATTAATTCATTAGTATGAATTTGACTTTTTTTCCTTATCCTCCTTCTGATTGAAATACTGACAAACATTGAAATAGCTAAGGAGTCAATGTAGAAGGAGAAGTACAGATACTAGATAATCTGCCCCTCAGTAATCATCAAGGAAATAGATGTTGTATACAGGCATCAATAGGCTTGAAATCAGGAAGACTCATCTTCATGAGTTCAACTCTGGCCTCAGACACTTACAGGCTATATAACCTGGAACAAGTTACTTGACCCTGTTTGCCTCAATTTCCTCATCTATAAAAAGAGCTTGAGAAGTATAAGGGCCAGAATGGCAGGAGTAAATAAAAGAGTTGGACTAAATTCTTTAAGATTATGGCCTCCTGGAATTATTACTCAATTTCAAATTATTTTTTATGGTAATTTATTTATAAAAAGAGAAAGAATGAAAGTAAGAAAATCAGAGAATAGATATTTATTCTGACCTGGTCCAAACCAGGTAGGGTTTAAGAGGCCCAGCAAAGGAGGCCCAGAAGTAAATTAAACAAGGATTATAGCCAAGAGGCCTCCTCCAAGACAAAAGGCCTTTCCAGAGGCTAGTATCTCCAAAACAAGCCTGGGAGAGGAGTAAGCCTTTTTCACTCACCCACATGGTAGTCCTAATAAAAGCAGTCCTCAGCCAGATTTCCTCCGAGGTCAAGTTGAAGGCAAAAGTCCTCCTTACAGGAAGTTCTTGGCATTTTTAAAGACCATTCCTTTCATCACTTCCTGTGCCTTCCTTCCACTTTTATGTGGACCAATTATAGCTATAGTTTTGCTTAGGACTGCCCACGGGGCAGTCAGTGGGTTCTAATTCATCACCCACTTTCACACAAGTGGGTCACAGACCTCCCCCCTCTTAAAGATAAGTGGGGTGTATATGCTTCTCATGGTTAAATCTAAAAATGGACAGGGGAGAGTTAATCCCATCTTCACAATTCCCCCTGTGATCATTTGGGAAACTAGTCTCCCCAATTGATCATTTGACATAATCATCTTGTACCTCTAAAAATCTTCTAACTACAAGTCCATACAATATTGCACCTTCTAAGAGGAAACTACCATAGTTAGAGTTAAGAGGGAAATAGAAAAAAGAGAGCAAAACCAATGTTTGCTAGGCGCATTGACAAAAAGCTAATTGGGGGGCAGTTCCCTTTTCCATAAGAGTATACATGCAAAATAAATGTGTTATAATCCCCCACAGTTCAATTTCACTACAACTCAAAGTTCATTCTGGATCTTTCAGTGCAGTGTGAGGTTTCTGCAGGCAAGTCCATAGTGCCTTCTCCAAGCATTTCACTTCCTGGATTCTGTGAGGTAGCAAGTTTCTTATCCTAAAATTGCTTTCAAACAAGAAAAACTTTTATAAAACTAGAATTTTATGACAATTATACAAAAGGAAATGTCAAGCTACTCCAGTATCTTTGCCACAAAAAACCTAAATGAGGTCACAAAGTTAGAAACAACTAAAATGATTGAATAATAAAAGATGTATTTATCTTATATCTAGGAGATATTTTAGATGGTACAAGGTATGTTTTACAATTACTCCCTTTAAAATAGACAGAGACTGGAAAAGTCATGACCTCCTAGTCTGTGACAGCTTATCTTAGAAACAAGAAAAGTCCCTAGTGATTTTTTTTAAGATTAATTCTTCAAAAGATATAGGAAGTAACCAGAAGAAAAACTCTTATAAATTCAATTCTTACACTAAAGAATTAGCCGCTAAAGTAGAAAGTAAGGAACTTTAGAAGGAAGGGATCAGTCACTCAAAGAGTTTATATTAGATAAGAGGAAAAGCAGAGCACATTTGAGATCTGGGGAGAGAAGATCTCAAGAGTTCAGAGAAAATGTAGGTAGAATTCCATGGCCAAAACTTCTAAAAGGAGAAACAGCCCAGGAAGGTTGGGAAATTCTCAGGAACAAGATTTTGACAACACAAACACCTCTGATGAAAAAGGAAAAGCATGGGAGAGTTGTTTGAAAAGAGCAATGGAGAAATACAGGAACTAACTGATCAACTCAGATTTAAAGTTTTACAAAACAATGACACATAGAGAAAGAAAATCTCCATCGTCCAGGCTCCTTTGAGGTTGAAAACAGTCCAAAAAGTTGGCCAACAGTATATATATAAATGTGTATATATGTGTACATATATATATACACATACATACACACATATATGACAATGTATATGAACAAGGAATTAGTCCCAGAACTCTAGAGGAGGGAGAAAGTAGACTAAACTATTCTTGGAAAACTGTATAGTCTTTTTATTGACTACTATGTTTCAGACTCCTCTCTGAAACAAAGTTCCATCTTTTTGAATACCAATATTCTTTCAGTGATGCCAGGATCCAGTGGTACTATATGACTGCAAAGCATGGAGCACTATAATCACTGAAGAATTAGGTCACCCAATGGGCAATGGAGAGATCTATGGTGGACATAAATAGGCTGTGACACATTACCAACAAAACCATATGCAGAAGAAGTGGCATAAGAAGCATTATCAAACTGTAAACAATTCCACTAAAACCCTACTCCAGTGCTTCATTGTGCAATGGAGATGAGCCTAAGTTTTAGAACATTGTTCCAGTGTATTGTGAGTAACATTAGGCCCTACCAAACTGGAAAAGGCTTTGGGTATATAAACACAATGATGACCTCTATATCTGTTATCTAAGGACCAAGCCAACAATGTAAGCAGAGGTTTCTTAACAGAATGTTGGCTGCCCAAAGATGAATATTTCAGCCACAGTGACTCAGAGACCATCTGCTAAGGTAAACAGAGGTTATGATCTATCAGAGGTAGAAATTCTTACATGGATGAAATTAAAAGATTCTTGAAGCACTTAAAGAGGAAACAATGATTACTATGGATTACGTGAGTTAATAAAAAAAAAATAGCATCATGCCAGGCTGACCTTATACCCTTTTTTGACCTGCTGAGTAGACTGTTGGGGGGATTTCAGCAAAGTGGTTGGCATAGCTTTTCATGATATCCCTATAGATAAAATGGAAAGATATGGGCTAGAAAGCAGAACAGGTAGGTAGAGTTGGAATGGTTGGGCTCAAAGAATGATAACTAATGGATCAATGTTGACCTAGAAGGAGATTCCTAGTGGTGTGTCCCAAGGATTTATTCTCTATCTGATCTCTTTCGAAGTTTCTATCCTGGCTCTTCCTAGTAGATAATCACTTATCGTTATAATTTCCAGTCCATCTTTCTAGCACCACCACCACTCACATCCTAAAATGAGAAGTGAGAGAGGCAGAGATTATTCCCTCTCTCTTTTTTTTAAACCCTTAACCTTCTCTCTTAGAATTGATATTAAATATTGGTGCTAAGGCAAGAGAACAGTAAGGGCTTGCCTGAGCTAGGGGGCTTAGTAGATTGAAAGCCAGTTAGGAGGAGCTGGGTTCAAATTTGACCTCAGATAGTTCCTAGCTGTAAGACCCTAGGCAAGTCATTTAACCTCAGTTGCCTAGCCCTTACCACTCTTCTGTTTTGAACCCAATGGTTAGTATTGATTCTAAGAGAGAAGGTAAGGGTTTTTAAAAAGGAAAAAGGAAAGAAAGCATCATCTCAGAACATGGAACATGAATGATCACATAACATCCTCTGAACAGTCTTCTCATGAAGATTTCCAGGAAAGTTCTTCCAACCTAGAAAGACTCTGTGTATGAGTAGTTCATACAAGCTTCATCTACTGGGCACTTATCAAATCCATCATTGAATGGGGTTCAGAATTATTCAGAGATCAGAACTATGAAATCAGTCTCCTACAAAGAAGAAATCAGTGTGTCCAAGCCCCACCAAAACCCTAAAGGGGACCCAGTCCCTTTCCCACCCTCCCTTCAGATTTCAAAACCTATTTCACTAGGAACATAGATCTAGAGTTAGAAGGGGCCTTAGAAGCTTTCTAGTCCAAACTCCTATTTTACAAATGAAGAGACTGAGATCCAGAGAGATTAAGTGATTTGCCCAAGTCACACAGAAAGTGTCAAACTCAGGACCTGAGCTCAATTTCTTTGACTGTATCCCGAGTTCTTTCCACTGCTGCCCCCCTAATCACCTGACTCAGATAATCAGATATATCTGCTTCTGACAAGCAACCACCCTGAGACATGTCTTGCTCTGGGGAAATAAGCCAGTATGATGTTTTTCTTTTGCTTCTACCTCAGCCTCAGGGCAAACCCTAATTGATGTGGGAAGATAGAGCTCACTACAGAATGACCATTCCACAGGGACGGAGACCTTTCCTCTTTGTTCTGTTAGTGCTCCTCAGGCCCTGACCTCCTGAGAAACATGCAGGATTGAACAGCCTTCACAAAGCAGCCTGGAAGGAGGTCTCTAGTAGTGTGCCCCAGGAATTTATGCTGAACTATCCTACAGGCAAATTTCCATTATTCCAGGCCACTGAGCAAGAAGGTCCAAAGGTAACGGGCACCTGCTCCCCTCTCATCCTTCTTCCCCCCACCTCTGCATATTATCCTGTCTTAGAAAAGAGAGAAAATGCAGGCTGATCCATTGGTCCCCAAGGAAAACATTAATTCTCCTCTGTGGAGTAGTCAGACCCTAAAGAAGCACACGTGCCTGCTTCCCCAGGAACAAAGAGATCACTAAGTCAAGCCTAACTCAGCTGATCTGATCCTATAATAAATAAATCCTCCAAAAAAATAAACAAGGTCCCTAACAAGACACAGAAGGTCCAAGAAGAAAGTAAAGTTCTTCTAATCCTTTCTCCTACTCCTTCATGTTATTTCTCTGGCTAAAGCTACTGGCTCTGACAATATTTTGTTTTTCTTTGTCTTCGAATCACTTTGGTGGGGCAGAAGACATGAGAACTTCCCCTATTTTTGCTTACCACTGCAACAACAATAACGATATGCCACATTTCTCTCCCTGGCTCATACCTGCTAGGCCACTTATTGCCCCCTCCCTCTGACTGCTAGCTTATTTCCCACACTACTTCAGAATAGAGGGCAAAATCCAGCTGGATCACTTCTCCAAGCTGGCTGTAGTATGGCAGCAGAAACAGATGAAGAATCTCTAATTCACATAAGAGAAGATACCTCCTTCCGTTTCTGATTAGCCTACAGACTCTCCAAGACCAAGTCCAATTATTGTATGATAACGAGGAGTAATTTAGACTTCCTATCCTCACTAATCAGATATTTGGGAGATTTGGGGGAATTTTCCAAAGCCAGAAGTCCTCCAGGTTGGCAAAATCCCCCAGATTTTGTTCCAGATGTCTGGAAACTGTGGGAAATGGTTCTGGATATTCAAAGGTTTCATCCCAGGTGTTGTATTGGCCCAGCCTACCTCACAGGACCAAAAACACTGTGGGAGAATATAAAGATAATTAGTAATGGTAATAACAGCAATGGGACTTGTTATTTATTTAGCAGCAGTTCCCTGCACCGCTGACCTTTTCTAATTCTTCACCCTTCCCACCCTCTGCTGACTAAGCAGGCAAGCAATAGCCTTGGGAAGTTCCCAAGGAACAGCAGCCTTAGTAGCTAAAAGCCCCAAGGGGTCTAAGACCAGTTCTACAAGTTATACTTTGTCCCTAGGTCCCAAGGGCTCTTGAACTGAAGGGACAGGAAAGGTGGTGTGACTTGAGAGCTCATCATTGACCTGATAGGAAGCTCTAAAATCAAGAGAGCAGGAATTAGTTTAAACTTGACAAGGAAAAATTGGAAGTAGGGGGAAGTCGTTTTGTGGAAAGGGCATCTGCCATGAAGCCACTGAGAAAAAAGAAGTGAAGTCAATAAATAAACAGAGCCCATTTAGTCCCCTCCCTCCTGAAAACACCCTTATTTACTAGTCATTGACCTTAGTGGGACATGTAAGGAAAACACACAGGCCAGGATTTCACCATGGGGTAAATATCTCCTCGAACACGTACCCTTCCAGGTTGTCACCTACTCTCCTCTGGATCCCAGTTCTGCTGTTTACTACTTGTGTGGTCTTGGGAAATCACCTTCTCTCTCTGGACCTGTGTCCTTGCATGAAAAATAAAGGGATTGGCCTAGATGACCTCGAGGGTTCTCTTTAACTCCTGTCATTCTAAATGGAGTTACCTTTCAATTTCCACCAGGTGAAGAGTCTTTGGATCTTTTCTAGCCCCCTTCTTTTTAATATGTGTATCTAGATAAATCATGGAAACATAGAATAAAAGAGCTCAAAGGTAGCCTAGGAGTCACCTATTCCAGCCCCTGCCAGAAATATGAGGCAGCCTTTTTCTTTTCAGTTGTGTGGATCTATGTGGCTCTGTGTATATCTGGTGAAGTGAAAGGAGGATTGACAAGAAGTTTGAAGGCTTGCAGGAGTGTGGTGGTAATGTTTGACTCCTGGGGCTCTGAAAATGCTCCAAACACCTTTAAGTTTAACTTGCATTAAGATTTACTTTATCACTTTCTTAAGTCTAGATAATCAAACAAAAGTCATTGTTTGTGGTGTTTGCCAACTTCCAGGTGTAAATGCACATGTTGAAATTTTAATGATTGAAGGGCAGCTAGATAGCACAGTGGATAGTATGCCAGGCCTGGAGTCAGGAGGACCTGGGTTCAAATTTGACCTCAGACGCTTCCAAGCTGTATGACCGTGGGCAAGTCGATTACCTCCAATTGCCTAGTCCTTACTATTATTCTGCCTTAGAATGGATACCATGTCCCTTCTAAGACATAAGGTAAGAGTTTAAAGAAAGAAAGAAAATTTAACACTTGGCTCTAAGGAGCCAGTTGTAGCTTGTTCTCTGAATTTGAATTCCAATATTAATTTGGCACTTATTTGCTATGAGATTTCATTTAATCTTTAGTCATCAGTTTCCTCAAAATAAAGATGATAAAATTTTCCCTAATCACTTTGTTGAAATGCTATGAAAATAGAACATCTATGAATAAATTAAATATGAACATTGATATAAAAATCTTTTATAAGTATGCAGATATAAAATTACAAAGAGATTTAAAGGGTATATGAAGTAAATATTTTGTAATTGTTCATTTATTAAATTATGTTTTATTATAAATAATTCTCATATAGATTGGTTGGAAGTTTCTTTTGCTGGGAATGTTGTTAGTTTTATAATTCTAAAAGAAAAAAGCTAGATGTGTTATATCAGGCAGAGGATAGACTGCTGGGGAGTTCTATTAGAGATATCCTTCTAGGTTGACATTGATCTATTAATTATTAGCTCTGAAGTCCTTTGACTGAATGGCCAAGGCAATGTCTTTTCTCAAGAAGATTCATTAATACCTTGAACCATGACTCATAGGGAAGGGAGGAAAGCAAGATGAAGAGAAGGCAAATCAAGATGTCCACTTTGAACTCTTTTATTCTATATTTCTATGATTTATCTAGATACACATATTAAAAAGAAGGGGGCTAGAAAAGATCCAAAGACTCTTCACCTGGCAGAAATGGAAAGGTAACTTCATTTAGGATGACAGGAGTTAAAGAGAACTCTAAAGATGACCCTCGAGGTCATCTAGGCCAATCCCTTTATTTTTCATGCAAGGACACAGGTCCAGAGAGAGAAGGTGATTTCCCAAGACCACACAAGTAGTAAACAACAGAATTGGGATTTAAATCTGTATCTTTTAACCCCAGATTCAGCCCCCTTTTCACTGTACCTGCTAAAAGGAAAGCCCAATCAGCTGGATTAATTTTGCCATAAGTTATTTCACCTTGACTCTTCATTATCAATCTTATTATTGGAACCCCCTTAAAGAAAAAGTTGTCTACCCAGTCATGCTCATTTTGCAGAAAATGAGACATGTTCTCCCAGCATTCCTTGGTTTTGTTACTAACACGACAGAGCCTCGAGCACCTTTCACAAGACTGAGGGTGTTCACCCCAAGAGTACTGGCTCACATCCAATTATGACAATTACCAACTGCTTGCTCAAAACTTCCCCAGGCATTTCTTCTGGACAAGGGCTTCTTTTTTCTCTTCTTTTGATGAACTCTTGTGGAGTGGAGCTATGCACAATCAAAGAAAATGGTTCAGCCCCAGAGGAATCTGATTCTAAGTGATGAGCAAAATTCACTCACCTCCTGTATGTATTTGTGTCATGTGCTGTGCATCCTTGTGGTCCTGCAAAGGGAGAGGAAGGATCAGGACAGCAGGGGGAAGGAAACTAGCTTGAACAAAGAATGCCAGGGAAAGAAAGTGTAGACTTGAAGATTTAGTAGCTGGAAGGATCATCATAGATGGTCTGGTCCCTTGTCTTACACAGGAAGAAACAGGCTCAGCAAGGGGGAAAGCTTTGCTGAAGGTCACACAAATAATAAGCAGCAGAGGCAAGATCTGAACCTGGTCAGGGTACTTTCCACCACCCTAAGTCACTTTTTTGGTTCCTACATGGTGGTCCTCAAGAGAATGAAATAGTTCAGTGTCCTGGACTTTAATTCAAGAGAGACCTAACTTCATTAGATACTTAATCCTAGTCAAGTTACCTCATCTCTCTTAGTTATAGTTTCCTCATCTGTAAAATAGAGGTTGTTGTAAGAATCGATGTATATAAACATCAGAATGCTATGTCAGCTATCAAGATCACTGCAGGGAAACTAAGTCACACAATAAATGGCAGAGCAGCAATTTGAACATAGAGCCTTCTGACTTGTGAGAGTCTCGTGCTCTTTTAACCAGTATTTAAGAGATAAGACTTACAGGTAGTTTGAATCACATATTACTTTTTACAGGGATAAATAATCAAATGCCTGATAACAATAAGAATGCAATATAAAAACTAAGGGCAGCTAGGTTGTGCATTTGATAGAGTCCCAGGCCTGGAGTCAAGAAGACTCGAGTTCAGATCTGGTAGTAGCTGTGTGACCTTTGGTAAGTCACTTAACCCTCTTTGCCTCCATTTCTTCATCTATAAAATGAGCGGGAGAAGGAAATGGCAAACCACTCCTGTGTCTTTGCCAAGAAAACCCCAAATGAGCACTTGGGTTTCTCTACGGTTAGAACTCCAGGCCTGGAATCAGGAGGAGCTAGATTCAAATCTGGCCTCAGACACTTCCTGGCCATGTTACCCTGGGCAAATCATTTCACTCTTAACTCCAATTGCCTAGCCCTTACTCTTCTTCTGCCTTGGAAGCCATACCTGGTATTGATTCTCAAATAGGAGAGAGAGACAGAGACAGAGAGAGAGAGAGGAGGGGGGGGAGAGGGAGAGGGAGAGAGAGGGGGGGGAGAGGGAGAGGGAGAGAGAGAGAGACAGAGAGACAGAGAGACAGAGAGACAGAGAGACAGAGAGAGAGACAGAGACAGAGACAGAGAGAGAGAGACAGAGACAGAGACAGAGACAGAGACAGAGACAGAGACAGAGACAGAGACAGAGACAGAGACAGAGACAGAGAGAGAGAGAGAGAGAGAAGGAGAGGACAGACCTGTTCCAGATCAGTATTTAGAGCTCCTGAGTCCTTAGAAAGAAAGGCTCAGGCCACAGAATTCACCTGTTCTCTCATCCCCGTTTTTCTTCCTCAGTTCTCACACCTGTGCCATGATCACACACATGCTCTTAAGACATCTCCCCTTTCCTGCCCCATCACAACCTTCTTCTCTGTTTCTCAGCTTCCCAAGCTAATTCTCCCTGCTTTTGCTCACTTCTGCTCTGCTGCTGGCTAGCACCATGACAAGCGGCATCTGTTTAGGAATGGGGGAGGGGCAGGGATCCATAGGGGGTAGTTGAGGAGGCCGAGGGGAGGGAGGTCTGCAGGGGGCAGCAGCGTGAGACAACGGGGTCTCTAAACGTGTCTGACAGAAAGACACAATCTGAGACCTCAAGCTAGGCACATTAATGAGCTCAGAGAGCCATGACTTACTGAACCAGGTGGGAGCAGAAATCCTTCACAGTTTCAGAAAAGGGGGTGGGGGGAAGCCAGGAGGAGCAGACACAAAAGCAGGAGAAGCAGCAGGCAGAATCACCATGGCTTGTTTGTGATTTTTCCCTCCCTCCTTCCTTCCCTCGCTCCCTCTCTTCTTCCCCCCACCTCAAGTCTCTTCTCCCTCTCCACTGCTGGATCCATACTGGAGAGAGGAATCCAAGGGCTTAGCCAGATGTCTGCCAGATTTCAATGAGATTCAGAGGAAGAAAGGGGGAAGGGTGGAAACAAGACGCATCTCTACTGAGGCAAGAACCCAGATTGTCTCCGTTGGAAACCTTTGTAGTTTATTCCCAGGAGATGGTGCCATCGACAGCCACAGATGCTGATACCCCACCCTTTCCACCCACACCTCTTTCTTGACCCCAGACCTCAGTTCTGCATGCCAGGAAAGTGTTTGGGGTGGGGGAGAAGGAGAGGTCACTTCCTAGGTCAGTGAAAGTTTTCAGTCCCTTCCTCTTGCCATGATTACCAGCAGAGGTGGAAATATAGAAAGAATTCAGAGGATTTAGAGCTAGAAAGTCTGTGTAATCCAATCCAATCATCTTATTTTACAGCTGAGGCCAAAAAGGTTGTCATTTGTCCACTAGTCACACACATCAATAGCAGAGACGATATTTTTGTCCAAGTCCCCAGGCTCCTCTTATGTTGAAGGCTGGATCATGGGTGCTAGAATTAGTACTACAGAATCATTTCCCAAAGGTTTCCTTCCCAGGAATAGGTTTATTACTCCCACAACCAGTTTTACCAGTAAGGAAAGTAGCCACCCATGTGTTGTGGTTTCCTTGTTATCGTTGTTTTAGATAGGTGGATAGATAGACAGACAGATAGATAGATAGATAGATAGATAGATAGATAGATAGATAGATAGACAGACAGACAGACAGAGACAGACAGACAGGCAGACAGGCAGGCAGGCAGGCAGGCAGATAGATCTTTGCCTTATGTCTTAAAATCAGTACTAAATATCTATTCCAAGACAGAAGAAAGGTAAGGGTTAGGCAATGGGAGTTAAGTGACTTGCCCAGGGTCATACAGCTAAGAAGCATCTGTGGCCAAAATCAGGACCTTCCATTTATAGGCATGATCTTATAACTTAGCCACCTAGCTGCCTCTCATGTGTTATGGCTTAAGGTTGCTAGACAGAGACTCCTTCCCTGCAAAAAGCCTGCCTCCAGTGCCCACCACCAAGTATTCCATTGCTTTGAATATCAAATGCTTTTTAAATTCAAGAATTATGTATTTATTTGGTTATCCCTCCCTCACCCCAAAGAGGTAATACTTTAAAATCTGTTGCTTTAGAGGAGGTTGAAGGCAAGAGTGGGCAGAATGGAAGTTTGATAGCTAACTGACTGCTAGCTCAAAGAAAGAGGACACTTGTATAAACCATTTGATGTAGGAGGAGAAGTGGGCATAGATGCAAAGGAGGTGAGAAAAAAGAAAGGAAGGAGGGTACCAAGCATAACCTTCACCCTCAAATTTTGCTGAAGATTAACTCTGATTTGAATCTTTTTTCCCAACCCCCATAAGAAGCCATTTAATCAAGTGTCTTACACAAAAGCTTGTAAGTGAGCCCTATATGTGCTAATTGTGGCAATTAAAGCCTCCTCTACCATGCTCAATATATTTAACCACCTTCCCGCCTCCCCTGACCGACTCCCCACCCAGGACTCTTCCTGCCACCCACCTGTCAAAAATGTTGCAAGAGTCCATTGGCCAATGTTTATAAAACACCAAGGAGAAGCTTTATCCTATGACTCAATAATCCCTGAGTCATCTGGTCCTCCTACTTTGCTCCTCCTGCCTTCTCAGCTTTGGGACAGACTAGAGTCTGTGATTCTAATTCATCATCTCAGAGCCATTGTTTTTGAGGTTAAACTGATGGTACATCAACAATCCTAGCCAGGCTGCCTTGGCCCTTTTCTTTCATAAAGATGGGGATGAGGAATAGGGAGCAGGAAGGAAGGTATGTATAGTTGACCCATTCAGCAAGTCCCTAGCCAAGGCAAGACAAGCCTCAAACCTCTGGGTTTTGTATTTCTCTTAGGTTACTTAGCCATGGAGTCACTTTTCTGTATTTCAGTTTCTCAGTCAAGACACTGTGGGTTCCTTCAGCCAACTCAGTTCTAGTTGGCATGTAAAGCCAGAGGGGGTATGGGAGAGGGAGAAATGTGAGAATTCAGGAAAGTTCATTGTAAATGCATGGTGCACCCATGGAGTATAACAGTGGCTTGACACAAATTTAAGTGCCTACAGATTCCAATACTCCCCTGGGATCACTGTTTTGTGCTCTTATATCTCTGCTCAGTAAATGTGGACCAGGTGCACAGATGGAAGCCAATTGCCCATTCCTGGCAAGTATACCTATGGCATGAGCTTCAAAGTTTACACCACAGGGCATTTGAAGCCACCAACATCTGTACCATCTGGCTTTCAGATATCTGCTCCCACTTAGCCCTAGCCCGCCCTGCCTTTCCCCACTTCCATCTGGCTATAGCCTGCAGCCAGAGTCCCTTCCAAAGGGACTCAGAAATGCTATCTAAATGTTTTTCTTAATATAAAGGTGAAGACAACCTCTTTCAACGTCAGCCACAGAGGGAATATCCCTTAAAGTCAAGATACATTCCCAGTGGACCCTAACTTCTTTCTCCCTCAATCCTATAATTCAGACAAAAGGAACCTACTAAGATAAAGTCTATCTGCCTATTTATTATGGGCAAACACCATCACCCAGAGTAATTATAGGAGAAACAAAGTGATATCATCTAAGTGGCTTCATTAAAGGATCCCAAGGTACCTGGATCATCAGGGTAGAAAAGGTGTTCACATATCCTATTCTCCGATTCTCCTGTAATGAGCTGCCAAATTTTGACCAATATCTAAGTGCCAATTTTTAGGAAAAAGCATCCTGAAATGGTATGAGTACAGTTGCAAAGAATAAGACTTCCTGAGAGGAACAAAAGCCACATTTCCTTCTCAGCCATTCCCATGGAGTATGAAACCATCTTTTCAGTATATTAGAATCTTAATCCAGTATCCCTTCTTCCTCAATCCTAAATGAGTTCTGGGATTTGCTAGAGTACAGTCATCACCCTGTAAATCATAGAATCTACAAGCCACAGTCTCCTGAACACCATCTGCCTATATCATCAAGGCTTCATTCTATAGATCTTTTCTCAATTCCCTGTGAACCTTTACAGGTCCTAGGTCCATTCCCACCCCCCAACCCTAGCCCTGCTCTTCCTAGGTGATTACTAGTTTATTTGATTATGTAATACTTACTGATGTGTCTAAGTGGATGTTAATGTTATTCCTCCCAGGATTTCAGGGAAATGTATTTCTGGGAAATTAGAATCACCCAACTAAGTGACTGTAATCATAGGAGCTGGAGGCTTGTGGGAAAGATGTCTGGGGGCTGCTGGGCTACATTAAATAACATTGTCTAGGCCCACCCAAGAAGTTCTTAAAGATTTAGAGGACTTCCTAGGTTTAGTTCTAGTGTTTCCTCTGCCTCATACCCATACTCCAAGGAATGCTTCCAATTCCAAGGGATCCTTAAGAGCTTTCCCAAACAGATGGAGTGGCAGAACTCTAAAGGAATGAATCATTGATATAGACCACATGCACAGTCCCCTTTTGACTTTGAGAGAATCCTAACCATAGTTGCAGATATCCTAACTTGGTTCTTCTTGCTTACTGAGAACAATCAAGGCCTTCTTAATTCACTCTTGGAACTGGTTGTAACACTTAATAGTTGTGTGATCCTGGGCTAATCGTTTTACCTTTTGGGGTCTCAATTTCCTAGTCTTTAAAATGGAAATTCTATTTGTATCAACTACCTCTCGGAATTTTTTTTTAAAACTCTAACCATCTGACTTAGAATCAATACTGTATATTGGTTCCAAGACAGTAAGGGCTAGGCAATGGGGTTAAGTGACTTGCCCAGGGTTACACAGTTGGAAAGTGTTTGAGGTCACATTTGAACCTAGGACCTCCTATCTCTAGGCTTGGTTCTCAATCCACTGAGCCACCCAGCTGCCCCTGGATTTTTTTTTAAAGAAAGTGTTTTGTAGATTTTGAAGTTTACAAAGCTATGTTAAACAAGTTCCTATAGCTCAGTGACACCCCTTTCAGGAAGTGGGAAGGTAGAGGAGCCGGGGCTCACAGGGCTGATCCTTAGCACCCTAACATGATGTGTCTCAACAGCTTCTTAAAAACAATACCATTTAAAAATCCCACCTGCCTCCATCCTTGGTCCTAGTCTGATAGGATGATAGGATCCAGCAAAAATACATCTATCTTCATAAGCCTAAGCACTTTAACCCGCCTGTCTCATCCTTTCAAAGGAGCAGAAGAGATTAAACCTCATTGTCTCTTCTTGACTCCTACTGACTGACATTTTTTTCCTTGTTTCACCTCATTACCTACTCTTACAATGGGCCATTTATTTTCACCTCCTTTTCCCCTTGGTCCCCCCAATGAGTGTGTTCTGTCCCGATTCAACCTCCGCCCTTGGAGACACAATATCCACCACCCCCACTTCCATTCTTTTCCCATTAATCCAGCTCTAATCTGTCTTCTGTCATTCTCCTACAGATAAAAGCCAGACAGACATTGGGGGGTCTTGAAATCTGGGGCAACATATCACAGCATCCATTGGAGGAGGGGAAAACAAATCCCAGGTTAGCAGTTTGCAGAATATGATTCCTTGGGCTTTGTTTAGGAAAAAATACAGAAAACCAAGACATTCTTCCATTTAATGATGGATGCACAGTGTCTTATACAGTACTGTTATCTAACATTTTTATGTAGATCTCTCCCCAGAGATTATTTCCTTCTCCGGGGCAGTCTTTTTTTTTTTCATTACACACACACACACACACACACACACACACACACACACCATTTTTGCTCAGTGCTGAGCATACAATAGGTTTTCATAGACATATTGAACTGAACTATTTAAAATATCCCAAGGGTCTAGGATTTCATAATAATACCTAGCATTTCTATGGCACTTTAAGGTTTATGAAGCTCTTTGCAAATATTGTTTCACTTGATCCTTATAACACTTCAAGGTAGGTGCTATTATTTCCATTTTATAAATGAGGGAACTGAGGCAGACAGAGGTTAAGTGACTTGCTCAGGATCACCCAGCTAAGTGTCTAAAGTCTTATTTTAAATCAAGTCTTTCTAACCCAAGGCCATTGCTCTTTCCATTGTTCCACCTAGTTGCCTTTTTCAGAACAAGCCCTTCCTTCCTCCACAAAAGCAGATTGCAAGCCTTCCATAATTTAGTAGATGGTCTTCATCACCCTGAATCATTCTAGTGCCAGTCCTCTCCATAAGTAGCTGGACTGGTTCCCCCGAGCAGACACACAGCCAATTGCCTCTCATTTGGCCTTTATATAGCATAAGGTCTTGTTAGATTATCTGATCATCAAAACCCTTAAAGTTAAAAAGAATTTAAGAAGTCAATTGATTCCCTTTTACATTTCATTTTTACGTTACTCAGAGAGGATCAAACTTTCAGGCTCTGTCCAAATAACAGAGACAGGGAGATCACTACCTAACAAAGCATTCATTGTTGGACAGCTCTGACTGTCCTACTAAGGTAAAATCTGCCTCCCTGTAACTCCCACATATCAGTGCTAATTCTGCTCCTCTGGATAAAGTAAAGAATGAGTCTGCTTCTATTTCTACATAATGGCCCTTCAAATCTTTAGAGGCAGGAGGATGTTAAAGTCAATATAGCAGTCTTTGGGGAGTAGAGGTTGATGATCAGTAAATAACGGAAGTTACTGGGGTTATGTGCAATCATTTACAAGCTCTTGTTTATCTGTCCATTGATTTTAACTTGCTTGGCTGTTTTCTGTGTTCTTATCAAAATATTTGAATACTCCTACTTGTCAATGAAGCAAAAGTAAGATTTTTGTTTAACATAGGAAGACAGTGGGGAAAGCTCTGGATTTGTAGTCAGAATAATAGTGATAATAACAAAGATTATTCTGTTTTAACTTGTTCTTATTTAATTTTTGTTGGCTCAGAGAGTTGCCATGTTCTTTTAATGTTTGTTGATTGATACTCAGGTTATCTGTTTAGTCACCCCTTTTGGAATTTTGCCAGTAACCAATGTCTAGTAGTCAGTAGTTTCCTGAACTCAACTTTTTCCCTTTTTGAAAATATAAGGAGCAACTAGATAGCTCAATGGAACCAGGCCTAGAGATGAAAGGTCCTGATTCATATCTGGTCTCAGCTACTTCCTGGCTTCCTAAGGCTGAGCAAGTCACTTAACTCCTATTACCTAGCCCCTACCTTTCTTCTAATTTGGAACTAATATTTAGTATTGGTTCTAAGACAGAAGGTTAGAGTTTTTAAATTACAGATATTTTAATATACAAAATAATGTACATGAGTAGCTTTTTCTTACTAACCAATTCAAACACCTAGGACAAAACAAGTTTTCTATTTCTAGGACTTCTCTATATCTAGGCTCTGCAATATGGCTCTTGGCCAGGGCCATAAGAAAGGTGAGGTAATGTGAACTTTGCCATGTGCTAGACTCTCTGAGAGACTAAGTACAAAGGGTAGAGGAAACCATGAGTGGAAAAATGAAAGATAAAATTCAAATTACCTAAAACACAGTCTAGTACTGAGGTCTTTAAAAAATGATTCAAACTGTCCTCAAGTGGGTAAGAGAGAAATGGAGTGGAAACAGGCACATATGCTGGACTATTTCTTGTAGGAAGACTTCAAAGCATGTTGCTTCAATTGTCATTGGGAAAAATCAGATCCAGAAAATTAGCCTCCTCCTCCAGGCATAAGGTCAGGCAAAAATCACTCCAGCAGTGGCTCTGAGGGGCAGTAGCTGAAACTACTCTAGGCAGACCTTGGTTTTGACTTTTCAATCCTGAAAAAAGAAACAAATTCAAAACAATCCCACCTCCACCCCAAATTCCACCTCTTTTTACTGGGAACTTCCTTCCCTCCTTTTTTTCTTCCTTTCCTGTAGGAACCGTTCTGCCTGGCTTCCCAGCAAACTCTGGGTCCTGCCCTTCCTTATCCTCTGGGGTGGGCGCCAAGGTTCCCCCAGGGTCAAATATTCCCTTTATGAACAATGTAATTAGTGTGGTGGGACTGACATTTTCTTTTGGAAGGGGGGGGGGAAGAAAAGAGAGTAGAAGAAAAAGTTTGAGAAGAGAGGTGACAGTGAATCAGAGGAGAGTTATAGATGACAACAGAAGGGAGAAGAGACTTGCCTTAGAGAGGTTTAGTGTAGTAAGAGTGAAGCTGCTATCTCAGGGACTGTGGAAAGAAATCTTTAGTAGGGAGGAGAGGGAGAGGGAGAGGGAGAGAGAGAGGGGGAGGGGAGAGAGAGAGAGAGAGAGAGAGAGAGAGAGAGAGAGAGAGAGAGAGAGAGAGAGAGAGAGAGAGAGAGAGAGAGAGAGAGAGAGAGAGAGAGAGAGAGAGAGAGAGAGAGAGAGAGAGAGAGAGAGAGAGAGAGAGAGAGAGAGAGAGGAGGGCACTCTCTTGGAGCTATCTAATTATCTACTTTCCAACACCATCCTACTGTCTTCCCCATCTTTCCTGAAGGCAGAGAGGAGATGGAGGTGGGGGTAGGAGCGGGAGGGAGAAAAGTCAGTCAAGTGAAATTAAGGTGATAAATTAGTTGCTCGCTTGCTATTCATTCTGTTTTCGTAACTATTACTGTAGCCCTTTGGAAAGAAAGGGGGAAAGGCGAGAAGGGAGACAAAGAAAAAGGGTTAGAGAAAGAAGGGGAATCGTGCTTCAAGAGATTAGGGATGCGGCAGCTAGGTGCTCAGTGGATAGATAGGCGGGCCTGGAGACGGGAGCTCCAGGGTTCGAATGTGACCTCAGACACTTCCTAGCTATGTGACCCTGGGCAAGTCACTTAACCCCACTTGCCTAACCCTTGCCGCTTTTTTTGCCTTCAAATTGATCTGGAAGAGCTCTAAAAACGTGAAGGGAGTAAATATTCTGCTAAAATCGTGCGGAAAGGGAGAAAACAGGGGCAAAGGCTGATGAAAAAAAATATACACACAAACATGAGAGGGGCATCCCAGATATTCACAAAATAAATGTGTCCGATCAGCACCACTATGGGAGAAGGTACGAGAGAAGAGTCTGGCAGAGTTTCATTAAAAGTGGCGAAGGACTCTGGAGAGGAGAGAGGAAGGAGGTGGAAAAAAGGATCCAAAGAAGTCTGGGAGACAGGTGAGAGGTAGAAGAACCTCGTCCCTCCCCATCGCCCTCAACTTGCACGCCAAGCTTCTCCGACCCGCTCCGGAGGAACCCCTCTGGCTAGGAGGGATGCATTGTTTGCCCTCCAGGTCCCTAGCCCTACAGTCGCGCCCTGGCACCGTGCAGCTGATCAGGCCCTGCAGTTGGGAAGAGCTACATCGTTGTCATGGAGACCGGATTGTTGTTGTTGTCGTTGTTGTTGCTGCTGCTACAGATGCTAGGGATGCTACAGCCGCCGCCGCCCCAGTAGCGGCTACTGCTCCTCCCCCCCAGCTCCTCTCACGCTGTTGCTCTCCCCCCCCCCCCCAGAAGTAACCCTGGTAACGGTGTCCGTGGCGAGCTGGGAGGCGGCCTCCAAACACAAACAATTCCTTCCTCCTCTCCCCGCCCCGCCCCGCCCCGCGTGTCCCGGGGAGCTGAGGTCTCCCAGCCAATCCCCCTACCTCCCCTACCCGTGGCCCGGGGGTAGAAAAGGAGGCGTCGTGACGGGCTTTGGGAGCAAGAGGAAAGGAGATGGCGGACACATTGCTGTCACTCTTCCTCGGGACACCCAGTCTAATCCATCCTAGGGATAGGGGAGCAGCAGTGGGACGCGTGGCCGAGCTCCTGCCCTGATTCCCCCGGCCTCTGGCGCCAAGCTGCCAGGTTTCCTGGATCTCTCTCCGGGACCCACATGCGCACGCCGTCCGGTTCAGGAAGGACTCCCTCCCTCGGTCCGCCTAAAAGGGGAACTTGGCAAGGAGAGAGGTCCCTGCCCACCGGCTTGGAGGAATGATCTCTAGGAAGGAGGGGGAGGGGCGTAAAGAAATACCACCTTCTGCCAGAGGCAGGGCCCCCCACCCACCCAGGCGCGGGCAGGAGCTCAGGGCTCGCCCATCACTGCTTGCTCTCCCGACCCTGGGCTCCCGGCTGGTACTGCTCCCAGGGCTTGGGCACTGGGGACAAGGGGGGAGGGGAAGGGACGCGCGGAATGCCTGAGACAGGAAACAACTTGTTCCTGAGGAGCTGGGATTTCCAGGGGGCAACCGCACCCATTACTCAGGCTCCTCACAACTCCCGGGACTCCTCCCATTCCTTTTAACTTCACTGAGAGCCAGCACCGAGGCGCAGGGGACAGGTTTAGACACCATGCCCTTCTCCACGTTGTTTGTTTGACTGTAGGATGGGAGGAGGGAGCATTGCAGACTTCCACGGAGGAGGTTCTAGTCTCTCGATGAAGGGTTGGGGTTCGAAGCACACTAGAGGAATGACAAGACTGAATTAAGATGTTCCCTGAATTTAACCACTCCCAAACAAAGGCGAGGGGATGGGGGTGGGGAAGAAGATTTTACAAGGGATAAAAGAGGGACTCCATTCAAAATAAACCTCCCCTTAAAAGTTACGTTTCGAGTCATTAATTCACAGAGAAAATCTACCGCTTCAAGAAGAAAGCCTCCATATTACACGACAGTTAATCCCGAAGTCAAAGACTGGGAACTATAGGTGCAAAGTCCCGTCAATTTTTCCTCTAGAAGGCGGGGGTGGGGGAGGGGGAAGGGAGGACTGAGAATGAAAGGGTGGCCTGGAGAATTTTTGTGACCTTCGCCAAAGCCTCCCCGCGCTCCATACCCAGTCCTTTGTGTGACAGTATGTTTCTAGTGTGGAGGACCTTGGTCATCGCTAGTGACTAAGTGATGAGTGAATGAAAGGGAAAGAATCCAGTTCCATTATCACTCCCCTTATCGAAAATCTTGACTAGTTAGTTACTCATTACAAACCAAAAAGTCTGAACTTCTTCGCCTGACATTTAAATCGCTGGGTAATATGGCTCCTAAACTACCTTTTCAATATTATTTTTCATGACTTCCTTATAGTTGTCCTATGATCTCATCTCAATCATTTCCACCTGTGTTGTTAATCTTTTGGTTCCTTTCTCCTGGAATCATTTCCTTCCTTTCCTCTCCACTCTTCACTCTCAAGACCAGGCTATATCCTCCACGAAGCATTTTCAGAGGTCTGAAGCCCAACAAGATGGGATCTCTCCCCTTAAGTCACACAAGCACTTAATCTGTAACTCTGTAATGCAATATTCTGTATGATAATTTTGTGTATTTCAGCTCTCCCAGTAAAAGCATTCTGCAGCTCCAAAAGTTTCAGTAAGGTTTCCCACTACATACCAAATAAAATTTAGTATTCTTCTCTGCCTCCTAGGTTCTCTGATGAGCAGGAAATCTTCCCAGACAGGTATAGCAGCGGAGTCTCAAATGCCACTCAGAGAGAGGTGGAGTGGAAGAAAAGAAGGTCCAAGTTACAATTTGCTAGTAATAACGGGCCTTGAGGACAAGAACCCGTTTTGCTCCTATTTATAAGCTTGAGAACATTCATTACATCAATGCCTTGCACCTCATAGATTCTCAAAGAAAGACTTGTTGAATTGCTAAAGAGAGGGGAAAACTCAAGAAGGAACTTTTTCAAGTTAGCAACACAAGAAAGCAATAAACTGTGGCTATGGAAATTGTATGTAAATATCATGTAAAGTAAATGCAAATCAACTTGTATCCTTCCTATTTCATCCAGCCAGATAAGGCTGTCAGGAAAATCCTAGGAAAGATAACTGCCCTCTGGGGAATGTATTCAATTGTCCTTAAGAAGGAAAGATCTTGTGTGTCCACTCTCTCCTCCCTCCTTTTTAAACCATTAGGTCCTAGTTCATTCAAATGAGAAAGGCCTGATGAGCCACTAATTGCCTAAACAAAACAAGAACTTTCACTCTGTGAAGTGCCTAATATAGGGAAGGTATAATAACATTTCCTTCTGCAGAACCATCGGAGAAATGTTCTTCATTCAGCCCACCCAATCTGCCTCTAAAACAGACTTGTTCTCTATTCCATTACTAGAACCAATCTTATAAGCAAAGTAAGAAATTATCCATGTGGTGTGATTTCAGGAACTCTAGAAAAATCCAGTGCTCCCTCCCAAGTGCCCACTTTTACACTAAAACTTTAAAATTAATCCTTATGGTTTTAGGCTTTTATCTGTTAAAACACAAATACAACTAGCAGGAGAAACATGCTCACTGCTCATAATAATAACTTACATATTGATGTCAAATTTCTCTTTTTTTTCCCCTCACTTAACCCTCAGAACAATGCCATACTTTAGGTAAGCTATATATTTGTTCCTATTTTACAAATAAGAAAACCAAGTCTAGAAAAGATTGGGTAATTTGCCCAGTGACAGTTACCTAGTTATATAAATAGCAAAATCAAAACTAGAATCAGATCTTCTGACCTCTAGTTTCCCTTGCATCCATTCACTCCTTAATACACATGAAGGATCCAAGAGCATCTTTCAAGAATGGAGAGGGCAAGGGACTTCAGGCCCTAAATAAAGGTAAGAGGAAGTTCACATCAAGGAAGGAGGAGTACAACTGAAGAAACTGAAAGAGATAAAGGAAACCCTTCCCCCCCCCCAAAAAAAAACCTACTTCATAATTTTTAGCCAGATCTGATGTTTTCATTTTAGAGTTGATGAAAGGAACTAAAAAGGCCAAAGGCCATGGTGCAACCCTCTCATTTGAAAATCAAGGAAACAAAAATCTATAGAGGTTAGGCTTTAGACAATATCTTCATTCCCACTCCAATGCTCTTTCCCTAGTACCACTTGTCTGTGAAAAGTTCTAAGGAATATCTAGAGTGTTCTGGAAACACTGGCTTCAGACCTCTGATAAACCCATTGCCTCATTCACTGGACTCAGACAGGATATCCTAAAAAAGAAAGAAAAAACATATACAACCTTTATCTTGTTGAAGCTTTGTCTGAAATCGTGTTAACATTCATTCACCAATCAAAATTCACAAGCACTATTGTATATAGGGCACCTGTCTTTAAAGAGTTTGTAATCAAACAATATAACATGTATTTAAATAAATACAATTTAGAATATGATCAGGGATTCAAAGTGCTCTAAGAAAAGTTTGAGGACAAGAGAGTTTACTTCAACTAGGGAAATGAGAGAATGCTTCGTGGAGGAAGCAGAACAGGAACTGGTTCTTGAAGGGGGGGGGGAAGATTTCAAAAAGTAAAGATGAGAAGAGTATTTTCTAGGTATGAGATACTATGCAAATGAAAGTAGTAGAATAGTACAGGATGTGATCTGGCAACAGCCAGTCATCCAACTTGGCTAAAACATAGAATGGGAAGGGTATAAGAGAAAGCTCCAAAGATAGAGTGTAACTAAATTGTCAAAGGTCATAATTGCCAGGCTAAAGATGCTATAGTCTATCCTCTAGGGAAATGAGAGTCACTAAATATTTTTAAATGACATTATTGGACCTATGCATTAAAGAGATTATTTTGCAAGTGTAGACAGATTAGAGAGGAGAGGGAATGGAAAAGACAATTACAACAGTTAGTGGGGAAGATGAATAGCTGAATTAAAACAGCAGAGGGAAGAAGGCAATTGAAAGAGAATGTGGGAGCAGAATTGACAAGATTTGGCAACTGGATGTTGGGGATGAGAGGAAAGGCCAAAGATGTCTGGGACTTTACAAGTTCATATTCCTGGGGAAATGGTGAAGAAAGTGAGGGGAAAAGACAGTTCTAGGAAGGAAAATGAGTTCATCTTTAGGCATGAGTCAGAGACTTTGGCAAAACAGCTGGACTGAGATATCCAACTGGAAGGAGGACTCACTAATTTGTGATTAAAGCAGAGAAAATGGATTCAAACATAGATTTGGAGGTCTTCTGCATTGGAGGAATGGAAATTCAATGAGGGGCTTAGACTAGATCTTTAAATTTGCTATTAGTTCGAAATCTATGATCCTATCAAATCTACAAACAGTAAGTATATACAATGGGCCAGGTGTTATACTAGCTAACGAGGATACAAAGACCAAAATGAAATACACACTGTCCTCAGTAATAACCAATATCACCTAAATAGCATTAGGCAGTTAGGTAGCATAGGAGTCAAGAACACCTGAATTAAAATCTGGCCTTTGACACTTCTTAGCTGTGTGGCCCTGAGAAAGTCACTTGAAACTCGACTGAAGAGAGATTAAATGATTTGCCCAAGGTCACACAGCTAGTATGTCCAGAAGTGGAATTTCAAATCCAGACCTTCCTGACTCCAAAGCTCTTGCTCTGATCTACACTGTCTCTCAATGAATTTGTTTTCTACTAAGGGAATATAGCATATACACAGAGAAGTAGAAGATGAAATTGCAGGAGGAAGAGAATGCTAACAATTAGAAAAAAGAAAGGCCCTTTTGGGAAGTGACATCTAAAATGAGAGGGGAAAGCTAAAATTTCTAAGACCTAGATTTTAAGAGCAAGGAGGATTTACATCCTAGTAGCGGGACAGAGACTGACTATTGAAAGGTACAGAGACAGGAGATGAAATTTTGAGTTTGAGGGTCAATTTATACATGGGTCATGGCATACTTAAAGGAGATTGGCATGAAATGCCTGAAAAAGTAGATGGAGCCAGATTTAGGGGCACTTTAATTGTCAGACTTTATGGGGAGAGTACAAAGAATTTGAAGGGCAGAGCCTTCAGAAACAATCACTCTCATGGGCCAAAGAAATACAATGAAGTAGCAAAGTACACCTAGAAGGAATGGTCAGAGAAGTAGGGCAATCACCAGAATAGAAGACAGCATTGAGAACTATATCAACATAGAGAGGGCCTGGTCAGCCAGTAGAAAAACAAGAGAACCATTGGATTTGTTGATCATCTGGGCACTGGTAACTTTAGGGAAAGCAGTTTTGGTATCAGAGTAGTAGGGTCAGAAGGCGAGAAGATGGAAAGTGAGTGAATGGATGATGGTGGATGACAGTGGATGTAGTGAGTCACACTGAAATCAAGGAGAAATAAAATATCTTGAGGAAGTGAAGGAATCAAAAGAATGGCTTGTTGGATTGTTTGGAGGTGGTGTTTGAAGTTTCAGTTATGTTGGTAGGCAAGGGAGAGGCATAACTAGGGAGAGACTGAAGATGAAAGATGGAATGGAGAAAAGTGTCAGAGGAGATAGGAGAGGATGGGATCAAAGACACAAGTGGGGGTGTTAACCTAGGCAAGGAGGGCAACTTCATCCTAGAGATAAGAACCAAGTAAGAAAGTATGGATGGAGACAGAAAGAAGTTTTAAGCTGTTTCTACAGCTTAGATGAGGAGGAAGTTCAAAGCAGATGACATCAGCCTTCTCAGTAAAATAGGAAGTGAGATCATCTGTTAAGAAGGAGATAGGGGGTAAGGGTCGAGAGTTTGGGAGGAGAGTTTCTGAGCAAGTTGAAGGGAGTGTAATAGGAAGTCAAATTGTTGTTTGTTTTTAATAAAAAGTAGGACTCTGTAGAGTGGAATAAAGGATCCATTTGAAGGTAGTATGAAAATTAGTAATGGATCTAGTTAGTCTCGACTTCCTCCAGTAATGCTCAACAAATCTAATGAAGGAGCAAAGAGGGAGGATTGTTTGGGTGGGCCAGGTTTGGAGAGTCATGGTAGAAATGACTGACTACAGGCTCAAAATTAGGAAGGGAGAGAGATGAAACCAGAAAAAGAAAGGATGTAGGAAGAAACTAGAGGACATAAAGTGAAGAGCAAATTCAGAAAAAAGAGGTGATGCTAATGGAGGTAGAAGGACAGACTATTAAGAGGATCTCAAAATTTTGAGTCTTGGAGGCAGTGAAGTTTGGAGACTGGAAATCTAAGGTTCAATAACCCCTGTGATTAAAGAAGAGATGGAAATTAAAGGGTTAAAAATGTAGAAAAATTAAGGAACCAGAGGGTTGAAAGGGTAATTAGTTTGGAGAATGAAGTCACAGAGGGTGATGGGACTTGAGAAAGCCGCAAAGTAGTACCCTAAATTTAGGACAGGTAGGTGATTCAGTGGATGGAGCTCCAGGAAGACCCAAGTTCAAATCCAGTCTCACTTACTAGTTGGGCAACCCTGGGTAAATCACTTAACTTTGTTAGCCTGAGCTTCCTCATCTGTAAAATGAACGAGAAAAAAAATGGTCAACCACTCCAGAATCTTTGCCAAGAAGACTCCAAATGGGATCACAAAGATTCAGACACCACTGAAATGACTGGATAACAACAGGAAAGGGTCGAAAATTGTGGCACAAGATGACCCAGATCAGGACAGAGTTCATAATTTCTCATATTATTCCTATCAGCTTGGTAGCATATAAAAAATAAAAGGAAGTGAGGTGGAAGACACTGTATTTTCATTTAGATGGGGAAGGTTTGTTTTTAAAATGAAAGAGCTTATCTATGGTCACAGAGGTGGAGATAAAAAGAACAACCTCCCCAACCCTATCCCCACTCTGTTTCTATGACATTGTTGTCACTTTAAAAAACACAAATATCTCACAATTACATAGAAGTTTTAGATAGGTTATTCTCTGAGAAATGTAATACAAGTAGAAATTTCTTCCCCATTTTGCAGGCACAGAAAACTGAGGTGCAACATGGTTAAGGGACCTTAGTACTAGCACCCAAGCCCAGTCCCTCTGATTCCAAATTCGGTATGCTTTTCTAGGATGTCTCACTGCCTACAACCATAGGAAACAAATCAGTATCATTTTATGAGAATAGCAACTGTTTCCTTGTCTGTTGGTTATTTAGCACTTTGGTGATATTACAGCCTCATATAACTATTTTGCAAAAGGACAGACTGAATCAGACAGCTAGAATCAGACTCTCTTCTTCAGTCAAGGATAAGAACCTCCAAAACCCAGTAATTTTTTAACTAAGACAGATGAGAAGGCTCATCTTAACCATCTGCACTTCCACGAAATCCACAAAGGGGTTTTAAGGGAACAAATACTTCAAGGTGGTCAAAAAAGAGAACGAGTGAATAGCTCAAGGGACAAAGAAGCAGAATCGGAGAGTCCCATTAGCGTCAAGGAACTAATTCTGCCTGGAGGGAGACCTGAAGTTCCGTGGAGAATCTCTAAATTTGTCCCCAGATAGCCAGATGCCCCTCCCCTTCAACCACCAGCTCACTCCCTGGTACCTCAAAGAGGAAAAGTGAACTTTTATTTTTGCTGAGATAAAAGCCTTATCAGATTAATGTCAGAAAGAGAACAATTATTAGCCAATTTGTTAATTAGGGTCATTTACACTTCTTTTGTCACTATAATCATTCATCCCTCCTTTGAAGGAGGTCTGGAAAGGCTTAGTTTATTTTAGTCAATAGTGCCTGGCAGGGAGAGATAAATTCTAAAGTATGTGTGAATTGCACTTTCTAAGTGTGCCCCACCCTCGATCCATCTTTTCAATAAATGTCTTGGGATGATCCCAGACAGTTCCGTAGGACTCAGGATCAAAAAAAAATCCCATACGTCATCCGGAGAGATGAACTCTGAGTGCAAACAGAAGTATAATTTTCTCACTTTATTTGAGGGAGGGGGGAGGGAAGAATACAGCTAATATATAACTGTTTCGCAGTATTTCACATGTCTGGTTGATATCATGTTGCTTATCTTCTCAATAGGTAGGGGAAGGTGGGAGAAGGAGAGAGAGTTTGGAATTCAAAAAAATGTTAAGATAAATAATAAATTTACAAAAACAAATGTCATCCGAAAGCAGAGTCTTACTTTAGCTAATATGGTCTTATCTCCGCAATCAAACTATCAAGACTCTAATGAATGAATTTACTAATATATATTTCCCCAGGGAAAATAAGTTCCTAGCTCTTTGTATAATTATATCTAGCTCGGAAGGAGAAAGGGTTCATTTAGATGACAGCATTCCTGCCATGTGCTTGTTTCCTTTCACTACGTTTTTAACCTGTTCTGTCTTTTAGGCATTGCTTAAAGCATGTCCCCCAAATCTCCTGCTCTGAGAGTGTTTTGATGAGGAGGGAAAGCACCTGCTTCTCATTAACTGGGACCAATATATAGGGCTCTGCTTGCTCTGCTGCTGTTCTGTTCCAGGGAGTCCCTTCATCAGAAGGCCAAGGTCATCTTCCTTCTCAGGTGGAACCCTTGGTATTCATTAGAGGTATCAGGTGAGTAGCCGATTTAAGTCTCTCGGCTCAGAGACCCGGACATCCATTCGCTGGGGACCAAGCGAAGACGATCTCCTCCGCATCACTAGAGACCTCATTAGGACTTGAACCTCTGGTCTTTCTGTTCCTCCTCCCCTGCCTGTTCCGCGCAGTGGAGGGGGGTGGGGGAGGGATGGGAGAAATGGAGAAGTGGGAGGGAAGTAAAAAAGCCCACAGTCCCCAGAGCAGCAGGAGTCCAGCAGCAGAGAGCTGAAAAGTGAGTAAACAAGCAATTACTGAAAAGGGAGATGGGGTAAAGGGAGAATCAGTTTAAATGATTTGCTTCCACTTTTTGCCTGGAAGGATTTCTCCCTTCCCCCAACCACCTTTTCAATGCATCAAAATGTAATTCCCACCACCCCCTACCTCCTTTTTTAAGTGAAATTCCATCTCCCAGTGGTTTCTGGGTATGAAATAGGGTCCTGGAGGTGAATGGTGAGGGCTAGATTCTCTCTGGCTTTGTCTGAGTCACAGTTGTTTGGACTCCTTTGTCTCCTTCTGGGGGGAAGGAGTAGGAGCTAGCTGGGATGTGACACCCCCACCCCCACCTCCCTTGAATCCCTTGGGGGCTACAGCGATGAGATGGTTAGGAAAACTTACTTCTGAGAAACTGGAGAGGGAACTCTAGCCCACTGCGGGAAGTGTTGGGGGTGGGGGGCGGGGAAGTGAAAGAAACCACACATTCCTTTCTGTTTTGGCATAGGAAGCGCTAGCCTTCTGCTTGAAGGTCTGTCCCTCTCTCTCACTCTTCCCTTTCCCTGGTTCTAGCCCAATTATGCCTTCATGGAAATAGCATCATCTAGTAACGACAGCAAGAAGGCAGAAGGCAGGAATCCTGGGTTGCGGCTGCATTCTGTGTGATTCTGTGTGAGGTTGGATAGGTTCCTATGGGTCTCAATTGCTCTTGTGTGTAAAATGGCTATACATTTTGCTTTGTAAAGCATCCTCCGAGATTTGGCTGAATGAGCCCATTACCAATTTACCAGCATTAATACCTCTCAATGTTACTTTCTCGGGGTTTGCACAGGATTTTGGTATGTGGGCAAATGCTCCTTCTTCTTTTGGAATTGGCCTTGATCTGTCTCTTTCCTCATATTCTTCCTGCCTTCTGCCTCTCAGTGTTATTAGGGTGGCCTTTCTCATGGGCATCTACACTTTCGGCTGCCCTGTCTAGGTCCTCTCTCCTCTTCAGTCAGCTGGAGCTCTATGGTTTCTTTCCCCTTTCTGGGTCTTGCTTCCCTTTATTATATACAAGTCTCAACCTGTCCTCAGGCCCAGATTAATTCTCCAGAACACTGAAAACGACAGATGAGGTCAGACATGGTGAGAAGAGAAGGGGGGAAAAAATTTCCCCAGGAAACCACTCTCATTCATAACCAGCTTTCCAAATGGGAATAACAGACGGTTGTGCCTGTTTCTGTATGTGTTGGGGGGGGGGGGAATGGGGGGAGGGAGGGAAGAGTAGGATGGCAACAGCCCAAAATCTTGTTTTACTCATAACATTCTACTACGTTCCATTTTTTATTTCCCTATTAATCTTTAAAATGGAGTCTACATCAGGGATCTTTGGCCCCCGAAGGAAAAACATCAGGCATCTAGAGTTTCGGGGTACAATCCTCTTATCCCCCAGAATCCCAAAGCAGTTTGTTACCTTGCCAACTGGTACAAGGGAGTTAATGTTGCTAGAGTCTTGGTTGGCACTGTTGGGAGGGAGGGAGGGCAGGCTGCTGATACTAACAAGGTCCCTGGAGTGTTCTATTAGCATCTCAGGTCTTCTCTTATTTGACAGGAAGAGGAGAGGAAATTCTTTATTCTACTTGAGGATAGACCTAGTACTTAGTGATTTGCATGTTCAGGCTCTATTCCATCTCAACAGGAGGCAGTATGATGTAGTAGAGAAGGTCCTGGAATGAGGACCTGGATAGGATTCCAGTCTCTTTGACTTACTTCCCAGGATCTGGAGCAATTCAGTTCACCTCACTTCTTGGGCCAGTTTTCTTACTTGTAAAATGGGAGAGTTGGATCTGATTTCTCTAAGGGGCCCTTCTACCTCTCAGCCTACCATCCCTGTCATCTCCCACTATACCTTTTAGCTGTTTTCAAATGTGGAGAGGTCACTACATTCATGGGGGGGGGGGGGCACTTTCATGTAAGCCTCTTGTCTCTTGGTGCTCTTTCTAGTAAATCCTCATTCTCACTTTCCTTGGATGTCAAGTTCTACACCCACTGTGTAATTTCCCTTAATCCCTTGCAATTTGATTTCAGTCCTCAGAGCTCTGTTGAAGTTAGACTCTTAAAAGCTACCAAAGACCTCCTTGTTTGGTGTCAGGTTTTGTTTGTTTGTTGTTTTGGTTTGGTTTTCTGCCTTCTTCCTGTCTTACTTATCTTCTCTACTACATTTGACAGTCTGGAGTCCCTTCTTGAAACTTTCCATTCTTGGCCTCCATGATAGCAGATTGTCCTGGTTCTCTGAGCACATCTCCAGCTAATGTTTCTTTAAATGGCTCTTCATTACCATCACCCACCCCAGGTCTGCTAGAAGCTATCTGAAGCCTCAGTCTGTGTTTCTCCATCTCATCTCATAGCTATTCCCTGGGACCTTCTCACTCCTTCTGGCTTCTGCTATCACTTGATGACTCCCAAATTTATCTCTAAAGTCCCTTCTTCTCCTTTGAGCTACTTATCTCTAACTGCCTCCCAGACACTTTCACTTGGAAGCCTCACCCTGACCTCAAAAGAAGGCACTTATACCCTTTGGGTCTGTTTTTTTATCTGTCAAGTTAAGGGGTTTGGACTTAATGATATCACAGGTCACTTTCAGCTTTAATATGCAATGGCTAGTACAAGTGTGAGCTATTATTGGAGAGAGGGAGCCAGAAAGGCCTTATGGGAGAGATGGAAGCTGAGCTAAGTCTAACTCATTAATATGAATAGGCAAATGGGGAAGAATTCTAGCAGATCAGAAGAACACTGTGACAAAAGTGAGACTCATTTGTCATCCCTCTAACATGGTCTTGTTGCCCCAACAGCTTTTCAATGTTGTCAGCAGCAGCAACAGCAATCCCACCTGGGCTCAAAACTTTGCTGCCATCTTTGTTTTGGTGTGCTTCTTTACATGTGATTGCCAATCAGTCTTCAAGTCCTATCAAGCCTTCCTCACCATATCTCACCTAACTGTCCTTTTCTCTCCATTCCCACCATTATTCCTATGGGCTAGGCCCCTCTGGCCTCAGAACTGTGAGAATCCCAGTTCTTCTAACCAGTCCAGCACTACTCTTGCCATAAATAACATAGTAAAAGAGCCTCCATTACAGAACTAGATGCTAAGCCTGTAACTGACCTCCCCATCCCAATCCAATATGCCTACTGTGGCCAGCCTACTCTTAAATGATATAGATTTTATCATATAATTTCTCTGCTTAAAAGTCTTTTGTAATGACTTACAAGGTCAGAGGTAGCTAGGTGGCAAAGTGAAGATCTGAGTTCAGATTTGTCATCAGATGTGGACCCTGAACAAAGCACCTAACCTCTGTCTGCCTCAGTTTCTCTTCAATAATAGCTCACACTTGTAATAATAGGTTTGCAGAGATTTTTTTCCCCATGCATTCCCATTTGAACCTCCCAATAATCCTTTGAGATGGGGGCTATAATTATCCCCATCTTGTAGAAGAAGAAACTGAGGCTAAGAGAGAGTTAGGGATTTGCCCATGGTTGCACAGTTACTATGAGACACAAGTGGAACTGAAGTTTACCTGAGTCCAGTTCCAGCATTTCTGTCCACCATAGTACCCATCTACCTTTTATCGGGAAGAACAGTTGATTTAAAAATCAGAATACTGCACTTATGTTTGAGTACCAGCTCTGCTATTTACTTTCTGGTGGCCTTGGAAAAAGTCACCTCTATCTCAGTTTCCCCATCTTGTAGAAACAAAAGGGTTAGTTGCATAGCCACTAAATTTCCCATCAGTTCTATATTCTATCATCTTTTAATTTCCTTAAATACTTTAATATTAATAGTATCTTTATATTCTATCCTTATGTATAAGATATATCACCATATCTTATAACTATATATTCTATCCTTGTAACATATGGAATAATTATTTCCTTATTAATATTATGCCCTTGTATTCTAATCATAAATATATGAACTATAACTATATCCCAAATTCTATCCATATATAGGACATATAATTATATCCTGTATGTATAGTCTTATATTCTATCCTTATCTATAGGATATATAATTGTATACTATAACATATATTCTATCCTTATAAAATATATGGAATGATTATATCCTTATCATTAACGATATGTCCTTATAGTCTAACCATAAATATATGAACTATATCCCTATATTCTCTCCATATATAGGACATACAATTATATCCTATATGTATAGCCTTATATTCTATCCTTATGTATAGGATATATAATATTTCCTACAACTATATATTCTACCTTTATAACACATAGCCTGGTTTTCAGAAGGGAAGGGGGTCCTGTCGAACATGATCCAAACTGCCTTCTAACATTATTTCTATTGATGACACCATGTGACCTTGGACAAGCTACTTAATTAACCTTTCTGGGCCTCCAGGCCCCTTCCTCCATTAAAAAGAGCTGCCCCTCCACCTCCCCCTTAGCTAGGAAGTTAAGAGGCTTTAAGTGCCCAGAGCTCCTTGACAGAAGGAAGTGAGGAAGATGTCTGGTGATGAGATGATGAAGAGGACAACTCTCACTCTATTCACTAGTAAAAAATCCTCCAGCCCACAATGAAAGGACAGGCCCCAAGGTTTCATCTTCACAGCTGCTCTCAGCAGTCACACACCAAGCAGTGTCTTTTAAAGAAACATTTTCAGGGAGAAAATCCTGAGCCAGAGGAAAATGTCACCAGGATGGTGCCCTGTGTACCTCCTGGAGTTCAGAGGCTTCCAGCCATGGAGATGGAGCCCCTGCTTGCAGGAATTTCTCTCCTGGCCATAAAAATAAGAAATAAAAGGCATTCTAGTTTTTCAAGTAGGTCATACAGATTCCAGAAAAGAAAAAAATTGCGAAATACGGATGCCAAAAAGCTTTCACCCTCTCTCCAGTCCAAAAATAAAAACTGGAAAATTAAAGAGGGGTTATGGTGCAGGCTGACAAAAGCCAGGAAAATGGAAGCAAAAGGCGGGGCCCTTCCTGTCCTGAATTCACCCAGCCTGCAGCCAAGGGTAGCTTAGAGCCTGGAGTGTGGATGGACATCCCTCCTAGCCCCCACCCCACTTCTTTCCCAAACTTTTGACTGTCTTGCTCTTAGGAATGGATAAGCTCTCTTCTATGTCTTTTCATCTCGTGACAGATTTGAGATCATTGCAAGGGGAGGCTTCCTAACAAAGCTGTCCAAAAATCAAATGGACTGTCGACCCCAAGATTTGAGAGGGTTTACAGTTCGTCCCTCAAACTGACTAATCTGAGGCTGTTTGCCCCCTTGTTGGGGGATGTCACTTGGGGTGAAAGGAGAAGCTTCCTTGGTTCTATAGTTCTAGATCCTTTGCAAGGGTACTGCTGAGTTAATAAGCATTCAGGTCCTCTAAGGATCTGGTTAGGGGGAAGAGAAGAAAGAGGGAGAGCTGTCACTCCATCGTCCCTACTACTTGTAGTAAATGCACTTTAACACTTTTTAAAACATCTCCTTGCTAAATCAAACCCTGGAGAGTGATGGAAAGTAGAGAAATGCTTTGGGGATTTTTTTTTTAACCTTAGGAGCTCTGCATTTCATTATTTGTTCTGGAAAGTTGCACATTCAGTTCCAAGGGGGTTGGGGGTGGGGAAGAACTGCTTTGTGTCCCGAGTTAGGAGGCTGGAATTAAAACCAGAACATGGAAATAGTTTATTTGCTATCCTGGCTTCTACCCACCTACCCTCCATCTGGTTATAGGGCTGATTTGGCTTTCAGTTGCTTATGAAGCTTCCAAAAAATATTCCACCAATCACTTCCCCCACCATCACCTCCTCTCATGATACTTAAAAGGAAAAAAACAAAAGGGGCCCTTTGAACCCAGCCCACCCCCCTCTACTCCAGCTATCTGAAACAACTACCTGTCCTTGGAACCAACTCTTCTCCATCCTTTCAGTGCCCGTCTTCCTATGCAAGTTCAGTCATCAGGAAACCAAACCCTTTCTCCAGCCGGGCTGGAAGCCTGCCCAGCCCCTCCTATTCCAGCTCCCACCCCCACCCCTTTCCCATTCCTGGCCCTTCCCAGAGCCATCAACTTCTTCCCCCAGACAAACAATGAGCCTGTGTGTGTCCCCACGAGTTGTGTAGAGGGTGGAGCCAGGGAGAGGGAATAAAGGAGTAGGGGGTGGGAGAGGTGATGGGGGAGACCAAGAGGGATCTTACTACAATGAAGGAAGTGCCCCAAGCTACATAGGACTAGAAACATCCTCTGGGTCTGGGAACCTGGACCAGCCTGAGGTAGACCTGAAAGAACACCGTTTTACAGAGGCTAAGTCTATGGCCTCAGAAAAGAGCTCTACTTAGGCAGAAGGGCCTAGGAAAGCACAGTAGGAGTTAAAGAGTAAATATTAAGGGACAAGAAATGGGGAGAAGTAGAAATATGTTGAAAAGAGCCAGCTTCAGTGCTTTGAGAGGAAATAGTCTGAGCAAATAAGCATAAATGTCCAGGTCACAGATTAGAGACTTACAAAATGTGAGCACCAGAAGCACCAGTCTCTAAAGAGACTATATCCAATCTCCTCATTTTACAGATGAGGAAACTGAGGCCCAGAAATGAAATAATATGCCCATGGAGAACGGTAGGGTCAACTCTCTATCATAACTGGCCCTACTAAAACCAGTATTCTTTTAAAAAAAAATCACACTATTTCCCTTCATTTAAAATAACCAAATTTCTAGCTATCCTAGAGTCAATTCTGAGGTTGTGGTGGGGAAATAAAGTCAGTAGGAGACTTCTACCCAAAAGGAAGCCAAGATTGGGAAGGAAGAAGGCTGACCCTGATTTCAAAAAGGGGTTAGATGAGTCAGAGATGGAGGAAGTGAGAATATTTGGTGAGGATTAAGGCCTTTGGTGTCCTGGGGGAAAATGAAAGGAGCAGGCGGTGTGATTTTGGTAGATGCCAGAGGATCTTGGAATTAATCAACTAGATAAATACTTTGTAAAGCAGAGATTCACCATCAGGATGGACTAGCAGAGAGTCTCCTCAACTCAAAAATAAAGTTGGACAGAAGAGAGCTGAATTTTTCATGCATCTTCCTTCAAAATGAACACTTCTCAGGTTATAATGTGCAGAAGGTAAAGTTGTCCACTTCACCTTTCCTTTACAAGGAAAATGTAATCTATAAGAATATTAAGGCAAATAAGTAAACATTTCTCTGAAAAGGTCATCTGATATATATGTTAAATAACACTGACTTTTAACAAGGTCAGGTCCCTTCCCCCCCAAGCATCTCTAGAAATAAACTTTCTTTCCCAGTGTGGGCTTCCTCCTACAGATGCCCTTAAGTAGACTGCCTGCAGTGGTGACTGCTGCAGTTCAGCTGAAGAGGGAGGGAAGGAGAGGAGGGGCTGGGGAAGGAATGTAACCCCTGGAGGCTTCTCTCCCAGGGAGCAGGATTCCAGAGGTCTGAGACAAATCAGAGGATATTCTACCGTGACTCTCTGGGCTATATTCCTCTGGGGCAAGAAGAATTGCTTGGGAGGGGTTTCATGTCCTCATTCCCACTGAAAATCCCAATGGTGTTTGTATTGGGAAAGGGACATTTTCAATGTCTATACTTTCACATGGTCTTGTCTTGCACTAATTTCTCCTTTGACCTTCCTCATCAACCCTTAGCATCTTCAAATGAGTTGTTGTTGGTTGATGTTCATGTAGTCTGAATTAAAGAAATGATTCCTCAGCATTAGCTCTGCCTCCGGTGTTTTGTTTGCTTTTTAAGAGTGCCACTGTAGAGGGAAAGTTTTAAATGAGCACAGTGGTACATAGCCTAAGAGCTACAATTGTTTATTATCTGCAATTGTGCCAAGAATACTTGGTAATAGCTCTCATCAGAGCACTCCCAAGATGAATGACTTGGCCCAAACCTATTCACTATTAAGATAACCATATAGAGACTGGGTTGGTAGGGTTGGTCTTTCCTATTATTCTAACCCTTTGGAAAACCAACAGGAACAAAAAATTCAAAAAAAACTTCAAATAAGACATTTGGAGAAAAAAATGCAACTAGATCTAGAGACACATTCATTTTGCCTTTGATGGGAACTTGGCTCTCCTGTAAACTAAACTATTTAAAACAAAACAAAACCTTTAAACTCTTAAAAGGGAAGCTGCTGCCAATCAGACTTGTCAAAGTCCATGCTGCTGTTAGCCCTTCCTTCTATCCTCTAACAAGTTCTAAATAAAGAATATGGGTCACATAAGTTGGAAAAAGTTGAATCCAAACAGAGTACTGACTTTTGTTTGGGGGGGGAGGGGGTTGATGAGCAACCACACCCCTATTCTCATAAATTTTCTTCCAAAAAATGTTTCCAGACTCCAGTCCTCCCTCACCTTCCAAAGACTACAACTTGGAGTCAGTGAAGGTCACCCAGCACTATGATGAAAAAAGTCTTTCAAAAACAGCTTCTAGGGACAACTGAAACCAATTAAATTATATTTGTTACTCTCAATCTGTTAGGTTCTAGTAATGTAGAGGTGTCATGGACAGTGTACCAATCACTGGTTTCAGAGTTAGAGTACCTGTGTTCAAATCCAGACTGTACTCACCAAGCTCTATGTTCTTGGGCTTCCATTTCCTCAAATGGATTAAATGATCTAACCAGTTCTATATCTAGGAGCCTACAAATTGGGTCCAATGTTTTCCCCCAGCAAATTTGATTATTAGAAGTTCAATGGAAGTTTGAGAAGAAATTTAGAAACCCTAAATTCTAACATCCATCATTGCCAAAATATTTTCTCCTGAGATTATAAAGTCATTATGACTTGCCTTCCCTTAAATTCTTCCAGTTGCTAATAACCTTCCCATGTTAAGCAGCATGTGTCCTGAAGGAGATAGGGAGCAAGAAGTCAACCACTTCTACTACCTCTTCCTCAGATGCACGTGGTGATAGTCTAGGACTCTGATAAAAAGTCCCAAGAATACCAGTGCCTCTCTGGACATTTCTAGGTGGACCTTCACTGCAACCATTCATGGGGGAAATGCTTGTGAAGGTGCCCAACATCAATGCCAACACCAACTGTTGACCAAGTGCCAAGGATAAGGTAAGCCCCAGAGCCCAGCCCACAAGCTGAGTTTCTAGTCATCTCCAACAGCCGTCATCCAGAGGAGCAACCCTTGTGAAATGTTGAACCTCTGTTCCCTCTGCATCAGCCAATTACTGGAGACTCAAAAAGGAAATTTCTTACCACCAAAGTCTTTGGTACCTCAACATCAGAAACAGATACAGTTTTACGAATGGAACTGATGCTAACTAAAATGTATCACCAACTGTTTTGTATCACCACCATGCCCTAAGAAGCACTGGACTTTTCCATCCAACCTTGCTCCCCCAAAACTCCTGTGTACTCTTTCCTACTGGAATGTAAGTTCTGAGAAATGGTCTATCTCCAACATTATATAAACTAAATATAAAGTAAGGTCTCAATAAATGCTTTTTTTATTCATACATTCATCCCTGCCAACTTCACCATTCTGAGCCCAAGTTCCCCATTTGTAAAATGAGAGAATTGAACCAGATGGTTGCTGAGGTCCTTTCCAATACCACTTGAAAGTTGTATGTCATCCCCTAAGTGAGCTATAAGTTCCAAGAGGGCAATGGCTCTGTGGCACATTTAAGCTTCAGATCTTCCCCTGCTTTAGCAAAGTACTATAATACTAGTAGCTCAACTGTTGCATTAAATTGAGAAAGCCAGCATTTTCTAAGAGGGCAATGAAAGAGAACCAAATACTTAAAAGGCATGCATAGTGTAAAAACTGTTTATTCAGAACTAAAATTAATTCTGCCAAGAGGCCACACGTCTCCCAGCAAATTCAGAAAAATTTGGCCAAATTGGTTTCTAGTCACAAATTTAATTGTATAATATCCTAGCTTTGATGAGGCTGTCATAGAATATCCATAGTATTACCTGAGAAGCATTCTATGCCTTAGCATAACCAGATAGTCTATTTTGGTCTCCCTTCTCCTCTAAAAGTGAACACACAATATCTTTGCACTTTGTGTGTTCTTTCCGATGTTTATTACTCATCTGTGCATAGAGTTGTTTTATATAATCTGGAAAGCAACCAGGTTGGCAAAAAGAGAAGTAAATAGTAGCCAAAAATATGCTCATAGAATAAGGACTGATTACTTCCAAGTGTCATTAGTAACAACTCACTTCTATTGCATTTAAGAGTCATTTTTAAAAAAGTGTTTTCCTTGAAACAATTCTATTAGGTCAGTTTTTTTTTTTAATTAAACAGACCAGAGAGAACATTAAAGCAGAGAACTCCAAGAATGCATATTTGCATTTTAGTGGAAGAGAGCGGGTTTACTGAGATGTTAGCTGGACTTGTCCAGGAACACACAACTAGGAAATGCAGAGGCAGCCCTTCAACCAGGGTCTTCCCTACTCCAGGACAGTTCTCGATGTCCTAGCTGTCTTTTCCCAGCTGAGGAGTGCAAGTATTGATAGCTTCACATTTTATGGCATAAGAAGTCTCATAGGCTAAGTGACTTTCCCAGAATCACATAACTAGTGAGTAGAAGATTTAGGACTTAAACCAAAACCTCTTCTTTACAACACACTTGAAAGGGATTCATTTTTAAATACACCAAGACTTTCCTGACAAGTATATTAACATTTTGAACAAAACACTTTAGAACCAGAAACCTAATTTTTTAACAAAGAAGCCAATATGTTCAGTTACCATTAAAAAAGATGGGCTAAATATTTAAAGGTGTCCGCATACCTTCCAAATTCTTATGCTAACTGATATAGGGTGATCATAAGGAAAATTTTTAGTGTGGGAAGTTGTCTCTTGAACAATCAGTCCTGCCACAGCAATATTTGGGCCTAAAAATAGCAACTGTTAACCCCTTTCCAATTTAAAAATGCACTTAAGTGAAAGTGGCCCTAGTTTAATAGACTCACTTTCTTACAATTAGGAATAGCTATAAAATTGTCACCAAACTATTGTTAACATTAGTTTGAACTAACAGCATCTAAATAATCTTTTGAAACTGTAATAGTTTGAGGTTTTTTCAGGCCTTGATCCTAGGGACCAAGGAATTTTTTGGAAAAGCCATCTTAAAAAGAGCACTTAACCTTACAAAAGCATGATATTTTTTAACAAGCTATTATTTTTAAAACAGGTTATTTTTGAATTCGTATACTAAAGATACATGATGGCATAAACTCTTAAAATTGTCGAGTTTAATGTCCATGCAATGTTAACTGCTGTAAATAACTTAGTACGGTTAAATGAAAAAATTAGGAATAGATGTACAATGAAAAGTCAGAGGATATGGGTTCAAATTGCCATCTGAAGTTTGCTTACTACCTGCATTGACCTTACCCAAATCACTCTCCTTGGGCCCTATCTTCTCTAGATCCTTCCAAATCAAAACTATGTGATGCTCACTATCAGTCTACCACATTGACTTTTTCTTAAATTTCCTCAATTTTCCCTGCCACCTTCTGTAACCAGTTCAGAATCTTGTGATCTATTCATTTCAATTCATAAAACTATAGTTTACTATAGATTTCTATAATTATAGTGTACTGTTTTAATGCCTCTGCCTACTATTTCACAATTACAGACTTTCATTATCAATCTACTGTTTTTCCACTTAAAACTGCCACCTTAGGCCAGGCCCTCAATGCCCTTTCACCTGGATTATTTTTATAGCCTCTTAATTGGCTTCTTCATTTACACTCCACAGAACTGCCAAATTGTTATTTTCAAAGCAGAAGCCTGATCATGTCATTCCCTCCTCAAGAAGTTTCAGTGGCTCCCTCTTGCCTCTAAAATCAAATACAAACCCTTTTGTTTCATTCCTAGTTTTTTACAATCTGGCTCCATCCTAGTTTTTCTTGCTTAGTGCACACATTAACCTCCAGACTAGGGCCTTGCCAAACAGGCCTGCCTGCTGGGTTCCATTTATGGCACTCTATCCCCATACCTTTTTGCAATTATTTACCCATATAAAGAATGCATCCCCCCTTTCCCCCTCACCTGGTTTCCCTGAAGTTTCAGCTTGGGTCCCACCACCTGTTATAGGAAGCCTATCCCAACTCTCCCCTCTTTGGCAAACTACTCTGGATATAATGGGGAGGGGTGTGTGTGTAAGATTTTCTTTTTTCTCAATTGGAATGTAAACTTTTTGAGGGCAGAAACTGGAGGGAAACAAAGTATTGCATTTATATCTTTTGCACATAGTAGGTACTAAATAAAAACATTCTTCATAAATGGATTTTACTCTGTTATAGCAAAAAAGCTCACTTTTCATGAAGCAGTCAACTTCAGATATAGTAGAGAAACAATTGTTCTTGGTTGTGGCTCTTGTATTAGCCACATGACCCAATAGTGATGTCACCAATTGGCATTTAAACTGAGTCAGGAAATCAGTCTACTAGTATTAAACTTCCTACATTTGCCTACCATCAATGGCCACCTCATTTGATATGATCTGTGTTATCTCTTGATACTTATATTTTGACACATCTGCAATATAAAACAGCAGAAAAAACACCTCTTTAGACATCTAGGACATTTCTCTAGAAGGCATTGATGGTCATGGATTTACCAATCATTAAGAAAATGAACAAGTTTTCTAATTTAAAAAAACTAAACTCCAAAATTTTTCTCCCACCTTAAAGAAAGGGTGGTTATCTTTGAGTGACTATCCTCACATTCCCAAAAGGGGAGAAAAGATTTTGGCATGATCAAATAATTACCCCACCACCACCAAAAAAAGTTAATTTAGATATGGCAACAGAATGTCAACTAATTCTCAGGAGTAACTTTATAATTAGCTGTGTAGTTTTTCCAAAAACCTATTTATTTTACTTCAAAGTATTAGTAAACTCATTTTAGTGAAAGGGATAAAAATATTCTAATGGAAAATCCTCCAGCCAAAGGATTGCTATACCCTATAAAAGAAAATTAGTCCAACCTACACTAGTGTTTCTCAGTTTCCACCATTTTTGTTTCAGGGTCCTAAACAAAAGTATTTTATTTCATAAAAAAAAAGGCAATAAACAATTTCACTATGGTCTGGCAAAGATTGATTATTAAGAACCACATGCTTTTTTTCTTGCTCACCCAGGCAGGATCCCTTCTCCAAATCCCATACAGGTAATAATAGAAAAGGACACAGTGAAGTTGATTCAAAATATTTAATACGTGTTAGACACGTAAAGTTACATTTTATACAAAAAAAAAGTCAATACACGAAGAAAATACTGTACAAAAAACTCTACAAGTTCTCCCAGCCTTTATACAACAAAGACGGGAGTAATCAAATCTACTAAGCCATAAGGCCTTTCCATTAGGGCATCTGTAAACTTTTTCATTAAACACTTTTTAAAAGCACTGTGTAATAATTCTGACCTAGAGCTTTTAAAAATATATATATGTATATATATATTTCCTTATAAACTCAGTATTTCTAAGCTTGATCTCTTCTAAGAAGCTTATCAAGCTTTTTTAAATTGGGGATAGGAGGGTGTTGAGGGAGAAGGGTGAGGATGGAATTTGTCAAAAAGAAATTTTCCCTCCCACCCCCGAAGTTTGAGCTCGAGGGAAGAAGATTCTTCACTGGGAACAAGAGGTGGTGAGGAAAGGGGACGGAGGAAGAGCCGGCTCCAGCCTGAACCCCTCTCCCCTTAGGAAAAGCCGAAGAAGAGCATTCTTGCCCCCAGCAGGGCTCCGGGCTGGATGTGAGCGAGGAGTGTGTAAAAAGTCCCTTCCTCCCCCAGAGTGAGGGGGACTCCCCGGCCCGGGGCGGCCGCTTCCTTCTAGCCGCCGGTGGAGGAAAGTCCCAGCTCCACGCCCCCCGCCCGCCCCGCCCCTCCCCCCTGTGTCTCAAGCCCCGGACAAGAAACCCTGTGACAAAAAAGCCTTACTTCAACAATAAACTTACAAAAAACAGCTTTATAACACAAGACCCCCCGCGTGTCGGGGGTGCCCCGGCGAGGGTGGGCTGAGTCCCGCTGCTCGGCCCCCGGACAGGTCCCGCTGCCCAGCCGGCTCCAGGTGGTCCCCACGGGCCGGGGGCGGGGGCGGAGCCCGCTCTGCTGGGGCGGAGGCAGGGCCAAGCTGCGCCCACCCCTTCCTCCCCTCCCCCCGCCCCGCCCGGGCCCGGGCAATCAGAAGGCCACGATGGCAGTGCTCCAGGGGTTGAGGTTTCTTAACACCGGCTTATCGCAGTACATCGGCCCGGGCTCCGCCGCTTCCGGACCGCGCTGCGGCTCCTCCTCCTCCTCCTCCTCCTCGCCGTCCTCGTCCTCCCGGCCGCCCACGGGGGTTTTACGCAAGAGTCCCGAGAAGCTGGAGCCGAAGATGGTGATGAGATTGGCCACATTACCGGTCTCCATCTCCTCCTCCTCGCCCGGCTGCTCCTCCGAGTCCCTGCGGGGTTTCTTAACCGGGGAGCCGCCCGAAGCCTGGCACCCCGCGGGGCCAACCCCTACCCCCGCGGCGCTCCTTTTACGGGGGCAGACGGGCGGCGGCTGCGGGGCCCCCTCGTCCGAGCGCGGGCGACAGCCGCAGTCAGCCCGCGGGGTTCCGGGGGGAGAGCAGCAAAAGCGGCGGCAACAGCAGTGCCGCGCCCGAGGCGGCCCCTCTGGGGCGCCTTCCCCCCCGCCGCCGGCGCCGCTGCAGCCACTTCTCTCCGTCTCCGTCGCCTCCACGCGGCGCCTCGGGGCTTCGGGCACCGCCTCGGCTCTCACCGGCGGCGACCCCTCCATCTGGCGCTTCCCGAGCCCTGGGGGCAGGGCAGGCGGCTCCAGGGTGGCCAGGGCGGGCTCAGGGTCCTGCTCCATGCTGCTGTCTCTCGGGAGTGGATCTCCCCAGCCCGGGGCCGGCTCCCCGGGAAGCTGCTGCTGCTGCTGCTGCTGCGGTGGCGGCGGGGGCTGCGGCTGCGAGGGTCCCCCAGCCCCCGGGCCACCCAGGCAGAGGCCGCCTTGACAGGGGTCGCTCAAGTAGACCTGGCGGGCGCTGCGTAGCACCAAGGACACCAGCAGGTTTTTGTGGAGTTTGATGCCGCCGCGCTGAACCCTCGAGTTGTAGATCTTGCCCAGGGAGATGCTGACGATCCGGTGAGCCTCCAGCTTGAACTCCATCCTCCTTGCTCAGGCGCCTCCGCAGCTCTCGGGCGTCTGACTCACGGAGGCCGAGGGGAGAGGCGCGTCCTGGGCTACCCTCTCGTCCCGTCAACGGTGAGGGTGTGGGGCCGGAGGCGGAGACGCGTCAGCTCCTCCCTCAGCCCAAACCGACTGAACAAACAACCGGGACAACGACGACGCGAGCTCTGACCCCCTTTCTCACGGCCGCGACACACGACACAGCAGCTTAGCAACCAGTCCCGCCGCTAACTGAGAGGAGACGGACGACCCGGCGGCTTTATATAGCCCTCTCGCGCCAGCCAATCAGGCGGGACTAGCGACCGTTCCGACCGGTTCGGGGAGAGCTCGCGCTCCCTCGTGCGCGTCTCCCAGCCAATCAGAGGCTGAGGACGGAAGACAGGGCAGATTCGAACGTTAGTCCCGCGGAGCCCTCTCTTAAAGGGGGAAACAGCGTGGAAGAGGAAGCGGTTCTCGAGAGCGTGGGGGAGGGGAAGGAGAAGGCAAAGTCCCCAAGGTGTCACCTCAGTGGGAGCTCGGGCTTTCTCGGAGGAGACGGGAGAAAGTCGGCGCCAGCCCACTCCTTTGTTCGGCTGCTTGTGTATTTGGGAGTGGGTTAGGTGTGAACTAGACACAGCTAGATTCCCAGAACCAAAGCTGGTGCTCCTAACGGTGGGCCCCCTGCCACCGCCCCCAAGACCCCCCCCCAAAAAAAAAAATTCCCAGTAATGTGTAAGCGGTCCTTCAAAGACATATCCTGGATGGGACGCCACCTGGGCAAGTGAAAGGAGCGTTGGAGGCGGGAGAAACCCGAGTTCGAATCTTGTGTCTTTGGCAGTCCCTGAAACCTCCCCGGCCCCCAGTTTCCTCCTGTGTTACGGAGGCCTCTGGGGTCCTTTCAACCCTAGAGGAAGGGCCAGGATTCTCATCCTGACTGTGCCCCTCCCCCGACACTGTACCCGGACACACACCCTTTCCCTCTTACTCCACCCTTTCCCCCCTCCCCCATCCCTCCCGGCTTCCCCGGGCAGTAATTCCATTTTAAGAGCCTTTGCTAAAGGAGGGTTTGTAGCTTGTCTGGGGCGTGGGAACACGTCTGCTGGGTCTTATTCTAAGGCCCCTTACCTGCCCGGCTCAAGCACTTGTTTGGTTACAGACACCAAGCCCCTAACTTGGAGGAATACAAACAAATTTCTGCGTTGCCCCGAGGAAACCGGGACTGGGGAAACAATTCTGTGGTTTTCTCCAGCAAAGTTCTTGTCAGTTTATAGTTGCGTCCCCCACAAAGGCTGTTGTTACAAGCCTTTGGCCAGCAGTACAGGTCAGAAGTTTTTCAAAAAGCAAAGCAAAACTTCGCAGAGTTTAGGAGTCAGTGTTGGTGCTGAGAAGTCTTGCTTTTCATATGATGGGTCATTACAGTTTGATGTGTCAGAAGACCAAAATACTTTGGAATCATTTGCCAGTACTAGAATTTTCTGAACAGTAAATCTCTTCCGGATTCTACACCTACATGACATCATTGCTGTGTATATACTAGAGAGCTGTGTCCTGGGAATGGCCGTAGGCAAATCACTTAACTTCTTGGTGACTTCATTTTACCTTTAAAAAAAATGGAGAGAGTGAAATTGATTCCATATAAGTAGGAGGGAGAAAGTGTTAAGTAAGTTAGTGAGTGTGTTTTGAGCTAAGAACCCAAATACTGTCATTTCAAAATACAGATCCCTTATTTACAAAAAGCCAAAATATAAAAATATAGACTTGGAAAACTATTAACTCTACAAAGTCAATTTTTTTTAATCATGTGGAAAAATGCAAGTGTGGGAAAGAAATAGCTTTAGGAGGAAAAAAAACTGACAGCTTTTCTATCCTCTTCTGTCATCTCACCCCCAAACTCACTTTTGAAAGTCACTTTTTCCACTGCCCCCCCCTCCACATCTCTTTTCCTTTCTGACTGCTTTGCTATGAAGGATTCCTTCCCCTCAGACAGTATTTATAAAGCAGGACTAGGTCAAGGCTTCCAGGATCACCCTAAATTCCCTTTATTCATTTCCTTCAGTCTCCACTTCTCTTTTTAAAATATAAACGCTCATGTCTAAACTGTTTCCTACTTTGTTGCTTTGTAAAGGTACCATAGATTGCTTCTTTCAATCAGATTTGTCTTTTCTTCTAGTCTTTCAAGAAAAAATGTGTCCTTCAATAAAGGAGCACTTTTCTAAGTAGTTAAAAATGAGTACTGTATGATATTCCTGAAACCAGTAGGTCCAAGCAACCGAAGGAGAAGCACAATACTAGATGAATGTATTGGGGGTGGGGGGAGTAATCATTTGTAAGGGGGAAAAGAGGTTAATTTTCAAGGGTTCAACTTTATTATTTAAGAGTTTGGTCACCAGGAATTTAATTAATTCCAAAGAGATTTTATTTACAATTTATTTACAAAATGTAGAAAGAGTGAAGCAAGAAATCAGAGAGAGGATAAAGTAGGAAGTCTAGCCTGAACACTAATTTATCTCCATCCCCTGGCTCAAAAACTTGGCAGGGGAGTTTAGTCCTCAACCTAATAGGTCTCAGCCCTTGTAGCCAAGACCTGGGGAAGTCTCTTCAGAAAAATTCAGCAGTTAAAGGTCAGCTTTTCACTCACACCTGTCAGTCCAGTCAGCAGATCCTTCTGCCCCTCTTCACCAGCCTCAAGTGGAAACTATGAAGAATTTCCCCAGGCTCCACTTCTCAAAAATGAAGAAAGTGTCTCCAAGTCAAATCCTAGAAGAACAATTTAAATCTTCACAATCAGGGAAAGAGCTAAGTACCTTCATTGTTACTATCAGGGGAGAGCCAAATCCAGTCTTCACAAATTGATTGGGAGACAGTTGAACAAATTCAACATGTGAATATCATGGAATATTATTACTCTGTAAGGAATGACAAATGTGATAGTTTCAAAAAAAGAGGAAGAGAGGCAACATGTCAATGGATACTGGGCTGGATTTAAATCCTCCCTTTGCCACTCAAGCTGTTTGATCATAGGTCAGTCATTTGTTGTTCTTCAATCATGTCAGACTCTGTGGGACCCCATGGAAATTTTCTTGGCAAAGATGATAAAGTGGTTTGCCATTTCCTTCTCCAATATCTCCCCATTTTACAGACCAGGAACTAAGACAAATAGGGGTTAAGTGACTCACCTAGAGTCACACAGGCAGAAAGGGTCTGAAGTCACTTTTGAACTCAGATATTCCCATCTCCAGGACCTATACTCCACCTTACTTCCATACCTAACTGCCCCAAGTCATTTAACTTCTCTGTAAAACAAAGGTGATAATAATATCTATATCACAGGGTATTTGTGAGACTTGAATGACATGATATAGGCAAAGTGCTTTGCAGACCTAAAAGGGACAAAAAAATGCCTGTTATTGTTATTATTTGCATATAAAATTTGTGTAGCAAAGCCAAAAGAGCAATGTTTACAATGACTACAACATAAATAAAAATAGCCTAAAAAGGCACTAAGACTTAGGTCAAATTCAAATGATATTGACTGATACCAGCCTAATAAAGTTATTAAGCAGCCAAGCCTTTCCTTTCTGAACTACAGAAAGTGACATGTATTATATATATATATATATATATATGTATGTACATATATATATATCAATTACAATAATTCTATTAGCTAATTTTACTGTTATTTTTTGAGAGGGTAGAATTTAATGGTTACTTTGAGTGTTTTTGAAGAGGTCTTGGTTGTGTCAAATTAAAATTTATCAATTAAAATAATTTTAAAAGAGCAATTAGTTGTCCAGAGTGGAATGTCCTAGGATTATGAAACAGCAGAGGAAATAATTCCATTAGACTGGGAGACCAGGGGCTGTTTTTGATCTTTTACCTTTTATTCCCAGTGCTTTAGAGATAGTAAGCACTTAATAAATGCTTGTTGACAAATAAATTTACTTTTTTTTCTATGAGGTGCTGATAGAGGAAAAATTCTAGGTTTATTAATTAAATGTATAAACATGCAAAATTAATTATCTAGGCTCTCTTTCTTTCTCAGATAGAATAGGCACAGTATATAAAATGTCTGGCCCAGAGTCAGAAACACCCAAGTTTCCTGAGTTTAAATCTGGCTTCAGATACTGAGTAGCTGTATGACCCTGGATAACTTATATAACCCTGTTTGTCTCAGTTTCCTCATCTGTAAAATGAGCTGAAGAAGGAAATGTCAAACCACTCCAATATCTTTGCTAAGAAAATCCAAAACGGGATCATGAAGAGTTGGACATGACTGAATAACAATAAAAAGATCTCCCCTTCTCAATGAGCCCATTCTACTCTCAGAACCTTGGAAATTTAATTTTAAAATGTAACGAGGTCTGTTTCCTTTAAGGATATATTAGATTATGATCCTGTTAACCGAAATCATGATTCTGTTTAACTCTTTTCAACTTTTATGGCCTAAGAGGATGCATGAGATTGCCATACATCAAAAATTATTTCTCCATCTATGATGTAATTTTAGACTACTTAAGCTTTATTAGAACTCTAATTGAAATTCCAGGTTATTTTTCTGAGCTCTGAACCTGTGCTTAATCATCATAAAACGAAGGCTTTAACTTTTGGAATCTCTGCATTGTGATAGTGTTAATAGGCAGCAATTACCCCTCAGACGAACTCAGTGGAAATATTTTTCCATTAACACCTATTTATAATTTCCTCCTCAACTAGATAGTAAATTCCTTAAGTGACCATTGCTCTTTATAGCCTACATAGCACTTGGAAAAAATACTCTGAGCAATTTCTTCATAAATAATAATTATATCTATAGTACCTACTTCACAGGATTGCTAAGAGGTTCAAATGAGACATCTGTTACTTTTCAACTGTTACTGTTCTGTAACTATTTGTTTATTAAACTAGAAGATGAAGGACATTCCATAATTTTAAAATGAAATAGTTGGACACATAGAATGTAAGCTCTTTGAGTGCAGGAACAATTTGGTTATAAAAATTCTTTGTATTTGAATGGAATTTTATTCATTTTCTTATTCAAATTTAATTTCATGGCTTAATAGAACAAAAGAATAATATTAGCTCAAATTCTAATGCTATCTTAATTAAGCCAACCCCAAATTGAGTTCTTAGGAAGTATAAGTTTACTTTACCTCTACTTCATTATTATAATCATGTTCAAGCCATACCACAGCCTTATAAAAGATTATAAGACATAAATTGCACCCTGGATAAATGTCATATTTTGCCTTCTTATTTGTGAACTTTGTAAAAAAAAAAAAGGTAATTGTTTGCCTGTTCTTTTCCAATTAAACCTTTATTGAGTGCCAACGATGTGCCAAGTACCTCTCTAAATATTAGCACTTCATTTAGAGGCAGCCTATAAATCTTTATATTACTACCAAATTCTTCCCTCCCCCAATTCTAAATAATATAGCTATTATAAGCAAGTTTAATTGAATAGACAATTTTTTGTTGTTCTGCACAACCTGTCTAAATAAGTTGTATAAACTAAGTGGATGTAAAATTCTAGGACTTATCCTCATTATTTTAGTCTATATCCACAAAAACAAGAACATCTTACACTTGGTATTTTGCTTAAGCAGTCTATTCTTCAGTTGCAAAAGGTATCCCTAGCAGTAAATGTATACTCTGAATTTTAGTATCAGTTCTTAAGACTAGTATCAGCACTGGGGGACCCAATGTTTCTAGAATAATTTGAAGTCTTATGAACTGATGTAACCAGGAAATTGTGAAGATTGGATTTGGCTATCTCCTGATTGTAACAATGAAGGTACTTAGCTCTTCTTTATTGGGAAGATTGAATTGTAATCCCCTATCTATTTTTAGATTTAATCCCCAAAAGTGTTAACTCAGTATTTGAAGTAGATCTACCCATTTTAACTACAAAAATGTGCAAACTAACTGCTAAAGGTGCAAACAAATTACAAAAGGTGTGATCTAACCAAAAAAGGTATAATCTAACCAAAAAAAGTGTGAACACCCATTTCCTATATTGAGTGGGCAGTCCTGGAGAGGAGCGTCTGCTGTGATGGGTAAAGGTGAAATTTAGGGGAGATGACACAAGAGAAAAAGATCTTTAAATAGAGAACCACAGAAGCCAGAGAGCGATCAAAAGAACTCTGACTTGGAGTTGGACTGGAGGATCAGTGTTTTGAGCTTGGAGTGAAGAAGAGTCACTCAGAAGAGACTGAAAGACAGATACTTGAGGAGACACTAGAAGACAGACACTCAGACTTGGCTGTGGAACTGGACCCCTGGAGGAGCTCTTGCAGGAGACCTCAGACTGCTTTCTTTTTAGAAGGTCATTGGTCACTGTGGTGAGTGAAAGGCTAACTTCGTTTCCCTGTCTTTCTGGAGGTGTGAACCTCTGAGAAAGGCCCATCATCTTGAAACTTCTTTCCCTGATTAGGGCCTTAGAATTTCTACCTGGCTCAGAGGAAGTTAGAGTTTTCTCTCTCTCTCATTCCTTAATATCTTCCCCCTATTGTAAATAAACTACCTAAATTCCATTTACTTGAGTAATTCATTTTGGGATTTATAAACTGAATTCCTGGCAACCACCAACTTTAATGTACAACCACATAAATTAACAAAATACAAAGTCCAATTATTTTAATTGCACTTACCTCCCAGGGTTGTGAGGACAAAAAAAGAACATTTATGAACTATTTTGCAATCCTCAAGATGCCATATAAATTATTATTACTATTATTTTTGTTATTTTAAGTTCATCAATCATTATTGCTTTATGAGCACTTTCAGATTTTGTCAAATCTTGAGGGCTCTCCTGGCTCCACCATTTATTGAACTGATCTTTGGACAAGAGATTTTAAGTTCTGTTAATCTAAATTCTCATTTGTCAAAGTGTAGTAATAAACTTTGCTGTACCTTAAAGGAATATTATGACAATCCAGTGAGATTATGGTTCATAAATAAAGGACTGAAAACAATTGAGAAGGCAACTAAGTAGCACAGTGAATAGAGCACCAGGTCTAGAATCAAGAGGACCTGGGTTCAAATTTGACCTCAGACCCTTCCTGGCTGTGTAACCCTGGGCAAGTCACAACTCCAATCCAGTAGCCCTTATTAGTCTTCTATCCTAGAACTGATGTTAAGGCAGAAAGTAAGGTGTGTGTGTGTGTGTGTGTGTGTGTGTGTTTTTAACATAATTGAAACTTTAATGACTTGTAACTTGAAGATAATTCTTTCCAATCTATTCAGAGATGAAAGGTTATTTTGCTAGAGGTTCCTCTTATCTTACATTACACAAATATCCCACCCACTCACCTTCTTCCCCTTTATCTCTCTCTCTCTCTCTCATGAAGAGATAGCCCTTTTTCCAATGAAAACTCTGCTATGTTTATCTTTGATCTTCTCCCTTCCCATTTCTCCAATAGATTATACCTTCTAGCATTCCTGATCTCTAATCTTTAATCTCTCCTATCTACTGACTCCTTCCCAGGTACCTACAAATACACTCATGCCTCCTCCACCCTCAAAGAACCCTCACTTGATCTCTTCATCCCTGTTAGCTATATTTCTCCTTGCTTTCTTGGCTAAACTTCTTGAAAAGATAGTCTCCAATCCATGTCTCTACCTCCTCTGCTCTCACTCAATTCTAAGGTAAAATTCTAAACCCTCAATCATTCACCTGAAACTGCTCTCTCCAAAACCACCAATGACCTTTTAATTAACAAATCTAATGGCCACTTCTTGGTCATCCTTCTTAACCTCTCTCCAGCTTTGGTTTCATTGGTCACTCTCTTCTGTGTACTCTCTCTAGGTTTATGTGACATTTCTCTCTCCTGGTTCTCCCTCCTATCGGGCCAATTATTCTCAGTCTCTTTTTGATGGATCCTCATTCATATATCACACAAGGAGTCTTTCAAGGCTCTGTCCTGGCCCCTCTTCTCTATATTATCTCAATTGATGACCTCATCAGTTCCTAATGGATTCAATTATCAACTATATGCAGATGATTCCAAGATTTATACTCTCCAGTTCTCCAGTCTCAGAACACCAACTGACTCTTGGACATCTCAAATTCAAGTTGTCTAAAACTGAACTGATTATCTTCCCCTCACCCCCAATTCCTTCCTTCCTCTCAACTTCCCTATTAGTGGTAAGGGTAGTACTGTTCTTTTAGGCATTTAGGCTTAAAACCTTGGTTTCACCTTGGACTCCTCTTATTCCACATATTCAAGCTGGGTTGCTACAGCTTCTCTACTTTCACAATATCTCTCTGAAATACTCGCCCTGGGGTGGCATCTCATCACCTCAAACTTGGAAAATTGCAATAGCCTGCTGTTAAGTTTTTCTGTCTCAAGTCCCTCCCCTTCCCAGTCCATTGTCTGCTCAGCTGCCTCTGACCATATCACCTCCTCTCTCTCCACACAATAATTTTTAGCTGCTCCCTATTTTTACCTCCAGAATGGAAATATAGACTCCTCTATTCCTGCCTCCTCTTTTGAGGTTTCTTATGTTTTACTCCCCTTGATTTAGTGTGATCTAGTGACAGTCAGTTATCAGTCACTAAGTATTAAACACTTACAGTGTGCCAAGCAAAAATCATGTCCTGCCCTGGAGGAGCTCACAATCTAGTGACACTGATCTTCTTGTCATGCCTATCACATGGTATGACCTTTGGTCCCAAGCCTATGATCTTTCTCTGGCTATCACCCATTCCTAGGCTGCTTCTCCCACCCCTCCCAATCTCTATGTCCTGCCTTCCTTGGTTCCCTTCAAGACACAGCTCAAATCTCACTTTCTTTGAGGTCTTTCCTGTTCCCCTTTTCCCTCTAAGATTACCTCCAATTTACCCTGTGTATATCTTGCATATGCAGAGTTGTGTGTGTGTTTCATCCCCATAACAATATGAGCTACTTAGGGGCAGAGACATTTTTTCGGTTTTGGTTTTTGCTTTTCTTTTTATAAAACCTCAGTAAATCATACCATTCCTGGATCCTAATATGTATTTAATGAACTCTTGTTGACTGATGGAGACTTACAATCTACTATATCTCTGTTTCCCAAGTTTTTCAGAGCCTGTTACAGCTCTTGAGAACTTCAGGGTGACCTTCAGAGTACTGGAGGAAACATACTAGCCTCCATCAAAGATGTGAAGGACCTCTGTCAGAGTACAAGTTCCCTGTGGGTGGGAAACCTCCTTAGCTCTACTGTGTTACATCAAGGATTTGTCCAGGTTCCTGCAACAAGTAAGGAATCAGATCTTTCTAATTAGCAGTCTAGCCCCCTCCCATATTTCTGAGAGGGTTTGAAACCCACCCCTTCTTACAGGTTTAATACAGAGGTCAGAAATCGGCATCAGAGTCCAAGTTGTTTATCTGAAACACCTTGTTTTTCCAAAGGTAAAGTGTCAGATTCACCTAATCCTGTAAGAAAGCAGATTTTCCTCAATGAAAGAAATCAGAATGCCACAATGAGACTTTTATTTTCCCTCAAGTTAAAAATTAGTTAAAAGAAGCACATCTGTCTGGTAGAAAAGAGCTTGGTGGCATTGCCCTTTTAAGAAGGCTAATATTTTGGTTCCTAGTTGTTGTTTTTTTTTTCCCTTCTCCCAGTCTCTCTTTCATTCCCAGGCTGATGTAATGCCTTAGTAAGTTTGAGACAGAGTCACATGGTGGCCTCTGAGGTCAGAGTCCTGGATAGCTTTTGGTCTGGTTTTCTTTATGTTTGATCTTGAGAGTTTTGTCCGAGCTGTGTTTGAGTGTGTGTCACAGCAACATGCTAGGATTGCTAGGATTTTTCATACGCTCGCCTGCCGTGAGGTATCTTTGGATCCTAGAATCCCGGGCTTCGCTGGCATGACTACAGATTGCCACATACATGCCTGGGGGCTGGGAGGCTGGGGAGAGCCCCGGAGTTCTCACTCCCGGGCTTTGTTGGAGGCAGCTCTACGTTTCAGGCTCTCCTATTTCACTCTACAGAGGTTGTGTTCCTTAGAGGTTTTGTAAAGCTTGCAAATGTGCTCTTGTGATGATGGCTCTTTGGATTTGCTCTAGCTGGGTCTGTTGGCTGATGTGTATCTTTCTGTACTACAGATTGGTCAGAAGGTTGGTATACATTAAGAACAGGTAGAATGAGGCAGTCTTACAAATCCGTCTGGGGTTTTCGGTTTTTTTGTCGTTGTTGTTTTGGTGGGGGTGGAGGGAGCCCCTTTCCCTTACAAGAGAAGGGGAAGACAGAGCCCAGAATAGGGTTCTACTCAGTGTTCTCATTTTCGCCCCCTCCAGATCTAACTGGTTTGGAAAGGTTTGACAAACAATTAACAACCCTCCCTCTCAGCTGCTGTTTCCCAAAATAAAGCAGAGGCATCTAGGGTGGGCGGGGTGCTGGGAAGGAGGTGGCCTCTTTGGAGTAGCCAGAATCCTCTGTAAAACCTCCATCTGGATCTCCCTAGGCAAAGGGGGGAGGGTGGGAGTGAGAAGAGGGGAGTGGAATCCCAGGAGATCAAATTAGCAGGAAGACCTGGGCCCACCTGGAAGGCAACTAGAGAATTGCTTGTAAAGACAGGAAACAGCTTGTGTTCAAAAATAGTCATTCTTTTTTTAAAGCAGCATGTTGTGTAGGGTTGTTGGTTGGGGTTTTCTTTCCCTCTGGCTTTATCGAATAAGTCATTCTGATTAGGCTTCCTTAAGGAACTAGGAAAGTCTTCAGGCACAATCTGCAATTCTTTCATCCCCTCCCCATATTTTCAAGAAGTGTTACAACCCATCCCTTCTAGATTTAGTCCAGAGGTCAGAGGAATTGCTTCTCTTTTCCTATCACTTGCCTTTTCCTGCTTTCCAGTTTCATCTTCCTTCCTTCCCTCCTTCCCTCCTTCCTTTCTTCCTTCTTTCCCTCCCTCCTTCCCTCCCTCCCCCCCTTCTCCCTTCCTTCCTTCCTTTCTTTCTTTCTTCCTTTCTTTCTTTCTTTCTTTCTTTCTTTCTTTCTTTCTTTCTTTCTTTCTTTCTTTCTTTCTTTCTTTCTTTCTTTCTTTCTTTCTCCTCCTCCTTCTTCTTTTCTTTCTCCTTTCCTCCTTCTCCTCCTCCTCCTCTCTCTCTCTCTCTCTCTCTCTCTCTCTCTCTCTCTCTCTCTCTCTCTCTCTCTCTCTCTCTCTCTCTCTCCCTCCCTTCCCCTCCACTCCCAGGCTCATACCTTAAACCTAAGTGTCCCAACTTCTAGCTAACTGGTTCAGGATCAGGAAGATTCAGAAGTGGCCTTCTTATCTGAGTGGGTATGTAAGGGGTGGCAATAAAGGGATGGGAAATCACAAAGCTTGATTGCTTATGTTGCTTTGCAGAAGGTTAATGGATAAGGTGCAAATACTAAATAAACAAAGGTAAGAGAGGGGTTGTAACCCTTTACTTAGAGTAGAGGATGTAGGATGGATTAGATCAAGTGGCAAGACCAAATTGCATTATAGCAGTGATGGCAAACCTTTTAGAGATGGAATGCCAGGCATGCCCTACCCCCTTGCCCTATATAAAGGAGGAAAGACACAAGCCCATTGGACTGCTGGGTGAAGAGGTAGGTGAAGTGAAAAATGTCCTCAGCAAGTGTAGAGAGGGGGAGGTGAGTGGTCTGAGTGTTCTGCTTCCCTCCAGCTCTGAAACCTGTGAGCTGCCCACCTTACCTCCTTTGTGCTCCCAGAGGCTGCTGGGCAGAGGGGCAGATAATCTGAAAAAATGTCATCAGGTACAATGGACAGAGGGAGAGGAGCAGCTCCTCCTGAGTCCTTTTGCCTTTCTAGTAATGAACTCTGGAGAAGGGGTGGCTGCATGCCCATAGAGAGTGTTCTGAGTGCCATAGGTTCACCATCACTGCATTATAGGATAAATATAGCTTCAGTCAAACCACTGTTGAATCTAGCTATGTGGAAAAAATTGCTTACAAAAATATTTTGCATAAGAGAAATAAGATTTCTATCTCAGAAAGAGATTTGACCTATGAATCATCTTTTATTTCTATCATTTTCATTTGAATTCAGCAAAAGGCATTGATTCTAGGGAAACAAACAAGCTAGAATAGTCAAAGAGCTGTTTTTCTTGTCTTCAGAATGTAAAATTAAAAACTGACAAGCTTCCTCAATATGGCAGATAATGGCAGAAGATACACATTTTATTTTAGGACATCTGAGCTAATTCTCATGTTTCTGAATAAACTAAAATTAATCAACTAGAATGTTGATGTATGGTGCTTCATTCAAGAATCCATGTATTTTATTTCTCATATGCTAGGACATTGACATGATTAGGCAAGTTTTAAAATGTACTTAAGTCTGCTTTACAATTAAGTTAAACCAATAAATGCAGGGTGTCACAAAACTTTTAGTGCACTACACTAAAACTTATCCTGAAACCATGAGGTCAGAATAATATAGAAAATGCTAGACTTTGATGCAGGAAGTCAGTCAGTTAACAAATCCTCATTAAGCCTTACTATAAAGCCCTAAAGACACAAATACACCAGCAAATAAAGAAATAAATAAAGGTAGTTTGGCCCTTAGGAAATTTACAGTCTAACTGGGAAAGGTTACACATAAAAGGGGAGCTGAAAAGTGGGAAGACAGGGTCAATAAATCCTGAGAAAGATGGCCCTTTCCCAAAACAGAGACTTAGGGAAGAACTTATCTATAAATGGCAAATAGGCCAATAGGTAGACTTAGTTCAAATCCTTATCTGAGAACAACCTATTTAACTGTTCTGTGCTTAGAATTCTTCATCTATAAAATGAGTATATCAGGTGTTTGTTGTGAGACTTAAATGAAACTGAAACTCACACTGAAAACACCACTTTTCTTCCCAAAAGAAGCATTACCCTTTTGATTTATGTATTTCTCCCACTTGTGTGAGCTGGACACCTCTTCTCCAGATCTAGTTCCAAGGCCTTCATTGAAAAGAGCATTAGAACTGAAGTTACAAAATCCAGGTTCTTGGTTATGTTACTTACTGTGAATCCCTAGGCAATATCACCTGACAAAATAGCAAAAAAAAAATGATAAAGAGCAAAATGTATCTGTAAGAAATTTAGTGTATGGCCCAACAGTCAGATCAGCTTTGTCAAGAACATTTATAAGTGAAATGAGAAGGGCAACAAACAGACAGAAAATGAAACAGATTTTTAGTGATTTTTGTATAAAAGTATTTCTTTCAATAACTCTGGAACCATTATATTTGGACTATAATATTTCATCTCCCTTATGGGCTATTTGAGGGAAATGATACTCAAGGAGACAAAGGAAGGAAGAGTATCTGGACAGAGCTTACCCAGTTTTGAAAGCACTTGAGGGATTCATTTCCCAGATACAGAAAGAACCAAACAATCCAAACTTATCTCCCAATACTCCCTAGCAAGGATCCACTGCTGCAGCTAAATTGTTCTTGGCTCAATGATCTTTGATGGTGCTCCTTCATCACCTTTCTTCCAATATTCTTCCTTTTTCTTTACTTATCTAAGTCCTACTCATCCTCCAAGACTCAACTCAAATCCTATCTCTTCCCTAAAGCCTTTCCTCACTGTTCCGCTTAACAATAAACTCTCCCCTTCTATAAAATAGCTTTTATTATTTACTGATTTTGTAGTCTATCATTATAGAATATTACTAGCTGTGGTGGGGTGCTGGGGATAGGAGACTGGGTTGAGTAGAGGTAGAACAGAAACTGAGAAGGAAAGAACATAGCTCTGGCTGGATTGCTGTTGCCCAAATCCAAAGTATATTTTTAAAAGGCTCTATTAATCTAAGAAGAGTATCAAAGGCATACAGCCAAGATACGGAAAAAGTCCAAAGTAATATGTTTCATTATTTTAAAACTTGGATCATTTAATTCAACCCCATTATTTTCTTTATCTAAGGAAATAAAGTACTAGAGAAGTTTAGTGATTTGCTCAAGATCACACAACCAAACTTTGAATCCAGATTCCCAATGCTTGTTGCCACAGTACCAGGCTATGTTCTTTAAGAGCAGAAATTGTTCCCTCTTTTGTCTTGGTGTCCCTAATTTTCAATTCAATTTAACCAGTGTTTATAAAGCAGCTAACACATTGCCATGCACCTAAGAGTGACTTAATCAATGTTTGCTGAATGAGTGAATGACTGATGGAAAACAGAGGAGAACCAATTTTTAGCCTAACACAATAACTGAACTTTGGGATTTGTTTGCTAAAGCACCTCTGGGGCAATTTACTTAGTCATCTTTGATCAGCTAAAAAGCAGGAAATATCTCAGATTCAAATATAAAAGTTGTCTCCAGGATGGGAAAATTTCAGAGGGCAGTAAATTTGTGGTGGGTGTGTGGATGTGTGTGTATAATCCTGGGGAAAGCTATTATCACCTCATTAGCACATTAATTCACTCTTTACTATCTGCTGACTAGGGTTTCCTAATAATTTAAATCCTTCAGGAATACAGTTTTAAAATTTGACCAGCATTTATAAAGCACCTACTATATGCAAGATATAGAAAGTTGTCCTAAAATAATAATTGGTTAAAATTGTCCAGTACCAAGTAAGATTCCTGGATCAAGAGCTCTTTGTAGGGGGGCAAGCTAGGTGTCTCTGTGGATAGAGTCTGGGGGAGTGGGGGAGGAGTCCTGGGTTCAAATTTGACCTCAGACAGGCCCTAACTGTGAGATCCTGGGCAAATCATTTAACCCTAATTGCCTGGCCCTTACTGCTCTTCTGCCTTGGAACTGATAGATTTTAAGACAAAAGGCAGGGGTTAAAAAAAAAAAGTCCTTTGTACAGCAAGATTTTAAGTGATATAAAGATGGAATAAAGATGTATGTGTGTGCCCAAAACACTTCCCTGCTTAGCTTTCCTGTGGTTTATGTGGGAATCTTCACAATTCTTTGCTTCCCTGGTAAGTATACAATAACAGCAGCCAGTATTTCGACCACAGCAGCTGTTCTGAAAATATTCACTTTGAATCAACAAAGGATGCAATTCCCTACCCTGCCCTGCCAAAAAAAGAGGGAAAAAAAATTGGTTTGTGTGAGGGGGTGGGGAATTAAAGGGTGACTGGCTTCTTTAGTGAAAGGAAGCCCAGTAGGGTGGCCAGTCCACTGATTCAGTGGAGGAAGCTGCTTTGGTTCTGCGCCTGGCTCTACTCACTGTCCAGCTGTGGGGCCAATCATTTAACCTCTGTGAGTCTCCATTTAGTCATGGTTGGGACTGGATCATCTGTAAACTCCTCCAGCTACAGTGCTAGGTAAAAAGAGGCATTAGAAACGCTTTCAGGAGCTAAGCATTTGCCAAATTCAAGGAAAGGTACCTGAGGGAACGGGGAGTTTTCCCCAATCATTCTCCCTTGTAGTTTTTAGGTTTTAAATGACAAGCACCAGAAGTACAGAGATTTTTGTCCAAGAATGCAGTAAAATTGTAGATGTTTAATCTATTCTCATAGTCAAGGGAAGGCTAAGTATCTGTTTGTTTGGCATGATGGGAAAAGAATTTGGTCAGTTAGGCTTGGCCTCGGCAGCTCCTGAGATGCCTTCCATCTCTGAAATTCTGTGATTCATTGCCTAGCAAAATGATACCATCTCTATGATCCAGGCTGAATCGGATCTGGAAATTAATGCATTATTTTAATTTTTCTGTATGATTGAACTTCAAAGTGAAGAAGTTGAAAGCATTACTATCAGTGCTGAGTCCTGATTTAGGGGGTCAGCTGGTGATGCAGTGAATAGCAGTGATGCAGGGCCAGATGTTAGAAAGATCTCTCTTGTTTGCTTCAGCTCCTCATCTGTAAAATGGGAACTCATTGGGGAAGGAAATGACAAACCACTCTGGTGTCTCTGCCAAGAAAACCCCATGGACTTTGTCACATAGAGTCAGACATGACTCAACAACTAAACAAAAACAACAGTATGATGTCGTTACTGTAGTTTACCTGATGATACAAGGCACAGCTAGAAAACGGTCTCCTGGCGGCCAAAGTCAGAAATAAAGTGATTTCAGGCTGCCAGACTTGGAAATAGAAGCCAGTTGCAGATAAAAGAACAATCTTCACAAGTGTGGGCTGTGGAAAGGACTGCTCAGCACACAGCCCTCTCTTCAGCCATGGAGAGTAGTCACCATATGGAGCAGGATCTTCAGACTACAAAGGACAGCGATAGACGCAGGCAAAGCAAGGACGGTGTTGTCTTTTCTTTTCCCCTTGGAGTCCAGGCGGTGAAAATTTAATATTCAATAGAAAAAGGGGATAGACAGTGTTGGCTGTTAAATGTTACATGCTTAACCCATGCTGACAGAATCAGAGAAGCCCGAATGACTGGAGTATAGTAGGCATGCCTGAGCATGCAACAAGAGGAATCTGCTAAGTCACCTCCCTCCCCAGCCCTCTACTATTTCCTGGTCAGTACGTGAAATCTCCCTACTCCTGGAATTATTATTATTAGCTATTATAAATTATTTAATTATAAATGATTATTCATGGAATGCTCCAGTAGATCCTTACTGGACCACAGAGCAGACCACTTTGTGTTCTCAGATGATTGTACCTCCAAGGCTAAGATGAGGTAGAATATGGATCCATCTGCTGCTGCTTGTGCTAATTATGGTCCAGCACTGGACACCAAGAAAACAGAGAGCCTCCCTCAGCCATTGCTGCCCCATCCACCCTTGGTCACAGTAAATGGAGAATTTTTTAATGCTGTGTATGGGTTCACTTTCATTGGCAATATATTCTCCATAGATATAGATGGACGATGAGGTTGATGCCCACAGTGTTGGAGCTAGCTCAGCATTTGGGAGCCTCCAAAACAAAGTGTGGGAGCTGTAAGGGTAATTTTAGGGTTGTGACTTAATCTAAATTTATTTGGTCACCAGAGAATATCCCAAATAAAATACCCAAGTCAGTTTGGAAATTTTATGGTGGTTTAATTAATATAGAGGGAAGGAATTAAGGAGAAGAAAGAGGGAAAGGGTATAGAATTTCTCCCGCCTGGCCTTTGCCAGGGGGACTTCAAATACCTGCACCATGAGGTTTTTGAAGAAGATTAGAGGCTTTCCTAAGAGGATAGTGTTTGGAAGGTAAAGGAGAAAAGAATCAGCCTAAACTCAGAGAGAGCTCAGTGAAGATGCCTCACCTGAACTAGGCTACTAAGCTTCCTCCAGTATTGTATCAGGGAAACTCACTGCCAAACCCACCAAGCCAAGATGCCAAAATGCCCAGCAAGCTTCAGCCAGAGCCACCTCTCTGAGAAAAGAGGCTGGAGAGAGGAAGTGACACGAAAAATATAGACTATTTTTACATCACTTTCCTGCATCTCACATGAACCAATGGTAGCTTAAGCTTGACTTAGGACAGCCCAAGGGTCTGTCAGTTGTTTCTGATTTGTCATTTGCTAGCACATGTCTGTCATAGGCCATCCTTCTCAATACTTAATCCTTAAGTGGGGGTGTAGACATTCCTGTTTTTGTTAGACTAAGGAGGGTGGAGTAAATCTAAAGTTCACAGAGAGAAGAGGTATTGCACTACATATCAGACTGAAGGTCTACAGAGCCAGTGGGCTGACCTCATTATTGTAGGCTCACAAAACCAGAAAAGTGAACCAATTCCATTTGAATTGTCTTAGGAAGGTTCTGAGGATCTCCTGGCAAGATAAAGCCCCAGACACAGAGGTCCTTTCTCAAGCAGAGAGCAGAACTAATGAGCTGGCCATATTGTTCAAATGCCACTTGAGTCTACTTTACAGAGAATTTACACAAGGTGACCACAGGCTAGTTAGAGGAAGCAGAACAGGGACACTTTCAAGGTCTCTCTGAAGAACTGATTGATTAGAATTGATTGAGAGGCATGAGAGACCCTGGCATAGGACTACCCAGCACTGTATAAGCAAAGCAGAATTTCAGTAGCTCAAAGGAAATGGGAGATGTGGAAATTTAGAGACATCTCCACCCCCAAGTGGACTACTTGTGCCCAACCTGTGGTAGAGTTTTCCAGATTCCTTTGGACCAATCAGTCACAGCCAAACATATGTTCTGTTATCCCCATGTCATGATGACATTGGTCTTCTTCAAAAACAAAGGATGAACAATTGTCCCACAGACCTGGCCTTGGCTCGGACGTGGATTTGTGTTTATGACTTCAAAGTTATTTGTTCAGGGCTTTTAAAAGTTATTTTTATCTTGAACTTAAGAAACAATACATAGATAGAACTGGCATTTCCATATGCAGAGTAGACTAGAAAAAAGGATTGTGCCTGAAACTGAAGATTTCTATGTGCTTTTTTTTTTTTTTAACATATTACAGTAAGTTCAACCTGTGGGTTTCAAAACTGTCCTGCCTGTCTGTGCTTCTTTCTGACCTTCTTGCTCTTTTTTTTTTTTTAATGTACCAGGATTTCTAAGTAACTAGGACAGCAGCAATGAGACTAGGTAAGGTGCCCCTGATTGAATGAGTGTTCATCTTTGTTATCCCTCAGACCTGGTTTTGAAAGGACAGTCACCCTCTCTGCAGAGGACCAATAAACATATACCTTGGAGGGCTAGATGAAAGGGAGAGGGAACCTCAAAAGAGACCACTGGAATAGAGACCAGATGCAAAGCCTTGATGAAAGAGGCAGGGATTTAGAACATGGATGATCAAGTGAGAGCCAGAGTCTCAATGAGAAAAGGTAGAAGAGGGAGTCAAAATGCCTAGTCTCACTTTCTCCCTCAATTCCTTTTCATGGTACCCCTTGCTTCTTTCAGGGGGCCTTCTTCTGGAGGCCTTTTTCAGAATCCCCAACAGTTAATGTCTTCCCCTTTCGGATTACTTTCATCTACTCTGTATATCTCCTTAGTTATTCACATACTCTCTCTTCCATTAGAATTTGAGCTTCTTGAGACCAGAGACTGTTTGATTTGGCTTTTTGCTTTTCTTTGTAGGCAAAGGAAGGTACTCAGTGAATGCCTGGACACCTAAGAAGTTCTTCTTGACTGACTGAGGAGGTCTGGAGTTATCCTTTGTGGTTCTGGAAGAGAAGCAGAGAATGATCTGCACTAAGGAGTAACTTGGGATTTATCCAGTTGGTGGTACTTTGAGTCAAATAAACAATAGAAATCACAAGGAAAAGTAGAACTCACCTGAGGGCAAAGTTGCTAACCACCTCCAGAAAAGATAGGAAAAGGTTGTTGTTTTTCTGATAATCAAAGGGCTTAGGAATGTGCCCATTCTGCATTCCAAATGAAAGTAAATTTGAGCATCTTGTTTGCCTGCCTGCAAGCATGCAAGGAACTTGTGGTTCCCCCTTGGGGGAAATACAAAGGAGTCCACCCTGGGTGGGAACGTGAGCTAAAGTGAATTGGGTGAGAAAGTCCTACTTCCTTCCAAATTACACCCAGATCCTTTGAGTCAGGGACCCAATTGGCACATAAATCACATTTATGTTCAGCCAATAACCAGATTGCTAATGAAATGCATATACTGAAAGGCAGTATGATAGAAGACTAGTAGAAGATTTGAGTTTCCAACTAGACAATATTTTAGATGGCTGCCAAGTTGTGTGGTGGATAGAGTGTTGGGGTGAAATCAAGAAGACCTGAGTTCATGTCCTGCCCCAGGGACTTACCAGCTGTGTGATCTGGCCAAGTCACTTATCCCCTCTTAAGCTTCAGTTCCCTCAGCTGTAAAATGGGGATAACAATAGTTGTAAAAATCAAATGAAATACCATAGAAAGCAATAAATGCTAGCTAATAAATGAAGGATCAGGGGCATCTAGGTGACTCAGTGGATTGAGAGCCAGGCCTAGAGATGGGGAGTGGGGGGAAAACAGTCTTGGGTTCAAATCTGGCCTCAGACACTTCCTAGCTATATAACCCCGAGTAAGTAATTTAATCCCCATCACCTAGCCCTTAACACTTTTCTGCATCAGAACTAATACATAGTATTGATTTTAAGATGGAAGATAAGAGTTTTTAAAAAAAGAGGGGAAAACAAGGTCCAGAGATGGAAATAGGTCATACAAAGATGGCAGCTAAATAAAAATTTCTCTGGAGGAAGACTCCTAGGAAATGTAATATAAAGGATGAAGTTGGGTTTGGGTGGTGACAAGAGAGGATTCTGAGCTTGCCAAATAAATTTGGAATCAAGATGCATGGTAGGAAAGGATGTTGCACAAGCTCTAAAGGAGAAATCCTAAGAGAGAAGGTTCATTCTAAGAGTGAAGTTCTGAGCAATTAAGGATTGATATTGTGGGAGAACTGAATAGGGTCTCAGGAGCCAATATCTGAACAACTGGACTAGAGCAGCTGGCAAGACATTGGGAGATGAATGTTTGCTATGCTCATATTCACAGTGAGTGAACATGCCTTTCATAAGCCAGCTGGCCCCACTACCCTGGGCCTTGGCAGAATCAACCAGATGGGCCTGTCAGAGTTGGAGCAGGGCTTCACAAATTCACAGTGGGGATTTGGTTCTACTGTATTGAGAAACGGCATTGATCGGAGCAAAATAATCTATGGTTGTCATTGTAAGCTATCGTTATTTTGTACTGTGAATAAATGATTCTCTTAAGCATCTAAACTTTACAACCTGCTTCTTTCCTAGATAGGTGAGACAAGAAAAGAACAGCAACTTATCTTGGGGTAATGAGGGGGTAAGAGAAGGCTATAGAGACAGGCCACAAATAAATAAGTTGGAATCCTCAAACCCTTCTTTTATGGTAACTAAAATAGATGTGTAAAAACATGTTAGATTGAATCAGGTCTGGTATTAATTAACAGGATGTGCTACTAAACTATGGCCTTCATATCAGTTAAGATTATATGACTTGTAAGGATGGAAGATTCCTCAGAGACTGGATTCCAGTCCCTTTATTTTACAGATGAAGAAATCATTTGATCTGCCTAAGATCACACCACTAGTTAATTCCAGAACTAGTAATGGCTCCGGTCTGTGAATCAGAAACAAAATTAGTAATATGTTCCATGAGTGTCCTTGGTCAATTGAATTCAACTCTGGATGTCAGTTTCTTCATCTATTAAATAAAGAATATGTGAGATGATTTCTGAGGTTCATTCCAGCTCTGTCCTTCTATAGGATGATATGAGATGATGGTAACATGCTGGAGGATGTGAAGATTGGATTTAGCCATCTCCTGATTGTAACAATGAAGATACTTAGCTCTTTCTTTATTGTGAAGATAAAATTGTAATCTCCTGATTGAAACAATGAAAGTACTTAGCTCTTCCTTTATAGTGAAGCTAGAATTGTAAGCTACAATCTATTTTTAGATTTTAACTACCAAAAGGTGTTTAACTGCAAAAGGTGAATTAATCACAAAAAGGTGATAAGTAACTACAAAAGGTGAACTTAACAAAAGAAGTGTTAAGTAACCCCAAAAGATATAATCTAACCAAAGAAGGTGAAAACTAAAGAATGGACAGTCCTGGAGAAAATCTAACCAAAGAAGGTGAGAACTAAAGAATGAGCAGTTCTGGAGAAAAGTATCTGCTGTGATTGGTAGGTGTGAAAATTTAGAGGAGGTGACACAAGAGAAAAAGGTCTTTAAATAGAGGGAAAAAAGACTGAAGTGGGACAGTCAGTCACCCTGGGCTTGGAGTGAAGGATCAGTCACTCTGAGATGAAGGGAAGACAGACTTTCTGAGAGTCAAGGGAAGGCAGACATTAGGAGAGTCAGTCACCCAGGCTTGGAGTGAAGGACAGAGGAGCGACTGGAAGACCAACACCCAGACTTCTTAGTTGTTGAGTGAAAAGCTGACTTAGTGATCCCGCCTTTCTGGAGGTGTGAAGCCTCCAGGAAAGGCCCAACTTCTTGAGACTTAGACTCTCTCTCTCTCTCTCTCTCTCTCTCTCATCTTCCTTCTATTGTAAATATTGTAAATAAACTACCATAAACTCCATTTATTTTATTAATTCATTTTGGGATTTAGAAATTAAATCCCAGTTGACAACCTAATTAATATATTTCAGAGTCCAACCACAATTAAAATTTTTAACAAGGACTTTTAATTTTACATTCTGCATCAAATATGTGCTAATATACAATGCAATTGTCAATTTAATAGAATTCTGTAAATTTGTTCAAGCATTAAAAAGGTTTTTTTCATTTATATTTTCATGAGAAAATCAATGATACACCAGTTTTTTCAGATTGAAATCATATCATTGAAGGTTAAGTACTGAACATAGATTATAGATCCTCGAGACTGATTGGAGATGTATTCAGTCTCCTAGTGAACTGGAAATATGACTCCATCCATTACTTCCCTAGACAGCTTTCCATTAGTCTGTTGGTAAAGAACCAAAAGAATGATATTCACTATAGCACATCATCATAAAAAGTATAAAGATTAAGACTAAAAAAGTGAAGCAGTCAGAGAAGTCCAAGGCATTACCTTGGCTCAGTTAGGAAAAGGTGAAAAGAGATTTCAATGAAAGAATTAGCCCATTCATCTTTCTTGACCTCTCAGAAGCATTTAAGAATGTTGACTACCTCTTACTCCACATACTCTCTCTTCCCTGGTTTGTTAGTTGGTTTGTTTCTTTGGGAATATTGTCCTGTCGTGGTTCTCTTTGCATTTGTCTGACATCTTTGGGGGTTTTTTGTTTGTTTGTTTTTGTTTTGCTTTTTAAACTTTATTTTCTTTATTTTTTTATATGAGTCTTTCCCCACAACATGACCAGTATGGAAATAAGTTTTGTATGATTGCACATGCATAGCATATATAAAATTTCTTACTATTTTTGAGAGGAGGAAGGGGAGGGAGGGAGAGAATTTGGGACTCAACATTTGAGAAAACAAATATGACATATCCTTTGTATGATCAACAACAGCCTCCAAATCCTGCTCCATTATGCGAGGTGAACTCCAGAGCACTATCCTGGGCTTTTTCTTCTTTCTGTATGCTCTGTTTTTTGTCTGTCTCTCTTTTTCTATGATCTCACCAGTTTCCATAGCTTTAATTATTGCCTGTATGCAGATGACTCTCAGATTTATGTATCCAATTCTCATCTCTGTCTACTGTTTAATGCTACTTCTCTGACTGTCCTCAGGACACCTCCACTGGATATATAGCCATGTTGGGTACCTAGAATGCTAAATGTGCAGTCAGGAATCCCACCTCTAACACTTACTGGTAGTACAATCCCAGGCAAATCATTCAGCCTCTTGGAGTATCAAGTTTTTGGAGGCATGTGGACTTGACAGTTTCTATAGTCCCCTCCAACTCTAAATCTATAACCCTGTGATCTCAAACATCAGTATCTTTCCCCCTTAAATCCACCCTTCCTCCTCATTATCCTACACTATCATTTTCTCAGTCATACAGGCTTCTTGAAGTCATCTTGGACTTTTCATACCCATATTTCCCAAGCCAATGGTTTCCTTCCCAACAGCTCTCACCTAAGTCTTCTTTCTATGCACACTGCAATCAAATGCATTTAGACCCTGGACTATTGCCTCCTAATTGGTTTCTAGTCTCTCCTCTCTTCAGACTCTCTTGCAAAATTAGTATTTCTGAAGTATAGAAAGAAAAGAAATAGGCATTTATTAAGTGCCCCTGAGCTAGGCACTGTGCCAAGGGCTTTACATATATCTCATCTGATCCTCCCAGTAACTCTGGCAGGTAGTAGTAGTCTCTCAGTGTCAGAGGATAACAATTGTCTTTGTGCGTTTTCATCTACAGCTGAGGAACCTGAAGTACAGAGAGATTAAGTTGTTTGTCCAGAGTTGTAAAAAGATAGTGTCCAAGGCCAGAATTGAACTCCGGACTTCCTGACTCCAGGCCCATTCTATTCACTGTCATCTATCTGCCTTTCTCTTCTGCCTCTTTCTCTCTCTCTCCTCTTCTCTCCCTCTCACTGTCCCTCTCCCTTTCTCCTATCTCTGACTCTTTCTCTCTCTCTCTCTCCCCATCTCTCTCTGTCTCTTCCTCCCTCCCTCCCTCCCTCTCTCCCTCCCTCTCTCTCTCTCTCTCTCTCTCTCTTCTCTCTCTCTCTCTCTCTCTCTCTCTCTCTCTCTCTCTCTCTTATCTCTCTCCCTCTCTCTCTCTCTCTCTCTCTCTCTCTCTCTCTCTCTCTCTCTCTCTCTCTCTCTTATCTCTCTCTCTCTCTCTCTCTCTCTCTTATCTCTCTCTCTCTCTCTCTCTTATTCTCTCTCTCTCTCTCTCTCTTATCTCTCTCTCTCTCTCTCTCATCTCTCTCTCTCTCTCTCTCTTATCTCTCTCTCTCTCTCTCTCTCTCTCTCTCTCTCTCTCTCTCTCTCTCTCTCTCTCTCTCTCTCTGTCTCTCTCTCTCTCCTCCTCCCTCCCCCTCTCCATATATATGTATATATACAGGTATGACAAGGTAATTTCTCCCCTTTCATAGACTCCTAGCTTAAGCTAAACTGGCCCTTGCTGCTCCCTAGATGCAACATTCCACCCTCTGCTTCCATATTGTGTCTGCATCTCATGGAAACCCTCGTCTGGTTTAAGACTCGATTCAAGCACTGACTCCTTCCAGACGCTTTTCCTGGCTCTCAGTGGTTGTTTCCTTTACCCTTGACACCTTCACCAATCATTCCAATTGACTTTGTGCCTAACCTGTGTTCATTTATTTGTGACAATATTGGATCTTTCTAGAAGAACATAAATTCCTGGAGAACAAGGACTACCTCACTTCTGTCTTTGTATCCTCAGCCCTTTGCAAGTTCCTAGAGCAAAGAAGGAGCCCATTAAAAAGTTGTTGATTGCTTGAGCATTAGTCAGCCCTCTGGTATATGCTGGGCTTAATGCTTCCAATGACTTAAAATAGAACCCTAAACAATTTGGGACTATGCCTAAAGGGCTTTAAAAGAATGCCTACCCTTTGACCCAGCCATGCCACTGCTGTGTTTATACTCCAAAGAGATAATAAGGAAAAAGACCTGTGCGAAAGTATTTATAGTCCTGCTCTTTGTGATGGCAAAAAATTGGAAAATGAGGGGAGGCTCTTCAATTGGGGAATTGTGGTATCTGTTGGTGATGGAATACTATTGTGCTGAAAGGAATAATGAACTGGAGGAATTCCATGGGAACTGGAACAACCTCCAGGAATAGATGCATAGTGAGAGGAGCAGAATCAGAACATTGTAGAGACGGATACACTGTGGCACAATCAAATGTAATGGACTTCTCTACTAGCAGCAATGCAATGATCCAGTACAATTCTGAGGGACTTATGAGAAAAAGCACTATCCACATTCAGAGAAAGAACTGTGGGAGCAGAAATGCAGAAGAAAAAACAAATGATCAATGACATGGTTCAATGGGGGTTGATTGGGGCTTTGACGTTAAATGATCACTCTACTGCAAATATGAATAACATGAAAATAGGTTTTGAACAATGATACATGTATAACCCAGTGGAATGGCTTGTCAGTGCCAGTAAGGGGTAGAGAAGGGGGGGGGGGGATCATGAATCATGTAAGCATGGAAAAATAATCTAAATTTAAAAAATGTTAAATAGAGTCCTAAATACTAGATTTCCCTTCAAGGAAACCCATAAAGTAGAATATCAAATATTGCTACTGGAGATCAGGACTAGACTATCAAATGCCAGGGATAACATTTATATTTATTTTACTGATGTTTTTTCCAACTTATTTCTCCCTGTTTCTTCTTTTCCCTGTCTTGCAGTTATGAAATATTAGCACAGGCCTGTTGTACCAGGCAATATTATACAGTGGAGAAAACACAGGTTTTGGAATTAGAGGACCTCAGTTCAAATCCTGTCTTTGTGACATATCACCTGTGATGCTCAGCAAGACACTTAAACTGTCTGAGCCAGAGTATCCCCATTTTAAAAACTGGTTTAGGGAAAAGTAGACTCAAGGGCTTCTATGACTCCTACTAGATATTTGAACTTAACATCCCTGTGTGATCTTGGGCAAGTAATTTAGCCTTTCTGAAACATGATTTCTTTATTTGTGAAACAAGGAGGTTGTATTAAATGACCTGTAACATTAAAATCTTATAAATTGATGTAATTTATTTTTCACTTTGAAATGAAGTAAAGTTGTTATTTAACATTAACACAAAAAAAATCATCATTAGCATTCCAATTGTCAATATAAAATCTAGTACCTATTTCACAGGAACTTGAGGCAAGATGTTCTTTTCTGAAATACTATTTTTAAATAAGTTTTTTATTAATATCTTCTATTTCTTGCATTATCATAGTTATCTCAAGTAGCCCTCCCGGAGAGCCATCCCATCTAACAACTAATATTTTTTCAAGAGGAAAAAAAGTTAGCAGAACTGATTGATAGACGGGAAAAGTCAGAAAATATAGGCAATGTGTAATCCCTGTGAACCCCCCACCTCCACACAGGATTTGGTTGGGGATGTTTTATCGGTTCTCTTTGTGTGTTCCACTTGATTTTTATCATTTGATTATATTTACTTTTTGGGTATGTGATTGTTCTTTCCATTTATATTGCTGTAGGTACTGTGAATATTGTTTTGAGGGCTCTGCTTACTTTACTCTGCAGCAGTTCATATAGATCTTTCCATGTTTCTCTGTATTCACCACAAACAACATTTCTTACAATGTAGCGATAGATTCCATTACATACATGTACCACATCTTGGTGAACTATTCCTCAATCTATAGGTTTCTACTTTGTTTCCAATCCTTAGCTTTCACCAAAAAAAAAATACCACTATAAATATTTTGGAGTATAGGGGGACTTTCTTCTTATAGATGGCTGCCTTGGAGTATAAACTCAGAAATATTACTCTTTTATCAACTGTCCAATGTGGATACCAGTTCCTTCAGCGTGGTAATATATAATATATAGTATATATGAAATAATATATAAAATTAAAAAAATATTTAAAAAGCAGCACTGTAGGCTGCTTTTTTTAAAATAATGGGGTGGCGAGGAGGGTTGTCTCTTAGCCATAACATTCTATGAATCTGAATTTAACATTAGAGGAGTCCTACCAAGCAGCCCTTTACCCTGGTGATGGCTTTTCCTGAAACTTGGCTACCTCTGTACCATCTTCTTGCTATGTGACATGGATTCGTTCATAGCAGCCTAGTTTCAGATGGCTTCTCTAGCAAAGATTCTAGAGATGCCATGTAGGAATTTTCAAACAACTTAGTTGTCAGTTTTTAAAACAAAGTAATTTGTATTTGATCATTTTTAAAACTTAGGGATCTTACTGTCAATATTCATATTTATGCTTTTTAATGTCAGTGTATATATATATGCATAATATACATAAAACCTGTGGACTTGTTGCCTTAAATGAAAATAATGACATGCTAAATACTCTGCAAAACTATCAATAATCCTTTAAAGCAGGGAATGATTCATGCAAGTTTTAGAATTGTCTTCAAGCCAGACCTGTTGTAAGTTGATAGCAGCTCTCTGAAAGCTGTACCAATTTAAAATTCTTCTGAAATTTGATCCCAGTTAATGTTACAAAGACCCAACCTTTCCCAGAGCACCTGCTTTTCGTCATGAATTCCATTTGTTCCTCAGGGATCACTGATTCATTCAATCACTAAAGAACAGCATCTAAAGAAAACACATATGTTCAACCATAGAGAATAAGAAAAATTGAACCAAGATTTGTTCAGAATTTCATGTGAAATACATTCTTCAGATATTTTTGTGAAATGTGAAAGCTCAATTATGGATCCAGGTCACTGACTGGATCACATATTTTCCAAGACATACACACACACGTGCATACCGTTCCCCCAACACACACACATACACACCAAGGGATGAGCTCTACCATAGTCCAGAGCTGTATAATAATATGCATTACTTAAAAAATTTTTTTTCCAGATTACATGTCAATACAAGTTTTAATAATTATTTTCTGACACATCGCAGTCCATGTTATAAAATATGCATTCTTTGTCCATTTCATTTTTTCCATGTGGATGGTTAGGTCAAATTCCTTTGAGTGTTTATAGAGGTAATTTAGGAGGCTCTTCTATGTCCTCAAGCTTGATGCAATCATCCCAAGGTCATCCACAAACAAAATCTCTCCATCTAGATCTCTCTGCCATTTGGATTCTGTGCTAGATATGACAGAATGAACAGGAGGAAGAGAATGGGCCAGATTGCCTTTGGAAAAATCACACAGTTCTTTTAATAACCCCAAGTTTCCTGAAATAAAACCTGAGATGTTTTAACAATAATAGTCTTCTGGGAATGCTTTACAACTAGTAGACGTGGAATACTACCATTTCAAATGACCTGATGGTCATCTAAAGGACAATGGAAAAGTAAATGATAAGTGTGAGTAAATGGAAATGCATTATCAACCAAGAATTGCACCAGGGGAGCTGAATAAGAGATGCTATCAAAGAGGAATAAAAGGAGGTGCAAGGGACTACCTGCTCTCTTGGCATCCATTCAGTATAAGAGAATTAAAGGGAGCCTTCCCTGCCCCTCAAGCCTTTGGAGGATTTACTTGTGGAGATGGACAAGTCTCATGGGGTAAGAGAACCTGGGCAAGTCCCTTAAAGTGTGGAGACTCAATGGAGGTGACTGTTGCAACTCCAAATCATTGTGATCCCTATTGTTCACGCCCTTCAAACTCCCAGAAAGGGTAGCATAGCTCTGGGTCCTTGTACCAAGTCAGTGCAGTAGTAGACCCACAGAAATTGGCATTAAAGAATCACTGAGGGAAGATTTGGGAATTTTCATTAAGATCAGGTAAAAGATTCACCTTGAAAACCTCACTACCCAGTTCCAACTGTCTTGGAACCTTTTGTTCTAAAATATTCTATCATCTGTATCCCAAAGAGATAATAAAGAAGGGGAAAGGACCTACGTGTACAAAATATTTATAATTGCTCTTTTTGTGATAACAAAGATTTGAAAATTGAGGGGATATCCATTCACTGGGAAATGGCTGCACAAATTGTGGTACATGTTGGTGATGGAATACTATGGTGCTAAAAGAAATGAGAAGCAGGATGATTTCAGAAAGAGCTGGAAAGATCTATATGAACTGATGCAGAGTGAAATAAGCAGAACTGGGAGAACACTGTACACAGTAACAGCAATATTGGACGACGATTATCTGTGAAAACTTGGCTACTCTCAGTAATGCAACGATCAGGGACAATCCTGAAAGACTTATGAGGGGGCGTGCTACCCATTTCCAGAGAAAGAACTGTTATCGGTGTATTTATAGTTTTATTTTGGGGTTTTGTTTTTGTATGAATGTGCTCTTATGATGATGGTCATTATGGAAGTATGTTTTGCATGACAATAAAAAATGGAAAAAAATAAAATATTCCATCCCTTGTCCTCCCCTCTCCAACTTTGTACCAGTGGGTAATGTCAGAAGGCCTCTCCTATTTTGACTAGTATGAATTGGTATATGAATAATAGGGCTAACAAGATCAAGAAACAAAATTAAATAAAGCCGAGTAGTAATTACTTGAGTGTCTAATATTCCTTGAAATCTGGAAGCTAGGAAAATTTCCAGGCAGATAGGTGGCACAGCTCTGGAGTCAGTATGACCCAAGTTCAAATCTTGCCTTAGAAATATATTAATTGTTTGACCATGAATCACTTAGATTGTAAACTCCTTGAGGCAGGGACTGTTTTTTGCCTCATTTTCTATCCCTTCTCTTAGTATAGTGCTTGGCACATAGTAGGCATTTAATAAATATTTATTGATGGATTGCCTTAACCTTTACCTGCCTATTTCCTGATCTGTAAAATGGAGGATAATAATACTCCTTACTTCCCAGGGATATCAAAAGAGATATATGTAAAGTGTTTTGCAAACTTAAAGCACTATATATAAATGCCAGCCAAACCCTGCTCCCTCCACCCCCCCCCAAAAAAAAACCTAGTAGGGAATATTAAATTGGCATTTAATTAATTATTAAATTAAAATTGGCAAATTGGCAAAATTGGCAAAATTAAAATTAAATTAAAATGGCAGGTAAATTATAGAATAACTTGGTCTTTCAGTCATAATTATCGATTACTGAAAAGCATTTTACAGGCCCTGAGGATACAAAGATTTGACAGAAAAACCCTCAAAGAGTTTATAATCTAGTAGAATATATTTTTAACATCTATATATCTCTACCAACATATTATACATGTATATATATATACACAGAATTTATAATCTAGTAGCATATATTTCTAACATCTATATATCTATTCAACTGTATTTTATATGTATATGTACACATAATTTATACAGTGCTATAAGGGCTTGTATATTATCTCATTTGATCTTCACAACAACCCTGAGAGGTAGATAGTATTTTCCTTCTCATTGCATAAGTTAGAAAATAGTGGTAAATAGAGGTTAAGTGACTTGCCCAGGGTCACACAACTAATATGAGTCTAAGGCTAGATATCAACTCTGGGCTTCCTGACATAGCATTAGCAGTAGAGAATACAAATATAGAGGTTCCCCTATGGATGGTGAAGTTCTCCTAATGCTCCTGGTTATAGATGAAATGTGTTCATTGCATCAAGACCCAGAACACTAAAAAGTTTGCTAAGGTTCATATCCACTCTAATTCAGCCTTACTACCCTCACAGGAAAAAAAAAGCCAAGTGGGAGGCCTGATTATTGTCCAGATATGGCATCAGAGGATCAGTCCCTCCAGAAACAGACAACAAAATGGATCTAGAACTGAATAGTAGTATAGTATAGTAGTCTCTCGGTGATCGAGAATGACTATTGTCTTTGTGCAGTTTCATCTACGGTGTACCCTTATGTGGCTTTGGAGTCCAAAGGCTGAGGCGCAGAGTCTGTGGCACATGGGACATGGGACGCCAGTTGTTACGGGAGGTGCGGCTGTGGCCTGGTGTTGGCGTTCACGCACAGCCGGCAAGATGTCGACATCGTTCATCTTCAAAGGTGGTGGCGGCATGGTGAATGTGGGTTCGCCAGCTGCTTCTGATAGAGGCAGCAAGTTCTAGTTGCTTTGGTGTGATGCCAGCCCACTTCAAGTTGGACTTTAGCTGATCCTTGAATCTTTTCTTTGGTCGGCCTTGTTTCCTGAGTCCAGCTGACAGTTCACTGTAGAATACCTGTCTTGGTATTCGCTGTGGGTCCATGTGGATGACGTGTCCAGACCATCGTAGCTGGGTTTTGAGGACCAGGACTTCGATGCTGGTGGAGTTGGTTCTGTCGAGGACTTCCTGGTTGGTGATTCGGTCCTGCCATCGGATCCTCATGATTGACTGGAGAGAGCGTTGGTGGAATTGCTCCAACTGCTTCATGTGCTTCCGGTACAGTGTCCATGTCTCACAGCCGTACAGGAGCGAGCTGAGGACCACTGCGTTGTACACTTTGAGCTTCGTCGCAGTGCTAACACCTCTGTGTTGGAGGACTTTGCAGCACAGCCGCCCGAGTGCCTGGCTGGCCTTTTGGATCCTGGCATTAATCTCATGGTCTAGGGACCCATCGTTGGTGATGGTGCTGCCCAGGTACTTGAAAGTGTTGACATTAGAAAGCTGCGTGCCGTCAATTGTGATGCACGGCTGGTTCGTTGGCCTCCCTGGTGCAGGTTGGAACAGCACCTCTGTTTTGCTGAGGCTGATAGTCAGGCCAAACAGTTTTGTTGTGGTAGAGAACCTGTCCACAATGATTTGGAGATGATTTTCTTGGTGGGCCATGAGAGCACAGTCATCTGCAAAGAGAGCTTCCAGGATGAGTCTCTCTGTTGTCTTTGTTTTTGCAGTCAGGTGGTGAAGGTTGAATAGTGAGCCATCCAGTTGGTATTTGATGTAGACGCCCAGGTCTAGATCCATCACAACATGTCGTAATACTTGGGTGAAAAATAGGTTGAATAGTACCGGAGCGAGGACACAGCCTTGTTTCACGCCATTGGAGATGTTGAAGCGATCAGAAGTCTCTCCACCAGATAGGACTTCCCCTGTCATGTCGACATGGAAGACCTGGATCAGTTTGACGAATTTTGCTGGGCAGCCAAGCTTGCTAAGGATCACCCACAATGCGTCCCTGTTCACTGTGTCAAACGCCTTTCTCAGGTCTATGAAGACAATGTAGAGACTCAGGTTCTGCTCAAGGCATTTTTCCTGCATTTGCCTCACTGTGAAGACCATGTCGATGGTGCTGCGATCTGGTCGGAAGCCACATTGTGATTCAGGCAGATTCTGCTCTGAAACAGATGACAGGATTCTGTTGAGTATAACATGGGCAAGGATCTTTCCAGCAGTGGAGAGTAGTGAGATGCCTCTGTAGTTGTCACAGGCTGCTCGTGAGCCTTTGTTCTTGTATAGGACTATGATGGAGGCATCTCTGAGTTCTGGGGGCATGTCTTCCTCTTCCCATATGCTGGTCAGCACTATGTAGAATGCCTGGAGCGCCTTTCCATTTAAGGCCTTGTACACCTCGGTTGGGATCCCGTCTTTACCGGGTGCCTTGCCTGCACTCATTTGTTTAATGGCTTTTTGGACTTCCTCTATTGAAGGAGGGTCGTCAAGTTGTTCAATGGTGTGGTTTTGGGGGATCTGGTCAAGGGCGCTTTGGTCGACTGAAGAGGGTCGGTTGAGAAGCTGACTGAAGTGTTCTTTCCACCTGTTGCTGATGCCTTTTTTTATCTTTTATGAGAGTGTCACCATCAGAGGATAGCAAGGGAGTGGTGGTGGGTTTTGATGGCCCATAGACAGTCTTGAGGGCACTGAAAAATTGTTTGTAGTTTTTCATATCAGCAAACCACTGGATTTCTTCTGCCTTTTTTTCCCACCATCGGTCTTGCATCTTCCTGATCTCACACTGCGCCATGGCTTGGAGAGACTTGAATCTGTCCTTTTTAGGAAAAGAGTTTGGGTTATTTTGCCACTCCATAAAGGCTTTGTTCTTCTTGCTAAATAAGTCTTCAATAGCAGTGTTGTTCTCGTCAAACCAGTCCTGGTGGTTGCATTGTTTTGGGCCTAGGACTGCCTTTGACATTTCCTTCACTGCATCTCTGAACTGGTTCCATTTCTCGGTTGAGCTTCCAGTGAGTGGTCCCTTGGCAGACAGCTTGTCGTCCAGGCAGGACTGGAATGTTTGCAAATAAGATGGATCTCTAAGATGACTCACGTTGTAAAATGCGCGAACTGTCTGGGCTCGTTTTGGATGGCGAGGCGCAATGCACATTCTACTCTAACCAATCGGTGGTCTGTCCAGCATTCAGCTCCTCTCATGGCTCTGGTGATCTTTACATCCTGGATGTCTCGCCGGCGTACAATGATGTAGTCAATGAGATGCCACTGTTTTGATCTTGGGTGCATCCATGTTGTTTTATATTTGTTCACCATTCTGAACACAGTGTTTGTGATGGTGAGTTCAAACTCTGAGCATTTGCTGAGTAGCAGTAGGCTGTTGTTGTTCATTTTGCCCACGCTGTGTTTGCTGAGCACTAATTTCCATCTTTCATGGTCCTGGACAATGCGGGCGTTGAAGTCTCCCAGTAGTATCAGCTTGTCATTTGTGGGCACTGAGTGCAGGACGGCACTCAGGTCAGAGTAGAACTGCTTGATGGTCTCCTCTGTGCTGGTCAGTGTAGGGGCATATGCACTGATGATTGTGGCATACTGGTCTTTGCTGAGAGGCAAATGGATCACAGGCAAGTCTGGCAGCTATTTGAGCAAACTGGTCTTGATGGCCAGGCCAACACTGTGAATTCTGTCTTCATTTGTGGCTCTACCTTTCCAGAAGAAGGTGTATCCAGTGGTGGGTTCGCTGAGTGCTCCCTCTTCTGGTAAGCGTGTTTCGCTTAAGGTTGCGATGTCGATGTTATATCGCGCCAGTTCTTTACCGATTAGAGCTGTTCTTCTCTCAGGTCTTGGGGTATTCTCTCTATCAAGTAATATCCTGATGTTCCATGCTCCTAGTAGGAGTTTCTTTGTATTTTTTCTTTGATTACGACTGCTTAAAGGGGATGACTTGCCAGCCGCGGTGTGCTGACCGGGTGTTTGTAGGGCAGGCAATGTTTGGGACACCTTTTCTAGTCCCCTCCCTTGATTAGGGTGAGCAGTGCTGTCCTAGAGAGGGCTGCTCAGTCGCCCAGGATGCTGCCGAATGTCCCTGCTGCCCACAGGGCCGAGCGACCACTGGTCCGTGGGCCGCCTATGTGCAGGATTGTGACTACAACTGCCAGTGGTCACCTCCACCTGTTGTGTCATCACTCCCCCATCGCCGCAGGTCTTGAAGAGGGTGGACGGGGTTAGGATAGATGAGTGTGCACAAAGACACTTGTGCGTGAAGGAGATTTAAGTGGAAAAGTCAGTGCACAGAGACAGTCCCACTCTCTCGGCGTTGGAAGCCTGGGTCCAGTGGCACAAAAAATTGTCACATCTGGAGACTTCCTCAGCTGCATTGGATGACCGTGTTGTCCTTTGTGCTCCAACACGCCCTAAGCCCTCCACAGTGCTTTGCTGTGTCGCCCTCTCAGCCGTTGAACCTTCTTATTGGTTTCTTCTGTCTGTTCAGCCGAAGAAGTCTTCACATGCTGGGTGAGCAAAGCCCTGGTTCACCAGGGGTCGACGACCCGATGGCTACCCTCACAAGGTTTGGCCGGCCTATTGAAGCTGTTGCCCGGGGTGTGGCTGCTGCCACATGCTATCAGCTACTGGGAGCCACAAGTGAGAGCTGGGTGTCAGGTGGGGGTCAGAGGCTGGAGAGCTGCCTTAGGAGGGCACGACAAGCCCTCCATACCAGAGATACTACCCCTCCCTGAGCACCCCATACACCCCTAGAACTGAATAGGAGTAAGAGAGCAGGCTGGGTTGCACTTGGGAAATTGTTCAGAACTTTTAATGATCCTAGGCTTCTCCCTGCACTCAAGACCCTTCTCCCCCTCCAAACCCCAACAATCTACCAGTAATGCTCTATCAAATTAAGTTCAGCAAGTATCAGAACCTATCTTGTATAAAGCACTCAGCAAGGACCTGGGAATAATAAGATAACTATGACAGCCTCTGCCCTTAATCAGCTTAAAACACTGTTTTGGGGAGAAAAAATATATAGATAATATTAAATATATAATATGTATGAAGTACGTGGCTGTGAAGCTACAAATAGTCCCTAAGGAATTATATAAGCTGCCAGTCTCCTGAAGGCCAATGAAGGTTAGCCCACTGGAGTCAGACTCAGATAGAAAGTGGGACCATTAAACTATACGCAGAATCTTTCCCTGCTCCATTGTTCTCCAGTGTATGATGGCAGCTGCTCCCTCTTGGGTCTTCAGAGTTAACTTTGAGGGGTTTAGGGGTATCTTTCCTAGAACCAAAGCTCATGAACCCACACCAGTGTGTCCCCACCTCCATGATTATCAGCTGGTAGCAATTAGTCAGTCAGGCTTAATTAGCTTTTAGATGGTAGAATTTTTCTGAGGTACAGTTGGTACAAAATATCCTCCCAAAAGTCTGTGCCATATTTTCTCATCAGTACATGCAGAGTCCAGAGGAAAGTGAGCCCAAACTTGGAGAGAGCACATTTAAGGTCCAGATTGGGAGATCTGGGTCCAGGGATACTGTCCTGAGGGATGATGCTAGGAAACCAGTGGGACGATGGGAAACCCAAACTCCCGTGGATGCTGTGAAACTCCTCTGGCCAAATCCTTGGATGTTTGGCCAGAATTGCACTCTTCCTAGGCTTGCCACTTGCTCAAATCTCTCTTTTCTGGAATTGGCTCCATATGTTTATAGATGTTGTTTGTCCTTTGTTTTTGAAGAAGACCAAGGACATCAGGAGGTGTCTTGACTTGCATGAGACTTAGGTTTAAGTGAGGCTGAGTTGTACAAAGTCATCAGCCTCACTATCCCTTCTAGAGTCATTGACAATAATTAAGGAGAAAGTTGGAGTATTTTATTGTCTTTGGTCTATAACTCTAAGCCCAGTGCCTGGCACATAGTAGTCACTCAAAAAATGCTTGTGGAATGACACATGTAAAACCCAGTGGAATTGCACGTCAGCTATGGGAGGGGCACAGAGAGAGGGAAGGGAAAGAACATGAATCATGTAACCATGGAAAAATAGTCTAAATTAATTAATTAAATAAAATTTAAAAAAGAGATGGAACATTAAAATAATTTTTATTCATGTCAAAAAAATGCTTGTGGAGTGGAAGAAGGTAGTATTCTTTCAAGTGATTAACTTGGATATTAACTCGGGGGGGGGGGGGGGGACAAATTAAGTATATGCTAAGCTAAAGAAGGAAACGGGAAACCACTCCAATATCTTTCCAACAAGACCCCAAATGAGGTCACAAGGAGTTAGACTTGAGAGACTTTACAAATATTATCTTGTTCGATCCTCACAACAACTCTGGGAGGAGGTATATTATTAATCCCATGTTACAGTTGAATAACTTAAGGCAGAAAGGTTAAGTGACTTGCCCAAAGTCACATAGTAGTAAGTATCTGAGGCTTTTCAGAAATTCAGAAATTTTTATTTTTTTCTTCAGAACCAACCCAACCCATCAAGAGGGCAAAAAATACTTGATCCATTATACAAATGAAGTTATACAAAACATATTTCCACATTGGCCATATTGCAAAAAAGGGGGGCAAGAAAAATCATGAAAGAAAATAGAGCAAAGAAATTTGAGAGTATGGTTTTTAGGGCAGGCTACACAGAGGAAGATATGAAGTAGGCTTATTTTATTTTATTTTAAGTTTTGGAAATTTTTATTTAGTTAATTTAGACTATTTTTCCATGGTTACAAATTTCATGTTCTTTCCCTCCTCCCCTCCTCCCACCCCCCTCCCATAGCCAACACTCAATTCCTCCAAACTCAGATCTTCTTAACTTTAAGATCAATACTCTGTCCACAGCACCACCTGAGACATCAAGATATGTATCCACCATACTATATCTGGAGTTGGTAAATGGAATTTTGTTTAATTTAGAAAACAAACCCCGATCTCTGGACAAACTCTTCTGAAGCCAGAGGTTGGCAGGAATGGTGGAAGCCAAAAGGAAAGCCCCTAGTAGAACATCATAATTCTACTATAGAGTGAGAACTGCCAGTCAGGTCATACTAGAAGGCGTCTTCTTAGAGTCAATGAAAGGAGATGTTTTGGGTATAACCAGACAATGATGGGCCTCCAATCCCAGCATCCCCCAACTTTCTAATCTCACATAAGTCATAGGTTTAGAGCTTAAAGTTCTCTTGGGCATTCCTGTGGTCCAGCCCCCTCAGTTTGCAGAAACAGAGAAACAGAGAGGATAATGTGATTTGCCCAGAATCCCATAACAAGTAAATATCTGAGGTTAGACTTAAACCCAGGTCTTCCTGACTCCAGGTCTGGTGTCCTATCCATTGTACCAGGTCAGCACTTTCCATTATTCTCCAAAAGGTGTACCCCAGACCACAAGTGGAAGGGACTGGAAGGAGAGAGGAATAGCAAGCGAGCATCGAAGTCATTTGACAGGTGTAGGTACATAACCAACTTCTTTGTGTTCTGAAAAGAGAAAATGTTTTTGTCAGACAGGCATCAATTCTTTACCTTTCCTTGCTGCCCAGAACCTGAGCATTTTCATCCATTTCATGGCTCTGCCATCAAAGAAGGAAATCACCTCATTTTTAGCCTGTTTTGTCCAAGATGTTCCAAGGTACTATCCATTCCAACACTCAAACTCTTGGAGAGAGGAATGGAGAAAGGGAAAATGTGAAGGGGAACAAGCATTTAATAAGCACCTACACTGTTCTAAGTAAGTACTTTACAAATATCTCACAACATGGAGAAGTGGATACTATTTTCATCTCCATTTTAGGTTAAGGAAACTGAGGCAGATTGAGGTTAAATGACTTTTTACAGGGTTATATAGCTAGCAAGTGGGTCCATCTGAATCCAGAACTTCCTGACTCTAGACCCTGCACCATCTTGCTGTCTCTTGGCAAGATGAATGCCATTAATGGAAGACCTTCAGAAGGCCATAACAATTTTTGAAATGGTTCTGGCAGGCATCATATAGCATATTGATGCCCTTTATCTAGGAAATCACTGACCATCAGTGGAAGATATGCTCTTTGAGATATCTTTCTGGTAATATCCCAACTCTCTCATCTAGTATCCCTTGAGGTTAAATATAAACATTTGCAGGATGGCTGGATGGAATGAGTCTATAGTCTGTAGCCACAGAGAACTTAAATCATTGACTTATACTAGAAATCAAATCCATGATTCTGATATTATTAGTAGGATTCTCTGACCAACCAAACAAGAAGTTATGGAAGCTTTAGAATTGAAAGCAAATGAAAACAAAATCTGACCAAAAAATAAAGAATTTTAAGTGGTCATTATATTTGAAAAGAAAAAGTTGAATTATTTCATTGGGCCATGAGAGAGAGGGAGAGGAGACAGGCCTTAATAAATATTTATTAGCCCAAAGGGGCCAGGATTTATAGCTTTACCAATTTCAGTCAAGCAAAGGATAATATTAGCAGGATGAGAGTCTGAAAAAGAAGGGACAAAATGACTCTGACATTCCTAGTTCAGACTAAAGGAGTGACAACTTGTTGTATAGAAGGATAAGAATTATTCAATTCTGGGCAATACTGAGTTACTAGGCAACTGTACCTGTAAGCTATATGGATTGGGAAAGAAGGAATTTCCTATAAGTGCTAGTAGAAAACTTCAGGGAGCTTTGATGACCTGAAAGTCACAAGACCATTTAGTAGAGAGAATATTAGACTAAGAGTGAAGCGATCCAAATTCTATTCCTAGTTCTACCATGAACTCACTAAGGAACCTTGGGAAAATCCTTAAATTCTCTGCACCAGTTTTATCATCCATAAAAGAGAGAGTTGGGCTAAATTATCTCCAAAGTCTCCTCCAGTTATTGAATTATATAATTCCTAGTAAAGCTGTGGGTGAAAGATATAGCCACTCTTCTCTAAAAAATTGTTTTAAAGCCATTGGGTCATCTGGCCAGAGGAGAATGGTACAACCCCAAAAGTGAGGCTGCAAGATGAAGATCATTTGAAGGAGAGAGAGGTGCTGTAAGGTCAGTACAACCAGAGTTATTTTCATTTGCTAATCATGAGGTAGCTAATCAGGAAGTGGCCCTGTAGATAGCTATAGTCCAGGACCTGGAACTCAGAAGATTCATCTTCCTGAGTTTGAATCTGGCCTCAGACATTTAGTTGTATGACCTTGGGCAAGTCACTTCACACTGTTTGCCTCAGTTTCTTCAGCTTTAAAATGAGTTAGAGAAGAAATTGGCAAACCGCACCAGTATCTTTGCCAATAAAACCCCAAACAGGGCCATAAGAAGTCAGACATGACTGAAAACTCACACTCCACTTACCTGATTGTTTTCTTTTGTAAACAAAAATTCCCAAACCAATCAGGAATGAGGCAATGATAATCACCCCAGAAACAATTTCCACATATGGAGAGAGAGAGATAGTCTTCAACTCTGAAATGAAACAAACAAAAAAACACAAGAAGAAAATGACCAACCCCCTCTCTTCCTTTATAGAGACTTGGAATTTTTTCTTATGACCCATCAGAAAACCCAAAACGTTTCCTCTATGTTCCTCTCTCACCATCAGCCTCCCTTATAGGCCAATAAAATCAAGACATTTTACAGAGCACTGGCCTGAAAACAACATTCCATTTTCCCTCCAGCAGTCCAATGATTTCTCCCCAAGAGCCATTCACTACATCCTTACCAACTGGGACATGGAGGACCTTGAGGAAGTTATTATGCTCTACTTGGCAGGAATAATGATCTTTACTTTGAGGGTCAATATCTATTGATACCCAGGTCTGATAGGTTCCATCTCCACTGGGAAGAATGTCTCCATGTTCAATTTCTTGGGTTATCAGTTCTCCATTTTTTATCCAGGTCATGGTAATCTCAGGGGGATAGAAACCATAAGCTTTGCAGATGAGCGTTGTAATCCCAGTAGATGACTTTTTGCAGCTTCCACTGAGTAATGGGGTTTCTAAAGGCAAAAAAAAAATGATCTTAAAAAGGAGAATGCTTTCTTTTCTTGGCTGATTCTACAACATTCAAATATCAATCTATTTTCCATCAGCCTTTAGACATTTGAATCTAAGGAAACATATCACTAGGGAGGACTTCGAACCAAGGTAAAATAATAGCAAACCTTCAACTGGCCTACTCATGATAACTTTACAGCTTACAAAAATATCCTTTTAGCCAATCCAGTGCCTAACCTAGAAGCTCTATGCTAGATGCCCCAGAGAATGGGAATCAGTCACATTCTCTAAACAAAGGAATGGTCTGTGTGGCCATGGACATTTGAAAAGTCTCCTTGATAATTATTATAAATCTTCATTACACCTCAAATAAAATATTAAGGAACTGCTACTGAGGTAGGATGATAGAATGAAAAAGACCATCGATCTTGGCAATCTCAGCTCTGCTGCTCATATCTGTGACCTTAGGCATTACTTCACCTCTCAACCTGGATTTCCTCACTGTAAAAAGGAGATAAAGCTCTATATTGCCTTGGTGTAAGACCCCTATGTAGAAAAAATTATCCCATAAATTATTTTTTTTTAAAACCCTTACCTTCCATCTTGGAGTCAATGCTGTGTATTGGCTCCAAGAATGGTAAGGGCTAGGCAATGGAGGTCAAGTGACTTGCCCAGGGTCACACATCTGGGAAGTGTTTGAGGCCAGATTTGAACCTAGGACCTCCCGTCTCTAGGACTGGCTCTCAATCCACTGAGCTACCCAGCCCCATAAATTATTAAGCACTAGATAAAGGTAAGATTTCAGTGGAATCAACTTTAGCAAAACTGAAATTAGAACCATGATTCTCAATTATATGCTTATCACAGTGAAATTAAAGATATTTCCATTTAATTCTAGCCCTAAAGTACCTGCAGCTGCAACTCAGCTACAATGCCTACTACATGTCAGGGATTGTGGGAGATTCAAGGAATACAAAGACAAAAAAGAAACTGTCACCACTCTCAATGAGTTTATTCTACTGGGGAAATGTGTAATGAACTATATTTTATTGGAAGGAACAGAGAAATAGTTCATATCATACGATAGACTGGTAACTGACAACATAAAAATAGCCCTTCTGACCCTCCCTTCTTTTGCCAGTATAATCATTTCCCAGGTAGTAAGTATAATCTGGGCATCCCATCAAGCCTGGAGAATGTTGCACGAGACTTCTAATTGGTAGAAAGAATGCCAACTCCATGGTAAGCTATCTGAAGGGTGGATTGGTGCTAGGATTTTGGAGAGGAGAGACAGTCTTCATCATTCTTCATGAGACACACAAATGGATCCAGACTCTCTTCTGAACCTACTCCAGGGAGAAAACGTCTTGCAGACACGTAGGAGAAGTCACCTCCTTAACCTGTGTCTGATTTTCACCTTGGCGCCTCCCAAGAGACTTCTTTGAATTTCTCTTTGAGTAAGAATGGAACTTCTCTCTTGGCTGAGCTCTCATGGCAAGAGAACACATTCACTCTGTGTATTTTCTAGTATATTTTTAACATGTAGAATGTGTCTGATTTCTGTCTGCCTTCTCCCTCTTTATTTGCTATAGCCTTTCATACAACCAGAGTTTGGCAGGAAGGGGACAAGCCAGTGGGTTTAAGTCACCTCTAGCAACCAGGAGAAACAAGTGACTTTTTCTTCTGAATCAGTCATGCTCCTAGACCAGTAGTATTTAAGGGACATATTATATAAAATTCTAGTCTAGTACCGCATCTCTCAGAGAACAGAGCAGCCAACTTGGTAACTCTTCCTTCTGTTGCCCTCCAGTCAGGATAGGTAAGATTTGAGAGTTATCTATCAGTTCTTCTTCCCCTCATGACGCCTGTCTATAGCTTTAGATATCCCATCAAACACATCCTACATGGGTAGCACATATCTTACAAATGCATACTGTCTCTAAATACTTTTCCTGAAGCCAGGGAGCATGCAAATATCAAACATTCAGAGCTTCATGCTATTAGTTTGTCAGGAATGTGTGCACTTGCTGACCACTGGTCCCCCGGAGATTAAATGGTTTGGCTACTCACATAGAAAGACTTTTCGTGGCCAGAAAGGGCACTCTGTCCACAAAATTTTTTTCTGCACCTGCCTCTTGATGCCTCCATCATCTTTAACCTGGGACCAGGCTTTTCATTTACAATTAGGGGGAAGGCTTAAAATAGGAATAATACCTTTAAGAAAGGGAAGGGTAATTAAACTCATTCCTTTTCATTCACTGAACTCCAACTCATAGAAATCGTAATTTGCACTCTGTAGAGCCATTGCTACAGATTTTCAGGCCTCATAAATGGCTCCTAGAAGATACTTCCCTTAAAGCAGGTTTGGAGGAAGAAAAGAATATACCAAAAAAGTGAGAGAGAGATGGAAAACAAAGATTTAAAGGGAGAAATGGTGGATTGGGATGATTGCAGTATGCTCTTTGTTCATTGCCTGGATAGAAGCTGTCTATTATAATTTATTTTTTCTTTTTCTGTTGTTTACTCATACCCCCCCCCCCCCACCTCCTTTACCCCCCTGTAGTGGCCTGTAGAATTGCTTCTCTCATTATGTGCTGGATCTGTGGGTTTGGGCTATTCCGCCCTGAAGGGGCTTCTTCTCGGTTCTGCTGATTGATCAGGTTAGTCAGAACTTCTCTGGCTGACAGCAGAAGCTGAAAAGGAGCTGGGCTTCCTGCCCTGTTATCAAGGTTGTTGCCTGGAGTTTGTTGCAGTTTTTGCCCTTGGAACTTAGTCAGCAAGGCTCTCACATCAGTCTGTGGGGGAGGGGTGTTGGAGCTTGAGCTTCCCTGCCCTCTGAAGGCTACTTATCTGCCCTATTGATGAGATTGAGCCAGGGTGGAGGAGTTGATCTGCAAAGCTGAGTGTACCCTGAGGCCAAAACCCCCAGAAAAAAGGGGGGGGCAAGATGGAGTGTCTTGACTGTGACTAGGCTGCCTGCTCTGCACTTTTCCTCCAGCTGCCTCTACACCGCCTGTGTTCTATTCTCTGAGCCTGGCACAGCTTTGCCAGCAAGGTACTCCCTCCAGAACCCTTGCCAGTCTAGAAATTCCAGCCACCACTGGAGGCTCAGTGCTGTAGGTGGGGGAGGGATCCTGGGACCTTCCTTCTTCCTTCCCCTTTCTAGAATGCAAGCTTTTTTTGGGGTGTACCTTTTAAGTTGGGTTCAGGAGGAGGGTTCCCTAGCTCTGCCCTGTTGTTAGATTGGTTTTCAGTCCCCTCGAAGCATTGTGTTTTTGATGGGTGAGGAAGGGTTTTCGGAGGTCTTAACTGGTACTGTCTCTAAGCCACCATCTTGACTCCGCCTCTCAGGGAAGCTCAATTTAAAATTCTTCAGTGATCAAGTATCCAGAAAAATCCAGACTTCAATCAGCACTAGCGTACTTAATGGCCAAGATTTCAGATTGCTATTCTACTGTTGCCATAAACCCAATCCATGTCCTCTTCCGGTTGAACAATTCCTCAATGGCATCCCATATGTAGATTATTAAATTATTATTAGAGGTAAATTAAATTAAAGTTGATTATTGTTGGAAATATACTATAGCTTTGGGTGGTTAATAATGCTAACACCCATAGTAATTGGCATTTACATAGAATATTATGGTTTGTAGTGCACTTTACAAATAATGTGACTCTCACACAGTCTTGAGGGATAGATGCCACATATATCTCCATTTTACAGAACAAACAGAGAGATTAAGGGATTTAAGGACTCTTCCAGGGTCACACAGCTGGTAAGGGAGTGAGGCAGGATTCCCACTTACATCTCCCTGACTCTTTGTACCTAGCTCTATACAGAGCATCACTTTGGAACCTCCATGGAGAAACTATGGAAAGACCAAAGACAAGAACTCCATGGGACAGAATAGGAAGGAGCACTTAGCTAGATGAGTTTATGGCAGATCCAGGGAAGTCCTGAATTACTGAATTGAAGTATTGAAGGGATGCTAAACTGTGAGGAAGGAGCTCCTGAACTTGGTCAGGGAGGCAGATGGAACATCATCCTTCACATCTTAGCCTACAAAAACATTCTAAGCTGTGGTGAGCTCCCAGACTTGTTCCAGACAAGCTGTCTAGAAGGGAAAGGGTGAGTAACAGGAAATAATATTTTAAATGCGTGAAGGGACCTAATTACTTAAAGGGATCCTCAAAATCCTTCAGTCAAGTGAAGAATTGTTCCCTGACATGTCTTTTTGGTAAAACTGGATTTAAGTGAGCCGCAGAGTAGAGACAGTCAGTCAACAGGCATTTATCCAGTATTGAATAAGTGCCAGACATTGTGTTAAAATAGACAGCTAGGTGCAATGGAGGATAGAGTCATGGAACTTGGGCAGGAAAGCCTGAGTTCAAATCCAGTTTCAGATTCTTACTAGCTGTGTGACCTTAGGCAAGTCACTTAATCTCTGTTTACTTCAGTTTTCTCATTGTAAAATGGGGGTGAAAATAGCTCCTACCTTCCAAGGTTGTTGTGAGGATTAAATGAGGTAATATTTATAAGAGATTGAGTACAGTGCCTGGTATATAGAAGGTCCTTAATATGTGTTTATTGCCTTCTTTTTCTTGTCAGTCTCCCCACCCCTAAGCATGAGATAAAAAAGAACTGTTGGAATGATTGCAGATCAAAGCACACCATTGTTCACTTTATTTCCTTCATGAGTTTTTTTGTGTATGTGATATGTGCCTTCAGTCACGATATGGGGAATATGAAAATATGAATATAGTAGGCTAGAATCTGAATAAAAATGTTAGAAAATAATTGTCAAAAATAGTTTCTATAAAACACAGAAGAAAAACTGCTTGATCACATGGGTCGATGGGGATATGATTGGAGATGTAGACTCCAAATGATCACCCTAGTACAAATATCAATAATATGGAAATAGATCTTGATCAATGACACATGTAAAACTCAGTGGAATTGTGCATCAGCTGTGGGGGTGGGGTAGGGGAGGAGTGGAGGGAAAGAAAATGAATCATGTAACCATGGAAAATATTCCAAATTAATTAATTAAATAAATATTTTCAATTAAAAATTGTTTCCATATGTAATTGAAAAAAATAAAATTCATTTATAAAAAGAAAGGCAAAAACAATCACTGTCCTCAAAGAGCTTACATTCTAATTGGGGAGATTACTTGTAAATAAGTAGACACATACATGCTAGGTACAGAGTCTGAGATGAAAGGGAATAACAGTTGAAGGGCCTGGGAAAGCCTCCAGCAGAAGATGAGAGATGAGCTGAGTCTGGAAGGAAACCAGAGAAACAAAGAGGTAAAGGAATGGACAGAGCATTCCAGGTGTGAGGGACAGGCAGTGCAAAGTTTGGGCAACCCAGGATCCTTTTCAAGCAACTGCAAGGAATCCCCAGGATCAGACAGTTTGTCAAAGTGACTAATATGTCATTTCTGGAAAACTAGGAAGTGACCAGATTATTAGGAGCTTTAAATGCCAAATCAAGTTTATATTTGATCCAGGAGGTAATAGGAAGCCTCTGAAGCTTGCTGGGCAGGGGACTGATTATTAGAAAAATAACTGAGACCTATAGACCATGGCTGGCAAAAAGCCATTCCTTAACTGATGAGAGATCAAAGAATATTAACCCACAGTTCCCAAAAGAAGAACTATGAACAAACACATGAAATCACTTATAATAAAAGAAATGCAAATCAAAGCAACCCAAAAGTGTTATCTCACATCTAGCAAATGGATTGCCATGACAGAAGAAGGGAATGGCCAGTCTTAGAGGAGTTGTGGGAAGATAGACATTCATGCATTGTTGGTGGAGATAAGAATTAGTGCAAAAATTTTGAGAAACAATTTTAAATTAGGCAAATAAGTGACTAAAATGTCCTTTAGATTCCTTTCATTCAGAGATTTCACTACCTGGCATACATACCAAAAGAGTCATTAATTAAAAAAAGGAAGGATCCAGGGGGCAGCTGAGTAGCTCAGTGGATTGAGAGCCAGGCCTAGGGATGGGAGGTCCTAGGTTCAAATCTGTCCTCAGACATGTCCTAGCTGTGTGACCCTGGGCAAGTCACTTGACCCCCATTGCCTAGCCCTTACCACTCTTCTGCCTTGGAGCCAATACCCAGTATTGACTCCAAGATGGAAGGTAAGGGCTAAAAAAAAAAAAGCAAGGATCCCTTCATACCAAAGTACTTTAACATCACAAAGAACTGGAAGCAAAGTAGATATTGACCATGGGCAAGTTATTTAGCCCCAGTTTGCCTCATCTGTAAAAAGGCAACATATTGGAAAAGGAAATCACAAACTATTCCAGTATTTTTGCCAAGAAAACCAAAGTCCATTGGATCACATAGAGTCGGATGAGACTGAACCACTACAAACAAATTATGGTATCTGATTGTAATGAAATATTACAGTGATGTAAGAAATGATGAATATGTCAAATACAGGAAAGCATGGAAAAACTTACATGAACTGAATGAAAGTGAAGCAAACCCAGGAAAAGAATGATTAAAACAATATAATTGAAACAACAACAACCACAAAACAATAAAAAATTAATGCTACAAAAAACAAGTGTGGCCCAGACAAAATATAGTTGAAGACTCATCTCCCTGCTCCTTTGCAGAAATGGGAAGTCCACAGGTGTGGAACACTGCATATATTTTCTGACTTTTTTTTTTTTGTTATTTGGTTTTGCTTTTTAAAAAAATCTTTTTCTTTTAAAAAGTTCTTTATGACTGGAGAATGAGTGAACAAATTGTGGTATATGTTAGTGATGGAATACTATTGTGCTAAAAGGAATAATGAACTGGAGGAATTCCATGTGAACTGGAATGACCTCCAGGAATCAATGCAGAGTGAAGGGAGCAGAACCAGGAGAACATTGTACACAGAGACTGATACACTGTGGTACAATCGAACGTAATGGACTTCTTTACTAATAGTAACGCAATGATCCAGAACAATTCAGAGGGACTTATGAGAAAGAACACTATCCACATTCAGAGGAAGAACTTTGGAAGTAGAAACACAGAAGAAAAACTACTGCATGATCACATGGGTCAATGGGGATAGGACTGGGGATGTAGATTCTAAACGATCAACCTAGTGCATACATCAACCATATGGAAATAGGTCTTGATCACACACATGTAAAACCCAGTGGAATTGCATGTTGGCTATGGGGGGGTGGGTAGGGGGAAGAGATGGGAAGGAAAGAACATGAATCTTGTAACCATGGACAAATATTCTTTTTTTTTTTTAGTCAATTTAGAACATTATTCCTTGGTTACAAGAATCGTATTCTATCCCTCCCTCCCCTACATCTACCCTTCCCGTAGCCCATGCGCAATTCCACTGGGTATTACATGTGTCCTTGATCAGAACCTATTTCCATGTTGATGTTTGCATCAGAATGTTCATTTAGAGCACACATCCACAACCATATCCCCTCGAACCCATGTAATCAAGCAGTTGTTTTTCTTTGGTGTTTTTACTCCCATAGTGTTTCCTCTGGATGTGGATAGTGATTTTTCTCATGGGTTCCTCCGAGTTGTTCAGGGTCATTGCATTGCCACTAATGGAGAAGTCCATTACATTCGATTGTACCACAGTGTATCAGCCTCTGTGTACAATGTTCTCCTGGTTCTGCTCCTCTCACTCTGCATCAATTCCTAGAGGTTGTTCCAGTTCACATGGAATTCCTCCACTTTTTTATTCCTTTCAGCACAATAGTACTCCATCACCAGCATATACATAGAAAAATATTCTAAATTAACTAATTAAATAAAACTTTCAAAAAATAATAAATAAAAAATAAAAAGTTCTTTGTTATGAGGGCTAATTATCTGGGAAGGAGGCAAGTGAAGGGAAATGGGGATATTTAGATTATGTAAAAATAAAAATATCAATAAAAACTTATTTTTAGAACATCTTGGCAGTTGAATAAGGGATAGATTAAAGTCAGGAGAAACTTGAAGCAGGTAGATCAGTTTAAAGTTTTATTGCAATAATGTAAATAAAAGGTACCAAGGGCTTACACCAGGTTTGTGTCTATATGAAGGGAAAGAATAGGACATAGACAAGAGATATACTGGTAGAAGATAGAAGATATTTGACAATGAATGAGATATGGGAGATGAATGGATGACACTGAGTTTGTGAGCCAAGGGGATGAGGTGGTGGTACCCTCAACAGTAATAGTCAAAGATAATGGATTTTGTTTTGGGCATGATGAGTTTGAGATTGTCAGACCTGGAAAAACTCAGACCAAGTAGGTAAATAAAGTGAGGTATTTATTCAGGGTCAAGAAATTGCAATTTGGGGACAAGGTGCTGCCCAATTTAGACAGGGGTGCTCAAGGAAGGAGGAGAGAAAAGGGTTCAACAAGATATCTAGTTTGAGTTGCCAAAAAGGCAACTCATATATCAGTGATACATGACTGGCTACAGCTCAAGAGACAAGCGAGGGCTGGATGTATATATCTGGGAATCATCTGCATAGAAATAATCATTGAATTCAGGATAGGATTCCAAGAGCCAGAACAACCTGAGGTTAAGTTCTATCACTGACATGTCACTGTGTGATCGTGGGCAAATCACTTGACTAACTCTCTAAGCACCTCTCTAAAATTATAAGTTACAGAGGAATTATTAATCTGGGTCTCTGGAAGAAGTTTCCACAGTGGACTTCCCCAGATAAATAAAATCCCAAGTTCATAGTCCCCCCACCAACAAAAGTAGAATCTACACACTGTTGGAAAGCTGTAGTATGGCTTCCTTGGTGACTAAATGATATTTCAGTGGTCAGAAAATATTAATTACCTTCCAAGAGGTCTCCTAATATGACTTAGAGAAAAGGGAAGAATTTTGTTCACAATTTCTCTAGAGAAAAGGAAACTACCTGAAGGATAATTCAGTTAGGGTAGAGGATTCTGATTCAGAACAAAAGTATGTAAAGGAAGTGACAGATAATAGTGAAATTCAAGGGTGTGAAGAGTGATCTTTGAAGTAAACAAGTAGAAATTACGTACCGGATCCTAGATTTGAGTTCCAGACATGCTACTGACTGGTAATCCTAGAAAAGTCTCCTCTCTTTTCTTGTTTCCTCATCTGTAAAGAAGAAACTGTCTCTTATGCTATCTATCTTACAGAGTCATTATAAGGGGAAGCAAATTTCTTACAAAATGCTCTAGAAATGCAAATTATAAAGCCAAGGGAATATAAAGGAAAACCAGTGTAATCTCCTTTTCACTCACCTGTCCGTTGGAGGGTATCTTTTCCAAAATCCAGGAATTTCTTTAACCAGGCAATACATTCTGTTTCCAGCCAATTCTTCTGATAGCGTAACTCATTCCGATTGGCCTCCCAGGCTTGCTTGGTGAGTCTAGCCACATTATCCATGGCAATCCAAGACAGAGATTCCTTATTGAAAACGATGAAATCCTTTCCATCATAAGCATACTGGAGAAATCCTGTGGTACTACCATCTTCTAGCAACTCACAGCCAATCATCCTCTGATAGATGTGAAATCCTGAAAATGATAAGTATGATCGGTGGAACATGAAGAAAGCACTTTATAACAAATAGTCTGAGGGGGTGTCCAAGGGCTTTCCTGACCCACTGAATCCTTGTAGGACTGTAGGAACTACAACTCCTACCAGTGAAAATTTTAATTTATTCCTTTGGAGTAAGATATTTTTTCAACAAGTGTTTCCCCTTAAACTAAACAACAAAAAATTATATGTCAATTGACTGAGATAAAAGCAACTAACATCTATATGAAACTTTCAATTTTACATAGAAATTATCATCTAAGCCTCCTAATAACTTTGTGAAAGGCAAGTTGGCATAGTAACAGAAGTCCAGCCATGACGGCAGGAAGACTTGGGTTCAAGACCTATCTTGGCTGCTTTTGTTAGCTTGATACCCTAAGGAATTCTAGGATTACTAGATATAGAAACTTGTAGGCATTGCTGGGAGGGAGTTTCTACACCAGACATCCTTCACGCCAATGAAATACAAGTCTAGATAAAAACAAAATTAAACAATAAAGCCCAATAAGGTAGATTCCAAAGGTATAATCCTCTCTAGATTATTAATGAGGAAATAGAGACATAATGTATATGCTATACCGAGCTGCCTCTTATCCTGTACATGAAGAACCAATACAAAGGAACCAAGAGTTGTTCCCATCCTTGGAAGTTTATAATTTAGTTGAGGAGGAAAAAAAAAACCTACCAAAAAATAAAAACAAATCCAAATATAAATTAAACAATGTGAACTGTAAGAACTGCTATAGCAGAATCAGGGTAATTTGAGCCCTACTACGTGCAAGGTGTATAAATAGAGATTTTGAACCTTTGACTTCATTCTCAGAAGTCCTTAGTATTTCCCAAAGGCAAGGCACAGAATAGAAATCCTCCTAGGAATGATAAACTACTATTAGTTCTTAACACTTTAGTTTGAATTTGTTTATCTCACACAGGAGGCCAATCAACTAGGAAAGCCCTGGGAGAATGACACAGAGAACAAGTATGTTTTTATTGGGGAGGGGAGGGTTGTCCTAGAGTGTTAAGAAATTTGAATCAGGAGCAGCCCTGAGGAGGGTAAGCCTAGTAGGGTTATCACAACACAGAGATCCTGAATTGCTTTGGAATTGGGAGTAGGAAAAGTAATGGTTTTGGAATGAAGATACCCATGAGGACTAAAGCATGAGGAAGAAGGAGGGGGAAAAGCACAGAAAGTGTATGTAGAAAGACATCAAACACAATTTTTGCCTACTTCACAATTTATCCTCAGAGCTTATACAGATTGCAGCCAAACTTGTATCTGTACAAAAAAAAAATCTCAAAAACATTCTCTAAATAGGATGCTTTGACTTTCTCATCACTCATTTTGTCCTTAACAGCTAATTCTCTAATTTCCCTCCTCCCCACTTCACATCTGAAAATGCTCTCAAAAACCACCAGGGCTATCCTAATTATAAAATCCACTGGCCTTCTAAAAGTCTATCCTCCTTGACTTCTCTATAGCATTGGGCACCATCAATTACCTCCTCCTGAATCTTCTCCCCCCCCCCCTCTCCCCAAAGCACTAGACTCTGGATTCTCCACCTGCTTCTGCATAATTTTTTGTGTCCTTCATTTGCTCCTTCTACTCTCTCTTTCTGGTGGTATAAGCCACCCCAAGATTTTGTCCTTGGCATCAATGCTCCCCCCCCCCTCCTTAGTGGTCTAGTTTATTCTCATGGCCTCAACTATGATCTCTATACAAATGCATCTCAGTTCTCCATCTTTAGTCCTTATTTCTTTTCTGGACTTCATAATCCCCATCTGTCTGCCTACAAGTCTGCTTTGCCTGGTTTGCCTATCAACACTTCAACCTCAGCATGTGTTCAAATGGGTTTATCTTGCCCCTTAAACATACTCCTTCTGGCTGTATTTTTTTCTCTTCCTCATCCCTTCATTCATGCATTTTGGAAATCTTGGTATTAACTTGGAGTCTCCCTCTTCCTTATCTTATATATCCAATCTGTAACTACATGTTCCCATTAGAAACCCTCCCTATGCTCTCTCTGCCTTTAGAATCCATTGAGGAATGCTCTTCCATGAAAAAGGCATCATCTTTGCTCTACTTACCTCCAGTGTGATTGTAGTGATTCTGCAGGGCTCTCAGTTCTATTTTAAATGTCTGCTGCCAGCCTCTCAAAAGCTGAGTATACTTCTCCCAGTGATCAGATCCCAAATTTTCCTCCATCCAAGAAGCTTGGGGCATCTTCTGTCTTCCATTACTGTCGTATGAAGTGATAGGATGAGAATCCACATAGCCAACTGAAATAAATTCAGGCATTCCTTGATTGGAGTCTGAGAGTCCCAGGCGAAAATATCGCAGAGAGTGAGTCCCTAAAAGAGAAAAAAAAATAGAGATGCTTTTTAGTTGTATTTTTCAATTAGCCAGATATTTATTTTTTCTCTTTCTCTCATCTTCTCCTCTGAACTAGAAAAAGAAAAATGTACATTATCAAACAAAACAAATTTCCATATTGGTCATGTCAAAAATGGATATCTTATTGTGTATATATTTCCCTTCTTCTTTAGGAACAAACCATTGGTGCCACCATGGATATATGTTGTAATGATACCCTTTTATTTGTGTTTACATTTTATTTTATTTTATTATTATTTTTAGCCTTTACCTTCTGTCTTATAATCAATACTATGTATTATTTCCAAGGCAGAAGATGGTAAGGGCTAGACAATAGGGGTTAAGTGACTTGCCCAGGGTCACACAGCTGGGAAGTGTCTGAGGCCAAATTTGAACCCAGGATCTCCCATCTCTGGGCCTGACTCAATCTACTGAGCCACCCAGCTTCCCCCCTTAGTCTGAATATTTAATTGATCATTTCTGTCAGGAAGTAGACAGCACTGTCCTCTGAAGTCCTTGCTTTTATATATTGCAAGCTCACTTATAGCCACCAGGAGCCTCTCCATTGTCCTCTGAATTTCAATGCCAGTTCTTCTAAGACTTGTTTTCCTGGTCTCATAGCGATACAACAATTTGTGACACCCTTTATGTGGCATTTCACTATATGTTAAAGTTGAATTCTGTTCAGAATGGCTTGCTCTCTTTGCTAGAAAGGCAGACTATCTGGAACAGGTCGATCTCATGTTTGCTGAAAGACCTTGAGGGCCACAAGGCAAAGGGACTAATTGGATGTGCATTTCTAAGTAGCCAATGGCCAAGGGGAGGCTTACAGAAAATCAATAAAGCTTCTGTGAAATTTCCTTCTAGTTGAAAAAGGACCATCCTGGTTGGGGGTTTTCTTGTAGGCAAGTATATTATGCAGCTGTGAAGTGTTGGAGTTTTTTTGCTTTTTCATTTATTTTTTTTATCCTAAGCCTAAGAGGAAGGGAGAGAATATGGAATCTGAAAGAAAAAGCAAAGCCTTTTTCCTTGAAAAGATATAAGCAAAACATTGTCTGGAATATTTTGCTAAAATGAAAGTTAGAGTAGATGGAAATGTACAGCACAAAAAAGGCTAGAGAGGTTTTTATGTAAATAAGATCTGATCAGTAGGAGTCACTGAAAAATCCCAAACAAATGGAGAAAGATTCAGGGTATGTTGGTTCTTTCTGAAACTGGGAATGGGTAGAGTCCAAACGGTACAGCCTAATCAGTGAGTCTGGGCAGCTGGGTGATATAGTGCATAGAGGACTGGAACTAGTGTTAGGAAGACTCATTTTCCCCGAGTTCAAATCTGGCTTCTGACTCTTAATAGCTGGGTGACCCTGGACAAATCACTTAACCCTGTCTGCCTCAGTTTCCTCATCTGTCAAATGAACTGGAGAAGGAAATTATAAACCACTCCAGAATCTTTGCCAAAAAAAACCCCAAATGTGGTCATGAAGAGTTGGACACAACTGAAAATGACTCAACAACAACAACAGGTGTATACAGAAATCATACAAAGTAGATGCACAGTAACTTTGGGGAGAAAGGCACTATTAGAAGGGATAATCAGCACCCTAGTACAAGTAGCAGTAATAAGGAAATACGTCTTGATCAAGGACACATGTAAAACCCAGTGGAATTGTGCCTAGGCTACAGGAGGTGGGTGGGAGGAAGGGAGGGAAAGAACATGATTCCTGTAACCATGGGAAAATATTCTAATTTAATTAATTAAATAAAAATTTTTGAAAGACCCCATGAAGAATATGGTTCTTGAGCTGTGTCTGGAAAGAAGCTAGAGAGTTCAAAAGGTAGAGGAGAAGGGAGAGAACATAGGGGGCAGACAATGAAAAGGCTTAGAGACAGGAGATGAAATATATTGGGAGGAGCAATAAGAAGACCAATAATATGATGGTGGGCTGTGGAGTACATGGAGGAGAGTAATGGACAGTAAAGGCTTGAAAGTCAGTTGGAGTCAGGTTATAAAGAAAGGTCAAACAGAGGAGTTTATGCTTGATCTTAGAGCTAATAGGGATCCACTGGATTTTGAGCAGTGAGGTGAAATGGTCAAACTTGTGCTTCCAGGAAGATCATTTTGGCAGCTATGTGGAGGGTGGGGTTGGAATGAAGAGAAACTTAAGACAAGGAAACCAATTAGGAGGTGATTGCAAGAGCCCTTAGGAGAAATGTTGAATACCTGAACTAGAGTGGTGGCTAGGAGAGCAGAGAGAAGGGGCTATATGCAAGGGATGTTGTAGAAATAGAAACAAAAGGGTTTGACAACCAATTGAATAGGTGAGTTGAGAATGAAGAAGTCAGCAAGACACTGAGGTTGCAAATCTAACTGATAGAAAGGATTCCCAGAGGAGGTATCTAGGTGACTCAGTGGGTTGAGAGCCAGGCCTAGAGACAGGAGGTCCTAGGTTCAAATCTGGCTTCAGATGCTTCCTAGCTGTGTGACCCTGGGCAAGTCACTTAACCCCCATTGCCTAGCCCTTATTGCTCTTCTGCCTTCGAACCAATAAATAGTATTGATTCTAATATGAAAGGTAAGGGTCTTAAAAATTAATTAATTAAAAGAAAGAAAGAAAGGGAAGGAGGGAGAAAGAATGAAAGAAAAAGAGGGAGGAAGGGAGGAAGGAGGGAGGAAGAGAGAGAAAGAGAAAGAAAAAAAGAAAGAGGGGGGAGGAAGGAAGACAGAAAGATTGAAAGGATTTCCAGAACTGGGAAGTTGGGGAAAGGGGTAGTTTAAAGGAAAGATGAATTGGTGATGCATGACTGAAGTTTAGGAGACAGATTAGGGCTAAATATTATGATTCACATAAAGATGGAAATTGACTCCATGGAATCTTAAGAAGTTACCAAGTCAGAGTGGAAATAAAAAGAAAGTGTCAAGACAGAACCCTATGCCAATAATATTAATAATAACATTTATGTAGCACTTTAAGGTTTATAAAGCGCTTTGCTTATGTTAATTCATTCGATACAAGGGTACAACTCTGTGAGGTAGGTACTATTATTATATCTATTTTACATATGAAGAAACTGATATACAGAGAGGTGAGGTTGCTTGTCCAGGGTCACACAGCTAGGGAATATTTGTCAGTAGCCACGCACACTTAGGTACATGACTTGAATAATGAATTAGGAAATAAAATTTTAAAAAGAATGATGAGAATAGAAGAAAAACCAAGAAAGAGCAGTGTGTGAAAACAAGAGAATAGAGTATCTAGAATTAAAGGGTAATCAATAGTGTCAAATTCTACAAAGAGCTTAAGAAGGAAGAAGATGGGGGGCTCAGTGGATTGAGAGCCAGAACTGGAGTCCGGAAGTCCTAAGTTCAAATTTGACCTCAGACTTCCCAGCTGTGTGATCCTGGGCAAATCACTTAACCCCCATTGCCTAACCCCTACCATTCTTCTGCCTTGGAACCAATACACAGTGTTGATACTAAGACAGAAGATAAGGTTAAAAAAAAAACAGAAGACAGAAGGTGAGAAAAATGCTATTAGATTTGGCAATTAAGAAATCTCTGGTATCTCTACAACACCTCTTATATACATCCCTTCCTCTCTTCTCATACAGCCACCACCACATCTTCAACACCTCTCCTACATAGCACCTCTCCTCCGAATTAGAGGCTGGGTTTGAGTTGTGGCTCTGACATCTGGACATCTCTAAAGGAGCCAGAACAGCTTACTTGAGCATCACGTAATGTGTAATTCATGAGAAAAGAGGAAATGTATTTCCCACCAGTCAGCTGTTTTGAGAAGCTTATTCCTACTTGTTTTGAATGAATAAAATTTCTAGGGGGCCACAAAGCCTCAAAGGAACAAGTCTGGAGTAACAATAATGCTGTCAGCTGACAATAAGGCATAGGTAAGCCAGTCCAAGGAAACTACATTTTAGAGACCATAGACTAAGAGGAAATTAGGGTGCCTAAGAGAGAAGTAAGCAACAGAGGGAAACGAGCAAATGGACCCCATAGAGAAGTAGACTTCTTCTCCACTGAAGTACTTGAGTTTATTGACTAAGTGCTGATTATGAGTTTCAGGGGGATGGTGCTAAACTCTAGGAGGCTTACTCTTAGTAGGAGGCTATTTCTATTTTGTATGTGTGTATGTCTATTATTCCTGCCTCTAAAAACCTATTTTAGTTAAATATTTTGTTAATTTCAATAATTACAGAGGAGCATGGAAGCAGAACCCTACAGAGAGCCATGGGCCTAACTTAGATGTTCCCAGGAGATGAATCCCTAGGTGGGGGCTGAGCCATCACTATTATTAAGAAAGAGAAACTTCCATGATCAAACCTTTCCACAACTCCTCAGAACAGAGCTCCTTAGCCATAGATTACATATACTATTCTATGTCATTTATATAACCTACCATGTGCAAAACCCTATCAAAAGAGAAATGAGAACATTTTGGAAATACTAATAATTTGGTAATACTATACTCTATTTCATCTCTACCCACTTACTCTATATTTGCAATTTTGCTTTTGTTCCCACCACTCTATTGAAACTGACTTTTTTTTTAAACCCTTACTTTCCATATTAGAATCAATACTGTGTATTGGTTCTAAGGCAGAAGAATGGTAAGGGCTAGGCAATGGGGGTCAAGTGACTTGCCCAGGGTCACACAGCTAGGAAGTATCTGAGGGCAGATTTGAACCTAGGACCTCTCATCTCTGGGCCTGGCTCTCAATCCACTGAGCCACCCAGCTGCCCCAAAACTGACTTTTTAAAAGTTACCCATAGCCTCTTTCTTAATTACTAAATCTAACAGCCTTTTCTTCCTTTCTTTTGAATATTTTACTGATGCTCTTTTAAAAAAAAAATCACTATTTCCAAATAACATTCACCACCTTCGTACCCCATTCCCAGCCCACATCCTGCTCAATGTCTCTGCAGCACTCAACCTTGTTGATCATGGAATCTTTCTTGAAATTCATACCTCAACTGGCTTTTATTATAGTATTACTTTAGTTTTCCTCCTACTTCTATCAATGTTCTCCTAAATACTAATAGCCAATATTTATGTGATTTTTAAAAGATGTGCAAAGAGTCTTACAAATATTATCTCATTTTATCCTCTTGACAACTCAGAGAGGTAGATTTCATTATATTATCTTCATTTTATAGATGAGAAACCAGAGTCTGAGAAAGATCAAATGAGTTGCTCAGGGTCACACAGCTAGTAAATGTCTGAGGCTGGAGATGAACTCCAGATCGAGAGCTCTTATTTATTTTACCACCTAGCTACCACATCTAAATATATCTTAAAATGTCTATCAAAATTATTCCCATTTTTCAAAGCCCTCCCCAGACATCTCCTCTTTCACGAAGGTTTCTCAGAGAAGTTCCAACCAAATTTGTTCCCTTGTTTTGAATTCTCGTAGTACCTTCAAAGTACCTCTTTCAGGGCCCTCATTATATATGACATCGTACTATGGTTATTCATAAGCTTGTCTTACCAGTTCTTTTTTAAGCTGTAAATTTCTGGAGAGTTTTCTCAGTCTCATTCTTATCTGGATCCCTCAGCTCCCAGCATAGTAGAGGTGCAATGCTATATTGGCTGAATAGAGAGGACTACATGGTTGACCCCTGCTCACTCTGCAGTTACTAGGACTTTTAAATTTCTAGCAGTAGAGAGAGGAGAAAATTGATTTTTAAATGGGCAATACAGGAAGATCTATTAGGTATCCTGCTCTTGTCCAGAGTCAGATCCAGGCCTCTTAGCATTCCTCTCAAATATGCCAGGTTTCTTCCTCCTCCACACTACAGACAAACAGAAGACTCCCATGATTACACAACTTGTTATTGCAGCAATTTAGTTATGCTGCGAAGCAAATCATGTTCCCCTAAATAACTACACATAGTCAAGTCTGGCCTAGGCAAAAATGTGCAGCATGCTGATTTGGTCAAACCAATCCTTTATTTCCAGGCTTAATTCACCTCTGATGGATATTGCCCCCCTCACATTTGTGTGTGCCCAATGCCTTTGACTACATAGATGCTCTAACAATGTTCTGCATCCTTTCTACCCTTCTTTCTATATCCTTACAGTTCTCCTCAAGCAGATAATGGGTGTTCATCAGAATAAATGGAATCCCAATGATTGTGTTATCCCCTCCCATGAAACCAAGCTCTAATTTAGTGAAGATGATCAGGATTCTAGAAGGTACCCAAAGACATAACTGAGAATTTCAGATACTATTTATCACTGCCCCCCCCAAAAGGTAATTGACTTATTCTCTGACCCCTAAACCTTGCAAGTTTCAGGTTGACCCTGCCTTCTTAAAAACAACAACAACACCATTTCTATAATACATTACATAATCCACAGCTCTCTTAAAGGTTACCTAAATCCAATGGCCTTTCCACAGTCCTTATTCTATAACAATGGCAGCAATGTTAGGCAGGGGTTGTGGGTGGTGGGAAGCATGTCTAATGACTTACATTTGTATAGGGCCTTGGGTTTTATAAAGCACTTTTACAGATAACAGAATTTATTTAACTCCCACAATGGTCTTTGAGGGAGATGGCATAATGTTTATTAACCCCACTTTACAGAAGAGAAAACAAAGTAAAATGACTTGCCTCAGGTCACATAGCTAGTAAACAGCAGAGGCAGGTCAAAGCATCATGGCTGTACTATTTGGAACTATACCCAAAGGGCTATAAAACTACATACCCTTTGATCTAGCAATACCACTACTAGGTCTGTACCCCAAAGAGATTAAAGAAGAAAGAAAAGGACCAATATGTACAAAAATATTTATAGCAATTCTTTTTGTGGTAGCGATTCTTTTTGTGGTAGGAAAGAACTGGAAAAAATGAGGGGATGCCCATCAGTTGAGGAATGGCTGAACAAATTGCGGTATATGATTGTGATGGAATACTATGGTTCTATAACAAACGGCAAGGATGCTTTCAGAAAAACCTGGGATGACTTACATGAACTGATACAAAGTTAAATGAGCAAAACCAAGGGAACAGTGTACATAGTTGTTGTTTTTTATTTTTAAAAATTTTCCATGGTTCCATGATTCATGTTTTCTCCCTCCCCTCATCCCTCCACCTTTCCAGAGTTGACAAGCAATTCCACTGGGTTTTACATGCATTATCACTCAAAATTTACTTCCACAATATTCACTTTTATATAAGAGCAATCCTTTAAAACCAAAACCCTAAATCATGTACCCATATAAACAAGGGACAAATCACATGTTTTCTTCTGGATTTCCACTCCCACAGTTCTTTCTCTAGATGTGCGTAGCTTTCTTTCTCATAAATCCCTCAGAATTGTCCTGGATCATTGCATTGCTACTAGTAGCAAAGTCAATAACATTTGATTGTCCCACAATGTTATAGTCTCTGTGTATAATGGAACAGTGTACATAGTAACAGCAATATTATATGACTTGATTATTCTCAGCTGTATAATGATCTGAAACAATTTCAAAGGAGTTATGATAAAAAAAATGTTATCCTGTCCACCTCCAGAGAAATAACTGGAGTCTAAAGGTATATCAAAGCATACTTAAAAAAAATTATTATTCTTGTTCTTTTGTTCTGTTTTCTTTTGCAACATGGCTAATTTTGCATGACCACAGATGTATAATCTGTAATAAAAAATATTAAATTGCTTACTCAAGGAGGGGAGGGAAAGAGAGAATTTGAAATTCAAAATTCATAAAAAATGAAAGGTAAAATTTTTGTTTACATATATTTAAGAAAAAATAAAATTCAAATTTAAAAAAGAAGGATCATAGGTGAAAAGAGATCTGGACTGGGAATGAGAAGACCCAAGTTCTAGTCCTACTTAGGCCACTAACTAGCTGTAGGTCTTTGGACAATTCACTAAATTTCTCTGACCCCTAAAGTCCTCAACTCTAAAATGAGAAGACTAAATTGTACATATCCTTTGACCCAGCCCTATTACCATTACTGAGCATATGTCCTAAAGAGAAGATAGCCCACATAGTATTGCTTTTTGGTGGTAGTTTTCTCCCCTCTCTCATAAAACAAGAAACAAGTGACTATCATTTTGGGAATGACTAAACAAACTATGGCATATGAGTTAATGGAATATTATTGGCACCATAATAAATTTTTAAAAGAAAATGAGGAAGAAGACTTGTTGGAAAATGATGTGGAGTAAAGAAAGCAGAACTCAGAGAACAATAGGCATGATTCAGATCATAAGCATATAAAGGACAAAAAAACAATGAAAGATATCAGTGGGAAATGCAGGTGATGGAAATACAGCAGAATCAAAGATCAGGATGGATCCTGTGATTTCATTAGTAGGAGGCACTCTGAGATGAGGAAACTAAAGACATGGGTTGTCTGTCTGTCATCTTCTGGTCTTAGAGAGTTGCCTAAGGCACTGAGAAGATGACCTGTCCAGGGTCATACAGACAGTATGAGCTAGAGACAGAACTTGAAATGAGGTTTTCCACCTTTGAAGCCAGCTCCTCAGACACAAAGATATGCCATAAACGATATCATTTAAAAAAAGAAAAGAAACGAAAAATAACAAATGTATTTAAGGAGAGGCCCTGGGGAAGAAATACAATCCTGGGGGAATTTCTCCTCCAAATAGTGCCAAACACTGATTAGCTCCATGGAACAGATAAAGGGTATCCAAAATGGCTAACAAATAGTATAACACAATCCCATTAAAAACATATTGATCTAATTCTACAGTGATTACAGGAGACAGATGATGGACCCATCTTTTAGCAGGTAGTTTCTGACATCAGTCTAAGCCATGATAGAACAATGTCATTCATTCCATATCATCTCTTCCAGCCCCTAAGACAAATGTAAACTCTTTAAGGTAAGAACTATTTCACTATTTCTATTCTCCATACTTGACATGTTCCTTAGTACATAACAGGCACTTCATAGAGGTAGATTGATTGATTGATCTTTGGACTTATTGCAAATTCACTTTTTCCATCTTCAAAGATTATAAGGAACTGCAAGGTCCTGGTTTCAAATCTGACCGCAGACACTTCCTGGCTATGTGATTCTGGGCAAGTCACTTAATCCCAATTGCCTGGTCTTTATCACTCTTCTGTTTGGGAACTGATACATAATATTGATTCTAAAACAGAAAGTAAAGGTTTAAAAAAAAAAGGAACTTCAGGGGGCAGCTGGGTGGCTTAACGGGTTGAGAGTCAGGTCTAGAGATAGGAGATCCTAGGTTCAAATTTGACCTCAGACACTTCCTAGCTGTGTGATCCTGTGCAAGTCACTTAACCTCCATTGCCCAGTCCTTACCACTCTTCTGCCTTGGAACCAATACACAGTATTGATTCTAGAATGGAAGGTAAGTTTTTAAAAAATTTAACTTTATGAGAATGATCACAATCACAATAACTAGCACCATAGAGTACCTACTATGTACCAGGTTCTTTGCTAAATGCTTTACAAATATTATCTCATTTTATCCTCTTGACAAACCTGGTAGGTAAATGCTAATATTATCTCATTTTGTGGATGAAGAAATTGAGGCAAACAGAGGTTAAGTGACTTGCTCAAGATCACACAAATAGTAAGTAACAGACTTGAACTTGAACTCAGATCTTCCTGACTCCAGGTGTAACATTTTGTCCTGTACAGTCTGACTACCTCTCGGGATGACCTATGTCTTCAAAGCTCCCAATTAGAATGGCTCTAAAGAAAATTGTTAAAGAGAATGAAACTTAGGTTGAGAGCACCTGTCTATTATCACCTTCACCTGCCTTCTTGTCTTCAAACATCCCTCTGTCCTGGTGATGGGGGCCATGGTAATTGGGTCTCATCCAAAGAATTGATTGATGACTCAAACTGCTCATGTGTCTTATCTGAAAGGCAGAACCATGCTAATTAACTAGCTATGGTTTCCATGTTCTTTTGATTGCGCACAGCTCCTTGGCATGGTTTGTTGGATGCTTCAGCCCTGGGGCTCTTCTTCTGATAGTTCAGTTTCTCCCAGAGGACTCAGATCATCCATGCTTACTCCTTCTTCCTTCTCTGTCTTTCATTCTCCCTCTTCCACTCTGGATTTTTTTCCTCCATCCTCTAGGGGTACCTACTTCTCTTCTACATCCTGCTAGCTTTCTTTTTTAAAAATTACCTTCTGTGTTAGTATCAAATCTTAAGACAGCAGAGTAGCAAGTGATTTGGCCAGGGATACATAGATTGGACATATTTGAGGTCAAATTTGAACCCAAGTCCTCCAGACTCCAGGGCTGGTCCTCTACTTGGCTGCTCCTCCAGCTTACTTTTAAGTCTTTTCTTCCTCTATTAGGATTTAAGCTCCCTGAGGGCAGTGATTATCATCTTTTTTTGTTCTATTTGTGTCCCTAATACTTAGCCCAGTACCTGGCACCTAGAACATATTTAAGAAGTGCTTAGAGGCTTGGCTGGCCAGCCAAAGCTCCGCCTCATGAATATGAATTTCATGAATATAAAATGAGCATAATATCAGCACTTACCTCACAGGGTGGTTGTGAGAATCACATGAGATGATATTTGTAAAGTACTTAGCAGACACAATGCCTGGCACATAGTAGGTGACATATAAATACTTACTCCTTCCCTTCCTCTTCCCTTAGCTCAAGTATCAAGTAGATCATTCAAGAATTGAGTGGTGAACAATGTACTAGAGATGTCACATCTGGGGAAAATAGCCAAGATCTTCTGGCACCATTTCCCTTCCAGGTTTTAATCATTAACCCGTTGGTATCTCTAATGGAACGGGCACTGTTCCCTTTTGCTACCTCTTTGCCCCTTGCCTATCCATATGGAGAAGAAGATCACATTTAGACAGCACTTCATGATTTCCAAAGCACTTTTCTCACTTTACTTCTGGGACTGAAGAGATACAAATTTTACTGATCCCATTTTAAGAATAAAGTGACAGGGGAACAAACCTTTATTAGTTACCTACTATGTGCCAGGCACTGTGCTAAGTGCCTTACAAATATTATCTGAGGTAGATTCTATTATTATTCCTGCTATAAAGTTGAAGAAACTGAGGCAAATAGAGAAGTGAATTGCTCAGGGTCACACTGTTGGTAAATATTTGAGATAGGATTTGAACTTGGGTCTTCCTATTTCCAGGCCAAGCACTGTATCCACTGAGCCACTTAGATGCTTTAAAACACGAGGAAGCAACTATGGCTTTGGCCACAGGAAAATCTTCTCTGAATATCAGGAAATAATCCATTTACCCAGCTACTAAGTAAATATGGGATGAGGATTCAAGCCTATAACTCTCCTGACTCCAAGTTCAGGTCTTTTCCCACTACACTCCATTACCCTGCCCACAGTTAATTTCCCCATAGTAGTAAATGACCATAGTAACCTAATATTCAATAAATCCAAAGATCCAGGCTTTGGGGAGAAGAATTTGCTATTTGACAAAAACTGCTGAGAAAGGTATGTGTGGCAGAAGCCACCATCTCATACCATATATCAAGAAAAGGTCAAGATGGCTACATGATGTAGAAATAAAGATTGATACCATAAACAAATTAGGGGAACAACAGAATAGTTTGCCTGTCAGCCCTACATATAAGGGAAGAATTTAGGACCAAACAAGACACAGAGAGCACCCCCCAATTAATTTCCCTCCTGGTATCTTTAAGCTATAGGAACTGTAATAAATAGGTGGAGTGAAGGAGCCCAGAATCTTTTGCCTTCTCTGTCCACCTAATTGATGAGTTAACTTTCTTCATAATTCTGCAATTTTAAGGAGCAATTCAAAAGGCAATGACTGAATTCAGGAGACAAGGCTCCTGGGCATGGCTCTGCCAATAACCAGCCTGGGGAAGTTTCTGCACTCCTGTGGACCTCAATTTCATCTGTAAAATAGTCAGGACAGATCAAATGACCTCAAAGGCTTCTTCTCATTCTGAAACTATTTTATGTCCTCAAATCTTAGAAAAGGGAAGCCATGTATCGGAGTGGATGGAGTCTAGGCCTTAGGGTCAGGTAGATCTGGGTTCATTCTAGCCTCTAATATATCCTAGCAATGTGACCAAGATGATGGAGATCACAACACTCTCAGCATTCCCATGAAACTCTCTCAGGTGACATAGATTAGTTTGAGATCTACACCCATGAAAGCAGTTTCTGTTCTTGGAATTCCCTACAGGGGAATTTCCCTGGGAAATCACAGGTATAGATCATTTAAAAAGTCTCAGAGGGGCAGCTGGATAGTTCAGTGGATTGAAAGCCAGGCCCAGAGATGGGAGGTCCTGGGTTCAAATCTGCCCTCAGATACTTCCTAGCTGTGTGACCCTGGGCAAGTCACTTAACTCCCATTGCCTAGCCCTTACCACTCTTCTGCCTTACAACCAATACATAGAACTGATCCTAAGACAGAAGATAAGGTTTTAAAAAAAAAAGTCTCAGCAAACTCAGATAAATTCCTCCCAAGTTCTTTCCTGAGATCCCTAGCACCAGTATGAGGAATAGTTAATTTTCTAGGGACAATCTCAATCTACCTTTCAAATATTTGGAGTAAGTCATTGCTATTTGTGTGCTTTCTAGAATTTGCTCCCTTCCCTTCACTCTTCCAGGGAAAAAGGAGAGCGAGTCTCTACCTCCAAAAAACTCTCACCCTTCATCCATGGAAGAAATTTCAGTGTGGAATTGGGAAACCCCCTTCATCCTGAAGCTTGGAGCTCATCTGAAACTTGGAGTCTTAGAATGTTGAAGAGGTTAACTAAACTGCCCACGATCACTTTGCCTGGGTTAAAGGTAGGACTTGAACTGAGGTCAGTTCTCTATCCACTCAATACTTTCTACTGACTCTCACAATACTCCTGACGTCTCTATGCGTCCTAGTCTCTCTCTGCGTCCTTTGATCTAACTAACTCCTGCTTGAAGTGAAGGGAAAACAGTGAAGTGGGATGATTCTCCCTCCCCCAACCCCAAATGTCAGGGACCCAAACAAGCCAGAAGGAAAGAGAGAAGGAGCCAAGGGCAGGAAATAAAGTCAAAAAGAAGGGGAGAAAAGGAAGCAAGGTGGGAGGGAGAAAGGTACTGTGAACAGCATTTGAAGTGGTTTTCACCCACTCGGAAGCAAAATGAAATTTAAATCCTCCCCCAAAAGAACTGAAAAACTGTTCTATCCTCCCTCAAACACCGGGTAAACCAAAAATACCCTTGCTTGGCACTGGCTAGCCAGCCCACGATCTCATCACATGTTTTGAGAAGAAAACTTGCATTTCCTGGACTTACCCATTCGAGATCTAGGGGCAAGAAGAGGGGCACGGGAGACCCTAGGTTGATGTACTCACTAGCATCGCCTCCTTGGGTGGCTGATGTCATGAGGAGATGAAGAAGGAAGATCATCTGAAGGACTTAATTAACTCTTTCCCCCTCCAAACCCTCTCAGCCCCACTCCCAGCTGCTTGTACGGCTTGAGAGCTGACGTCCTCCGCCCCCTTTTGGGTGAAACTGAAACTTCTTCCAATAAGGAGTAAGAGAAGTCGCTGATGTCATCAGTTTCTTAGCAGATTATAGAAATAAACAATGAAATATGATGAGCAGCTAACACTAGCACTGCAGAGAGCTAAGATATCCCCTAAATGTCAACATAATACATACATACATCCATACTCTATTTATTATTTATTATATACTCTATTATTTATCATATGATAAATTTCTGATTAGCCATATAACCAAATTGAACCGTGTTTTGGCTCTAGAAGTTACTAGCCTCGCCTATAATCCAGGTTTTTGTATCTTTTCCTGACATATACCCTTGTTTCACCATCCTTAGAGCCTGAAGGTTGTATCTCTCTTTAGAGAGCTTTGCCCGAATTGTACCTAAGAGTCAGGTACGCCTCCTCCTTCCCCATCACGACAGAATCCGAGAAGAGTTCATAGAAGTCATCCAACGTTCTAAAACAGAAAAAGCAATCTGAGAGATTCACCACCCATGGCATGAGTATCAAAGGAGACCCAGGAAATGATTCTGAGTCAGCCTCACAGCTTGAACAATTAGCAAGGTGTAAAAACTCACTCAGGTCAGCTAGGAACTAAAGTATCCCATAATCACAGCTCTAATCGTCGGAGATTTTCCTGATATCAAACCTTTGCTTTTTAAAAACATCCATCCATTGTGCCTGGTTCTACTTTCTGAATACAAATATAATTTTCATTCCATTTGAAAGTCCTTTTAATAGTTGAAGGCAAGGGGCAGCTAGATGGCACAGTAGATACAGCACAAGGCCTGGGGTTAAGAGCTCTTGGGTTCAAAAACATTTTTATACCTTACCTTCCATCTTGGAATCAATACTATGTATTGGTTCCAAGGCAGAAGAGTGGTAAGGGCTAAGCAATGGGGGTCAAGTGACTTGCCTAGGGTCACACAGCTGGGAAGTGTCTGTTGGGTTCAAATTTAGCCTCATCCCTCACCTACCTCTTGCTACTCTTCTAACTTAAAATTGATACTAAGACAAAAGATAAGGGTTAAAAAAAAGTAAGAAAGAAAACTTGAAGGCACCTATAATATCCCTCTATCCCTACAGGTTTTTCTTCTCCAAGAAAAAAAAATTCTCATATCCTTCAACCTATCCTTTGTGACCCAGAATCAAAACCCTTCAATATTTGGTTGCCTTCTTCTGAATACTTTACAGGTTAAGAGCCTTCCTAAACTGCGATGCTCAGAGTCTCCAGATGTAGTCTGTTTGGGATAGCAGATATGGGAGCAAATGACACCTTCTTCTTAGACACTATACTTCCCTTAATGTAGAGCAGTGTAGCATATTTGGGTTTTCCAAATCATACTACTGACTCTTGCATTTTCTTTAGCAAATGAGAGAAAGGAAGAGAACAATAACTTGAGTTTTAGTTCTAGGGACAGAGGTCCATGTCCATTCAAGATAGTTTCCCCCAAGTCCCTTCTTTCTGGCACACAAGATTGATCCTAGACAGAATTATAAAGCAAGTAAATTTTCTTTGACCCTCTACCAACTCCCTTACAAAAATCAGTCCTTCCCCTGCCCTATGTACTCAATGACCTCATGCCATGCCTCAGTTTCCTCATCTATGGAAAGAAAGGCCTGTATGAGATGGCTTTTGAAGTCTCTTCCAGCTCTAGGCCTGTGTTCTGTGATGTTTATATTCCTACTCTTTAGCATTCTCCACATACCTGACTTCCATGAGGTAGCTCCCAAATTGGCCCCATCTCTTCCAGGCCTCTATTAAAGTTTCAATCCCCTAAGTGTAAAGGGTTAAAAGTGAAGTCAAGGGGTGCTTATCTTAATTTCATTAACAAAGAGAAGGTAGTTTTAGTGATTTCAGGCTGATTACTATTATGATTAGAATTCTCCAGACACTGTATATTCATTTATAATTATTTATTAGTAAAAGGGAAAAAGAAAACTGCATGATTACCTGGCTGCACCTAATTAATCTAAGTTTGTCATGTTCTCTCCATTGGTGGCAGTGCCAGTAAGAGCCTCCAGCTCAACCCAGCCATGAGTTGAAAGCCCAGAAAAAGATCTTCCTGCTTCCTCAGACCCTTCTGTTATAAAGCCATTGATGTCACTTCTTCTGGGTCTCTCTGTTTGGACAGACTTGACCTCAGTTTGGATCAGAGCCCAGTTTTCCTGATGAGAAATCACGAAGGACTAGAGGCTAGCCTCTTCTGAGCCAGGGAGCCCCAAGGTCCCTGGCATACTCCCATGGTACACCTGCATACCCAATCAAAGGGTTTTCAAAAGGGGTAGAAGTTATATTAAATGTACACATCACTCTACTACAATCATTTTCAGGTTCAGTTCCTACCTAGACTGTTCAGGCTTTTCCTTTTAGGAACTGGTTAAGCCTTGATAAGAATGAAGCTAGGGAAATTTGGAATAGGACATTATCTTCTACTTGACATTAAATCTTCAGAGGAAAACCAATTCCTTCTACCAATTAAGAATAAGAATTTTTTTGAAGATTTTATTTTTTAAATTAATTAGTTAATTTAATTTAGAATATTTTCCCATGGTTACATGATTCATGTACTTTCCTTCCCCTCCTCCCACCCCCCTTCCATAGCCAACAAGCAATTCCACTGGATTGTACATGTGACATTGATCAAGACTTATTTCCACATTATTGCTATTTACACTAGGGTGATTGTTTGGGGTTTATAACTCCTGTAATATCCCCCGTGACCCATGTGATCAAGCAGTTGTTTTTCTTCTGTGTTTCTACTCCCACAGTTCTTTCTCTGGATCTGTATAGCATTCTTTCTCATAAGTCTCTCAGAATAGAACAAGGATTTTTAGATCAAAGTTGAAAAAAAATAAAAAGGGAAGGGGCTTAGTATACTTCCACAGACTTGTTCATCTGATTCATTTGAGCAACAGGAAAAGTACCATCTGGCATACTTTGGGGGGTAAGGGGAATGGGGAAGGTCAAGCAGCCTGATATAGTGAATTTGAGATCCCTATTCTATAAGTTTTAGGTTTTCTCACAACTCTAGCCCATAATGCCTTCCTTTCTCTTTCTCTTCCTTCATGGAATCTGCTTCTTTTGCCCCATTTTACTCCCTCTACTGGTGGGTTAATGTTAATACTCAGTACCCTGAAGCTCTGATAGGAGTTCAAGGAAAGACTGGACAACTCTCATTCCAGAGCAATTTGATGATGGCTTAACTCGTTCAGAACCAGGCCCAAATACTTTTTAAACCCTGTCAAACACCAGTGGAATCTCAGAAAACAACTCTGTTCTTCTGGGAACACAGAGGACAAGTTACTCACCTAATGCTAACAGCCCTAGTCAGAAGCAGTTCTCCACAAATCATGGAGGCCAACAGCATGAATGGAAGATGTTCTTCAAGTGATGAACTCCCAACCAAACTACTCTGAAGAATGCTGGAAAGACAGAATGTAAATCATAACCAACAAAGGCTTGAACTCCCTGGCGCAGTCTCATGGGCATACCTACTGGCAAGAGGCAGACCTGCTGTCTTACCCCAAAGAACAACAGTGGTTGGTTGATTTATTTTCTTTTGGTGAATGGAGTGCTGAAGCAACACCTGGGGCTTCAGATGTGTCAGTAATGTTAGAAGCCTTCCCTTTTATTTGGCTGACATCCCCTTCCTCCCTAGGCTCCCTCCAAGGACTCTCACTCCCCACCCCAGCAGCTTCACTCCCCCACCTATTGGAGGAATTCTCTAGACAAATGTTAAGATGTCCCTATTTCAATGTTCCTTCAGTCCCTTGGCCCTGGCCAGACTTGGAGAGATTTAACCAATAATGAATAGGAAAAAAGAAGAATTGTTACTGTCAGAGAAAACAACAACTTAGAATGATTAAATGAAGACCTGACAGGCTTTTGAGGAGTGGCCATAGCCATCTCCAAAGCTCTTTCACCTAAAACTTTTGAAGAAACAGAAGGAGCACGTTCCTGTGTCATATTAAGGGAGCCCTAGGGGAAGGGGAGGATAGAAAAGGGGCAAAACCCATCTTTCCATTTGGGGACATTTATATCATTTCCTTCCTTTGCAGTCTACTAAAACTAGGCAGGAAAGATCCAGGTCCAACTTCCTGGCCTATCAGAGCAGTCTGAATGTATCAGAGTTCCAACTATAATTATTAATCAACATTTTTTTTTATCACGGAATCAGCATACCTGAACCAGTTACAGAATGTCTGTGTATCCTTCAAGTTAGGGAGTAAGGCTCTTTCATTAAATGTATCTGAGCCTTTCTGGAAATACTTTCTCCAATCTCTTCTCTACACAGAGAAGAGACACATTTATTTATTTACTTTCTGGGTACAATGTATTTAATTAATTAATTTAGAATATTTTTCTATGGTTACAAGATTTATGTTCTTTCCTTCCCCTCCTCCCCAACCCCCTCCCATAGCTGACATGCAATTCCACTGGGTTTTACATGTGTCATTGATCAAGACCTATGTCCATATTATTAATATTTGCACTAGGGCAATCGTTTAGAGTCTATATCCCCAATCATATCCCCCTCAAACCATGTGATCAATCATATGTTTTTCTTCTGTGTTTCTACTCCCACAGTTCTTTCTCTGGATCTGTATAGCGTTCTTTCTCATAAGTCCCTCTGAATTGTCCTGGATCATTGCATTGCTGCTAGTAGAGAAGTCCATTACATTCGATTGTACCACAGTGTATCAGTCTCTGTCTACATAGTGATTATATCAGTCAAATAATCTGTGCATATTCACCAGTTTCCATTCATATATTCAAGAAGAAAGCTCAGTCCTTTTTATAATTTTCTTTTTATTGTCATGTAAAACATACTTCCACATTGGGCATTGTTGAGCACACTTAAACAAAACTAAAACCCCAAAATGAAACCATAAGTACCCTGATGTAAAAGATGACTCCAACAGAAAACCCAGGTCTAAAAACCAAGTGGCATTCCAAAGACTTCCTGAATGGGACCAGATTCAGAATTCCAGAGCAATTTCAATACTGCAAAGCTCTTCCCTTACAAAAAATCACAAGGTTGGTATTTTTTATCCCCACTTTCCAGATGAGAAACTAAGGCTCAGAGAATGATGTGTCTTATCCAAGACCGTTCACGTGATAAGTATAATAATAAGTGTATATAAAGGTAATAAGATAATAATATATAAGTAACAAATATATCTTTAATAAGATAATACTGTAGAGGCAATAAGTATATATAAATATTTACAAAATTTGAACTGCTTCCCAAATCCATTGTTCTTTCCACAACCATGCTGCTTCTAGAAGTATACAACCCTCTTTTCCAGGTGGGTTTCTCAATATAGCAGGGTAAGAGAAGGCAATAAATCCCTAGATTTCATTTTCCCTTCAATTCATTTCAAAGCCATAACACAAGGGAAATGGGAGCACTATAAATATTTCTTTAACTCCTTTCTTACTTCTCTCCTCTACCTCCAATTCCAGAAGAGGTCAGTTCCTTACACTTAATTTTTCTGTTTGTTGGTTTATTTGTTTATCCAGACTCCAGGTACAAAACTACTTCTCCCAATGCATGTGAGACCACAGGCTTAGAAAGTGTGTGGGGCACTGAGTCACAGAGTCAGGATGGGTTGGAGGTACAATTTGAACCCAGGTTGTCCTCACTCTGAGGTCCATTTCTTTCCACCATACTTCACTGCTTCTGTTAATAACTAGTATAATTTATTTAAGGGTCCAAATATTTGTGTCTAATATCATTGTAAAGATTGAAATATTAGAGTTCCTCCTCTCTCCATGGACATGGTGATCAATAAGCTAAAGCAGTGGGCAGTTTTAACTTAAACTGCAGCATAAATGAAAGCTTAATATTTATATTTTATATGATTTACTCACAAAATACAACCAAGATGATTATCCTTATAGAAGGATTTTATGTAAATAATGTTATAACCATATTATAATTATGTTATGATATGTTCATTATGTTATATTGGTATTATAGTAATATTACATCAAGAACATTAAGGCAGGTAAAACCAGGTATTCGTCTAACCTTTTATCAGATTCTTTTAATTTGATTTATAATTTATATTTATATAAACATATATTTATAATTTGATTTATAATATGAGCAGCTCACTGAATATTTCCATATGGCTGAAAGGTGGAACAGGAAAAGATGGAGGAAGGCAAAGTATGGCTCCTCCAGGTTATTATTGTCCAGCTTCTGAAGCTAAGGAGATGATGACATCCCTAACTTCTTTCCTTTGGGGAAGAGGGAGCACATTAACCTTAACCTTAATCGAAACCATGGCCAGGTTTCTGGAACAAGCAACCTGATCTCATCTGGTGAGAAAAAACATCGTCATTCTTATTATAATGCCAAGTCCAGGGAGATTCCATGCAAAGCTTTATAGCAGCTAAGTGGTACACAAGGAAGAGGTGTCAACAATCTTCCTTTTATGTATATTCATAGATATAAACTATTTGTGATTGAGAAGAGGCATGATATCAGGCTGTTTTTGTTTTTGTTTTTCTTTAGATTTGTTCAATCTATTCTTGGGGGGGGGAGCAAATTATCTGGTGATTTCTGTAAGTTTGTTACTGTGTACTCATATGGAAATTGCTTAACCTCTTACTGCTCCAGGCAACCCTCTGAGAATATATTGGGGAAGGTTTTCTGATTGGGCATTGAGGAACAGGGATGGAGTTTCCATATTGGGAGGTCCTCCACACCAATGAAACTGCAGATCTTGACTGCTCTTCCTCCTATTATAAAGATACAGCTTCATGTATGGCATTAGGAATTGGTTAAACTCTTTAATACATCAATTATTTATCTTATATTCATGCATTATATATATCCTAAGGAGTGACCTTAAACCTGAGTGTTTCACCTTGCTACTAGGGATATGAAAACAATGTGGATCAGTGATTCTCAAACTTTTTGGTGTCATTTCTCCTTTACATGTAAAAAGTATTGAGTTATATTTATTAATATTTACTATATTAGAAATTAAAATTTTAGAATTATTATGGATATTATTTTGACTTTTAGCACCTCCTGAAAGAAACTTGGTGACTCTTAAGGATATCTAGACTACAGTTTAAGAACATCTGAGGCAGGCCAAAAGTTAAACTGGAAATTCCTTTACTTTATATTTTCTATTGTTTTTATGCAAAATGCACTTCTGTTCTGTATTAGTATCAAGAAGAAGAAAAGATGTCACAGATCTAAGAGTATTAAGGGACTTCTTGTTCAGGATCACTCAGCTAGGAAGTGTCTGAGTTCAAATTTGAACCCAAGACTTCCCATCTCTAGACCGGCTCTCAATCCACCGAGCCACCTAGCTGTCACTATCATAATTCTTCACCAACATTTCTGTCTGTTTTTGTACTACCCAAACTGTTTTAGTCATGGAATATTTGTGGGTCTGAGAAAAACTGACAGAATTCATACATGCTTCTGGGTTTCTGAGGGAGTGAAATACTTCCTGAAATAAAAGGGAGATTGAAGGAATTTTGGAGCAAAAAAGAAGAAACTTAAGGCTTTTTCATCCAGAAAAAGCCCTTATAATGCATAATTGGTTATTTTAAATATTTATAATTTCTTATTTAAAAATTTATTTATTTTTTTAAACCCTTACCCTCTGTTTTAGAATTAATACTGGATATCGGTTCCAAGGCAGAGGAGTAGTAAGGGCTGGACAGACAATGGGATTTAAATGACTTGCCCAGGGTCACACAGCTAGGAAGTGTCTGAGGCCAAATTTGAACCCAAGACCTTCTGTCTTTGAGTCTGCTTACTCAATATTTTAAGGAGAAAACGGTACCAGAATCAATGTTTTCTTATTTAAACCCCTATACTGAATTCTAGAACCCCAGAATTCCATGAAAACTTGGAAAACACTGTTGTTTATAGAGAAATTTAAGCCATAGGAACAATTCTAGGTATTTAGACTACAGAATTTGAGTTGACCAAAAGTAAAATGTCCTGCTTTAGGAAGTAACTCTCTAAGAAGCACCAATTTTGATTTTGATTTCTATCCTGCCTATGTAGAGTTGATGGAACTTCTCATGGTGCCATTAAAGAAGACAGCTCCATTCCAGGGGTCATGCTAACAGCAAAGAGTATTTCAGGCTCTTGAGGGGGTTTCTGGATCAGCACCTCTCCTTGGACATATAAGAAAGCCACTGTACTAGGAACTAGGAATACAAATATGAAAACAAAACAGCTTTTGCTTCTTTAGGAGCTTATAATCTCATTGGGAGGATACAACTATATGCATAAGTTATGATACTGAGTATAGCGATCCAGACAAAGCCTTGTAGGAAGATTTTTGGGGAAAAGGATCATATTCAGCTGGTGGGGAGAAGGCTAGATTCCAGGTCTGGATCTAACACATACTATTTTTGTGATCCTGGGCAAGTCACTTAATCTCTTATAAATTGCTTCAAGAAGGTGATAACCTGAATTGTCAGGAACTGTTTCTTCACTTGGGAGTTTCCTATACCAATGAATTCACAGGTCCTCTTTGTCATCTGGACCATATGAATCCTATGAATAAACCTCAAAATTCAAAGTGCTACTAACAGAGAACTTAGGGAGAAAAGAACAAGCCTTTAGTAAGAACTCGTAGTTGAAGAAGGAAGCCCTTACACCCTAATGAAGTCTAAGTAATGGATACATACCATCAAAAGACCACAAATTATGTTGACCTCAGAAGCTAATTTTCTGTGGAGTCATATTTTCTATTTTTACTTCTTCCCCACTGGGACTAGATTTTCTCATCTTTGACTATTTGGATGGAGTTATTTTTGTCATCATAATGATTATTAATAATTCAACCAATGAGAAATAAAATAAAAATGCTATTTGCAAGGAGAAAAAAGGATAGAGAGGATTCTAACACCAACCACTCTTGTGCCTCCATTCTGTTATCTTTTATATGAATGCTTTCATGTGTATTTAATTTAGTGTGACATTTATTAAGCAGCTACTATATGCTAGGCACTGCAGATGGAAAGGCAAGAGCAAAATAGGCTGTCCATGCCTTCAAGGAGCTTCCTTTCTAACCAGGAGAAATAATGTATACAGAGAAATAAACACAAAACATATAAAGAGTAAAAAAAAAAGGTATTTGGGTGGGAGAAGCACTAGCAGCTAGGAGTTCAGGAAGTAGAACTTAAACTGAACCCTGAAATAAGCCAGGAGTTAGAGAAAAGGAATAAGTTCAAAACTCTTTACTAGCAGCAATGCAATGACCCAGGACAATTCTGAGAGACCTATGAGAAAGAACACTATACACATCCAGAGAAAGAACTGTGGGAGTAGACACACAGAAGAAAAACAACTGCTTGATCACATGGGTTGATGGGGATATGACTGGAGATGTAGACTCTAAATGATCACGTTAGTGCAAATATCAATAATATGGAAATAGTTCTTGATCAATGATACAAGTAATACCCAGTGGAATTGTGCATCGGCTGTGGGAGGGAGGTAGGGGTAGAGGAGGGAAAGGACAGGAATCTTGTAACCATGGAAAATATTTTTAATTAATTAATTAAATAAAACTTTCCAAAACTTAAAAAATAAAATGTTAGATAAAAAAGAAGTGGGAGAAAGAATGTCATGTTTAAGGAATAGCAAGTATAGTGTTTTGGCTGAAAGGGAGAGGGTATGAAAGGACCTGGAAAGATAGATTGGAACAAATTGTAAAGTACTGTATTTTTTTTATTGAAAAATTTAAATGAACAATTTCCTTCCCCAAATATCCATACCAATTGGATTCCAAAAGGAAAACCCTAGCAACAAATGCATAGTCAAGCCAAATAATTCCTATATTGGTCATGTCCAAAATGTCTCATTCAGAATCCTGAGTTCATCACCTTTGGGTCAAGAGGAGAGTAGTTTGCTTCTTCATAGGTCCTATGAAATTATAACTGGTCATTGTGCTGATCAGAGTTCTTAAGTCTTTCATAGTTTTGTCTTTACAGTGTCGATGATATTGTATTAAGTGGTTCTCCCATTCTGTGCACTTGGACTTAGCAGAGTGATTATCACAGAATAAGCACTTTAAAAATGCTTGCTTAATTGCTTTATGAAGGAATTTTAAGTGCTAAACATAAGAATTTGTAGTTTATTCTAGAGCCATCAGGAAATCATTGGAACTTTCTGAGTAGGGGAATAGCATGGTCAGATCTATGCTTTAATTAGCTTTGTGGAGGATAGATTAAGGAAAGGCACAAGGAAACCAATTAGGGAGTTATTGCAACAGACAAGATGAGAAGTGATTAATGTCTGAATTATTAAGATGGCTATGTGAGAGGACCTAAAAGAGGGATATAAGCAATGTTGAGGTGGAGGCAGCTAAGTGGCTAAGTGGAGATGGGAGGTCCTACCTTCAAATCTGGCCACTGGCCCTTCCTAGCAATGTGACCCTGGGCAAGTCATTTAACCCCCAGACAGAAAGTAAGAAAAAGAAAGAAAGAAATGTGGATAAGATTTAGTCAATAAGATAGGCAACTAATTGGATATGCCTAAAGGAGTTTGATGACTCTAAAACTGGAAATCTGGGTTACAGCAAGGTGAGGATACTTTCAACTGAAATAGGGAATTTTGGAAGAAGTAAGGGGTTGGACAGAAAGACTAGAATTGGATATATGAGTGTGGGGATCATCTTCATTGAGATAATCATTGAACCCTTGGGAAATGATGAAATCACCAAGAGAGAATGGAGAATAAAGAGAGCCCAGGGCAGAGACTTAGGGTACAACCATAGTTATGGTAGAGGTCAAAGAGCAGCCAGAAAAGAACCAAAAGAGAGCAGTGTCATGAAATACACAAGAGGTGAGACTATCGAGATGCAGAGTATGGCAAACAGCAGAGAACTCAAGGACCATGGAGATAAAAAACATTGGATATGACAGTTGGAGTCTTTTCTCTTATGTTGTTGGCATGTTGGTGTGGCGCTCTAAAATATGGTGTGGCACTCTAAAAGTCAGGAGAATATAAGTTTCTTGAAGACAGGGACTATTTCTTTTTGTGTTCCTAGTACTTGGCATTAGCACAGTGCCTTTGCATGGAGTAGGTACTTAATAATAACTACTGTAATTGGGAACTCTTTGCTTAATAAGTAGCTTGAACAAAAATTATAATTTAAACAACTCCATCTCGGAATTCTAAATCCTTTTTCAGCAGAGTGTCTTGGAAAATGTCTTGTACAAAGGCATAATTATTCATCTCCAGCCACTAGAAGGCATGTGTCCTGAGAAGCTCAAGAATCAGTCTGAGCTTTGATGATTCTATTAGTTTATTTTTTAATTTTATCTTTATTTTATTCCAGTAACAAATTTACATATGTTTTCCAAAGTTACATGATTCATGTTGTCTCCCTCTCCATTTCACTCCCTCCTCCCAGAGTTGACAAGCAATTCCACTGGGTTATACATGTATTATTACTCAAAACCTATTTTAATATTGATGTTTGTATTAGAGAAATCTTATAAAACCAAAATCCCAAATCATATATCCAAATAAACAAGTGATAAATCATATATTTTTCTTCTGCATTTTTACTCCAACAGTTCTTTCTCTAGATGTAGATAGCATTCTTTTCCAAAAGTCCCTCAGAATTTTCCTGGATTGCATTGCTATTACTAGCAAAGTCTATCACATTTGATCATTCTACAATGTTTCAGTTGCTGAGTATAATGTTCTCCTGGCTCTGCTTATTTCACTCTGCATCAGTTCAAGTAGGTCCTTCCAGTTCTCTCTGAAATCATCCTGTTCATCATTCCTTATAGCACAATAGTATTCCATCATCATCATATGCCACATTTTGTTCAGCCATTCCCCAATCGAGGGGTGGATATCCCCTCAGTTTCCAAACCTTTGCCACTACAAAAAGCACAGCTATAAATACTTTTATACAAATAGGTCCTTTCCCTTTTCTTTTTATCTCTTTGGAATATAGACCTACTGGTGGTATTGCTGGATCAAAGGACATGCACTCTTTCAAAGTCCTTTGGGTATAATTCCAAATTGCCCTCCAGAATGGTTGGATCAATTCATACCACTAGCAATGCATTAGTGTCCCAATTTTGCCACATCCCCTCCAACATTTATTATTTTCCTTTGCTGTCATATTGGCCAATCTGCTAGGTGTGAGGTGGTACCTCAGAGTTGTTTTGATTTGCATTTCTCCAATCAACAGGGATTTAGAACATTTTTTTTCATGTGATTGTGGATAGCTTTGATTTCTTCATCTGAAAATTGCCTTTTTATATAATTCTATTAAACATAGGATATTTGTCAGTGAGAGTCATAAGAAATATCTTGAGCCCTGAACATTTACTTATTCTTCTCAACATTCTAACTCTGCAATCTCCTTGCTGAAGATCAACTACTCCATTTGTCAAGAATTTATTATTCAAGTCCTCATCCCAATGTGGAATTGTCCCTGGTTTCTCAAAGTCTGTGCCATTCCATCACAAATTTTCATAGGTTATACCAAGCTATAAAATACTAAGCAACTAAGTGGATGGTATATATCTGAGTTCAAATCTTGCCTTAGGTTACTTAGGTTCTGTGACCCTTGCCTCAGCTTCCTCATCTATAAAATGGAGATAATAATAGTACCTACTGCCCAAGGTGTTACATCAAGTGAGATTTAATGTACACAAAATGTTTGAAAACCTTAACGTTCTATATAAATGCTAGCTGTTGTTTTATAGTTCATATCTGGTAACAGACTATTTTCTAAAGACCAATTCAACTCATTAGGGAGAAATAGCACTTCACATTCTAGGCAGATTAGCCTGTTTCCTCTTCCTCTTACCTATGTTACTTTTCCTTTCTCTATGCCTATTTGTTCCCCCATGCCTAGAATACTTTCCCTCCTTACCTCATGTTAGCTCTAGCTCCCTTTCAGCCTAAGCTCAAATTCCATGCCCTTCCTTTTCTGATTCCCCCAGTAGTTAGGACCATCTCCCAGTCACTTTGTGTATCTCTTGTATTTATTGATCTGTGAATGTGTAATTTCTGTTTCTTCTTTCTTTCTTTCTTTCTTTCTTTCTTTCTTTCTTTCTTTCTTTCTTTCTTTCTTTCTTTCTTTCTTTCTTTCTTTCTTTCTTTCTTTCTTTCTTTCTTTCTTTCTTTCTCTCTCTCTCTCTCTCTCTCTCTCTCTCTTTCTCTCTCTCTCTCTCTCTCTCTCTTTCTTTCTTTCTTTCTTTCTTTCTTTCTTTCTTTCTTTCTTTCTTTCTTTCTTTCTTTCTTTCTTTCTTTCTTTCTTTCTTTCTTTCTTTCTCTCTCTCTCTCTCTTTCTTATGACTCTATAGCTTTTGGAGGAGGGACATTTTATTTAATTAGTTAATTTAGAATATTTTCCATAGTTACAAGATCCATGCTCTTTCCCTCTCCTCCCCCCAACCCCTCCCATAGCCAACATGCAATTCCACTGGGTTTTACATGTGTCATTGATCAAGACCTATTTCCATATTTTTGCTATTTGCACTAGGGTGATCATTTAGAGTCTACATCCCCAGTCATATCCCCATCAACCCATGTGATCAAGCAATTGTTTTTCTTCTGTGTTTCTACTCCCACAGTTCTTTCTCTGGATGTGGATAGTGTTCTTTCTCATAAGTCCCTCAGAATTGTCCTGGATCATTGCATTGCTACTAGTAGAGAAGTCCATTACATTCTATTGTACCACAGTGTATCTGTCTCTATATACAATGTTTTCCTCATTCTGCTCCTTTTGCTCTGCATCAATTCCTGGAGTCAGTCCAGTTGTGAATATGTAATTTCCCTGAAGCAGAATCTTCTGGAGGGCAGGAACTGTTTAACCTTGGTCTGTGTAAATATGGTGCCTAGCACAATGCCTGGTGAATTGTAAGAGCTTGTTGGTCAATTGATCTAAAAGTTTAATGACCTTGGCAGAAAAAAGAATAAAGTTAGACTGGCATGATCTCTCTTTTATGGAACTATGCTGGATAATTTTGTGATCAGTCACAACTCCCAGGAATGCTCTGCCTTTTTTTTTTTTTAATAAAATCTCATCTGGAATATTATCTTTAGCTCTGGCTACCACAGTTTAAGGACACCAATAAGCTGAAAGGTACCTGAAGGAGGGAGGAGGGTAAAAGACCAGAGTCAAACTCTGGCAAATGTGAATCATTGGAAGGAACTAGGGCATGGTTAGCCTTGAGAAGAAAAACTCAGGAAAGGATGATTGTCTACAAGTATTTGAAATACTATTGAAACCCCTGGCTCAAAGGGACAATTGTATGGGACTCTTATTGATAAAGATTGATTACTCCAAGTGAGGTGGGTGGAATTGGTAAGAAGGAGGAAAGAAGAGAGAGCCTTCTTTTTCTAACTTCCAGAATCTTCAGAAAGCAAATGTAAAATTTCAACTTCCCTTCAGGCCTGGGAAAGAAAATAGATTCTGGGAAGAAATATAGAACTTGAATTATGTACCTATTCCCAGAATGCTACACTAGAGATTTTGGGAATTTCCCTTTGGGTGAGATCCAGGATTTTCTCTTGGTTAAGCTGAGTGATCTCACTCCCAATAGGGAGAACCCCTTTGCAGTGTATTGTCTGGTGTTTATTCTTCTATGTGTAATTTCTCTGATTCTGTTTGCTATCAAGTGGAATAAATGTGTTTCTTTGCTATCTACTTTGGGTACTGATTATAGCATTGATGTCTGATGGGAAAGGCATCAAGCCCTGGAAAGAGAGTTTGGGATACTCCTTCCTGTTAAGGAATAGTAACTAGGATTTTAGTTGGAACCTAAAACTCCTTCCCTGCAATGTTTTCTCAAAAAAAATTTCAAGTCTTGGATTTTATGAAAATTATACAATCCCCCCCTGAGGAGGGTGCTGACCAACACCCATACCAATTCAGGATACGTGACTGAGTTATCACCCATTTTAGCAAATGACTTGGAACACTTACTTAGTGTTGAGTTCCAGAGTTATCACTCATTTTAGCAAGTGACTTGTGAACTCCCTTACTTAGTTTCTGGTGAGGTACTAAGTAGGGGTACTAAAAGAAAGTCTGATTCATACTTCACGATACCAAGTATCAACTGACCACTGGCTCATAGGACTTTCCCCAAAACAAATGGGCAAAGTAGTGTCCCTTTGTATTGGTACTGATGACAGAATTCAGAAATTGAGGATATATTACTGGAGGATGCTTCATTAAGCATCTATTATATGTCAGGCACTATTAGATACTGAGAATATAAATATAACTGAAAAAATTGTGAACCTTTCCAAATAATTTACATTCTATTAGTGGAAAATAATAATAGATAAGTAAATACAAAACATTAATTATAATAGCTGGCATTTGTGAATCCTTTACAAATACTATTTCATTATATCCTCATATCATCTAGGGAATAGATGATAGCTTTGCATTCAGAATTCTGTATAGAGTTATTTCAATTTGTTGGGTACAATGAGGAAAGACTGACAACTTCTCTTTACAAACTACAGAAAACCAGCTGAAGAACTGTGGTGTGTGTGTGACAAACTGGTTTAGAAATACAACAATTCTTTTCTGTGAGTTGCTGGCACTTTGGTCAAGTCTATGTCTAATCCCATCAAAGGCAGAAATAAAACTACCTTTTGCTCAGATACTGGAGAGAATGGATAATGATACAGAGCAGAGGGGTCAAATACATGGCCCTCCTGCTACCACAACACTACAGAATGCAGCCAGAATCAGATTAAAATATAATTTGGAAATAGTTTTCAAAATCAATAAAAATAAGATGCAGAAAACGTCACATTTAAAAATAAAAAGTAGAGATTCTTCTATACAGATTAGTGATCCCTGTTTCAGTCTGACATCACTAATGTAAGGAGAGGGCTGTTGGGGAGAATGGTCTCTATTATTAGAAGGAGGCAAGATCTTTTGTTGAGAGTGAATGAAAAGAGTTGATGGAGAGGGCTTGAGAGAAGAGGATGTTTGGAATAGAGAATGTGATAGAGAATTGATTAGGAAAGAATAAAAGGATTGAGGGTTAGCAGTATGGATTTAGGTAAAATTAGAAATTGTAGGGGGCACCTGGGTAGCTCAGGGGATTAAGAGCCAGGCCTAGAGATGGGAAGTCCTGGGTTCAAATATGACCTCAGATACTTCCCAGCTATGAGACCCTGGGCAAGTCACTTGACTCCCATTGCTTAGCCCTTACCACTCTTCTGCCTTGGAACCAATATTGGTTCCAAGACAGAAGGTAAGGGTTTTATTAAAAAAAAAAAAGAAAGAAATTGTATTTACAGTAGACACAACTGGCAGAGATATGTGACCACCATTCAGTAGCATGGAAATTGGAAGATAGAAAGGGAGTCCCCCAGGGGTGTGTGTGTGTGTGTGTGTGTATTTCCTCCCCTCCCCATTTTTTTTTACTTATACTTAAGATCTTTAAATTTTCTTCCTCAAGAGATTTTTTTAAATATAATTTTAGTCTTTACCTCTTAGTGATGGAACTAGAGGCTCATTGTTCTCATTTTGTTTCTCCAATGACTGGAATAACAAGAAAATATGAGTTTGGATTTCTAGCCTGTGTATGAAAAAAAACCAAAATGGTGAAGGAAAAGTTGTTTGGACAAAGATAAATGCAGCAACTATCCAGGATACCAACAATTATTTGTATTTTGCCCTAGAAGTCAGCTTGGAAAGGAGTGGTTGGGTAAAATCAACTGCTCCATGATATCTGGATAATTTTGGAGTAATGCTGTATCCTATTTTTAATAGGAAAGGCTAAGGTTTAATCAATATAATCATCTTTACATCTCTTCCCCACTGATTAGAGGAGTTATATACCTACTTAGATAAGTGGTGATGATGGAATACAGGTGAAACTCTAATCCCTATTCTCTTATCTACTCAAAAATCATATTTAATTGAATTGAGACTGGGAAAATGATAGAAGTGATAAATATGCTCAGCTGAAGTGCCCAGGTAAATTAATTTCTAATCTATGAGATATATAGAGGCAATACTTAGAAAACAGAGAGACAACAGATTCCAGACCAAGGCAACTAGTTAAGGTAGCTTGACAGAAGATGGAGAAAAGGTAATTATGGATTAAATGCTGCAGTTTTCTGAGCACAGGAAGCAGAATCCTTCATGGACTCCCCAAAGGTAACCACATCATCAGGTTTGCCTTATACTACCTAAGAATCATTATTTTAGAAAAAAAAATTTTTTAGAAAGGTGGGCTAATAGATGTTCTAATTCTAGTAGATTATAAATTGCTTGAGGGGCAGATAGTGATTTTTTTTCATCTTTGTATCCCAAAGGCTATGTTTAGAGTAGGCTTAGCACCTATGAAAAGTAATAACTTCATTCTGGCACAAATACCTGGTTAACAAGTTCTGAGGATTCCTTTGAATGGACTCGTTTTTCTGTCCTTGTTGTTGAGTTGAATTCTTGCCAAAGCTTGGGAGGAGCTGAGAATTCAGCAGGCCATGTGAAAGGATCCCCAACAGAAGTTCAGCATTAGTATCCCTCCCTCTTGCATTACCACATGATAAATTTAGACACTTAAAATATGTTCTACATAAGTGCCCAAGTCATACAAACTACGTCTCCTAAATAACTGGTGACATATTCATGGCTCATGGTTGGGCCATGCCAATATAATAAAAATTTAAAAATGACTAGTTAAATTAATTTGTGTCTTCAGTGTTATATCATTTAAACTACCCAAATGTTACTTTATTGAACTAGAAAAATAATCATTTTCATCTTTAAAAAAAAAAAGGACCAAGAATTTCAAGAATAATAATGAAAAAAGTGGGTGGAGGGAAATGGAGGCCTAGAAGTATCAGATTTCAAACTATACTATGAAACAGGGACCATCAAAACTACATGATACTGGTTAAAAATGGAAAAGTTGATTGGTAGAACAAATTAATTACATAAGATACAAAAAGAATACACACATTTTGTTAAACCTAAAGACCACAAGGCTCATTATTTAATGAAACTCTTAGGAAAGAAAGTCTGGGATAAATTAAGTTTAGATTATATCCCAAAAATTAATCTTAGATTATTATCTTACATTATATATCCCATAGGCTCCAAATGAATACATGACCTAAAAATTAAAAAGTCACATCATAAACAAATTAGAGAAATAGGGTTGGAGATGCCTTTCAAAAGTATGATGCGAAAGAATTCTTAACCAAAGAAGAGATAGAGAAGACCACAGGAGACAAACTGAATATTTCTGATTACATAAACATTTTAAACTTTTTGCAAGCAAAATCAGCATAGTTAAAATTAAAAGAGAAATAGTCAATTTGGGAAAAAAAATTTTGCAGCAAGTTTTTCTGAAAAACATTTCTATTATTCAAGATATATAGAGAAAAGATTCAAATATACCAGAACTTGTCATTCCCCAATAGATAAGTGGGCAAGGAATCTCAACAGGTAATTCTCAAAGGAAGAAATTCAAGTTATGAACAATCACATGAAAAAATGTTTCAAATCACTGATAATTAAAAATGAAACAAAACTACTCCAAGCTTCCTTTACATTCATCAGATTCACAAAAATGACCAAAAATAAACAAGTGGCTGTTTTTAGACAGAATGTGGGAAGATAGGCATATCCAACCTGGGCACAATAGGCATAATACCCTGATTAGGAAAGCTCTAAAACTGATCCAGGTATCCTGAAAAACAGTTGGGAATGACATCCCAAAAGTCACTTTTGACCCATTGTATGATTAAGTCTATGCTCCAAAGAGGTCAAAGAAAAACAGAATGGATAAATGCATGCAAAAATATTCACAGCAGCACTTAAAAAAACAAACAAACCAGAAACAAAGTGGATGTCCATCAATTGGGGGAATGGTTTCACTTCTGTTTCTTCTTGTCTTTCTCTACAATGCTCCCAAGACCTCATTTCACCCCTGGACTAACTGGAAGTACCTTTTACTCCTTAGGTCTTTGTCTCAGATTTGCTAGTTATTTCCAGAACCTCCATTTAAAATTGGATGTTCAGAGAAGTTATTACTTCCTACGTTGCAAACTCTGCTATACTTTCTGTACTATGCTCCAGAGCAGGTACTTTGGTCTTTTGTCTTCTTCCTGCCCAGATTTTCAGCCTCCTTTCTAGAGAGACTTCTTCCATCATTTGAAAGAAAACTCCTTGAGGGCTAGGAGTGTCAGGGATATATTGGAGTCAAACTGAAAGGAAATAGGTAAACTACAAATTAGGGCTTGATTTATTGTTTTGTTGATTGTCCAGATCGGAGCTATCTAACAGGCTGCCACCACATTCTCAGGATAAACAAAATTTAAATGCAATTAGAGGACAGCTAGGTGGTTAAATGGATAAAGAGCTAGATCTGGAGACAAAAGGTTCTGGGTTCAAATGTGACCTCTGACACTTTCTAGCATTTTCCACTTAACTTCAATTATCTAACTCTTATGATTCTTCTACCTTAGAACTCATATCATTTCAGATAGACCTTAGGGTTTGCTTTCTTTTCGTTTATTTTTTTTAAAGTTTAATTGGCAAAATTAGTGAAAATACAATAAAACAGATAAAATTACATTTTAAAACTGTCAGTATTGGCTCCTCAGGAATCCTTATGTAATTGTTTCTATTTGAGTTTGACACCTCTAGTCCAGAGGAAGCAGATATAAGACTACAACATTGTAAAGAAAAGCAATTTTTGGAACTCTGACCAACTAGGACTCCTGGGAATGAAGCATCCTTTCTTCCCACTGACACAAAGGTGATGAATTCATACCAGTAGTCAACAAGCATTTATTAAGAGCATATTTTTAAAAAGCATACTATATTCTAAGCATTGCACAAAGCAATAGAGATACAAATTTGAGCAGAAAGGCAGCCCCTGCTCTCAAAGAGCCTCCATCCTTAAAAAAAATAACAAAAATGTTTGTTTGTTTTTTCCCAGACTGTGCATCAGTACAATTTTTAGTATCCCCTTTATGACATCTATGCTATCTTCCCTGGTCCCACCCCTTGGAATTCTTCTGGATTCTTGCATTGCTGATAATAGTCGTCATTCACAGTTGATCATTGTATATTTCTGCTGTTATTGTGTACAACCATTCTCCTGGTTCTGCTCACTTCACTTTGCTTCACTTCTTATAAGTCTTGTGAAGATTTTTTTGTGATCATTTTGCTTGTCATTTCTTATGGATCAATGATAGTCCATTACAATCATATACCACAATTTGTTCATCCATTCCCTAACTGACATTCTCCCTTCAGTTTCTAATTCTTTGCTACCACAAAAAGAGCTGTTATAAATATTTTTATACAAATAGGTCCATTTCCCTTTTTTTCTGATCTCTTCGGGATACAAGCCCAGTATCCCAGTATCGTTGAGTCAAAGGCACAGTTTTGTGGCCCTTTGAGAATAGTTCCAAATTGCTCTTCAGAATGTTTGTATTGGTCCACTGTTCCACTAACAGTGTATTAGTGTCCCATTTTTTTCCACATTCCTTCTAACATATATCATTTCCCTTTTTTTTATTATTATTAGCCAGTCTGATAGGTGTGAGGTAGTAACTCAGAGCTGTTTTAATTTGCATTTCTCTAACTAACAGCGATTTGGAGCATTTTTTTTACATAACCAAAGATAGTTTTAATTTCCTTATCTGAGAATTGTTTGTTCATATTCTTTGACCACTTGTCATTTGGGGAATGCTTTGTATTCTTATAAATTTAATTAATTTCTCTATATATTTGAGAAATAAGGCCTTTATCAGAGATACTTTATATAAAAATTTCCCCTGTTTGTTGTTTCCCTTCTAATCTTAGTTGTATTGGTTTTGCTTGTGCAATAACTTTTAAAGGAAAATAAAAGCTTACATTCTATCTAAACTCATGTGATGAAACTACTCTTAAAATGAAGCTGAAAAGTTGGGGAGAGGGTAGGGGCTGCAGCTGGGGTAGGGGGTAGGGTTAAGAATGTAGGATCTTCCAAACTGGGGCAAGAATACTTCCAGTGTGAACATTCCAGTGGCAGAGTGAATTTCCAGGTTTTTTTTGGGGGGGGGCGGTAGGAGTGGGGGGTGTGGTGTGGCTAGTAAAGTCCACAGTTCAGCCTGCAGAGGAATGAGACTCCAGGTGCAGACTGAGGCATACCTTTCCAATGTTGACCAACACATGAGTGTAACTATTCTTATCTGTATATTTGGGTTGGGGGGGGGGGATGAGAGTAATCCTAGGAAAAAAGCGGGGAAGCATTACCAAATCCTGAAAGAATGTACAGAGAGTCCTATAGATTCAAAAGGGGGCAGTTTAAAACAATAAGTTGATTTGATCATATACTTTAAAAAAAAGGCAACCAAGTTTCATACATGATCCTCTTCTTCGCATTTCGAAGTGTTTATTTTTATGATTGCCAATTAAAGAATAACAAAAAATATTTTAACGTTTTAGCAACCGAAAACGTTTATTGGGAAGCTGAAATTCCTTCGTAAATCGGGATTTAAAAAGTCCCTGCCCCGATGACCAATCCCTTCTCTAGAAACTGGCCCGACCATGTGATGGGGGAAAGACATCACCTTCTCCAAATCCGGAGGCTCCCGGCAGCCCCAGCTCCTCCATCACGTGACCCTATAAATTCTACAGCCTCTACGAGAGGAGGGGGTGAACAGTGCCCGTCTCACGTGTGAGCAGAGTGCGGAAGTGGTGCTTCGGAAAGTCTGCTTTTGATTGGTCGCGGTCGAGAGGGGCAGGGCCACCGGGGCGGAGGCTTCGAGGGGGAGCCGGCCCCAGGAGTCTCGGAGTCTCCTGGCGGGGAGGCGGGCGGTAATCAAGTTGGGGAACCTGCTGCCGCCTCCCTGGCATTGCTCCTAGCGGCAGGCCGTCCCTACGAGGCTGTAGGGCCGGGGGTGCTGCGCGCGCACCCCTCGCCGGGCCGCCGACTCTTCAGGCCCCGTGAACCTCGGGGGACGGCGGGAACGTAGAGCTGAGGACCCCAGTGCCTGGGACGGGCTTCGGCGGGGCGGCCGCCGAGACGCCATGTCCATGGAGGACCCCTTCTTTGTGGTTAAAGGGTGAGTATGGCAGACTGGAGAAGGAGGCCCGGCTCCGCGGTGTGTGGCCGAGTGCGAGAGCTGCTCTCCTTTGGGGGCGGACTCCCGGGGTCCGTCAACTTGGTCTAAGGCAGTCCTGGGGACCCTTCTTGGGAGGCGGGGGCTCCTCGAACCCTTGCCGAACTAGCTCCCTTAGACTGGGATCACGTTCATCTGTCAATTCCAGACTGCCGTTGTGGGACCGTGGCTGGAGTTGGGGTGAAGAAGTTCGGCTTTATGTGTTCGGGGAGGGGGGGAGACACGGTCGTGCGTGGGTCACCCTCGGCTGGGAACGAGAGCCACTCACTGCGTCAAAGGAGAAAAGGCCTGTGTCAGCCCTGGAAGCCGTGGCGGGGTGGGGAGGACTAGATGGGGGTGATGGTGGAAATGGGTGAAACTCACTTTAGCACCAGTGGGGTAGGGGGCCTTCGAGCCACTTTTCTTGCAACAAGTTGCAATGTGTCTACCTGTATTGGTGAAGTGAATTTCCTCCCTCGGGAATCCCCTCTACCTGTGGAATTATGTATATTATAGGTCCAGCCCCTGGATTAGATCAATTTGGCTAAACTCCCATTGTCTCTAGGATGGAACTTTCAGTCTTGATGAGACCACAGACAGCCAAGAATTGTTGAAGCCTGTTAGAGGGAGGCGTGGGGTGGGTGTGTTGATACCAGGGCTGGTGGGGGAACTGTAGGAAGAGAGAATGGAAGGCAACAGAATTTGATGGAGGAGATTTTTTTTTAAAGTATATTGAGTAATATGAGGAAAGAGAAACTATCTTTCATACTCAGTAATGATGTTGGAAGGAAAACAGAATGAAACCAGCCAAACCAAACTTTGCACAGCTTTCCAGTAGCAACGGGTATTTTCCCACACTCCTGAAGGAAATGAGTTGTTTTTAAAATGTTGTTACTTAATTCAGTCTATTTCAGATGTTTCTCCTGTGTTTGCTTATTCTGCCTTTCCAGTCATCACCTGGATTGATCTTTTTAGTGTCTCAAATTAGTTTTCCCAGTAGTTGTATTCCTCTGATTATCCAGTTGATTTTTGTTGTCTTGTCAAAGAAGACAAAAACCATTTTCTTAAGTTGACTAAGGTCTTTAAACAAATAGCAGGATAAAGAGTATAAGATTTTAATTTCTCACTCACAACTTAATGTTGGAGAGGCAGCTTGGAATAGTAGAGAGCAAGCTGGTCTGTAACAGGAGGCCTGGAAGAACTCAGTTGCCTCACCTCTGACATATAGTGGCAATATAACCCCTGGGAAAGTCGCTCATCTTTTCAGTTCTCAAAGTTGATGATCTCCTCATTGAGGAGGGGGGAAAAAGCAAAGAAATCACATTTCTAGGTTCTAGGCCTTGCTTTCAGTGATAATAGTGGTATAGATTTTGAACTTTGTGATGCTTTGAATGTAAAAATCCCAGTATTTTACAATTGAAGAAACTGAAGCACTTAGGTGATTAACAAATATCTGGATTAACTGATTTGGCTGAGGTCTTGCCAGATTTTTAATTCAAATCCTTTAACTTCAAATCTAATTCTCTTTGCTTTCTTAGTTAACTATCAACTCCTTTACAGTAGAGGGCAAAGCTAACAGATTGTCCTTTTAGCAGGTGCTAATATTTTTACTCTCAAGTATCTTGCACATTTAATAACTATCCTTTTGAATAGTGCCCTTGAAAGATGAAACGTTAATTTTGTTTCATAAAGGTATAGAAACCTGCTCAATTAAACTTGCTTTCTCCAATTCACTTACTATTGTGTTATTTAAGAAATGTGCTTTATATATTGTAAAGCACTATATAGACACATTAACAAATAAATCTAATCTTTTATTCATATTCAAAATTTTAAGTATAATATTTAGTTATCTAAATTAGGAAAATATGGGACCTAACCAAACTTTCTGGTATTTAGGAATTGGTTGTCTTCTCCCCTCCCCACCCCCAATCAACTAATGCTTGAGTAGAAACTAGCAGTTATCATAGCCTATGAGAAAAGTATAGTATTTGGATGAACTTTTAGAGAACTACAAGAGTGCTATGAATTGCTTTGTCATCCTCAACATTGTATTTAGACATCCATTGTAGGTATAATGATAAAAATTCAAAGTTCCGAACTGTGGAATGCTGAACTATTGTTTTTGTTGTTTTGTTCATTTCTTAAGGTGTTCAGTAGCAAAGCATTTAGAAACAAGTTTTATGCCTTGGAAAGATTAAGGCAATGGATTTTGACCTTGCTTAGTTTTGTACACACTTGTTTTGCTAATAGACCCTGGTCTAGTAATTCAGCAAGTATAATAGAGTAATAATTAGGGTGCCTTATGTGAGCGTAGCATTGTATTGGGTGTTGAGTGGAATGCAAAAGAAATTAAAGTATGTTCCCTGCTCTCTAGGATCTTAGGCAAATTGAGGAGATCAGATGTACCATGTATGCAAAGAATGGCTAAGTTTAAATGAGTGACATAGGAAAGAAGTGAAACTCAGAATAGGATTGGGACAAAAAAAATCTAATAACTTGGACCTTGTTGGAAGGAGTAGAGGATGGAGAGAGGGCATATGGGAATATCTTAAGTAAAAGCACTTTAAGGGGCAAGGGAAGAAGACCAGAAATTTGGGCAAGTACAGGTAAATTAGGTAGGATAGGATCAGATTATGGATGAATGGAAAGATTGAAGGATTTAGACACTGGATAAGTTTAAGCAGAGGATAGAACTTTTAAAAGTGCTTTTTACATTTTTTTGATGGAGGAGATTCTGGATCTGTGATTTCATTGATATAAACAATTTCCAATAAGAAAACTCCCCCCATAGATGCAGATTTATGATTCTGCAATTTTTTCAGAGTTTTTGGGGAGACATTGAAAGGTTAAATAATTTGTCCCATTACACAGCCAACCCTATGTCAGAGACAGACTTCCTGACTGGGCCAGACCTCTATCATCTCTACTTCTTGCCATATACTGAAGGACTAGCATTTCTGGTATGAAGACTTGCCAAATCCTTCTTGAGGGTTTTCATCCCCCTTCCAGTGACTACCTTGTAACCCAACTCTCACCTGTGGCTCCAAGAAGCTCTGGCATGCCTATTGGCCACACCCCAGTAAAACCAACTCTGCAGATGGGTTAAACCAGGGTGAGGATAACTGACAGGTCTCAAACTCATTAATGAGTTAGGAAGATGTCTACTCCAAATATGTGAAGACTCCCCTCCCACCATTGTTCAGGTGATAACAGTTTGTTCCAAGGACCATGAAGGCAGCGGAGGCAGGTGCTATGAAGTGCTTTTAGAGCTTGGACAGGAATTAAACATGCCAAGGTCATCTGCTGTGTCCAGTGCCTTCACCAGTCCTGAATTTTGTCTTACCATTGGGCTTCAATGACTCTGGAAGAAAGAATGAGGTTAATGACTTTGTGCAATACAGGAAAACCAAGACATTATTCTGTGATATCATTGGTTCTCTTTCAAACAAAGAACAAACAAGAACCTAATAGATGGTCAATAAATGTTTGTTGAATTAAATCAATGTTTTATGAAGGACTTATTTGGTTATATAGGATAAATTTAGAGTGAGGCCAGCCAGGAAGCAAGTAAGGCTTTTTAAAAAAAATTGTATATTAGGTATATATATAGATAAAGCACTTACTGTGTGCTGAACACTCTACTCCCATTTCTCGACTCCAGGTATTTTCACTGGCTGTCTACACTGTCTGGAATGTCCTCCCTCCTCATCTTTGCTTCCTAGCTTCCTTCAAGTCCTAGCTAAAATCCCACCTTCTACAGGAAACCTTTCCTCATCCCCCTGAATAATCATACCTTCTGTCTTTTGATTATTCTGTTTTATCCTGTTTATAGCTTGTTTGGACATAATTTCTTGAAAATTGTCTTCCCCATTAGACTGCTGGCTTCTTGAGAACAAGTGCTATATTTTTCTTTTAGCCTTTCTTTGTATCCCCAGTGTTTACCATACTGCCTGGCGCATTTGTTTTGTGGTTCAACCATTTCAGTCTTGACTGACTTTTTATGACTTCATTTGGGGTTTTCTTGGAAGATATACTAGAAAATTTTGCCTTTTCCTTCTCCAGCTCATTTTACAGATTGAGGAACTGAGGCAAACAGGGTTAAGGGACTTTTCCAGGGCCACACAACTAACTAGTAAGTGTCTTGAGGCCAGATTTGAATTGCCTGGCACATGATAGATGCTTAATAAATGTTTATTGGCTGACTACTAAATGATGGAGAAAAAAACACAAATAGGACAGTTCTTGTCCTTGAATAGCTAACATTCCAATTGGGGAAAACAACACACAAAAGGGCAGGGACTGTCTTTTGTTTCTTTTTGCATCCCCAAGCACTTAGCACAGTGCCTGACACAGGGTAGGTGCTTAATAATGTTGATTGATTAAAAAAAAAAACACCTAAAGGATGGAGGGAGACTACCTGGGGGGGGGGGGCAAAGTGACTAGGCTGAGGTGATTTCTTTTGAGTAGGTCAAGGATGACTGGGGCCTCTCCTGAACTGGATTTGGGACTCAAGGCCTCAGGGTATAGATTTCTCTGGAAGGGAAGGTAGAAGCAGGAGGTGATAATATTTATTTCAGAGATAGCAAAGTAGAGAAGAAACTGGGAGTTTGCATTCCATTCTGCAGTGGACCTGGACAGCAGTTCAGAAAGAGAGCTGTGGGGTGGGCCGTCTCTAGGATATATGAGGTCTGTTTTAGAGATCATTAAATAGCCCCAGACTATTATGCTAATTACATTTTTTTTTTTGTCAAGTCTGACTGGAATTTCTGAGTCTCTTCTGATTTGCTTCATAGAATGTGCAAATTAAACTGAAGAACCAGACAATCAAGCTTGTTAGAATTATGCATAAAGTAAAAGTAGTCCTCAAGTATAGGTCAGGGGATATGAGTTTTACTCAAGAGCTGTACCCTTTCAAAGTATATGAATTTTGTGATATCTACTTTGGCTGCCCAGTGGCATTTTTTTTTTTGTTCACTTCTAGCTTCTTTGCTGTGTTTCTCAGTTAGTTGAAGTTGGCACTGAGGAGGTGTTGCACACAGTTTTGAATAATTTCCTGTCACCCCCCCCCTACCCCAACCACGTGTGAGTGTTCTATTCATAACTAACACTTAGGTTTGTGTAGAAGAATAGACCAGTTTTACTATCCCAGGTGAATGGGAAATATACTTTACTTATATATTTTCAAGATTTGGTCCACCTGCTGTCTTCCATCTGGATTCCTCTGCTCAGGTTTGCTACAGAATGGAATACAGGTTCCCCTACTCTCCTTCAAGCACAGGTCTTTTTAGTTTTTTTAAGGATTTCTGTTAATAGAAGTTGGAAACAATCAGGAAGGGTTTTTAAGTAAATAAAATAGAAATTAGTCATAGAATATCTTAAAGCCTATAATAGTAGCTCTTACTAGTCCTTACTGAATTGTAGGTTTTCTTAGTTCTTAATCTGTTTTCATTGATCCATCTCTTTCCTGTTTGTGGTTATAACCAAACAAATCTTACTTTATACATATATTTATGTTCAAGTAAAGTTGACTGTAAAACTGATGTCATTTTTCCTCAAACTGGTTTTAAAACCAGATATTTTTATAAACTTTCAAATGTGCTTTTTTTTTTTTTAACCCATACCTTCCCTCTTGGAATCAATACTGTGTATTAGCTCCAAGGCAGAAAAGTGATAAGGGCTAGGCAATGGGGGTCAAGTGACTTGTCCAGTGTCACACAGCTGGGAAGTGTCTGAGGTCAGATTTGAACCTAGGACCTCCCATTTCTAGGCCTGGCTCTCAATCCACTGAGCTACCCAGCTGCCCCCCTCAAATGTGCTTTTAAAAAGTATGATTGGCTCTAGGATCATAGATTTTTTTGAGGTCTTTTCTTATTTTACAGATAAGGAAGCAGATTTCTTTGTATTCAGCCATGCTACTTAGCATTGTAGTAGGCTCTCTGAAGGGTACAAAAATCCAGTAAGAGCTCAGAAATCCAAGGATTCAAGATTTATTACAGGAATTAAATGCTTTGCCACTTATGCACTCTCATCTGTAAAGTTGAGGTGATTGGATCCTAGATAACTTCCAATCACATAAGGAGAGCTGCCTAGTTCAGTGGGAAGATTACTAGATTTAGAGAGAAGGACCTGGGTTCTAACACTGACTCTGACTACTTCTGTGACTTTCGAAAAGCCCTCAGTTTCCTCATTGAAAAAATGAAGAGGTCCAGCCAGAAGACCTTTAAAGTCTCTTCCAACTCTAAATCTATGACTTTAAGATGTGTATGTATAAAGCAGTTAGAGAACCTTTCAAGACAGGAATAAATCACAGGATTTGATTGGAAAAGTACTTAAATGTCATCTAGGCCATTGTTCAATTGTTTCCAACTCTTAATGGATCATGGGGTTGGAGTTTTTTTTGGCAGGGTTACTGAGTGGTTTGCCATTTCCTTTTCCAGTGGATCCTTTTGTCAGACAGAACTTAAGCCCAGGGTCACACAGCTAGGGAGTGTCAGAAGCCTAATTTGAACTCTTTCTGACTCCAAGCAGCACTGTATCCACTTGCCTACTTCTACCTCTAGTCCAACTCATACACAAAAAGAATCCCATTGTAACATGCCTGGCAAGTTCTATTCATCCTCTGCTTGGAATGGGAATTCATCTTCTTTGGGGGTAACCCATTCCACATCTGGGCAGTTCTGATTGTTAAGACTTTTTTCTGAACACCAAGCCCAAATTTTTCTCTCCTTGTAGTTTCCACCAACTGCCAGTGGCTTTGCCCGTTTAAGACCAAACAGAATGGACCTGTTTACATGGGACAGCTTTTCAAATACTAACAATTATAAATAATTGTCATACAGGAGGCTGATTGCCTATGGACCCATCTGTGTATGGAGTGGGAGAGGAGCAGGGGTCAGGCAGCATCCACAACCTTTTCCTAGGAAGAGAAAAGAAACCAACAACCCTCTAAGAAGAAATAATGCTGAGCTTCCCTGGCTGGTGGTTAGTTTTTTGTTTTTGTCTAGGGTTTAATTAATTAATTTATTTTCCATTTAATGAGATGTGAGAGCAAATGGAAAGGGCCTGGATTTTTCTCCTTGAGGTTTTTTTTTTTTTTAATTTATCTTGATTTTATATTAATAGCCCATTGGACATGATGTTTAGAAAAAAACCAAATAATTGTCTTATAACTTTTAGGTGCCTTTACTTTTATAAAAACTGTAAGGTCAATGTGCAGCCCTACTTTACTGATGAGAAAACTGAGACTTAAAAAGTTAAGCCCAAAGCTGCTAGTCCAGATCTTTTCACTTCATGTCTAGTTCTCTTTCCACTATGATGAGCTGCCCCTGGATGTGTTATGGAGAGTTAGAGAGAAGGAAAATTAACTGGGAGTAGGGTCAGTCAGGGAAGAGGGCATGGAACAAGTGACAGCATAAGCTGAACTGCGAAATTATTACAGGCCTGGATGAGTAGGGACTTCAGGGATGTCATGATTACATGAGGTAGGTAGAGCAATGGTCTGTTTTATAGATCAAGAAACTAAGACTCAGTTGTCTTGCATACATTCTCATGAATTTTTGTCCTTAATCCACTTCTCAAACTGGAAGTGATTTCTCACTTAAATGATCTAATAATACTTCATAATTTTTTGTATCAAATTAACATACACATTTGTGCCATCTTCCCCACTAGACTGCAAGGCAGGGGGAAAGAGCAGGGCAAAGGTATAGAACTAGAAGTAGTTTTAGTGTAAGAGGGATAAGGAAGAGATTGGCTTGATTACATTGTAAGCAGTAACAAAAGATTAGCTTGGAAAGTTAAAATGAAGCAGTTGTGAGGTCAACTTTAATACTAACATATGGAATTAGAACTTGATTTAATAAGTAACCATTTTACATTCTTAAGCAGAAAACATTTTTTAAAGATATGTTGATGTTAAATGGGAAGAAGTACGCATTACTTAAAAGTCAGGAAGAGCCAAGTTTGAACTGACCAGATTCTATTAATAACTGTGGGGTCATACGCAAGTTACTTTACTTTCTTAGCTTCAGTTTATTCATCTGTAAAATGGAGATTAATAACTGTAGGAACTTCTATGCAGTTTTTGTAAGGCTCAGAAAAATGTTTTTAGAGTGCTTTGCAAAACATTAAGCACTATTTAAATGTTTTGTCATTGTTATTGATTAAAAGCCTGAAGTCTAGATGTTTTTGCAATACTTATGCGTAATTTTGACTTGATTAGAGTGTACTGGCTTGGGCAGTAGAGAAAAAGATGTATCTGAGACATAATGGAGGAAAATTTACAAGGCTTCAGGAGATCAGAAGAGTTTGAAGCAAATATATATATTTTTTAATTCCATAGTTAGTGGATGAATTGTGGTACTGCTTACCAAAGCAGGAATTTGGAAAGGTAGCTGCATTTATGAAGAAGTTAATTCATGCAGTCAGCATTAACTGAGCACCTATCATCTCTATACAGATCATTTGCTAGATATTCTAGAAGGTGATTTAAAGACAAATGATGAAGTCTTGGAGACAAATAGAAATATAGGACTTTTTCTTAAATGGGAGGAAAGCTGGGCTGAAGATGTACTTTGAGGAGTCATCCAGCAGTTTAGAGGCAGAAGTTGAAAGTAAAAGTGGGTAAACTCAAGGAGGCATTTTAGAACTCTTAAAGATTTAGCTTTGGGAGATAACCAACCACAGGTAGAGATTAAAAGGAAGAGAAGACAGCAAAGAAGAGAATAGAATATCATCAGAATGTTAAAGGAGGTAATTTTAAAGTTTTAAGTGGGAAATGAGCAGCATTACCAAATGCAATCAAGAAATCAATGAGAACTGAATAAAATTTATCCAATTTGTCATTAGTGTCCTTAGTTCTATTCATGGAATTATAATGGCAGAAACCAACCTGCAGAGTGTTAAGTATGAGAGTTATGAGGGAGCAAAGGCATTGGGGTGTATGTGTGTGGTTTGTTTGAATTTTTTTTCTGTATTGTAAAATGAATAATTTTGATTATATCTAAAAAGAAAACAAAACTGGGAGAAATTGACATAGTTTCTCAGATAGAGGTCTCTCATCTAAAATATATGGAGAACTTTGTCAAACATATAAGACTTAAGAGCCATCCCATGTTTGATAAAAAGGCAAAAGGAATAAACAAACAATTTTTAGGAGAAGAAATCAAGGCCACATATAGATAATATGAAAAAATATTCTAAATAACTACTAATTAGGGAAATACAAATTGAGACAAATCTGAAATATTAATTTAAACCTATCAGATTTGCTAAAATGATCAAAGGGCAAAGTGACAAATGTTGAAGGAGATATGGAAACATGGAGACAATAATACAATGTTGGTGGAACTGCACATTGATCCAACTATTTTTTTGAGCAATTTGGATATGCCTAGAGAACAATAAAACTATGTATACCCCTGGACCCAGCAATAATATTTCTGAGTCTATTTCCCAAGGAGATCAGTGACAAGGAAAAAGAACCTATATATTTCAAGATGTTTATAACAGTTTTTTTTTGGGTATGGCAAAGAACTGGAAATTTAGGTGATGCCCATCGATTGGGAAATGGCTGGACAGATTGTGATAAATTATTGTGTTGTCATTACTGTGCTATAAGAAATGATGAACAGGCTAATTTTTTTAAATTGGAAATATCTGCATTCTTAAACAAGAACATTATATACAGCTATAGACTTAATATTTGGAGAATAACTTGTCAATTTCTACCTCCAGAGAATGAATTGATAAACAGAAACATGAAAGACACAATCTATTCGTATCTTTTTGTCAAATGATTCCTTCTATGATATGGGGAGGAGAGAGATGGGCCGAGATACTGGGAAATAAATTCTATTAAATAAATTTTTAAAAGAAAAATCTTTCTGTGCAAAGGAATAGGTTGATAATTTTATGTAGAATATGGTTACAAGATGCACAGTGAAAGGAGAAGGTTGTACATAGTAACAGCAATAGCATACAGTGGATGACTTCACTATTATCAGCAGTGCAAGAATCCAGGACAACTCCAAGAGACTCATGACAAAAAAGGCTATCCATTTACCAGAGAAGGAACTGGCAGAGTCTAAATGCAGACTGAAGCATTCCATTCTCCACTTTATTTCCTCCACAAACTTTTCTCTAGTGTAAGTGTCTTCTTTCACAACATGATGAACATGAAAATGTGTATTGTATAATGACACATGTGAAACCTGTATCATTACCTGTCCTTTTAGAAAGGAAGAAGGTAGAGAATGTGGATCGCAAATGTTAGAAAATTATTATTTTTAATTTTATTATTAAATTATTATTTTATTATTATTAAAATTATATTGACATACCATCTGGGAAAAAACTGGGAAGAAAGAAGAAAAAGTTACATGAAAATCCTCCCACTATTCCCCAAAATAATATTTAAAGACAAAGTTGAAAAGGTGACATGTAAGAGATTGTAAGACCTGGCCTTTCATATATTGAATATCCTGTGAATAACAAAAGCATTTTCTTTATTCTAGAATCTCCCTTTTGCCAGATCGCGGAAATTTCTATCATGTCTAGAGTGACAGGTCTTTCATTTTTCTTGGTATTTGTAGTGTCTATCAAATCTGCATTTTAATAGAACCAGTGAGTGGATGCCTGTAACTTATACCAATTTAGAGGTTTCTTAAGATTTCTCTCTCAAAGAGAATTTGTACGTCCTTTGTAGAACTATTAAGTATGTGTCTTGTAAAAGAGAGAATGTCCATATCACTGATTTTTGCTAATTTGTAGTTAATTTGTATTGATTTAAATTTCTTTAAATCTACAAGTATTTAAGATATCACTAGTTAATACCTAAAAACTTCAATTTCTTCCATCAAACCTTTGATCAAAACTTCTAGTAAGAATTAAAATTAGTGCAAATGAACTATGCCCTTTTCCTTCTTTTTAGATAAAAATGCACTATTATTAGAGTGTCCAAAAGGACAGCCACTAGAGTGAAGGCCCTGAGTAATCCATAAACTAGATATTAAGGTATTGACTGATTTGTGACTTATTGTTAAATTTGAAGCACAATAAAGTTCTTTAAGCACTCAACCTATTAACTGTCAGCAATGTGACACAAACCTTAGGAACACAAACTTGACTTGCTTTTTTGCCATGGTTGGTTATACCTGTCATGTTCTGTAGTTTAATTTGAAAGATTAGCTAAGAGGAAAAACCTACAAATGTTGCCTAAATAAATATCTTGAATTTTGTAAAGAATAAACAGGATATTCTTTACTGCTTGTAACTTATTCATTAAAAGCACAATAATAGGGGGCAGCTGGGTGGCTGGCTGGCTGAGTGGATTGAGAGCCAGGCCTTGAGATGGGAGGTCATAGGTTCAAATCTGGCCTCAGACGCTTCCCAGCTGTGTGACCCTGGGCAAGTCACTTGACTCCCATTGCCTAGCCCTTACCACTCTTCTGCCTTGGAACCAATACACAGTATTGATTCCAAGATGGAAGGTAAGGGTTTTAAAAAAAAAGCACAATAATAACGAGGCCAAGGTTTTTAGCCCCCCAACTGAATCACTTGGCCTTGTTTGTTTTCAGAGTCCCAGAATTCATCCTGTTCAGCTAGCAAACTTTTTTTTTTCCACATTACTGGAGAAATTGTAAACAGAATAGGACTAGATCAGCATACGTCCTTTACAACTACTGTGGAATTGACACAGTAAACTTCATGAATGAAGGATAGCATTCTTTTTTTTAAATTTCCAATTTCATTGTTTATGATTTTAGATTGTTATTGACCCAAATTAAATTTGTACAGTCTAGTAGCAGCAAAAGCAGTAAAGCCTTGTGGAAATATAATAGCCTATATCTATGTGGTTTCATATGTGTTTCTCCTTACAATAGTACATATATATCATACATATCTGAGTTTTAAAAGGACTAGTGAAAGTCAGTAACTTATACATGAAATATGTAGAATTGATCAGTTATAACACCTCTCCCTTTCTCTTTCTCTCACACTACACACACACACACACACACACACACACACACACACACACACACACACACACACACCATAGCACACCTCTATCCTCCTCTGTTTCCCTAAACATATCCACGGTCATGTTTTGTCGCTTCTGTGACACTACCCACCTCATCCTCTGCCTTCCCCTTCTCATGAATATTGTCATATTGTCACCTCACCCGTAACTAGTGATCCTAAAGAGTTGTCTGGGTCTCTTGAGAGTTTTAAGTGACTTGACAATGATCACATAGCAAGTATGTGTATATTGGAAGTAGGACTTTAACCCAAGTAGTTAAGACTGCACAGCCAGCCCTCTAGCTACTGTTTCATGCTATTTCTTTTAAGCAATCCATATATGAGTAAATATCAATATTTTATAATCACCTGTTTGCCACAAATCATGACTCAAGGAAAGTACATCTCCACAAAGCTGGGAGCCTGAAAGAAAAACCAATACAGATATACAGGAACCTCAACAATCAATTGAGACTTTTGAAAGACATGATTAGGGGTAAGCTAGATGACTAGCTTATAGTATAATATATGTCATAGTATATGACATATACTATATAGTATAAGTCATAGTATATGAAAGCCTGGTTTGCAGTGATTGATAAACCAATCAGTATAGCACCACCCAGGACAGTGGTTCCAAAGTAAAGCTGAGTGAGTTGTCATCCTGTGTCTGCCAGGAAGTACAGTAATCTGGAGAGAGGCACATGGACAGATCAGGTGACTCAGTGGAATTTGTAATAGAAGGAATGCTATAAAAATACCTAGATTTTAGCCAGATATTTGGTAAAGGCTCTCATGCTATCCTTAGAGAGGATAATAACTGTAATATATAAGGTTTGCAGATTATTTTATTTATTTTTCACTACAGCCCCAACTTAATGCTATTATCTATTTTACAGATAAGGTAAGTAAGGCTTATTGAGGTTAAGTGGTATCTGGAGAGTCAGATTTGAACTCTGGTCTTCCTGGCTTAAACTCCAGTACTCTGTCCAATATACCAGTCAGTCTGTCAACAAGAATATATTAAGTTTCTGCAGCATGCAGATAGCTAGTTACAAACAAGATATATACAAGTTGGATATAATCAACAGAGTAAAGACACTAGCATTCATAGAAATCTAGCTATTTGCAGATGGGATTTTAGCTGAGACTTGAAGGAAGCCAAAGAAGTTAGGAAGCAGAGATGAGGAGGAAGAGAGTTCCAAGCATAAGGGACAGTGAGTGAAAATGCCTAGAATTAGAAGATGGAGTATCTAGTTAGAGCAACAGCAAGAAGGTTAATGTCACTGGATCACAGAGTTTTTAGGTAGGGAGAGGATTAAAGTGTAAAACTAAAAAGGGACAGAGTTATGGTGGTCTTTAAAGGATAGAGGATTTTATATCTGATCCTAGAGGCAAAAGGAGCCACTGGAATTGATTGAATGAGGGTGAGGGATGGAGTGACGAGGTCAGATTTAGGTTTTAGAAAGATCCATTTGACAGTTGACTCAAGGAATGGCCTGGAGAGGAGAGAGATTGAAGAAACCAGAAGAAAACCATTGCTATATCCAGAAATGAGATGAATGAAGTCCTGCATCAGGGTGGTGGTAGTGTCAGATGAGAAAGAATATGAATGATATTGTGAAGGTAGGAGTGAGAGAGTTGAGAATTGACACCTGGGCTTTGAGCCATGATGCCTGGTAAAGAATGATGGTACCCTCTATAGTGTTAGGGAAGTTATGAGCAGAGGAGGGTTTGGGGAAAAAGATAATGAGTTTAATTTTGGATATTGGAGTTTTAAGGTGTTTATGAGATACCCAGTTTAAAATGTTCAATAGGCAGTCAGAGATTGATACTGGAGGTCAGAGAGAGGTTAGGGCTGAACAAATAAAACTGAGAATCATCTGTATAGAGATAATTTTTGAAACCATGGAGCTGATTAGATTATGAAGTGGAATTATATGGAAGAGAAGAGAGCACAGAGCCTTTGAAGGACATTCATAGTCAGTGGAAGTGTGCTGGATGAGAGCTGAAAAAAGGCCATTCATTAAATTTGGCAATCTGGTTTCAAAAGACTTAAATCACTCAGCTGAAACTGCCCTTTCCAAAGTTACCAATAGTTTCTTAATTGTCAAATGGTTTGCCTTTTCTCAGCTTCATCATTCTGGACTGCAGAAGTACCAATCATACTATACACTCTGTAGCACAATATCTGGGACACAGTAAGCCCACATTAACTCCTTGTTGCCTGCCAATAATATTTGGTCTCATTGGCAATCCCGTCTTCCTTAGTACTCTCTTCTCTGGGCTTTTGTTACACTACTTTCTTGGTTTTACTGTTATTTGACTGACTCCTCAGTCTCCTTTGCTGGCTCCTTATACATACCACACATCTTCTAACTGTAAGAACCTTAAGGTTCTTTGCTTGATGAACTTCTTTTTTCTCTTCACATTCTCACTGGGTGATAACTTTCTTGGATTTAATTACTCTCTTTTTATGCAAGTGACTCTCAGATTTATATCTTTATTACTTCATCTCTTTACTGAATTGTAGTCCTGCATCATTGTCTGTTGGACATATCAAATTGAATGACCCTCAGGCACCTTTATTTTGTTTCCAGATTTTTGCTGCCATCAAAAGTGCTACTATAAATATTTCTTTCATAATCAACTCCATAGCTGGACTCCATTCCACTGGATACTACCATGTGCCTTTGTGGTAAGATGGTATTGCCAAAGGCGAGGGAAGGAAGAAAGAGATCCTCTTTCCTCTTTACTGTACTCCTTGAAAAGAAAAAAGGGAAGAAGGAACTCCTCCCTTTGATCTAGTCTTCTCATTGAATCTCTTGTTTAATTTCTTAGCTTTTCATCTCTCACTGAGGCTATCCTAGTCTTAGTACAAATCTGTCTCTGCCAATTCTACATTCAATTAATAATTTATTTCTTCTGGTGACTGGGAGGGTTTTTTTCCTTTTCTTCACATTGGATGTGAACTGCTTTGTAGTCAAAAGACTTATGATTTTAGAGCCAGTAGCTGGATTCAAATTCCAGCTCTACTACTTATTACCTCTGTGACTTTAGGTAGGTCAAACTTATTAGCCAAGCTTAACTCCCTGGACCTCATTTTTTTCATCTACAAAATAACAGGTTTGGACTAGATAACCGCTAAGGTCCTTTCCAGCTATAAATCTATGATCATCCTATGTCAAAAACAACCCATTAGTTCCTCCTCTCAACCCATTCCTCTTCCAGATGTCCCTATTTCTGTCAAAGATACCACCATTTTAGTCCAATTATAACTTCACTGTCTCCTCTGACCTATCAGATGTTGCCATTTCTTCCTCCACATTATCTTACATGTATATATGCTTCTCTATTCTCACATGGCCTCCACCCTAGTTCATGTCCTCATCACTTCTCACCTAGACTATTGCAACAGTCTCTTTATTGAACTCTTTCTATTATGTTTTCTTTTTCCCCTACTCTAATAACATCCTCCACATTCCTCTTAAAGTGACTTACTCAAGTAAGGGTTTGACCACTCCTTTCTCAGTAATCACCAATGATTCTCTGTTATTTCTAGGATGAAATATAAGCTCTCTGGCATTTAAAGAAAACCCTTCAGAAACGGACTTCTGTCTCCATTTCTAACCTTATTATACATTACTTCTCTTCATATACCTTCCAGGTCAGATAAACTGGCCTTAATGTTCCTATATTCTTTTCCCCTTTCCTCTGCTTTGTACTGGCCATTCCCAATACCTTGAATTCACTCCCCTCTTCCTTCCACCTCATAAAATCCCTAGTCTCTGACAAGTCATTTCAAGCATGATCTTCTAAATCAGACCTTTTGTTATACCCTTCTCAACCTCTTCCTGACTTCCAGCCTTCAAAACCATATTTTCATAGTTGTCTCTTCTGGAACTACCCTCAAAACCTGTGGCCTTCTAGCCTTGGAACATACAACCACCCCTTTGGCTCTTTCAAACTGAAATATACCTCTGCATGCTCCTGACCTTGTTCTTAGACTCTGGATTTAAACAACATATCTTTAGTGCTGGATTTCTCTCTCATTCCCTTTTCAACTCCTTTTATGTGTTTTCCCATTAGAATATAAGCTCCTTTGAAGACAATGATGATCTTTTTGCTTGTATATATATATATCCCTAGTGCTTAGAACAGTTCCTTGCACATAATAAGTGCTTAATTAATGCTAATTTCCTTCCTTTATTCCTTTTTCTCCTGCCTATATGGGTATAGCATATAGCTATGTACTGGACCCTCTTTTCTTCTAATTATCTCAGCTCTCATAGCTTCTCCCTCTTTTATGGAAATCATTCCCAGATGTATTTATGCAGCCCCAATCTCTGTCCTGAATCCCATACCCACATTACCAGCTGCCTGTTGAACATAATGTCTAAATGTCTCACAAGCAGCTCAACTATGAAGCCCAAAACTGAACTCACTTTCTTTTCTCATAAACTCTCCCTTCTTGCTAATCTCTCCATTTCTGTCAAAAGCACCAACATCTTTCAAATAGCATTGGTTTGTACCCTAGGAGGAATCTCCAATTTATCTCTGTCTGCACTGTAACTTAGACCATGTTCCCTAGGACTGTGTGCTCTCTGACTACCTCCCAGACCAATGGTCCTGCTTCTCTAGCCCAGTCACTGCCCTTATCAGCAGAGGAAGCAACCTGATAAAGGTATTTTTTTTCCCCTAATATGCCAGCCATCTCTACCAAATGCCTACTGAGTAGGCAGGCCAGATTACCTGAAGCTTCAGAATGCCCTGAGGGAAAGATTGGAGGTAGCTTGTGCCAGACAAGTCAAATCACTGCCACTACTTTGACTACCACCTCCTGCAGGTCTTGAACCCAGGAGCCATAAGAATAGTAATATCTATATAACCACTGGTTTTGTTTCTAGCCTATACCCAATCATTTGGGGGAGCAATTACTGTGGAAAAGAGGCCATTGCCCTTATCAATATCAGCCCCTAATCAACTATCACCAAAATACAACTAAATTCAAGAACCCTGGGAGTGGCAGCATCTCCCAGACCAGTGGTCCTACTTCAAGTTCAGTCTCTGCAGCCATCAGTAGGGGAAGCAACTTCTGTAGAGCTGTAATCTCCTCAGAATCTATAACTCCTGAAAAACAATTTGTGAGTCCAAAGATTCTGTCACTGGAAATGATATTAAGAGATGCATTAGGGGGCAGCTGGGTAGCTCAGTGGATTGAGAGTCAGACCTAGAGATGGGAGGTCCTAGGTTCAAATCTGGCCTCAGACACTTCTCAGCTGTGTGACCTTGGGCAAGTCACTTGACCCCCATTGCCTAGCCTTTACCACTCTTCTGCCTTGGAGCCAATACACAGTATTGACTCCAAGACAGAAGGTAAGGGTTTTAATAAAAAAAAAAAGATGTATTATATCATCTATTTTGCTGCTACACTGTAAGAACCTTGATAGATTTTTCTATATAATTTGTAACTTAAACCTATATGTGTTGTCTTCCCAATTAGAATGTGAGTTCTTTGAGAACAAGGTACTGTTTTTTTTCTATTTGCATTTCTAGCACTTAGCATAGTTTTCACACATAGTAAGTAAGCTCTTAATAAAATATTCATGCATTCATATATCTTGTTGGAAACTGTCATGCCCCAGTCATTTTATTTGTATTGGGATCCTCAGTACCACATTTATTCATCTGGCCAGAGCACTCTCAAACATCAGGATGGAGAAATTTAGAAGCTACTGAATGAAAAATGAGAGCTCCACAGGGTTTACCAGCAAGCTAGTTTGTCTCTAAATAGATAGCATTGAACTCCATCGGAAGTGCAAATGAAGCTTAAGGGGAGACAGGATTCTTGGCTCAATAGGAAGGCAGATAAAATTCTATTTTATGCTGAGGGGAACAACCCAAAGTGCTTCTGTGATGCTCTGGAGACTATGGGCCAAAGACCTATGGTGTATCTCAGTTACTCAGTACTGATGAAACTACTTTGATCAGTCATAAGGACATGATCTTGGAGAGATGAGCTGAACACTTCCATAGTGTTCTCAACAGATTGTCATAAACCAAGGCTGAAGCCAATGGCTCTATACCTCAGGTTGAAGTCATTCCCTTTCTAGCTGAACTTCCAACTGAAGAAAAGGTTTGAATGCCACTAGGCTCCTCTTGTATGGTAAAGCACCTGGTACTGATTCCATTTCGGCAGAGATTTACAAGTTAGGAGGTTCACTGTTCATACAAAAACTGACTGAAATCTGAGTTATATGAAGGGAGGTTATCTCCCAGGAGATCAAGGATGCCTCTATTGGCCGTCTTTATTTTTATTTATTTATTTTTTTATCTTGAGAAAAATATTTTTTCCCTCCCCTTCCCCCAACCCCCTCCCATAGCTGATGTGCAATTCCACTGGGTTTTACATGTTGTTGGTCAGCTTTATAAAGCAAAAGGAAATAGGTTGTCCTGTGACAGTTATAGGAATGGATGTCTCTGTATACATCAATGCCAGCAAGATTCTTACCAGAGTCCTCTTTAATCAGCTGATCTTCACCTAGAAGATGGACAGCTACCTAAGAGTCAGTGTAGCTTCAGAAATGGCTGAGGAACAGTCAATATGATGTTTACTGTCCAACAACTGAAAGAGAAATTCAAGGAGCAGAAGCGAGGTCTGTACACAACATTCATCTATCTGACCAAGGCCTTTGATACAGTCAGTTGTAAGGGCTTATGTAAGGTCATTTGCATAAACAAAATTTGGTTGCATAGAATAGTATTGTTTGCTAATTCCATGATCGCCTGCTAGTTCTGGATGATGGACAGTACTCTCAAGCTTTCCCAATCACCAGTGGAGTGAAGCAGGACTACATGCTTGCTCTCATTCTTTTTAGCATGCAGGATGTTTTCAGTGATGTTATTGGATGCCTTCAATAAGGATGAAAATGGCATCAAGATCAGACACTGCACAGATGGTAAATTATTTAACTTGAAGAGGTAACATGTCCAGACTAAAGTGAAGGGAGAGTTGGTGCTTAACTTTTTGTTCACCGATGATTGTGCACTTAATGCAGCCTCTGAGGCTGAGATGTAGCAGAGTATGGATCAGTTCTCTGTCACCTGCGCTAATTTTGACATGAAAGTTAACACCCTCAAAAAACAGCTGACACCACAACATCTATATGTGGAACCATTGGTTATAGTAAATGGAGAAATTCTGAGTGCTGTGGATAAGTTCACCTACTTTGGCAGTATATGTTCCACGGATTATATAGATGATAAGGGTGATGCATGCAATGTCAGAGCCAGCTCAGTTTTGGGATGCTCTGAAGGAATATGTGGGAAAGAAGAGGTAATAGACCGCCTACCAGACTGAAGTCTACAAAGCTGATGTGCTGGCCTCATTGTTGTGTGTCTGTGAAACCTGGACAGTAAACCAGCAATATGCCAGAGAACTGAATTGCTTCTATTTGAATTGTCTTAGGAAGATTCTGAAGATCACCTGGCAAGATAAGATACTGGACACCGAGGTTCTTTCTCGAGCTGAACTGCCAAGTATTCAGACTACTGAGCTGGTCACATTGTTTGAATGTTAAAAGCACATTTCCCTAAAAGACTATTTTATGGAGAACTCAGACAAGGCAAGCAGTCACATAGAAGTCAGAAGAAGTAACACAAGGACACTTGCAAGGTCTTTTTGAAGAACTTTGGTATTGATTGTGAGATATGGGACACACTGGCACAGAACTGTCCAGCATGGCTTACTTTGAGTGCCACCTCCTATAGGAAACTGTTCCCATATTTCCACCATTGCAAATTTCTTCCCCTCTAGAATAATAATAATAGCTAGTGTTTATTTAACTCTTTAAGGGTTGTAAAGTGCTTCCTTCACAAAAGATAGGATTTGAACGCAGATCTGGGTCATCTACCTGACTGTAGTTATTTTTGTTAACCTGTACCTTCTTTATTAGAATGGATATTAAGTATTGGTTCCAAGGCAGAAGAATGATAAGGACTAGGCAGTTAGTTAATTGTCTTGCCCAGTTAGACAGCTAGTCTGAAGCCAGATTTGAACCTAGACTACTGGTCTCTGGGTGTGGTGCTCTATCAGCACTGAGCCACCTAGCTGCCCCATGTTTTTTTTTTTTTTTTTGATGTATATGCAATTTCCTCCCACTAGACTTGTAAGGTCCCTATGACTGAAGACAATTTCATCTTTACCTTTGTATCACCAGCAACTAGTGTGGTTCTTGGCACAGAATAGGTTCTTAATAAATGCTTTTTGAGTTAAATTGAAATGTTAAGGTGATCTTTTTTGCATGGCTGTGAATCTTATTGAATGAAAAATGTAGTATGTAGAGCCTGGTGTAGTTAAAATAATGTCATCTTACATATCATTTTTTTAAAAGCACTAAGGGATCAATCTTCAGTCAATGAGAAATCAATTCTGGGAGGCCTCATAAATGCTTTTAAATGTGAGGCTTGCTGAGGGTCACCATTTAAATTTTTATCTCATGTTTTATTAGAAAAAGTATTCTTTTGTTTTCATAATTTGCATTGCCTTTTCATTTCTCAACCCCTTCCTTTTTTTTTCCAGAGAGGTACAGAAAGCAGTCAATACTGCTCAAGGGCTCTTCCAGAGATGGTCAGAACTCCTCCAGGATCCTTCTGCAGCAACAAGAGAAGAAGTTGATTGGACCACCAATGAGCTCAGAAATAACTTGCGCAGCATAGAATGGGACCTAGAAGATCTGGATGAAACTATCAATATCCTTTTATTATCTTGTACTGGTGTTAGGCCAATATGTTAATCTTTTTCTAATCATTTTCTTAATTAGGTATTATAATTTTTTTTCCCCATGACCCCATGATTTACTGTTGGTTTTGGATCATAGTACAATCCAAAATGATTGAACAGTCAGCTAAGTAGTTAGTAGAAGTCACATTCATTTACTGTAGATGAAGAACTCTTCTAATTAAATGATCCAGAAAGAATTCTTCATTTTCCTTTTGACTGCTATGAAAAAACTCCATTAAGGAGAGAGAATCCCATACTACTCTCTGTCTATTAATACATATAACTTTTTGAAAAAATAGTACATAATTTGGAAATACAGTGATTTAAAAATACAGATAGTGTCCACTTTAGATCCTATGCACTTATGTAATTATTTTTTACAATATATTCTCCTTATTCATTCCCTATAATAGTAATCAATAGTAGTCATTTATTACACTAAGCTTTGAGGAGTTTTAACCTGAAAAGTGGTATAAAAAGAGCTGCCTTTTAAGGAACATTTCCCTGACTCTTATATTGGGAACTGGAATAATTGTAGGTGGAAAGACAAGCTACCACTATCAGAACAGTACAAATGAGAGGTAAAGATGGCAGAAACTACATGAACTAGAGTTCTCCTATTTGAATTTGGAGGAAAACAGATTCATGATATTTTAGGACAGGTAGAATTGGCTGGATTGTATGTAGGAAAGTGAAGGCATATGAAGAATGCCAAGGCTTCAAGGCTCCATGTCTTCTGAGAATGAATGGTGGTGCCATTAGCCACTCTTCAGTAGAGTAGTCAGGAGAAGGAAGAGAGAGATGAAGTCCTTTGGATAAAATGGACTGAGGCACAAGCAGCCAAACCAGGTGAGCTGAGAAGCTGTAGTACAAATGCAGAACTGAAGATTTAAACATTTTTGAGGACTGAATGAACAGCTGTAAGCCATTTAAAGAGAAATAATGCTTACAAATGGAGAAGCAAACTACTCCAGTATCTTTGCCAAGAAAACTCCAAATGAAGTTGTAATGAATCAGACCTAACTGAAGGGATTGAACAACAACAACAAAAATGATGAAAGCCACAGATTATATAAGATTATATAAGGATAAAAAGGTATCAAAAGAGAAGAGATTTGATGATAAAACTTTAGAGAACATCTATACTTAGGAATAGGGTAGAGAAAGGCCCAGAAAGGAAACAAAGGAGAGAGATAGTAGAATATTCAATATAGTGAAGCATCACACAAGCCAAAGAATAAAGAGGATGGGGGTAGGCAGTAGTGTCCTAGCATTGAAAAGAAACATCCCTTTCTCTCCATGAACACAGTGCCCATCATGGTACATGCTCCTATACCTTGCACCCAACCTGTTTACAGAAGTCTGATAGCTGATCTGTTTGCCTCAAGTCCCTTGCCATGCCAGTCTATCTTTCACTTATCTGCCAAAGGGATCTTCCTGAAATTTTAAGTCTGACCCCCATTAATCCTCTACTCAGTTAAACTCTTTTGGCCTTTGTTACCTCCAGGATATGATCTTTTATTTGACTTTCAAAGCCCTTCACAGCCTGTCCCCATGCTTTCTTTCCAGTCTTCTTACATATCAGGCCCTGTTCTGACACTACCACTTAGTAACACTGGATGTCTTGTGGTTCCTCAAGCACAGTACTACATCTCTAGTCTCTGTGTTTACACTGGTTATCATCTCCCCACCTGAAATGCTCTTCCTCCTCATCTTTACCTCTTGGTTTCCTAGGTATCCTTCAATTCAAATCATTCCTCCTGAAAGAGTACTTTCCTGGTTCCCACCATTGCTAGTGCCTTTCCTCTAAGTCTACTTCCTGTTTATATTCTGTATGGATATACGTTGTTTACATGTTATCCCCCATTCAAATGTGAGCTCCTAGTGGGCCAGGGACACTTTTTGTCTTTCTTTGTATATTTAGCTCTTAGCACAAGAATTGACACATAGTAGGTGCTTAATAAATGGTAGTTGACTGATAAGGACCCAGAAAAGGTGATTAGGAAGTCACTGATAATCTTTAGAGAGCAATTTCATTAGAACACAATGAATGGGAGAAGTAGAAGCTATTTAAGGAATGAGTGGTAGAAAGGAAATAATGGAGATAGTAGCTTAACTTTATTCTTTTTATTCCCCCAACCCTAACCCCAGCATATTTGTAGCCTCAGAGGAGGTTCCCTGGGGACAGTAATACATTGAAAAATGTAAAATACTCAGTTGATGGATCAGAGTTCCTAGAGTAGAGGTAAATGAGTTTTTGCCTTATCAGGAAGAAAAAATGGTTCTATTTGAGACAGAAAGGACATAGGTTAGATTTTAAAGATAGAAAAGAGAGAAGTTAATGGTGCTTTAAGATTGTTTTAATCTCAGTAAGATTGAGAAAGGGGCGGGGTTTAATTTAGAAATTAGCTTATTTTTTTTCAAGTGAGGAAAGTATTGATAGGGTTGGGGGCTTATTTTTAGCAGCTGTTGGGAGTAAGCAAAGGTTGAATAAAACAGTTAATAAACAGTAGTGATACCCAAATAGAGTTGAAGAGTCTACATCTAGATAACATTTTCCTTACAGTTTTGTAATGCAGAGTAGCACAAAAATTAGCTTTGCTTCAGAAGTAAGGAGAGTGATAAGAAATTTTGGTTTAGCTATGTGAACTCATTAACTTATAGAACCCATTTAACATGGCTGATTCACTTTTTTCTAGCAAAGTGTAGCAGAGAAATTGGATGGTGGAATTGAGTATTATTGGCTATTGGTAAGGTGGGTAAAATGAAAATTTAGAGGGCAAGAAATGCTAGGATGCTCGTAAGAGCATTGCTTATAATGGCTGCTCATAGAGGCCAAGCCAGGCCAAGTAGTGTAATGTAACCAGAAGCAGTGTGAAGTAGGAGAATGAGGGGAATCAATTAATTTGTATATAGATGAAGGTGAAAAGTAGGTTTAATAAGAGAGAATGAATGAGGAAGGAAGGATGATATATATGAAGACGGAAATTAAAGAAACAATGAAAATCATCTTAATTTGTCTTCCTCCTATTTAATATGACAAATTGCTATTCAGCTAAATTACATAATGTTAAAAGATTCCACAGTGTCATTTTAATGTGCTTTTTTTCCCCAGTAGGAAGCTATAGTATTTTTTTAAACCTTTACCTTCAGTTTTAGAATCAATACTATTTATTGGTTCCAAGGCAGAAAGTGGTAAGGGCCTTGCTCAGGGTCACAGAACCAAGAAGTGTCTGAGGCCAGATCTGAACCCAGATTTCTCTTTTCCTTTTTTTAAGGGATTTAGGAATTCTTGCTTGGGGTGTGGACAGAAAAGTTTGAAAATCACTGGCATAGATTGATTACATTTTCAAAAAGTTTGAGCTTAATTCCATCAAATTTATTCATGTGAGAGATTGCTTACATTAAAAAATAAGAGGAGGTGCCTCAGTGGATTGAGAACCAGACCTAGAGACTGGGAAGTCCTAGGTTCAAATCAGGCCCCAGACCTGTCCTAACTATATGACCCTGGGCAAGTCACTTGATCCCCATTCCCTAACCCTTACCACTCTTCTGCCTTAGAACCAATATACAGTATTGATTCTAAGACGGAAGGTAAGGGTTATAAAAAAATTTTTTTTAAATAAGATATTGAATTTGTATAGAGTTTTGATGACAATTAAATTACTTTATCTTGACTTGTTCATCTACGCATAGTTGAAGCAAATCCTCGAAAATTCAACCTTGATGCAACTGAGCTGGGTGTAAGAAAAGCCTTCATTACAAGCACACGGCAAGTTGTCAGGGTAAGGAACATGATCTTGTTCTTTTGTGTTAGAAACAGCCAATTTCTTGAATACCTTTCTCTCAGACAAAAGCTAATAGTTCTAGATCTGAAATCTCTCTTCTTTTTGAACCAAATTACTAACAAATATTAATTTTCTAGGTATGTTTCTTTGACAAAAAGGTCATCTGTTTTTAGTGTAGTCAGATTTATTTCCTGGAACAGAGAAGAGATTATCGCTAATGATGAATCTGCTAGCTATGGAAAGTTTCCTTTAAGGAAGCCTTTTTCTTTCCATCCCCTACTTTTTGGAACAATAGAAATATGGACTGTGGAAACCACAGTTGTTTTCTGGGTTAAGTGAAAATTTACATTTCTGTTGTTGAAGACTAACTGGTTTTCTTTTTTAATGGTAACTTTTCCCTCTGGCTAAATTATTTTTGGAATCTATATTAGAGACATTTGTATTCACAATTCTTCATCATTGTTTAGAGAAGTTATTTTAGACCAGTAGTCAGTAAATAGGTAGAGTAAAACAGTGAGCCAACAGAACAGTTTAGTCTAGATTTACTAATTTGGCTAAGGCCATTTTGGGGTCATAATTAGAAGTAGAATTATTAATTTTCTGACTTCTTTGCCTGCCACTAGGAAAAATCTCATCTTCACATTTTTAAGTCTTTTTACTCAAATCATGATTTCAAAATGTTAGCATCCCATATGAGTTGATATCTAAATTTCATATATTAAATCTGTTACTAAATTGTTTAGTTTTTGTAGTGGAAGAAGAACATTTTTGAGACTTCCATCCAGTTTAACTTTGTGGATCTCATTCATAAGGAGACAGCGTGATATAGAGCAGCAGATTTGGAGACAAGTTCTAGCTCTCCACTTTACAATCAATATGACTTCAAAGGGCAGGTTACTCTGCCATTATATTTGTTTCCTCATTTATGAAATTAAAGTCTTCATTTAGATGAAGGCTTTTTCACTAAGACCTTTTCCCACTTTCCAATTCTTGATTCCATAATTTCTCAGAGATTTGACCTAGGAAATTATATATGTTGATAATGGGAATATCAGCATTGCCTATTTGTCAGTGCTTTTATTTAAGATGATAAAGAAAGGTTTTACAATGTTGTGTGTAGTAGTAAGATAACTGGGCCAGGAATCAAGCAACTTAGGTCTAAATTTCTTAGCTTTGCCATATAGCCATGTGATGTGAGGGAAGTCATTGAAACTTTCTGGAGTCTCATTGTCCTCATCTGTCTGATGAGAGCAGGCTATGCCTAATCTTCTCCGGGATCCTTTCCAACTATGACTTTGTCTGACTGTTTCATAAAAAGATTTCAGTATGATTGTTGAAAAAACCTTGGGCTAACCCAGGAATTATTTTGTCAAGGTATGTTGTGCTATAATGATAAAAAAGATGTTTTTAGTTTGGGCCTTGATGACATTAGGTATTGCAAATCATGCAATACAAAATTTTTATGTTAGTGGTGACTTATTTGTATTAGTATATCATAACTTACAGTATATCAACCCAAATGTCATTTATCAATGTGTTTGTTATTCTGTGCAAAAGAAAACTACATTTTCATTTGGGGTTGACAACTTCTTTATTGCTGAGTGTAAACTTTGTAGTAAAACAGGAGATGAATGATTGTGGATCAGAACTGAGATTTTTCATATAGATTCAAAAAGTCATGTTGGTTTTGGAATATGTAGTGACATTGACTTTAATTCCAGACTTCAAATTTAGGTGAAACAAAAACTTAGTAGCTGAACTTTAGAGGAAGCTAGGGATTCCTGTGAGATAAGGGTAATGAGGCGGCAGTGCTTTTTAGATTTGGAGGACCATTTGTGTAAAAGCACATAGATTGAAGGTTTATGTATGTCCTCTATAAGATGTAGCCAATACCTAATTTGATTGAAAAAGAATAATATTCAGCAAGACTAGAAAGGTACAGTAGGAGCCATATTGAGAAGATTTAGAATACTTCACTGAAGATCTCCTTAAAACTACAGGAAGTAGGGAAGCATTGGAGAATTCTGAGGAGCAAAACTGTACACAGAAAAATATTTTAATATTTTCAGGAGGTAGACTTTGTGGTTGAGTGGTACATTAATTTTTCTCTACACAAAATCATTTATGCTACAGCCCACTTTGGAGAGGGGATATACTATTAAGTTTTTGTAAATTTATTAATAATCAAGTTTCCTTTTTTAAAAAAGGAATTGCTTTCTCTGTGTATTGTAAAGGAGTAGATTAAACGTTAGGCATACTCAACTTTTTTGTTTTAAAAGACAGGCAGACTATTTTATTGATATAGTCTATCCTATTCACAAAATAATTGTGAATGACCTAAATTTTGGTTCATAAATTTCAGTTGGAACTAATGAGTTTTTCTTTCTTTTTCACCCTTTAATTCTGTTCCACTACATAGGAAATGAAGGATCAAATGTCAAGTTCATCAGTACAGGCATTAGCTGAAAGAAAAAATAGACAGGTAAGAAAAAATTTATATAGTATCCCAAAGTAGGTGAATTTTGGGGTATTCATCAGTAGCTGCTGATTTAATGCTGTTTTTAATGTTTTCTAAGAGTGGAAGCATCTGTGTAAATTAATACCTTGGTAATTTTTATAAAATTCCTTCAGAGTTTCACAATCAGCCTTATATGTTGGTATTAAAACCTTTGGGAGAATTTGACACACTTGTGTTAAGTGAAATGGTCTTCCCCCAGGAAGCACTATTTTAAAGATATATCTTTGTATCTATCTTTCTACCCCTCTTTGAAGGGGGGTTGGGGAGGGAAGATTGAGAGTATGAATGGTTACATATACTTTTAGATTGAGGCAATAAATAGGTTGTCTGAGCTGCCTTCTCCCTCTTGTAACAAAACCACAAACATAAATTTTTTTTTTTTAACAAAAACACATGTACACACACACTTCCTACTCAGCTTGTTAGATGGGTGGGAGTGTGTGTGTGTGTGTGTTTCCTAAATGAAAGCGATAGGGGAAAAAAGGATATCAATACAAATGAAAAGTTTAAAGGAGGCTTTGTAAATATATATTTATGTATACATATATAAATGTCTCCTTTAGTTTATAAAGTAGAACCTTTTATAGCTCCATAAAGACTGGTGCCATTTTGTATGCTCTCAAAATGTGACAAATGTACTCGAGGCTTAATTTTGGGGGGCAGGATTATATTTTCTGAATGCTGTCACATATATTATGTATTTCTATGAATTTTAAGGAATACTTTGCCCAGGACTAGGAACTGCAGAGATTAGTGACAAGATATATCATTTGATTTAAATGATTTGCCTTAAATCTGTCATAAAAGACTAATTGAAAGTAAAATAGTCCTTATGACAGCTTCTTGATTCTCAAAGTTTTATTTGAGCTGAATTGACCTTTTTAGAACAACTACTTAAAATTTTAATTCATTCATTTATTTTGTAGTATAAAAATCAATTTTTCAAGATACTTATTATTCTTCCTGTCTTCCTTAACATGCCCTCAGTTTTTCTCGTAAGCTCTGGGCAGCTCTTGAAGAATCTAGTAAATAATTATAACCAGGCTATTTTGGAAGTTCTGCTTTCATTTTGTTTTTTATTTTAGTATCATATTAGAGGGAGTTGAATACCTGAAACAGTTGAGATGATGGTAGGCCACATATATATTCTTTTAGTTATACTTCATTTAAGTTTTGTCTTAGTTCAGTAACCTTTTTTACAAAGTCTCGGAAGAGTCACCTTTAGCTTTTAGAGAAATAGGAAAAAAATAATCTGAATCTTCACTACTCTACAAGGTTGTATGTTAGTTGTCTCATATTCAAAAGCTATTCTTAGTTTGTAGTTTTATTGTAGTCTTGCTTCAGGGAATTGAAAAAGAGTACCATTATGTATTTTTAAAAAATAAATGGTTGCTGTATGTTTTGGGAACATGACCAGTGCAGGGCTCTATTTTACCTAATGATGCATACTTGTTACAAATGTTTTCTTTTTTTCTCCCCAGTAGTGTAGTATAGGAGAAAAAATCAACTATTGTTAGTTGAAAAAAATTTTTAAAGATAAGCTGACCCTGGGAAACAAAAGTTAAATTAAAGGATATATTTGTAGGTTACCTTTCCTAGCATGCATTAACAATTTGGTAAACTAATTGATCCCTATTTTTTGTCAAATTTGAGAAAAAAGAGCTAAAGTTGGTTCTAAAAATATGGGGAAGTAGTCAGAGTTTACCTTCAGACTTTGCCCTTTCCTAAATGTGCTTTTCTTTACCTCTTCTCTCTTTTCCATTTTTTATCCTCACCCCTTAGGTGGATATAGCCACAGGCTATTCCCTGGCTTCTGTATTCCTTTCAGGCCAGCCTTACTGTGGATCTATTTTTTTTTCTTTCCTATAAAAACTTGTCCTGAGCTGTCACATTCATAGAATCTGATAAATTATTTCACATTAAAGAGTTACTCCAGCCAGGTGATGTCACGAAAAAACCCAAAATGAATCCCAAAAGACCTCAGTCTTAAGAGAACACAAGTCCCCCACCCACTGTCTGAAAGAACAAAAGGTCAAGAATACCTAGGGAATTCATGGGGGGGGGGAGGGAATGAAGATAAAAAACCTACCTTTACCAGATCTTAAACTATACTATAAAGTGGTAATCATCAAAACAATCTTGTGCTGACTAAAATATAGAGTAGTGGACCAACAGAATAGTTTAGGAAATCAACACACTGTAAGTAGTTAATAATTTATAATAAACTAGTGTTTGATAAATCCAAAGATCCAAGTTGTTAGGGGAAGAACTTATTATTTGATAAAAATTGCTGGGAAAACTAGAAAACAGTATGACAGAAACTAGGAATAAAGGGTGATGGCAAAAACAAATTAAGGGTATATGGAAAAGTATACTTGTCAGACTTCCAGATAAGGGGAAACATTTATGCTTAAACAAGACATAAAGAATATTATGAAAAATGAAATGGACAATTTTGATTACATTAAGTCAAAATTGTTTATTTCAGGACTCTGCACAAACAAAATCAATGTAACAGGAATTGGGGGAAATAACAAATTGGGGGAAAGGCTTTATTGCAACTGAGCTAAATTTATTAGAATACAAAGCTATGTATAGTCATATGAGGAAATGCTCCAAATCACTATTGATTAGAAAAATGAAAATTAAATGACTCTGAGAGGTCACTTCATACCTATCAGAGTGGCTAACGTGACCAAAAAGAAAAGTGTTAAATGTTGGAGGGCATGTGGAAAAATGGGGACACTAATGGAACTGTAAATTGGTACAACTATTTTGGTGGAATTGTAAATTGATACAACTGTTTTGGGGAGCAATTTGGAACCACACTCAAAGGGCTATAAAACTATGCCTCCCCTTTGCTCCAGTAATCCTACTAATAAGTCTGTATCCTAGGGATCAAAGACAACAGGAAAAGACCTACTTGTACAAAACAATATTTTTAGCCACGTTTTTTGTAGTGGCAAAGAATTGGAAACTGAGGGGGTGTCCATCAATTAGGAACTATCCATCAGTGGCTGAACTAGCTGTGGTATATGGTTGTAATGGAAAACTGTTGTGCAATAAGAAATGATGAACAGGATGCATTCAGAAAAACCTGGAAAGATTTGTATGAATTGATGCAAAGTGAAGTGAGCAGAACCAGGAGATTGTTGTACACAGTAATAGAAATATTACTCCAATTGCCGTGAAAGACTAAATTGTTATCAGCAAAATAAGGTTCCAAGATAACCCCAAAGGATCCATGATTTTAAAAAACCAAACCATTATCCACAGCCAAAGAAGGAACTGTTGGAGTCTGTCAGACTATTTACTACCTTAGGGGGAGGGAGAGAGAATCTGAATTGCAGAATGCCAGAAAATAATTGTCAATAATTATTGTTACATGTAATTGAAAAAAAATAATTTAAAAAATATACAGTCCCTGCTCTTCTCCCCTATGCCCCAGCCATGTGGAAACTGGCTCCAATATATTAGAAACCTTTAGCCTCTTTCTATCAGACTTTTCACCTAAACTAGGAGTAAAGTTCCTTAAATCCTAATGGGAATTGTTTGGGTAGAAATGGACAGAGTTAAACACAGGTTTAACTTTTTTTTTTTTTAATTCTAATTGTCCATCTTGTGAAGCAAGTATCTAAGCTTTCTGATAGCCCTGCCATGCTTCAAGGCCTTAGGTTGTAACCCTTCCTTCTGACCCAGAATTTGGAACTCTGGACTCTTACCTAGTTTCCCCTGTATCCTTGGCTTTCTCTGCATTTCAATCCCTTGAATAGTTGGTTTTCTGAGACTAGAATTTACCTGGCCATTAGCCTCTAACAATTCTAGCCTTTAGACTGTCCATTTGTCTTGGATGTTCCTCTTCTCCAACCTTGTCTTACTAATATCTTACTCATTCTAGTCAATAAATATGAACTTGGCTCTAAATTTATCCCCCCAAATTTCAGTTTCCATGCAGGACAAATGAGGGATTTGTTGCAGAAAACCTGATCCTCCAAAATGAATTGACTCCTTTAGTGTCCAAAATTGCAGCCCACTGCAAGCAAATCTGACCTGTGCCTGCTCTAACAATGCTTTGTTATTTTGATTCATGAGCTGGAAAGTTCCGAGAGAAGTTTGAAGGAGACCTAGCAATGTGCCTTAGCTCCCGATCAAAGGGTTTCCCCAGTGATTCAATCTAGACATGCTTTTTATTAAATCTAATAGTGGGCATTGTGGCTCTTTGGGCTGCCACTGGTATATTCTGGAGTTAAGGCCCTTCTTTTATTACTATCTTCCTTCATTGATTAATTCAGTAATGTCTTTATCAGTATCCTCCTAGAAGAAATAGCTAATCAGAAGATTCAGTGGCTATGTCATTAAATGGGTTTTTCTTCTCAACTTTCCTGTAGGGTAAGATAGAATTCGATACCCCAGTGGATCTAAATGTGCTTCTCTCTCAGAGTTGATTCCACTGAGAGTAAGGTTTAAGAATTACCTATTAGCATTCCCTTCCTCTCCTTATAATAGTATTCTTCCCTTCCCCCTCCTGTGCTTCTCTTTATTTGGCATAATTTATCCTATTATGAGGTCCTGGACTCATACTGGGTCACCCCCTAGGCCAATGCACTGGAATGATGTTGCCAAGTGATAGCTTTGCTACCCACTGTCCAGTTCTGGACAGTAAGAAGGAGACCTATCAAAGAGTAGCTTTCCCTAATAGGAAGACTTTGGGTGGTGTACCAAGAAAGAAAGTTCAAAAGTCAGCAGCAGCAGTGTTGTGGCTCAGACTCCAAGCTCAGAAGAGGGTCTTACTTCCAGCATCTAGCCCAACTTGCAGAGGAATTACCAGGGCAAGAAATTTGGACAAAAGGAGTGCCTACAATTCTTCCACTTTTAGCCAACAAGGCTTTCCAGCTGCCCAGTAGCAGTGAAATCTAATAGTAGTCTCCTCTTGCACACTCCCAAATTCAGGTCAGGAACTTGCAGAGCTCAGAGCAGGGGATGAGCAATCAGACTTGGCCTTGCATTATACCATTTTGGAAGTACCAATGATTTATAAGGCCCAGCTTTTCTTTAAGATCCTGGAATATAATAACCTAAGAAAACAGCAACAAGGCCAGCCCAGACCCCTCCAGAAGTGTTGCAGATCTTAACCCTAATATCAAGTCTTAAAGAGTCAGGAAGAATAGGCAAACACAAAAAATACCCTATCGAGCTATTATTGGTGGAATGATTGCTCAAGACACAAATGCAGAAGAGAAACTCTAACCCATATACAAGAAGTGCATCTGAGAAATACACATCTTGGGCACAAAGCTAACTAGAATTCCTGGAAGAGATGAAGCAATAATTTTTTTTTCAAGAGTTTACAGATGTTTTTATAAATGGAATGAGAATGTGTTAGGAAAAAAATTTGAAAAGAAATTTCTATGTAGGGAAGAATTAGAAAGAGAATTAATAGTTTGGTGCAACAGGTACAAAATCTCACCCAAACAGCAAACTCCCTGAAAATTTAGTGGACCGAGTAGAAGATTTCATGAGGCATAAAGAAAATATCAAAACTAAGTCAAAAGGAAGGAAAATGTAAAATCTCTCATAGTAAAAAAAAAAACAAAAACATATGACCTGGAAAACAGATCAAGGAGAAAAAAATAATCACTAGGCTACATGAGAGAAGCTAGGTGGCAAAAAGTCAAGAAGACATCTTTTTGAGTTCAAATCTGGCCTCACACTAACTATGACCCTGGGCAAGTTATTTAACTATATTTGCCTCAGTGTCCTCATCTGTAAAATGAGCTGGAGAAGGAAATGTCAAAACACTACAGTATCTGTGCCACAAAAACCCCAAATGAGAGTTTTTCAAAAAAGAGTTGGGCATGACTGAATGACAGCAAAGATTATGTGAACTTCAGGTCCAACACATTTCAAGAAATCTTAAAAGAAAACTGCCTAGGTCTCTTAGAACCAGTGGACAAAGTAGAAAAGGAATTCACCAGTCATCTCCTGAAAGAAATTACCAAATGAAAACTCCCAAGAACATCACAGCCAAAATCCAGAGTTTCCAAGTCAAAGAAAAATACAAGCAGGAAAAAAAAATTCAAGTACCAAGAGCCATAATCAAAATCACACATGATTTAGTAATTACCACTCTAAAGCAGCAAACTTAGGATATCAGTATTCCAGAAAGTAAAAAATATGGGCTTGAAGCTAAGAATAATTCACTCAGCAAAACTAAGTATAATGATAAAAGGGGGTAGAGAAGGAAATAGCCCTTTAATGAAATAGACTTCCAAACATTACTTATGAAAAGTTTAGAGCTTTGAGAAACTTTGCAAAACAAACATAGCAATGAAGAACAGCATTAAAAAATGAATGATGGTAAAAGACTAAACAAGAATAAACATCTTACATTCATATATAGGAGATGATGTATTGTCCCCTCTGAATCTTTTCATCATTAGGGCTCATAGAGGGAGTCCACTTCGACAAAGCCTGATGATGGTTCTATTATGTCTTGATGATCTTAATAATGGAAAGAGAGATGAGGAATATAGTAGGGGAGAGGAGAAGAAGGGAAAAGAAGATTAGAGAAAATTACTATATATAGCACAAAAGTAGTTATCTGTACAGACCAAGGGGAAGAAGGTAGAGAGGAGTGGCAGATAATTGAACCTCACTCTCATCTGGACTGTTCTAAAGAAGGAAGAATATGCTATAAAGATTAATTTCACTTGACAGGTAAATAGGAGCAAAAGAGGAAGAAGTGGGAAGGGAGAAGTAGAGAGAATTAAGGGAAGGATTAGCCTAAGTAAAACAAACAAGGTATGTACAAAAATTTTTATAATTGTTTTTGAGGTGGCAAAGTATGGGAATCAGAGTGCCCATAAATTGGAGAATGAATGAACTACTTATAGTTTACAAATGAACTTTGTGGAATAACCAATCAGGAATCCAGAGGACTAAAAAAAAAAAATAGACTGCACACCTCCTGATAAAGAAGTAAGGGACTCAGACATATTTTTTTGGATGTGGCCATTGTAGAAATGTGTTTTGATTGACTCTGTATATTTGTAAAGGGTTTTGTTTTTTCTTGTGTTCTCAGTTGTGGGATACAGGAGTTTTGGTGGGAGGGGTAAGGATAAAAAAGAATTATGAAAGTTCCTGATAATGGCAACAAGTTTTATTGGGGCAGAGACCTGAAAGCATTCCATTCAAGATGGTTTCTAGAGCTCTATGACACACTAACAGTTCCTGGATATATAATCTTTCTGTTCTATTTTGACTTGTCTCAATCTTGTTTGCCTAGGCCCTGCTAGGAGAAAGTGGTGGTCAGAGTTGGAGTGCTGGGACAGATAAGTATGGCCGCCTTGATCGAGAGCTGCAGCGAGCTAATGCACACTTCATTGAGGAACAGCAGGCCCAGCAACAGGTGAATGGCCAAAGAGCCTCCAGGTTAATTGAGAAATGGGAAGAATGAATGCTGACAAGATCCCACTTGGCTTCCTCTAATTAATAACCACCCTGTTTGCCATCTTAATCACAAGTGAACTTCTGACACGGTTTTTTCTTAGGGTTGGTGATACTGTTTTCTTGATGTATAATGGTAGTTATATTGTATAATGCTTCTTTAGTGTGTTACTCTGTTTCAAGAGGACTGGGATTGCTTATAGCTCTTTTGAAAAGCAGACCAGACATCCAGAAATAAGAGACAAGGCTGTGCATTTAAAAAAGAAAACCTCCTTCATAACCCTCGCTCAGCTTCTGCAGCTATTTGTTCATTTTGACAAAGGCACTCTTAGAAAAATTGAGTTCTTGTTTCTTTATTGAAAAGCTCTACATTGGTTCCATTGTGTATACAAATGATAGACCTTTTAAGGGGGTAGAAAGAGAGGAGAGACAAGAAATAGAAGAAAAGTTGACCTCACTATCCATTTTCTTTCTTTTTACAATGCAGTTATATGCTTAGGAAAATTTTATAGCTAGTGTGTCAGATATGGATTACACTTACATTTCAAAGATTCTTTCTTAATTTGTGTTGTACATAAACACACACACATGAATTATAGGGTGATTTATTTGTTAGTCGTTAATGACTTAACCACTTTAGATATTTGACTTAGTTTGATTATCATCAAACTGATAAGAGACAAGTATGGAAAAGATTGTTTATAAAATGAAAAAACATGGGCAGCTGGGTGGCTAAGTGGATTGAGAGCCAGGCCTAGAGATGGGAGGTCCTAGGTTCAAATCTGGCCTCAGACACTTCCTAGCTGTGTGGCCCTGGGCAAGTCACTTGACCCCCATTGCCCAGCCTTTATTGCTCATAATAAAATAAAATGTGAAAACAAATAAAGGGTGTCATTACAACATATATCCGTGGTGGCACCAATAGTTTGTCCCTAAAGAAGAGGGGAAATGCTTTGTTTGCAGTTATGACCACACTAAGGTATTAAAATCTTGGATTTACTCTGTAATAATTGTCCCCTCATTCTAGCATTGCTTGAGAACATTCATCTAGCAAGGGGATACTTCTTCCCCATGCCCCTGTGCTTCAGTGATACTTCATAGTAATGTTTAAGCTCTACAATTAGACTCCTAACTTGCTTCAGCCCACTGTCAGAAGTCTTTCTTGTTTAGGTCCTGCTGATTTGGTCCCATGCCATAGGGTTAAGCAGATGATATGGGTAGCCCGACAGTCCAGCCTTTGGACTCATGAATTCCTGGGAAAGAGATTTGGACCCCTGATCTCTAGTCTTTGCTTTTAAACTTCATTCTTCTAAGTTTGGTAGAACAGCTAGCAGCTACTAGAGGGTTGGACTCAAGACCGGGTTAAGAGAGGTTTTAATTGGTTTAACTGGCTTTAATTAATTAACTGATTTAATTGGCCCTAGTTGATTGTGGAGCAGCAGGATGAGCAGTTGGAGCTGGTCTCTGGCAGCATTGGGGTGCTGAAGAACATGTCACAGCGCATTGGTGGTGAGCTGGAGGAGCAGGCAGTGTGAGTATTGAGAAATAATTCTACTGGGGGGAGGTGGTGGTTGAGAAAAGCCATTCTCCAATGAGATGGGGAAGCAATGACTGGCACGTTCTTAGCAGATTATGTTAACAGATACTTTATATTTAGTCTTTTGCTTAGGAGCAACTGCTGCTAAAATGGAGCTAATGGAAAACTTACAACATTCAACAACCAAAAACATTTATCTGATTTCAGCATTTTTTAAAATACCATTAGAAAATAGTTGATCTTACATGACCTAGACCTAGAGAGAATAATGTAAGCCAATTAGAAAATAGTATATGTGTATATATATACATATATACATACATATATGTGTGTATATATATATATTGCCTATCAGATTTATGGATAGGAAAAGAATTTATGAATTAATAAGAGATAACATGATAAGATGCAAAATGGATCATTTTGATTCTATTAAATTTAAAAGTGTTTGTACAAATAAAAGAGCTGTTGGTGGAACTGTGAACTGATGCAACTATTTTGGAAAGCAATTTGGAATTATGTCCAAAGAGTTATAAAACTCTATACCTTTTGATCCAGCACTACTATTATCAGATCTGTTTCCTAAGATGATCAAGGAAAAAGGAAAATATCTTATACATTCCAAAAATACATCACAGTTATCTTTGTGGTAACAAAGAACGGAAAACGAAGGGAATGTCCATCGATTGGGGAATGGCTAAACAAATTGTGGCGTATGGTTGTGATACTACTTTGAGGTAAGAATATGTGCAGGTTAATTAAAAATAAACATGAAAAGACCTACATGAAATTATGAAGAGTAAAACAAGCAGAACCAAGAGAATATTATACATAGCAACAGAAATACTGTTTAAAGAATGGCTTGTATATGTCCACCTCCAGAGAAAGAACTGGAAAATAGAAACAAGCAAGACATAGTTTTATCTATACTTATATTTTATGTCAAATGATGCTTTTTCTAATTCGGGGAGCAGAGGGAAGAGATACCTGGAAACTTTTTAATGTAACAAACAAGTAAATTTTTTTCAAGGAAAGGGGAAAAAAAAGTTGGTTCTTCATAATCTCCATGTACATAGCTGGGGAGCTGGAAGGAGACCTTTTAGATCATCTGACCCAGCCTCTTCATTTTAGAGATGAAAAAACTGTTGGCCACCCAGAGGCAAACAAGCTCGAAGCTCCTTACATGAGATACAGAAATGTTACTCTTTCTCCTCTACCATGCAGCCTTCTTTATTCAGGAAGCATCTGTAAAATTCCTACTGTGTGCTGGACATGGTACACAAGATTCTAGATATAGGAAAGAAAAAAATCAAAGAATGAGCCCGTGTCTTCAAGAAAGCCTGCAAGCTGTTGAGAGGAAATAATATGAACTGTGAAAGTAAACAAAATATATCCCAAGTAATTTCTAAGGGAGGAAAAGTGGGATGGAAAGGGGGTTAGCATCTTGGGAGGACAGGAAGGCCTCTTGTTGGAATTGATAATTTGAGCTGACATTTGGTGAAGTTAAGAGCCTTTCCATTTGAAATGAGAGAATGACCAATCATTATGGGGGGACATTGGGTCCAAAGGTGTAGCATGAGGAGATGGGATGTTATATGTGAGAAATAGACAGTAATTGTGGAAGGTAGGCGAGGACTATATTGTGAAGGACTTTAAATGTCAAACAGAGGAATTGGTATTGGATCCTAATGACAATGGAAGGCTAGTGGAGTTTCTGGAGCAAGTCTCAGAACTGAGTTTAAAGAAAAGCTCCTTCTCCCCCTTCCTTCCCTCTTTCCCATCCAGCTACCACCCTAATTCAGACCTTCCTCACTTCTCACCATCTCTTCCAGACTGTCTTCCCCATCAGATACCACGCACTTACTTTTTTATTGATAGATTTTCTTTTATATCACCTAAATCTCTCCTCCCTTCTTCCAGAATACATTCCATGACAGATTTTTTTTTTAAACGGAAGAGAAAAATCTACAGCATATCAAAAAGGTCTAAAAATATGTTTAGTGTTCCATACCTGGGGATTTTCCCACATTTATAAAGGAGTTGGGGGGAAAGTGGCTTTTCATGTCTTTTCTTCAGCGCTGTTCTTGTTTATTCTTTGTTAAATAGTCTCTTTCATTTACATTGTGCTTATTGTTCTGTTTTAAATTGTTGTCATTGTATGCCTTTTTTTCTTAGCTCTGTGTCAGTTCATGTAAGTCTTTCATGCTTCTCTGGAGTCATAATCGTAATTTCTTAGAGTAATATTCCATCTGTATTCCTGCAACACAATTTCCCTTCCCAATTGGCAGGCAGCAACTTTGTTTCCCACTCTTTGGCACCACAAAGTACTGTTATAAATATTTTGTTATATATGGGAATTTTCTTCTTAATGATCTCCTTGAAATATTGGCCTAGAAGTGGAACAACTAGGACAAAGGGTATAGACTGCAATTGCCAATGGTTTCTTTTTTTTTTTCTTTAAAAATTTCTTGAAATCCTTACTAAAAAAACTGAGTATCAGTTCCAAGGCAGAAGAGTGGCAAAGGATAGGCAATTGGAGTTAAGTTACTTGCTCAGGATCACATAGTTAGGAAGTATCTAAGGCCAGATTTCAACTCAGGACCCCCTATCAATCCTCATCCTTTTTTTTTTTAAACCCTTACCTTCTATCTTAGAATCATTACTGTGTATTGGTTCTACCGCAGGAGAGTGGTAAGGGTTGGGCAATGGGGGGTCAAGTGACTTGCCCAGGGTCACACAGCTAGAAAGTGTCTGAGGCCAGGTTTGAACCCAGGACCTCTCCCAGCTCTGGGCCTGACTTAACCCTTCTTGACCTTTACAAGCTACAGCCTTTGACATTGTTGATCATCCACTTTTCTTTGATAATTCTCTGCTCTCTAGGTTTTTACTTTTTTTCTCTCTCTTTCCTAGTTTTCCCCCAAAACCATCTGAGCATTTCTTCTGAATCTCCTTCACTAAATTTTCATCCAGATTGTGTCTCCTGCCCTAGGATGTCCCTCAAAACTCTGATCTAGGCCCTTCTCTTTTTCCTTCATAACTATTTTTCTTAGTGTTTCTCATCAGCTTCTATGAATTTAATCGATGCTCCAAACTATTTATCCATCCCATACCTCTCTCCTGACCTGTAGTCTTGGAATCTCCAGCAGCCTGTTGAACACCTCAAAGTGAGTGCTACAAAAATGTCTCAAGCTCAACATGTTCAAAATTGAACTTGTCTTCCCCTGCCCTTCTTTATCACTTCCCCAATCCTCTCCTGACCTTGACTTCCTTATTACCATTGAGAGCCCCATCATTCTCCCTAGGCCCAGACTCACAACTGAGTATCATGCTCGATTCCTCACTCTTTTTTACCTTCCCCCCATCTAATTTTTGCCCTGTCCTTTTGCGCCATCTCCTATTTGCCCTCTTTCTTCTCTGATACTGCCGCCCCTCTAGTACAGGTGCTCCTTACCTCAGATGAACTTCAAACAAACAAACAAACAAAAAACCCATACCTCCAGTCTTGGAATCAATACTGTGTATTGGTTCCAAGGCTGAAGAGTGGTAAGGACTAGGCAACAGGGGTTAAGTGACTTGCCCAGGGTCACACAGCTGGGAAGTGTCTGAGGCCACATTTGAACCCAGGACCTCTTGTCTCTAGGCCTGACTCTCAAACCACTGACCTACCCAGCTGCACCTCTCAGATGGACTTTTACAATAATCTGGTCTTCCTGCTTAAGTCTCTCCTTTCACCAGACCATCAACCACTCAGCTGTCAGATTGATCTTCCTAAAAAAGGTCATCCTGACCATGTCACCCTGGCCTTCGTAACCCCACTTGACCCCCATTTAATCAATCCCAAAGATTTCCTTACCTCCTACATCAATAGAAAACCCTGTCTGACTTTTAAAGCCTTTCATAGTCTGATCCATTCCCACTTTTCCTATCTTCTTATATTTGACTCATCTCCATCTACTCTTTGATCTAGCAGCACTGGCCTTATTAAAAGAAAATTCCTGCACATGAGTTCTAGAAAATGAGTGGGTTTTCCCCTTTATATTCACTATTTTTCAGAAGCTCTTAAGTAGATGAAAATAGTCTTCCTTCTGTTATAACCCTTCCCCCACCTCCTTCACACACACAAACGCATAATGCTAGCATAGGCCACTTACTCCTATGGCTATATTTATTCTAGCTTTAAGGGGCTGGGGCTAGTAAGAGGACTGAGGCCTAAGTGGATCTGCACTATTTTATACCTTATTTCACCTTCAGGCAAGTGTTCAACAAACATTTACTAAGCATTTTGTTTGGGAATAGAGTGGGGGTTGGGGGGTCAGGGGTCAAGGAAGAATCTCTAATAAAAACCTAGCAGCTTCATACTTTAGCCAAGTCCTAATTGGTGTGAATAATTCTCTGAAGAGATCACATTGTTTGAACTCACTGCTGCTTATTTCTATTAAACTGGAACCAGTGACCATATTTTACATGACAGTAAATTTGAATGGCCCAAATTAAAAGACCTGTGACCCCTTCAAAATTCCATATTCTCAGTAATCAGGATATAGGTATAAGATAACATTTATTTTGATCTTTAAGATTTGCAGAGTGTTTTGCATGTACTCTTTATTTTTAATCCTTATCCTGTGAGGAAGTTGATTTTATTCTCATTTTTAAAGATGAGAAAACTAAGGGCTCAAAGACATTTAAGACCAGCTAGTGTCAGAGGTATAATTTTTTTAATTATTATTTTTTTATTTTACTTTCCATAGTTTACTTATAAAAACAATTTTAACCTTTTTTTTTTAGAGTCTCGAATTCTCTCCCTCCCTTCCTCTCTTCCCCCATTACTGAGAAGATTAAAAAACCTGATATATGTTTTACATGTGCAATCGTGTAAGAAACATTTTTTCATTTTAGTCCTTCTGTGGAAGAAAAACAAGAATATAGTATGCTTTGGGCCTGGATTTAAACCCCACTAATTCTTTCTTTAGAAGCAGATGGTATTTTTCATCATGGCTCCTTTGGGATTGTCTTAGATTATTGCTTTGCTGAGAGTAGTGAAGTCTTTCACTGTTGTTCATTGTAGAATATTGCTGTCACTGTGTACAGTGTTCTCCTGGTTCTGCTTATTTCACTCTGTATTAGTTTGTGTAGATCTTGACAGGTTTTTCTGAGGTCCTACTGCTTGTCATTATAGCACAGTAGTATACCATTATAATCATAGACCACAGCTTGTTCAGCCATTCCCCAATTGATGGGTATCCCTTCACTTTCCAGTTCTTTGCTGCCACAGAAAGGACTGCTGTCAATATTTTGTACATAGAGGCCTTTTCCTTTGTATTTTTTTCTCTTTAGGATATGTATAGAAAATAGTGACTTACTTAAAATCACATAGTCAAGAAGTGGTCACACTGGTCTCAAACGCTGTATATAGTGTTTTGTTTTGTTTTTTAAGACACCACTGGTAATAAATAATTAGAACTATTTGCATTCTGTGCCCCAGATATTTTAGGGAAATTGATAAAACGCACAATTATACTGTGCTGCATACTGTCCTACAGCTAGCAAATGGAGACTAAACTTTATGTGAAAGACAGATTTTGGGAGTTTAGTTTCTTGTAACAGAACATAAGTAATTTTATGCTTTTACGAGAATATATAAACAAGACTGTTTAGCATCTTGCTTATCTTGTGATTTGGGGACTTTGCCTGCTAATTAAGTTTGGGGCCAGTGAGTACAACATAGTTCCTTTAAATTTGTTTACCATGTCCTTTTTCCATCTACTTCTCTATCCAGAATGTTAGATGACTTCTCTCACGAGTTGGACAGCACACAGTCTCGGCTAGACAATGTGATGAAGAAACTTGCAAAAGTGTCCCATATGACCAGTGGTGGGTACTAATTTAAAAACACATTTTTTTCTATCATAGAAGAAAATAAATATGAAGGGGATATTATTCGTTAGTCCTTAAAACCCTGGTTGTCATAGATATCTTGATTTTTATATTTCTTGCCCTCATTTTTCAGTATTTTATATATATTGTTGATAGAGTAAGCAAATGAGAACTTTACATTTTTAATTGGGAAATCTTGTGACATACTTTTGGCAAAGTAAATCAGTTTTCTTATTCCTTTTTTATTTTTTGCACTGAGGCAGTTTTTACAGTTTAAGAAAAACTTTTCCCTCCCTTTGTATCTTCTTTTGCCAGAATAGAGGACTTATTAAATCTGCTAGCTAAGAAATAGAAAGGCAGATCAGTGGAACAAAACAGACATACAAAGATCGTAATAAAAGATTATGCTTAACCTTGTATTTGACAAAAGTATCCAAGCTATTGGGATAAGAAATCACTAATTGGTAGAAACTGCTGGGATGATGGGAAAGTAGTTTAGCAGAAACATCTTACACTATTCACTTTTAAGATAAGATCAAAATGGATAAAAGATCTAAACATAAAAGGAGATATCATAAGCAAACTAGAAAAGGGAATATAATACCTATCAGATTTGTGAATAGGAGGGGAATTTATGAGTCAGTAAGAGATGGAAAACATTATGAGATGTAAAATGGATAATTTTGAGTACATTAAGTTGAACAGTTTTTGTACATATAAAATTAATGTTGCCACGGGTAGAAGGAAAGCAGAAAATTTTGGGGGAAATTTTATAGGCAGTTTCTTAGATAGAGGCCTCATATCTAAAATATGTTGAAAACTTTGTCAAACTTATAAGACTAAAAGCCATCCCACAATTGATAAATGGGCAAAAGATATCAAAGCCAGGGGCAGCTGGGTGGCTCAGTGGATTGAGAGTCAGGCCCAGAGATGGGAGATCCTGGGTTCAAATCTGGCCTCAGACACTTCCTAGCTGTGTGGCCCTGGGCAAGTCACTTAATCCCCATTTCCCAGCCCTTATTCCTCCTCTTCCTTGGAACCAATTCACAGTATTTATTCTAAGACAGAAGGTAAGGGTTAAAAAAAAAAAGATATTAAAACCATACATAGGTAGATGAAAGAATTTCTAAATCACTGCTGTTTAGAGAAATGAAAATCAAAACAATTCTGAGGTATCATCTTACACCCATCAGATTGGCTAAAATGACAAAAGGGCAAAGCGACAAGTGTTAGAAGGGATGTGCAAAAGTGAGGACACTGGTACACTGGTGGAGCTGTGAACTGAGCCAACCATTTTGAAGAGCAATTTGGAATTATACCCAGAGAGCTGTTTCCTAAGGAGGTCAGGGGAAAAGGAAAAGAATCCATATATTTCAAGATATTAATATCAGTTCTCTTTGTGGTGGCAAAGAACTGGAAATTGAAGGGATGTCCATCAGTTGGGGAATGGCTAAACAAATTGTGGCAATTGATTGTGATAGAATTCTACTGCATCATAAAAAATGATGAGCAGATTAATTTTTTAAAACTTGGAAAGAAAAACATGAGATGATGAAGAGTGAAATGAATAGAACCAAGAGAACAATATCTAGAACTATAGATTTAATATTTGAAGAATAATTTGTGAATGTTCACCTCAAGAGAATGAACTGAAAAATGGAAACCTGAAAAAGACATAATCAAATATATACATATACACACCTGTTTGTGGAATGGGGGAGGCAGCCAAGAGACCTGGAAATAAGTTTTATTTAAAAAATATATATAATATATATGAAAACCCCTATTTAGATCAAAGACTAATCCTTTGATTTCTCTAAAGTCTAGATTAATTTTATTTAAAGTTGTAGTTAAAACTAGTATCAGATATTTGAACAGATTGGTTCAATTGTGTTGTAGGCGTGAGATTTTTAAAGACAGTGAATGGATAAAAATGCTGGTTTGACTTCTAGGAAATTATAATACTTTTCTGCTTATACATCCCTCTTCCAAAATTGCTGTAGAGGCTATATTTTCCAGGTTAATTTGAGTTAACTTAAATTTTTCCTTGAAAATTCAATTTAACATTAGCCCCTGACACTTCTGGGCTGTCACAAGACTAGGATCAGGAATCTTTGATTTACCTCTTTTATCTTGTGTTGCTTGTTGCCTAAATTTATGACAAATGACAGCTCACTTAGTTTTTTGAAGCGGGACCTTTAAATACACATTACACTCAGTTTTGTAGGAAAGCAACTTAAAAGATATTTGATACTCTTGGCAATATTGTAAAGTATTTAGCACAGAACCTGGCCCAGAGGAGGAACTTAACAAATGCCTGCTATCCCCTGTGAGGAAAGCCTAAAAAAGTGAGGTGTTGGTCAGATGAGTAGGGAGTTTTTGAGGATGGAAGAGAAATGGGCATATTTGTAGGGAACAGAAAAAGAGTAAGGGGATAGGGAGGGATTGAAGGTTAGAGAATGAGGTTTAGAGAATTAATCTCTTCTAAAATCTCTCCATGTTTGGTTTCTGACCTCATTCAGTTGAAGCCCCATGCTACAAAATCAACCCTGATCTCTTACTTGCCGAAGCAAATGGTGTTTTTTCAATTATCATTCTCCTTTATCTCTTTGGCATGGTTATTCACCTTCTCTTGGATAGTCCTCCTTCCTTTTCCCCTCCCTCCCGTCTTAGAACTTATACTAGTATCAGTTCCAAAGCAGAAGAATGGTAAAGTCTAGACAGTTAACTGTTAAGTGTAATAGTTAAACTAGTTGTGGTTATAAACTGTAGTGAGTTAAAATGGTGGAAGATACAAATTATGCTAGATATAAGAGTAGGTGAGTAAATTTGGTCGCAGAAAATATGTTTCACTACAGTGTCTTGGTTTTTAAATCAAATATAAGGTGGTCGCCAGGGAATATATTCCCAATTATGAATATACCCAAGTCAACTGGGTTTTATAGAGGTTTTAATTAATAATACAATGAGGAATTAAAGAAAAGGAGAAGGAGAGAGAAAAGGAATTAATGAGAAAAAATAGGCCGGCCCAGGGCAGGCCTGGCCAACCCAGGCCTAAGCCTTAAGAGAGAAACCAGTCAGTTATCACTCACCATAAGATTTGTCCAAGTAAGGGATTCAGAGGGACAGAGTCTCCCCAGAGGGAGTTCCAGCCAGAGTCAGCATCCCTTGAGAGACCTCCTTAGAGAATTTCTCCAAGAGCTCCTTCTCAAGCGATCTCCAAAAGAATTTCCCTCCAAAAGCATCCCCTTTTAGCAGTCTGTCTTTTTCTTATATAGGGGGTTTTCTCTTATGTCACCTCCTCTAAGTCCTTCCATCTACCAATCACCATAGACGTTTTCTGAGGAACAGCCCATTTTGAATTCCTAGCTAAGTCGACTAATCCCCTCAGGAGAAAACCTCTGAGTAAGTTTTTACCTCTTTGCTCCTGGCAAGTTTACAAGTTGCCAGACCTTTATAGGTACCTAGCATCTCATTGTATCAATTCTAAAAACAGGCATGGCTCAAAGAACTCCTTGCCTTATTATAAGCGTGGGTCCAAGTACTTTCATTGTTTAGCAAGGAGTTTTCTCCCCTAAAGCAGTCTTAACTACTGGTGGAGTAGAGGTCCTCCCATAGCAAGGATTTTTCTCCCCTAAAGCAGTCTTAAGTAAGGGTGGAGTAGAGGTCTTCACATTTCTGATCCTGGCGAGTTCTCACAGTCAAAATTGGGAATGTTCCAATTGAGAATTCCCCGATGGGGAAATTTTTAACATTCACAAGTCTGAGAAATTTCAAGATTTACATAAGTGACCTATCCAGGGTCACACAGTTAGGAAATGACTGAGCCTTGATCTGAACCCAGGATCACCCTTTTCCAGACCTGGTTCTCAATCCATCAAACCACCTGACTGCCCCAGATATTTTTTCATTTCTATATTTTTGTGACCACTCTTCTCTTCTAGTTTTTTCATCTACCTGACAGTTCCTCTCTTGGGGTGGGTTCAGGGTTCTATCCTGTCTCATCCTCCCTTTAAAACCTATTCTTTATTACTTGATGATCTCATCAGCTTCCATGGATTCAGTTATCCCAGATTCTCAGTTGGTTTTCAGATCTATATATCCAGTGTTAGATTCTCTCCTGAACTGCAGATAATAATACCAACCCATAATACCAACTGCTTATCAGACATCTCTAATTAGAGGTCCCATACGCATCTAACTCAATATGTCCCAAATAGAACTGATTTCCCTGACCCCTGTCCAAACTGAGAATAATAACTCTTAAGGGCATCCACCATCTTTCAGGTACCTACCCTCAATACCTTGGTGCCAACCAAGCCTTGGTAAGTTTCATCTAGGGAGCTCTCATTCCACATATCCATCCAATGCCAAATTTAGGCAATTCCTACTTTCTTTTGAGCACCTTCCCTTCTCTCCAGGGAAAGGTAGTAGATTGTCTTCTTCTTTATTCCCCACCCTGTCCCTTCATCCCTTCCCCTAGCACACACAATCTCTATTTCCAGTGGCTCTGTGGAAAAAAAAAAATCAACTGTTTCAAAGCATTATAATACCAACTAATCTATTTCTGAATAAATTGGAACATAGTGACCAAGTGAAGGATAAAACTGATTTTAGTGTTAACTTTTTTAGAGAAAATAAATCTACTTTATTTATATTTAGTGATTTCTTCCATCAGTCCAAAATACAGTTCTTCAACATGTGTGGGAAAAGCCTCCTCTTTTCTGTATCATTTCCTTTAATCTAAATGGTGGAATCAGGCAGCTTAGCCTTTGTGTACTGCTCACCTGAGGTCAGAAAGGGTCATGTGATTATTGCTTCAGCTGTTCAGACTCACAGGAAGTAGTTGTGAGAAGCCCATTAGGGTAACCATGCTTTCCATGAGCGATTTACAAATTCAAAGGAAAATCACTTTAAAAGAGAGCCTTCTTTAGCTATATTAACTTGGGCATAACACATTTTTCTTAACAAGAAATCCCCCTTAGTGTAACTGAAAAAAAGGGAGAAGATGTGATTGGTAAGTAAGGGTCTTTACCCATGGAAAAGCCCAAGATGAAAAATTATATGGTATTAGAATTCTATGGGTCTCTAAGAATAGCAGGATGTCAGGGATAATAAAAAACAGGAAATATGCTTATGAGGTTTCATTCTTTTTTTTTGCAGGAAGTATATCCACTATGTATCTTGAGAAAGATTGTGTTTTTAAATTGAGGCGAAACTTTACAAATAAATAGCCAAGATCCATTTTTAAATAATTCTAAAACATTTATGTATTTTAGAATGTGAATAAACAAAGTTTTTAAACATTATTACCTGCAACAGAGCAGTGCTGCTCACTTCTGACTGCTTTGAAAAGCTTTCTTAAAATAGAGATGCATATATTTTGAGCATTTGGTCCAGTTGTCTGTATAATGAAAGTTGCACTGTACTTTTTGCCTCTTCCCGGTTGGCATAATTTTGTCTTCCCAACTGGTGTTAAATAAATAAATGTATTCATTGTCCTCCCTTGCCTTATCATTTAGAACTTTTTTTGAATATCCCTAATGTTCAGAGGACTAAAACTATACCCTTACCTGTTCTGCTACATCCTCCTCACCCAGAAATTCACCAGTATGCCTTGAATCTCTTTTCTCTGATTGAAAGTCAAGAATAAACCAAAAAAAGAGAGTACCCTAAGCTTAGGAAAAGGTTTCAGGCACAAGCTGCATTTCTAGAAATGTCTCTTTAATAAATTTCCTTGCCTGAACCACTCTAAGCAATATCCTTTTACTTTCTCTGTCCCCAGTATTGGTCTTGAGGCAGAGAACTTGAAAAGAAAGATTCTCGTAATGAACATAGATATTTATTACCATAACTACCATTATTATTTAACTAATAGTCTTCAAAAATCCAAAAGGTTCTATGGAGAAGATATTTAAATGGGCTATATTTTTAGGGAACTTGATTCTCTAGGCATTCATTCTCCCCATCTCCAAACAGCTTTTATCTTCCTTCTACTTTCATTCTTCCTAGAAAAGGAATTCTGTCATAGTTCACTGATTTTATTTTTGGGGAAGAATTAAAACACATGGTTTTTTCACTTGTCACACTACAATCAGCAAAAACTAAGCCACCTTTTTTCTTTTTTTTTAAAGCAATACAATAATTAGATAGTAGGAAACTCAGATCAGTTCATTAGAGCCTTTATACATCAAGCAAATAAAAACTTGTTATATGATGTGACCTTTCCAGAGACCAGCAGAATTATTTGCTCTTTAGACCAGAAACAATGCATATTCGAAGAGCCTTGACTGTCAGATACAAGTGTGATGGTGTTTGGTTTCTTCATCACAAACATTTTGTATCATTACAGAATCAGAAGTGACCTCAGGTTACCAAAGCATCCATATCCAACCTCTGCTTGCTGCTTGCAGTTGCCAGGAAGTCAGTCACCATGTTTCCAGTGGCACATTTCTCTTTGTGAAAAGTTAATTCATGTCTCCTTACTTTCCAGATCGTCGACAGTGGTGTGCAATCATCGTGCTTTTTGGGATCTTACTGGTAGTGCTCATTCTTTTTCTGGTGCTGTGATGGACAAAGCTTCTTTGGAATGCTGCTTATTCTCCATCAAAAATGTGAGGGGAGAAAGGAAAAGTCAGCAGAGTTAATGTTGCCATCATTTTTATTTTTCTTCCAAGAACTCATGCCCCTGGACTTTGATTTTCTCTGTAAACCAAACACTCCTGGCAGCTGTTGCTGTAGCACCTGCCTGACAAATCCCTTGGAGGTAAAGTGGAAGTCTGGCTCACTCCCAGATGTGAGTCCCAGCAGGCATGTGTCGCCCCTCCTGCCATGGGCACGCACGAGCTGCTGTTCTTCTTTCCTTCCTCCAAAGTGCAGGGAGTGAATCAGCAAGTGTTGGTGTCCTGTTGCTTTTGCGAAGTCTTTCCACCTTTTTCTTGGGGGATCTTTTCTTCCAGCCTCTTTTCCCTTTACCAAATGCCACTGTCTTATCTAAAACATACTGTTGAGGAAGCCAGGCTGCTGGGTGTCCTTCACCTCCACCGTTGCTGGTCATTAAGGAGGGTAGAAGACTTGGGAACTATATATCCAGTAACAGTAAACACAGTAATTCCTAAGCCAGGTTGTCCCTGAACCGAGACTCCATTAGAGGGATAAGTGCTAGGACAAGATTCCTAGGCCAAGTCCTATTTCTTTCAGTGGAAATTGTACTCACTAAACATGGAGAGACCATTGTGGGTATAACAGATGGTTAAGTTCTGGTTTTACGTGCTTCAAGGAAAGAGGAACGTGACCCTGAGTTTGCATTCTTGGTAAAGGACCGAATGCAGGTTGAGACCTGAATATGCTTCCTGCTCTTTGTACTAATCTTAGCCTTCACTTAGTGGTGCACATTCCATGCTTATAAGGTGTTCCCTAAGTAGATCACTGCAGAGCACTTCCATGGAATACTTGAAAGAATTGTATAGACTACCCTAGTTAGGAGTTGTCGCATTTCTACTCTATACTGTTGTTTTTAGTTTCATTTAGGGTTTTTTTGGGGGTGGGGTTGACGGTGGGGGGAGAGGAGGAATTGCCTCTGTTAGATTCATTCCAAGGCTGAAAATCAGCAAACGAAACCTCTGCCCTGGACCAGACGGCTCTTACTTGTTTATGATAACTAGGGTGGCTGGGTGATTTGGGTTGTTTGCTTAAGGAAGCAGTTGATTTTATTACTCTCTTCCATTTGAATAACTGAGCCAATTCCAAATGAAACTGACAATGCTTTGTCTTACTTAGTTTAAGGTAATTTTCATGGAAACCCAGACTGCCGACAGGCTAACATTAGGCTTTTGATAATTCTTCAAATGCCTCAAACACATGCACATGTAAATAGGATATTTTTATAACTTTCCCTAATGAATAAACTAATATTACCATAGCAGTTTGTGACCCGGGGTTCTACAAGACCATGCCGGGAGAGCATAAACCTCCTTAAGTTGGGACAGGCTCCTTACCTCAAGGTTGGCTCCCATGTGATGGATTGCTTTGACCACAGCTGTATCTCTCATGAAGTTGTGTGGTCAGGCTTAGAGAGCTCATGCTTTGCCCTGGGGGAAGAAGGATCCACATTGATGGAATCACAGGATCATCAGAAGAAAGGAGCAGCTCAACCAAAAGATGGGATGGATTGCAAAGGCTGGGAGAGAACAGAGCATTGAGATGGACTTTCAGCCTTACCTTAATTGTCCTTGTCTTTTTGGGTCCCTCCTCAGTATTCATTCAGTTTTATCAATCATAATTATGTATTGGCCCAGGCTAATTTTGAATTGCAATTTTAATACTGGATATTTGTAATGCTTTTCAAAAAAAATAAGGATACTATCTTTTTTTTTTTTTGAATCATGGTAGGTGAGGAAATTTCTCTTTATGGATGCTAAGAAATGAACTTTAAAATAAAGGGATGGTTGATATCTGTGTTTACACTCCTTACTCAACTTGATATGTTATAAATGACCACTCTTTATTGGTTTTTGAATTAGCAAAAAGTAATTTTGATCATCATGAATGGCTTTACCCATAATCCACTCAGTTACTTGTAATTTATCATTCCAAGAAAATCAATTCTGTGGTCGCTTTGGTATATAACTTTGGGACAAGGAAAGTCCTCAAAGCATGCATTCATTGAAATATATTCTCATCATGAAGTATGGTTGGCTAAAATGCATCCAAGACAGGTAGCTGACGTCAATATTGGAGAATTATTTAGCACTAGGTCCACCTTGTAAGAGGCTGCCAGTGTCTTCAAGTAAGCTTGTGGTCATTCCAGAAGCCTTGCTTTGGTCCTGCTACTCCTGGCCATGTTGCTACCATGATGTTTAGGTATATACAGAATTATTAGAATCACCCATCAGTACTGCTTCTAGACAATGCTGAGTAATTCAAGAAACTCAAAAATGTGTAATTATTTTCTGTACTCTTCTGAAGACTCCGAGAGCCCAAGTTTGCAGATCTGTTATTCTTTGTTCTGTTTTTGATCATTTCTTTTTTCAACTACAGAGGGTTAAGAACACTTTCCCATGAGGTATCAAGAGAGAATAGTTTTTAAAGTTTTGAATTTGGGTGAAAGCCACATCTATTCATCTGAGAGCTTTTCTGAAATCAGCCAGCTCCAGGTACTCTTATAGCCTAGTGCTACATGGAAGGAAAGACCTAAGGCATGGACATCTGTCTCTGTCTTTTAGTAGAAATTGCAAAGCTGAAGTTACAAGTGAAACTCGGGACAAAAGCTCCAAAGGGAATATAGTGAATGACTTCTCAATCACTGAATAAACTTTTCTTAATTACCAAAGTTCTCTCTTCAAGCCCATATTTTAGAATCAGCTGGCTCTCCTGGTTGGATTCAGGGATGACCTCAACAGTGATGAGCAACAGCCCTGCAACACAGTTGGGCAGAACCAACCAGATACCTGCTCTTTCTGAGGGAATGAAGAGAATGAGATAGTCTGGAGTCCCTTGGTTTAAAATACTCTTTCTTTTGGGGGACCCTGCCTCCTAGTCCCTCTTACAGAGCTATGCTTTATATTCTTTAAAATGAATAAAAGAGCCAAGTCTGCCCCCAAACCCAAACTCTGGCCAAGCTAAATAGAGCCAGAGGCTGAGCATGTGGTTTGCTGTTTATGCAGTCTCTGTGAGACTGGTATGAACTTGTAGAGTCTCAGAAAACCCTCAGCTGGGGCAGGAAAAGAAAACTGCATGCCTGGAGGCCCTGGGGGGGGGGAGGAATTTGAGTGGCAAAGATTTCTTCATTAGTTCACCAGAGCTAATTGAGGTCTGAGTGGAAACTTGGGTGGTTCCCTCAGATTTTTCTTTCACCTCTTTGACTATGGAATAGTAAGAGCCTTCTGATGCAGCGACCACCAGTGCTCTTGGCCAATATAGCCCATAGGGAGCAATTGGATTTTTCCTTTTACTGTCTCCTATGCCCAAGCTCATAGGCATTTGTAAAGGAACTTACAGCATTAAATAACAAAAGGTCAATAAGAGATGTTTCTTGGAAAGGTGTTGCAGGTGATATTTGATAGATTCCGGGGAGGGGAAGCTCCAAGCCATCCAGCCTATGAATCCAAGCCTAGATCCAAAACTGTGTGACACCCCTAGCCCTAATGTTTTGGTTGTGTCTTTGTGTGGACTGTGAGATGCCGTTATACGGCGTGTTCTGTACTGTAATACAACTAGATGTTGCTTTGGGTGTTTTGTGTGTGTTTGTTTTATGGGTCTTCCACAATCTTGTGATTTCTGCCAGAGCAGGAAAGGAGAGGAAATTTGGCAGCCTTCCAGTTCTCCGCTTTTACCCAGAACCGAACAGACTGATGAGTCTGGTAGCCAACAACTTGGCAACTTTTATTCCATCTTACCTCATGAGGTTTTAAGGGCTGTGAAAAGAAATCTAGTTGACAACTGTAACTGAAATCTGTCTCTGTTAAGTATTTTACCTTCTGCAAGCAAAGGGTTGGTTGCCAATTTTGGGGGGGAAGGGAGGAGAAGGGATGATCTTTCTGGCTAGAAAGTGACCCTTTCCATGAATAAGAGACATCTGTAAGCATCTGTGCTCTTTATTCCATCTTAAAAGAATCTTTCATTTGGAGTTCTATGAACTGATGTTAAATGCAAGCAAGTACTTTAAATATGTATTCATGGTATCTTCAAATCATGTGTAAAAAAAGGAATAAGAAATAGCATACATTGTGGAAATCTAAATTTTGGCCGGTGAGAAGGTACTACTACCTCTAATCTCTCTTCTTGGTGACTCTCTTAAAATTCTCCATTTTAAATCAGAAACTGCTTTTTAAGTCATCCTGTCAGTATTGAGGAAATGGAACCAAAGGAGTCCCAGCCCCATAAGGTACACTCTACTAACACTGGCTGCATTGCAACACCTGATAGGTGATGGTTGTGCTCCACTGGAGAAGATCACACTGAATACTAACTGCCTTTGCTCTTAGATTGAGGTTTACAGAATACGCCAATCCCAGGACTAATCCCAGAAAGTGGAGGCAATGCCATGAATGCTACATTTGTGGTTTTGATCAAATGACCCCTGAGTCTCCTTCCAAGCGATAAAAGTTTTTGATTTTATGGCTTAAGCCTTTTTTTTCAGCCCAATCTTGGAAACCTGACATTTTAAAGTAAGCCCTCTATTATATATCATCCCATCTCTAGCTTGGCCTTTTGAAATATGTGAGCTCTGAAGCCATTTTACACTTTGGTCAATACTAAATAGGAATAATATCTCTTGCAGCTTTACTCAATGCCATACATGTCTGTATGCACCCATTTCGGATATTCCATCCAGTCAGCTAACCTTGTGGACAGAGTCTTTGAGAGCTGTTACAGCTGAGGTCTCCAGATGGACGTTACTCCCTTTTAGAAGACTTGTGAACCTAGTAGAAATGGACCCCAAGTTTGAGTATTACTTGGATGAAACCAGAAAGTGCTAATGAAAGCCATCCTAAAACTTCCAAGGTGGACGGGATCTTAGAGATCACGTTCAGTTCTTTCACATCAGAGATGAGGCAGCTGAAGCTGGCCCGATTAGGCAGTGATTGCTGGTTTAGAACTCACTTCCTCTGATTTTCCTGCAGAGATTTCACCCAAGAGTAAAAGAGTTGTACAGAAAAAAAAGATATTCCTTGCATAGCTAGTCATTTGGAATCGACCTTATTAACATAGTAAGACAAGTAGATTTCACTTCCTCACTCCCAGCAGGCCTCAGTAGAACATAGGGCTTTATGGCTAAACCATGGGGGTTTATATCCACTGAAAACCTAGACGTTTCATCCATGCCCAGGTGATTCATGGCCCTGATTCGTAATATGGCACAGATGTTGTGGGACTATTTAATTACCATAGTTTTTTCCCAATACAATTGTAAAAAAGATAGTTCCCTCTGTCACTTAAAAACCTGGTGCTATCAATTGATAAGCATTTTTCTTTTTTAAGCCCTTACTGTTCCAGTATTGGTTCCAAGACAGAAGAGTGGTAATGGCCAGGCAATGGGGGTCAACTGACTTGTCCAGGGTCACCCAGCTAGGAAGTGTTTGAGGTCAGTTTTGAACCCAGCACCTCCATCTCCAAACCTGGCTTCTTGATCCACTGAACCACCTAGCTGCCCCCAAGATTGGTTTTTAACTTTTTTTTTTCCAAGAAAAAAAATTTTTTTTCCTTTTGGCCACAGTTATTCATCTAAAACCACTTAAGGGCACGCATCTCTAATTGCTCTTTCTACAGCAGCAGCCTGTCAGTGGGGTAAGTGGCTGCCTTTGTGTCATAGCCTGGTTCCACCAGCCATAAGCAGACTTCCATAAGAATGGATGTGATCTGCATGATTTGATTTTTATTTTCTTTGGGTTCTGAATTATTGAAATTTCAAAGCCACCAAAGTTATTTAAGAGGTATTACTTGAGCATTGAGTTTCACCAATAATGGAACAAATCTCTGTTTCTTTACCTCCCTTTGACTACAAAGTCCCCAGCGTTCTGCTCAGGCTCCTCTGTGTGTCGGCAGTAAAGTGGGTGCTGGCTGAGGGTCAGGATTACTTTTCTTCCCCATTCACCAAAACCAAAGCGGAAAGTGTTGTCCTAGTAGAGTGTCATACAGTGAATTATACGTGGTCTTGTCTGCTGGAGACAGACGTATTTCTTTTTATTAACCCTGAAGAGTTTTCTTTGAGGTTGAAGGGATTGCTTCCTGTTATCTGCACTGGGTTTTGGTGATAAAAGATGCCCCAAACTCAGATGAAGCCAGTTGTCTGTAAGCTGTCTAAGAGAAGGAAGTTGAAATTGTAAAATCTTTATGAATGAAGGGTAATCGAAAGGTGAGGATTAACCAAAAAAACGGGAATAAATAAAAGCTGTTGCCAAGCATTTTTTCCATGAATTGTTTATGGGTTGTATTTAGAATCACAACATAGAAAATGGTAAAGATAGGCAGAAACTCCCTTCTTTAAGGACAGAGAAGGGGGAAATGTCTCTGGAACTTTAATGAGAGCCAATCCGCAGAAAAGTGGGATCAATGTTTTAGGTTATAGCCAGTCTATGCATGAATTAGGTGGAGCTCTCCCCTAGCCACCAGATGACATCCTGTAGTTGGCATCACCCATGGACCGGAATCATAGACCCAAAGCCAGGAGGTCCAAGAAGCCAACTGTGCTTAGCTGTCTCTTTCCCCTAGACCAAAGCGTGGTAGCTGTTGACCCATTTCTATGGAACAAACAAAAGGTGATTGTAGGACATCAGGGACATCCATTTCTTTTTCTATGGCTTTGGGGTGTCACACCAAAACAGAGAACCAGCAATACCATAAGTCAGAAAACCATGTTTACTGTTTATTCTCAAAGAAAATTACCCTTTCAAAGAGCTATTCCAGGAGTTTTTTCCTCTCTGGCATTTTTCTCCCCTGAGATCTATTGGCTCCCGCTGTATTTCCAACTTCTGCCTTTGGAGGCATGTTACAGTTGTATAAAGAAGATTGTACAGTATTAAAGTGACATGAAAAGACATTGAGATATTGCCTGATTTTTATAGCATTTCCCCCCTTCTGGATTTCCCTAATGCCTACAGCAGCTTGAATGTTGTGTATTTACATTATATGCAAAGTAAGAGACCTTGCTTTGAGTTCTCAGACTCCAGTGTGGACATTGATATTCCTGGTATCGTGCTTATTCCGAAGAAAACCATTGAGTGCGTGTGTCCATCTCTCAGGGTTCTGATCCTTGGGGAGGGGGGTACTGGAGAGGAGGAGACAAAGGGAAAAAGACCGAGTTTCAGCTCTTATTTCCCCTACCACTAAAACCTGGACCTGCAGGAGACAGTAAAATTCCTAGCTTTGTTCTGCTCCTAGACACAAGCTTCTTGAGGACAGGCCACCCCATTGTTTCAGTTGGACATTGATCCTCAGTGCCTTTATATATGTGCTTAATAAATAGTTGTATGGCATTCAGATTTTAAGAGTCTGGACCTTAAAACTGGCACATGGACTTTTCCATTGTTTGAATCAGCAATTCTGTTTAAGATTGCCAGAAATGCAAGTAACTTCTGGCAGGACTTCAGAAGATAGACCCCACGACTACGGAAAGGAATGCTCCTGTAAAACCAGTAGGCGTCCATCTGTCAAAAATTGCACTCTTTTTTTTTTTTTAGAGGTTGAGCTTCTAGAAAGGGGATAGTTAAAAAAAAATAATTTAACCCTTACCTTCCATCTTAGAATTAATACTATGTATTGGTTCCAAGACAAAAGAGTGGTAAAGGCTAGGTAATGGGAGTTAAGTGACTTGCCCAGGGTCACATAGGCAGTGTGTGAGGCCAAATTTGAACCCAAAGACTGCCCATTTCTAAGCCTGGGTCTCAATCCACTGAGCCACCTAACTGCCCCAGATAGTTGTCTCAATGAATAAAAGCCCATCACTTTTCAAGTAGAAATGAAAGCATTTGATTTTGACAAGAGAAATCCATCTGTAGAGTCACTGGCATCCTTATTAATTGCCTTTTAGCTTCCTTTTGGCCAAGGTGATGGTAACCACCCTGCTGTGAAGTATAGGTTTGAGGTCAAAGAATCAAACCAAATTGTCTGGGACCTTGAGAGATCTCATAGCCCAGCCCTCGTAATTCGCAGATGAGGAAATTGAGGCCCAGAAAAGGTAAGGGACTTTTCCAAGTCTTGCATAGAAAGTTGGAGAGATTTCCAATGGAGGTAAGTCAGCTGCCTCCAAATCTCTTTACAGGGTTAGTCAGGAACTCCCCACCAAATGTGGTTATTTTAGGAAATTTGTGTGCATGAAATGTGGAAAGGTAAGACAAAGATGACAGTTCACAGGTTATCACTAATACAACTCTCGGTTTATGCCTTAAGCCAGAAGAGCAAGTGCCCCCACACGTCCATTGTGGTCATTGCTCATTAGGAACATTGGATGGGTTTGTTTTTGTTTTTGCAGGAAAAGTGGCCAGTCCTAAGGCCAACATGCTCCTTTCTCAGAAAAAAAAATCTCTTTCTATTCTGAATGTTCCCATAGTAGGCTGTGTTTTCCCAGAGCCAATTTACTCTTCCGAAAACCTTTTCCCTCTCCCTCTTGTCTTCAAAAGCCAAATACTAAGATCTAAAAGATGTTCAGCTAGCCTTTTGGAAGAGTGGCAACCTCTCTTAGTAAAGGGGTGGAAGTAGCTACTTGGATTTCAGTGGTCCCAGGAAATTTTGCTATTGAACTGTCTTAACTGAGAAATCCTTGATAATGGTAGGATACCTTCGTCGCATGTATAATAATGATTCATTTCCAGATTTTCAATGATAAGAAATTCAGGTGGAGGTAGTCGCTGCGCTCTCCTTTTTAGAATGAGCCCTCCCTTACATCTCAAACCTTCCTAAATCCACCAGGAGGCCTCTAATGGAATAAAAGCTCATTCTTGCTAACTGCCCAGGGGAGGCTACACCATCTTCAGATCTTTTCTGGTCCCAAGGGCCGGCTAGTAACGGCAGGACGGGTGCCTTTTTGTGTGTGTGCCAGGCATAGGACTTCTAAAAGCATTTCTAAGAGGTGGCAAAGCCACTCAATTACTGCAACATGGGGAATGAACCAACTCGACCTACCAGCCAATTGTTTTAAGAGCTATTGAATACAAAACGTTATTTGTTTGTGAATCTAATAGTGAAATTCAAATGATGGAAAATACACTCTGTGATCCACTTGGGACCAAGGGAACTGCAAACCAAGGTACTCTGTGAAGGTCAAACCCATGCCAGCTGCCGAGTAACAGTAGTGAAGCCTCCTGTGTTGTCTTGGAGAATATCCAGGCAGCTTTTGATGTCCCTAGTCATCAACCAACTGCACCCAAGGGCTAACTCCCAACAGCCCACTGCTGCTTGGAGGGAGCTGATGGGTTCTGAGGTTAGCCAGAGGTTTGTGCCAAATGCAATCCCCATTCAAGCAGGTGTTGCTGTCCCTGCTCTGGAGGGCAAACAAATGGAAGAATAAAGGAAAGAAAGGGGTAAAAAAAGAGATGAGAGCGATGAAAGGAAATGGTGATAAAGAAAGAACACCAGAAACAGGCAAATACTGTACTATGGGTTCATCAAGTGTCCATTGAATTACTGACTTGGACCTAACTTTCGAATGGGCTCTAGGATTGAAGTTTGAAGAGGGAGAATGTTAAGGGTTGAAGTGCCAGATTTGTCTAAGTGGAAGCTTTTGCCTTTGGTTAATGAACCAGTGCGCTCGACTCATCTTGGCTCTTTCCATGGAAGGCAAAATGAAAAACTTGGGGTGGGAGGGTGACTCGTTGACAAATGACTAAACAAATTGTGGCTTATAATGGCGTATTATTGTGCCATGAGAAATGCCGAAATGGTCAGTTTCAGAGAAAACTGGGAGACCTCTTTGAACTAATGGCAGATGAAAGCAAAGTGTGCAGAGCTAAAACGATTTAATCAACAGCCACGTCATGGAGGAAAAAAACTTTGAAGGACTTTAGATCTCTGATCAACCAAATAATAAATGGACAGAACAAAAGAACGAAGATAAAAGATGCCACCTGCTTCCTGCCAGAGAGGTGATGAACTTTAAAATGCAAAGAGATAACATTTTTCAAATGGACAATGTGGAGTTGTGTTTTGTTGGACTGTGAGTACACGTATTGAGGGCTTCGTTTTTTTTGGTTTTGGTTTTTGTTTTTGCTCAATGGGGAGTGAATAGAAAGAGAAAAATGAAAAAAAAACATGACTGAAAAGGAGGAATAAAAAGAAAGGAATGATGTGCAGGAGTGAGAGCTTGTTGGCCATTCAGTAACATCAATTTGCAATGAGCTCAGTCGGCACTGTTGCAAGACTTTTTCCTAAATCTTTAGTAGCACATTGTGGTTGGGCAACTGGAGACAGGATAGAGTACAACTGACCTGGTCAAGCAAAGGATAAGTCTCTGAAAGTAGGGAAAAAAGGTCAAATTTACAGCATGTTCTTTGTAGTCGCAAAGAACTAAAAAATAAAATATGTGCCTGTCAATTGGGAAATGGCTACATACATCAGCGAGGGGAGGGAATGCCATTAAGTCCTTTTGCAAACCTTAAAGTGCTGTTTAAATGTTAGCTGTTATGACCCCATGTCCTACTTTCGATGACCAAGAATTGCAGCTAAATTCAGCAGAAGTGTCTCCTCTTGTTAGCCAGGTTGTAAAGAACTTTAAATGTCAAAAGAAGCATTTTATATTTGATCCTGAAGGTAAAAGCCACTGGAGTTTATTGAGTAGCGGGAGGAGGTGACAAAATGAGACATATAGCTGTAGAGAAATCCCTGGTAGCTGAGTGAAGAAGGGACTGAAGTGGAGGGAGATGAGGTAGGAAGAAAGATCAGAAAGGTATTCCAGTGGTCAAGGGATGAGGTGTTGAGGGTGTAAGGGTTGTATGACTGGAGAGGAGACACATACACACACACCACAAATGGATAGAATTCCTGGGTTGGAGTTGGGAGGACATGGGTTCAAATTTGACTCGGGGGCTTCCTAGTCCTGTGACCTTGGGCAAGTCACTTGGCCCCAATTGCTTAACCCTTGACATTCTTTTTACTTGGAACTGATACTTGTATTGATCCTAAAACAGAAGGTAAGGGTTAAAAAAGATGAAAGAATAGGGCGGTTTGGAGGAAAATATAAGTTCTATCTCGGACATGTTGAGTTTAAGATGCTTATGGGACAACCAGTTGGAGATGGCCAAAAGGCAGTTAGCTGGTGATGTGAAATTGATGCTCAGCAGAGACACTAAGACTCGATATGTAGGTCTAGGAATCATCTTTACAGAGATCCTAATTTAACCGGTGGGTGCTGATAAGATTGCTAGGCAAGGCAATATATAGAGGAGCTAAGTGCCAGGATAGAACCTTGGGCAACATTTAGTGGGCAGAACCCAAATAAGGATACAGAAAAAGAAGCTGAGGAGGAATGGGCATAGAGGAGAGAGCAGGGTTAGGGAAACCTAGAGAATATTCAGGAAACAGACTACTGAAGGATGAGGACTTTGTTTGGCCATTAGGTTTGGTCTTTATGAGCTTGTTGTTAACTTTGAAGAGAGCCATTTCAGTTAAATGATGAGATCCAAAGCTGGAAGGCAGAGAGTTAAGAAGAGTTACAGGAGAAAAAGTGATGGTGGCCTTCTCGGTTTTATGCAAGAAGGGGAGGAAAGATCTATGATGACAAAAGTAGGCAAAGATGACTGATCATGAAGGTTTTTTAAGGATGGGAGAGGCATAGACTTTTTGTAGGGAATAGCAGATAGAGAGGGGTTGGAGATTAGAGGGGGGAGCCCAAAGGGGACAATCTGTTTCCAAAGCTCTGAAGGGATGAGACCAAGGGTGTGGGGTTTGCAGTAAGTTGAAACAGGGTGAAGGATGTAGTGGGGGAGTATATCTGAGTAATGGAAGATAAGAAAAAAAAAGGAGAGCACTTTCTTCTTTTGGGGGAAGTATGAAGCAAGGTCTTCAACTGAAATAATTCAGGGGAGGGGAGTGCTGTGGGAGTCTTGAAGAGGGACCATAATGTTTAGAACAGACACTATGATGAGTGGAATAGTAAATAAATGAGGGAGTTGTCAAAGAATTGCCTTATTGCAGTGAGGGCCCAGTTGAGAACATGCAACATAAATTTGTAGTGGACCCAGTCAGCACAGTTTCATGATTCGGTTTAGCCTCAATGTTGGTAGAAGTGAAGGCAGAGGGTGGGAGCCATCTAAGATTTAGTATTTGGAAAGGCATCAGTGAAAATAGGCAAGAGACTACAGCATGGAGCAGAGTTGCCAAACTCACCTAATCTAAAATGAAAACAATTGGGAAATGTTTATAAAATAAATAAAAATACATACAATACAATGATGACATTAATTTGTGGTTTTATAAGTCAGTAGGAGATTGGAATGAGTTCTACTTGAGTTTGACACCACTGGTGAAGGGGAGAGAATAAAATTGAAATGATTCATCAAGGAGTGAGATGGGAAAAAGGATAAGAGAGTGGCCAATGGAGAAGTCAAAGAATTCAGGAGATGGAGATATTGACCATCACAGTGAGGAGGAAGAGAAGGATTAGGGGCCAAAAGCATAAAGAAAGATGGAATGATAAAATAATAGAGAAAAAGAATTAGGGATGCCTGTTCCTCAATCTCTTTTGCTAGGGTATTGTTCACATTCCACCCCTTGATTGTTTGAACCCATGGTGACTCTGTTCTGGGCCTTCCTGTCAGCTCTCATCAAATTCCATGAGTTCAATCAAAATGACTTTGCAGATGAATCTCAAATTCTGATACCCACCCATTCCTTACCTCTCTGTTGAGCTCCAGAGTTCCCATTTTTTAAAGATTTATTTTTATTGTCATACAAAACACACTTTTATATTGGTCATTGTTGTAAGAGCAAAGTCATACATAACTAAAACCTCCAAATAAAACCAAAAATACACTACACTGATGTTAAAGACAATTCCAACAATTCTCTCTCTGGAGGGAATTCCCTCGTTTGGTGTTGTGAAGAGAATTAACTCTCCCTTTGTCTATTTTAGTTAAATCAAGTACCCCTACTTAGTACCTAGCTAACCATTAAGTAAGAGAGCTCACCAGACACTTACTAGTTCACACTCCCCAAAGACCACAAGCACTGACCCCCTTGGGCAGCGCTAGGGAAATTGGGAGGCTACAATTGGTTCCTGTGAAGAGGGGGGAGGACAGGAAATGATGTGGAAAAAGGACTATAAAAGGCAAGACCAGATGTTCTCTTGACTTCTTTGGTTCTTTGGGGAGGAGACCTTCTTTTGATTGATGATTTGGTGGGACACACTCTTCAGTGTGAGTTCTGGTAAGATTCTTGGAGGCAGTTGCCTTTTTCCTGGAATTGTCCTAAACTGGAGCTTTCTGCTCTGGAGAGGCTTGCTGGGTGAGTGACTGGAGCTGAAGGAAGAGGTTTGCATTGGTGGACTCCTGGCTGAAAATGCCACCTGAACATCTACAAGGAGATTGGACTTGAGGGGGCCCCTGCTGGGGGGAGCAGCACTTAGGGCGGTAGGCTAGACAAGGCTCTGTCTCCTTCTTCCATTTCCCACTTTCAATATCCCTATCTTGTTGTAAAAAAAAGCTGCTAACATTCATTTTTTACTTTGGGGCTAATATTTTATAAATGGCGACCACAATCTCACTTTTATAATTCTCATGTTGAGTCAAACTTAATTTTAATTCTTACAATGTTTCAGTTGGATGTCCCATACACACTTCTAACTCCTGGAGTTCAAAACAGAAAAAATCTGGGAACAGCTAGGTGGCTCCATGGACTGAGAGTCTGGCCTAGAGATGGGAAGTCCTGGGTTCAAATCTAGCCTCAGACACTTCCTAGCTGTGTAACTCTGGGCAAGTCATTTAACCCCCATTGCCCAGCCCTTATCACTCTTCTGCCTCAGAACTGATACACTGCATTGAATCTGCGGAGGAAGGTAAGGGTTTAAAAACAATGAAACAACAAAAAAATCTTTCTCCCCCAGCTTGATCCCATTACTTACTCTTCCTCCTTTCAACGTATCATCCTTCTAGTAACTCGGGTATGCAACCTATAGCCCTACCCCCAAGAATGGGTTGCCAACTCGTTCCTTGTACCTCCATAACAGCTCGGATCCATCCCCTTCTCTCCACTCCCATGGTCATTATCCCAGGTCAGGCTTCTCATCATTCTCACCTATACCGTGACAAAAGTCTCCTAATTGGTTGCTTTGCCATGTGCCTCTCCCCTCTCCAATCTACTATTCACAAGGCTGCCAAGTTACGTCAGTCCCCTATTCAAAAAACTCCAATGGATACCTGTTGCTTCTAGGATAAAATATAAACCTTTCCACTGGGCATTTAGAGTTAGGATTTCAGTCATGTCCTACACTCTGTGACTCCATTTGGGATTTTCTTGGTAGAAATAATGGAGTGGTTCACCATCTTCTCCAGATCATTTTACTGATGAAGAAACTGAGGCAAACATGGTTTATATCTACCTTGTTATATCTACCTGACTCCAAGCTGGACACTCTATCCATTTGGACACTCGGCTATCATATTCATACCTCCCCCCTCCCCCCATAGCATACTTTATGAGCTAGGCAAGAGAAGTGTGACATACCATATAAAAAGCTAGCTGCCTCTTGTATTTATCTGTATTTACTTAAAAATATACATGTAGGGGGCAGCTAGGCGGCTCAGGGGGTTGGTCCTGGGTTTAAATCTGGCCTCAGGCACTTCCTAGCTGTGTGACCCTGGGTAAGTCACATAACCCCCATTGACTAGCCCTTACCACTCTTTCTTGGAACCCATACTCAGTATTGATTCTAAGACAGAAGGTAAAGGGCTTTTAAAAAAAGTCTATATGTTGTTTCTTCCAGTAGGGAGCAAGCTCATCTGTTTTGTTGCTTTGTATTATTCTTAGGGTTTCACTCCATTTCTGGCACATATTAATAAATGTTTAATAAGTAGCAAATCCTCTTTCCCTAGGGTGTACTGAAAAGCACTGGCAAGCCCCGCTAGCTTGTCTTCTTTATGGATCATTCTAGCCTGGGACTGAAGACAAAAATAAGGAACCTCAGAGCAGAAACCTTTGAAGCTAATTCTAGGAAGGATTTAACTTGGGCATTTTTGTGTGCGTCAGAATTGTGAGGGTCCTTGGTCTCCAGGGAAGAAGCAGCTGGGTGGCTCAGTGAATGGAATGCTCAGGCTAGAGTCAGAATGATTCATCTGAGTTCAAATGGAGCCTCAGCTGTGTGACCCTGGACAAGTCACTTAACCTGTCTTCCTCAGTTTCTTCAGCTGTAAAATGGCAATAATAACAGCACCTGCCTCTCAGAGTGTTGATGAGAGAATTCTTATATATATATATATATATATATATATGTATATATATATATGTAAATATATATATGTAATATAATATATATGGGAGTTGAATGCAGCCTCTGAGGGAAGGGTGCCCCTTTCCCTTCCATCCGCCATTATCAGTCAAATCATGGAAACATCTTTTCAGTGAACACACAGAATGTAGTTAGGGAAGACAGACACAACACAGATAGGTCAGACATTAGCCCTCTGTGCCTTTGAATGGGCTTGGCTGTGGAATTTGGTAGGCTTTGCCCCCTTGGTTGCCCTCATTTATCACGGACTCCTTCGGCTTCAGTGATCACCCTTCTGCAGATCACTCTCCGTCGTCCTGGTTCATTGCTCCCTACCTTTCCACAGACCTTAAATCCTACATTTTCAACTTCCTGCTGAATAATGGGGCAGAATGGCAAGCATGCTGAACTTGTCCCTGGACGTGAGTTCAAATCCTAGTTCAGCCGGTTAGCGACAACAGAAAAGGCTTTGGGTTTAAGTTCCACTTTCCATAATCTGAAGCTGCCTTCTCTGGTCCATTCTAGCCTGGCAGTTATGATCCTCTGATCTCCACTTATACAGGGTAGAGTGGACAGAGAACTTGGAGCCCTACAACCTCCAGCTCAACATATCATCCAGTCATTTGTTTATCAGTCATTTCAGTTGTGTCCAACTCTTCCTTGGCTAGAAGGTTAAGAAGCCCCCACCAGTATTGCTTCTAGCCCAGTCCTCACAGCCATCACGTAGGAGAGCAAATCCTGGAGAAGAAAGCAACCATCTCCCATGGACTGCCACCACCAAGGCAGGAAAACCAACCTAGATAAAGTGTCAGGGTACCTCAAGGGAAAGTGGGGAGGTAGCCAGTGCCAGACAAGCCAAACCACGAGTACCACCTTGACCACAATCTCCCCTCAGCCCCTGATGGAGATGGCTCAGGGAAGGGCAATGTTTCTAGCCCCTGGACCTCAGCTGTCATCACAGGAAGCAACCCACTGTGGGATTGTAGCCTGGCAGCTGCTCCTTATGCCTTCTGAAGACCCAGAAAGGAAAAGTCTTGCCATCAAAGACCTTGTTGCTCCTTTTGAATTGTTATTCAATTGTGTCCTGCTCTTCCTGACCCTATTTGGGATTTTTGTGGCAAAGATATTGGAGTGGCTTGCCATTTACTTCTTCATCTCGTTTTGACACTGAAGTAAACAGGATTAAGTGACTGGTCCAGGGTCATATAGCTGGTAAGTGTCTGAGGCCAGATTGAAACTCATGATGACAAGTCTCCTTGATTCCAAGGCCAGTGCTCTATCCTCTGTGCCACCTAGCTGCCCTGTGCCAATTACTTTCAAATGGTTTGGTGGAAATGCCATTCCCATCTGTTCTGCTGCTACACCCCAAGAACTGTGGGTATGGGACCTTTCCATCTGACTTGCAGCTAAAACCTTCTTCTTGTGTCATCTCCTCCATTGAGGGCAGGAACTGTTACTTTTCCATGTGTGGCTCCATCACTTTGCACACACTAAGTGCTTAATGCTTTTTTTTATTCCATCATTGATACAGAGTTGGGAAGAACTCCAGAAGCTGTCTAGTCCAACCTCATTTATTTAATTTTTAAAAGGAAAAAGGTCCAAGATAAGGCATCTTGCCCAAACAAATGCTAGAGGAAGGATTTGAACCCAGATCTGACTGACTCTGGAGATAAAATTCTTTCTATTTTACCACACTTTTAGGGAGCTAGGTGGTGCAATGGATAGAGTGGTGGAACTGATGTCAGGAAGACTCATCTTCCTCTCACACTTGTGTGACCCTAGATAAGTCATTTAACCCTGTTTGCCTCAGTTTCCTCAGATGTAAAATGAACTGGAGAAGGAAATGACAAAGGACTCTAGTATCTTTGCCAAGAAGATGTCAAACGGTATCATGAAGAGTCAGATGTGACTGAAACGACTGACAACCGAGCATTCTCTGGGACCTTGAGATCTCCCAACGATTAGCCTATGCTTGAGTTCATTAATAACAGCTAGCATTTATATAACGTTTGTTATAAGAATTGCAAAGTGCTTTCCTAATATTTTCTCATTTGATTCTCCCAACAACCCTGAAAGTGGGAACTATTATTATCACGGAGGAAACTCAAGCAGGACTCAAACTGGGCTCTTCCCAACTCCAAACCCCAAGCTCTGTTCCCTGCCTCATCCAAGTGAATAGAATATTTTTTCTCTCCCACCCCCCCAACCCCCGCTCAGAGTCCTCTGTTGTTAATAACCGCAGAGCTCTGAGAGTACTTTGGTTTGCAGCTAATGCCTTTGCGGAGGAATCATATTATTTAGATGTGAGGCAGCCCTTGGGAGCGACCTGCCTCAGACTCCCACCAGCCCGGGGATCCTGGTCCAGCTTGGCTCGAGTACCCTCGAGGCTTCTTCCTTCCCCTCTGAGACAATGAATCACAGACAAATTGCTGATATTCGTCCTTCCGAGGGGAGGTTTCGCCCATGGAAAGCCCAAATCCACTTTCTCTCTTCCCATCAAAGTGATTCCTCGGGTCTTACGGTGCAAGGGGACTTCAAAGGCCCAGGGGGAGCCAGCCTTACCTGAATGTATGAACCCCCAGCCCCAGGCATAGAGGAGCTTAGCGCCCAGACGGGCACAGGAATGGGCTCGGGGCACCCGTGCGCTGGCGGTTACTAACCCTACTCTTGGCCTCAGAGAAGCGATCTCGGCCCCTCAGTCCGCAGGGCCCCGAGCACAGTGACACTAGGTAACCACAAGCTTTCCTTGTCCTGGGAAGAGGAAGGGCTGGAGGGAGCTGGGGCCAGGGGACAATGGCGAACAAATGCTGGAGGCCCGAATTTAGCGGCCCTGGACGAAAGCAAAGGCGATGGGGCGGGCTGGGAGATGGGATTGGGGTGGCTGGCCGCAGATCAGGCCCTATTATTGATTCAGAGTCTCTGGCCTCTTTTCAGAAATCACAAGCTAGCCCAATTTGTCTCTCAACCTCCCTCTCACCCAGGAGATAGCAGCAGCAGCGGCAGGGTCTGGCCCCCGCCTCCTTCCTCCTTCTCCTTGGTTGCCTAGGGAGGGCGGCTGCAGAGTCCGGAGGTGATGGTTACAGTGGCCAGGCCCGGCCTTCCCGGAAAAGCCCCCGCCCTCCCCCAGCCCTCCCTGGAGAGCCCCAGGCAATCTGTCCAGACACCCTGGAATCATTAGCTTCGGAATACAAACTCTCTGGGGAAGGCTGAAGAACAAAAGGCAAAAGACGGAGGGGTGGCGGGGAGGGACAAAGGGGGAAGGAAGAAGGGATGGAGGAGATGGGCCGGGCGGGGAGGGGCGCGCACACACACACACACGCAGATACGCCGAGAGCTCATACACACCACAGAGATAGAGAGCTCACACTCATACACACACACACTCCACACACAGAATCAGAGCTCTCTCACACACACCACACACATAGATACACTGAGAGAGCGCGCGCGCGCGCGCACACACACACACGCACACACACACACACACACAGAGCCGGGCAGGTGTCTCGGGTTTCTTGGCCGCAGTCCCGGGGCTGTCTGGGGATTGCAGTCATTGAGTGACTGCGCTGTTTGTTTGCGGTGGCGGGGGAACGGGTCCCTCCGCCTCCTAACTGCGGCAGCCCGGGGAGATCCAGAGGGAGACTCAAGCCGTCTCAGCTGCGCCCGTAGTCGGGGATGGAGGGTGGGGGTGGGGGGCTGCAAATCTAAGGCTCCCGCTCAGCTGAAGGGGAGATAGGAGCACCAAGGACAGAACGAAGGTGCTGCTACTGAAACCAAAGAGTCGGGGGCGGGTCCCCAGTACCTCTACTAGCGGGGAAGGCAGCCTCCTGGAGCAGGGTGCTATTCCCCCTCTTTTCAGTCTGGGGCTACAGCGGTCTGCCCCCCAACCCCACCCTCGGCGCCCCTGCGGGTTGGCTGCCACTCCACGCCCCAGCTCGGATGGGGCCAGCTGGCCGGGACCCTCTTCCACTACCTCCCCCCGCCCCTTCCAGCTCCCACCTCCAGGTCTTTGGCTGACTGACTCCTCCCCCCAGGCAAAGGCTAGGTACAGAAGCGACCTCCGAGCCCCGGGGGAGGCCGAACAGAGTCCGCAGTGCTGGGGTCATCCAGGTTTAGAATATAGGCTGAACAAAAGGGCCATTTGGTTGCGGCGTGAGGGGCTGGGAGCCAGGGCTGTGGGAGGACCTTGACTCCCCCCCCCCCCCGACTGCTCCCCTCCCCCCAGGAACTTGGTTGGGCGGTCTGCCTTACTGACATTTTTACAGCCCCCCCAGCCCGTCTGCAGCCGCGATCCAGCCCCTGCTCCTCCGGACTCAGGGTCTGAATCGGCGAGAGGGCGGTGGGATGAGAGAAGGGAGGGGCGATGGTTGGAGCTGGGAGAGGGAAGGGGGGGAAGGGAAAGGAGGGAGGGGTCCTGGCGCCCCGCTCTCCCTTGGGGCGGGCCCTGGGAGAGGGAGCGCTGGCCCCAACTGGCTCCAGGGCCCCGGGGGGGGGTGCTGTTCGCAAAGGAAGAGCCCCCGCCGCGGCCTCTCCGGCTGGCTGGGGGTAGAGAGGTGATGGGGGCCGGGGCCCCTCCCCCGGACTACCCGCTGAGGCTTGCCGTTTGGACGCTAGCCAGGCGAGGCTTTTGCAGAAAGGCCTGGAGCGGCCCCAGCTGTGATGGCTTCACATTTTCCTTTTATAGAGCTTGGCTGCTTCTAGGGAAGCCGAACAGAAAAGCCTTCGCCTCCAGGCGCCTAATCTGCATCCGAGAAAACCCGCGGCCTTCCCCTCCCCCGACTCCCAACTCGAGCCCCAGACCCTCCCGTTTGCGCAGAGGCCGGGGGGGGGGCGGGGGGGGCGGCGGTGAGGGAGGATTCTACTGCTTTCAGTTCCCCCCCACCTCAGGCTCTGATTCTGAGGATCCCCCTACCCCCATCCCCAGCCAAGCCCATCCCTGAGGAGCGGAGGGAGGCTGCCTCCATCACTCTAGACTGGGCCCAGGGGGTGAGCAGCCCGGCACCGGGGACCTGGGGTGGGTGGGGAAGAAGGGCGGGGGTGGGGTGGGGAGGGGAGGCGATCTGCCCTTCCTAGCGGAGATTGCTGAGCCCCTCTCAAAGCTAGCACCTGGGGCCCAAGGCTATCCATCTGCCACTCGTGGCTTCCAGCAGCAACCTCTGACCCTCACCTTCCTTCTGTTCCCTTGGCTGAGCAAAGCGAGAAGGCTCGGCCGGTCTGGCCAGCCACAACTCTCCCTGCCCTCCCCTCTTCCTGCCCCCCAGCAAAAGGGGGAAGGGTATGGGGAAAGAGGAGAAGCGGGGAAGATAAAATGCCCCCTAAGGACCACTTTGGCAGCAGCGGGGGGAAGTGAGACAATCATTAATTTGCTGTGTGGCTTTTTAAATGCCCCCCTTCCCCCCAGGACGTTGACATTTTTCTAAACAAGGTCTGTGTTCAGGAAAAGGGGCCTTCTGTTCTCGCCGGGACCCCGCAAAGAGCAAGAGCCCTTCCCAAGACTCGGCCGGAAGGGAGTTAAACCTCAGCCCCCGATATCTCGTCTAAACCCTGGGTTTCAGGCTCGGTATCTGGCCAAGAAAGAATTTCCTTGTGGGGAGCGTTGGCCATTCCGGGGTGGGAACCTTCCCGGGTTGATATAGTTCTAGGTGAATTGAGATGTGGCCGGAAGCCAGAGGAAAAATTATATTAATCCTGGGGGTTCCCTGGGTCCATACCTTCACTTCAACGCTAGCAAATAGCTCAGGGTAAGAAAGGGAGAAGGCAATAAGGAAACCCTCAGTAGCCCAACTATGTGGATACAGTACTAGTGGTAGCAGAAACCATGGCCCCTCTGGCTCTTGGAGAGGCCAACAGATCTCAGTGACTCTCTGGGGTCCCGCTGAGGCAGGCCGTCCCCCCCCCCCCTTCAGTAGGTAACAAGGCTGACCCCTTGATAGGCATGATTTACACCCAGGGTTAGAGGTGACATACTTGGCTGCAACAAACCAAACCAAATTCAAATGTGACTGGAAACAAAATATTAACTGGAGTAGACTAGAATGCTATTTCTGTGTTTTGTAGGTCACTAAGCAGCCCACAGGGATTCTTTTGTAGTTTAAGGGTCCTGCTTCTATTGGAGTTTGACACCCCTGGGTTAGATGATTTCCTACCCTTCCCTCCACCCCCCAGACTCTCACCCGGAGGGCTCTCTGCTGCCTTTCTCTGTGCAATGAGCCCAAGCAAAACAAGAGCTTTTCCATCCAGGTACAAAGGAGAGAGCCCTGGATCAGAACCAGACCTGTCCCTGCCGCTGGGTAACCTTGGGTGAATCACATGACCCCTGGGTCTTTATCCTTGCCCATTTTTGTAAAGTGAAAAGGTCAGACCAGGTGGCACCGGAGGCCTGCTGCCCCTTCTAGCTCTCTTGGCCTTTTTCCTGTAGTCCTTTTTTTCCAGTAGGATGTGTGTGATGTGGGAACTTCTCAATCCTCTCCTAGCCTGCAGCCCTAGCATTACAGAGTAAATAGGGAGCACCTGTTTGCCTGAGCTGTTGTTCCCAGCAGGGAATTTCCCTACGCAGACATTCCTGACTTGAACAAAAATGGGAAGAGATGGATTAGGAAGCAGTGAGTAACAAAGGAGCTGGCAGAGAGACTGCCACATCAGAGGTGGGGCTCTCCTGTTTCCCAGTGCTGCCCGACAACTGTAAATAGCAAGCCTCCACTCTCTGGGCTAACCCTCCTCTGCTCCTCATCTTTGTCAGAGTTCCCAGACCATGGGAACAGAATCTCAGACTCAGAAGGGGCCCCCGAAGATCACAGAGTCCCATCCTTTTGTTTTGCAGTGCAGAGAAGGAATATTCTCCAGTTACCCTACTGGCATTTGAGGCTAGGACTGAGTTACTCCAGCTTTGAGCCTTGTAGTCCCACAGCTGTACCCATTTCACTTTCAGGGTGACCCAGGAGGTGAGGTCACCACCTCCATACTAGAGGCAATGTATGTGGTAGAGCCAAGAGGGCTATTCTTTGTTCCCATCTTCCTGGGGTCTGGCTACCCCAGCCCAGATATTCCCAAGCCCACTGCCCTGCTAAGATTGTTCCATGTGTAGAAAGAATCAAACCAAGGCCTTTAGTTCTCAGGACATTCTGGGCTGTAGCCTCTGGCCTCCCTGATAACTTCCACATGCAGCTAAAGGTCTAGGTACCTTTTCCCTTGGTAAATGGCTATACCCTTATTTTTTCAGAGGCTTCCATTGCACGCGAATCTCTTCTGTCTCCTCTCTCCTGCCTCTCAATATGGCAGTTGGCAATGTGCCTACCCCATTCTCTCCCATCCTTCCAAAGCTCTAGTCCCCATGAACAGCAAACATTCCTGGACCCCAGAGAATTCACTGACGCTCACCTTTATAAATAGTACTTTATAGATTCTAAAACCTCTTCCGAACCCTCTGAAGAAGGCAAGGCAGTTTTATATGATCACAGAAATTCAGAGCAGGAAGGGAGCACATTGAGCCCCATTTAGACACGAGCAAGTATCCCTTGCTTGAAGTTTCTGACATTAGGCAGCCAGATGGCATAGTGGAGAGAGAGTGCCAGAACTGGAGTGAGGAAGATCTGGGTTCAAATCTCTCTTTAGACACTTCCTATTCATGTGACCCTGGGCAAGTCATTTAATCCTGTGTGCCTCAGTTTCCCCATCTGTAATGGGGAAATAATCATAGTATCTACCTTGCAGGATGTTGTGAGCATCAAAATGAATACCAACTGTAAGATGTTCAGTACATAGTAAGCACAACCCACATCTTTGCTATGATTATCATCCCCTTTTTACAGAAAAGGAAACAGGCTCAGAGGCTAAGTGATTTGCCCATAGTCATGTACATGGATCTTCTTATTCTCCTCTTAGGACTCTTTTCATCTGTTCCATCCTACATGAGGAGAGGGTTTGAGACAAGCTGGATCCCTTTCTTACTCCCCTCATTCCCATTCCTATGGAATTCAATGCAGAAAGCAGGAGGGCTCATCTTTGAGTTTTAATAATTTAAACCACATGGCTTCCTGGTCCTATAGGGCAGCCAAGCCCAGATGAGAAGCACCAGGAGGACCACCCCCTTCCCCCCAATCCAGGTCCTCCAATACCTTCGGGCCCAGAACACAAGCAGGGTTTGGCACATTTCCACCTCCAGCTTGACCAACTATCTCGAGCTCCCAGAAAGAGGTCTGGGCACAGAGCCGGAATGTTTTGGACACAAGTCAGCCAGGCTTGTGCCCCTAGGGACAAAGCAGTTTGTATGGGCTGGCACCATTGCCTCGCTCTGTCATTAACTGGGGGAGAACACGCAGAACTAGGCCAGGGGTAGTCTTGTTGGTTTTCCTCCCTCCCTTCTTAGAAAAGGGGCTGCCAGGCAGGGCAGGGGGGGTAGGGTCCCCCTGATTATCTGGTGGTTCTGGTAGCTCTAGAGGCTCTCTGTCAAAGGGAATCTTTATTTCTGGACAAAGACCCTCAGATGATGAAAAAGAGGAGCTAAGGGGGGGGGGGAAAGGGGGGAGTAGGAGGGCCAAAGAAAAGGCAAAGGAGCTTCTTTAGTATTGAAGTGCCTCTTGGGTCACTGGCTACTCAAGCCCAGAGCCTCGCAGATTTAGAACAGAAGGGATCTTGGCAGTCATCAGACTCACCCCTCATATTTTCCAGGTGAAGAAGGGGAATCCAGGCTCCTTCCGGCTGCTGACTTCCCTGGTCACCTATTAAAGGGGCCAAAGCCCCACTACACACCCCTTCCAACTAGGACAAAGCCCCCTTGCTTCAGATATCCCCTGAGAGTCTGTGCCAGGGGAATGAGACCCATGTGGTCTTTTCCTCAATTTCCGTAAGTCGATTTTTTAAACGAATCCTTACCTTCCATCTTGGAATCAATACTATGGATTAGTTCTAAGGCAGAAGAGCGGTAAGGGCTAGACTGGGGGTTAAAAGGCTTGCCCAGGGCCACACAGCATAAATTAATTCTTTACAAAAGAAACCCCCTCCCTCCCTGAATGGCAGTGTCTGACCCAGAACACCTCCAGCAGTCTGTGGTGTTAGCTTCACCCCCACCCCCACATACCCCTTTCATGTTTTATGGAGCCCCAAAAGGCAGCTACACATCAGAGCCAGGCCAAGAGAGGGGCTTTTTTCCTCCTTCTCAGTGAGTCCTTGGGAGCTTCAGGACATCTGTAATGGAGACAGGCAGTCCAGCAGCCTGGGTTACCGCTGGGGACTTCTCTGCTTCAGTACACGAATGGACAGATTCTCTGAGTGGGCCAGAAACTCGTTGACAAGGGACAAGCCCAACCCTGTGACCTTAGCTCCGTTCACCTCCAGGATCTCATCCCCTTCTCCCAGCAGCCCCGCATACAGCTTGGCCATGTTGGCATGTGGAATTTCCTGAACATAGAATCCTGGGAAGAAAAACAGGAGAACTTAGCACAATCTTGGAATAAAAATCAGTACACGTTCATGGAGCATTTTCTGACAGAAGGCACTGGTTTGTTGTTTTTTTGAGGTCATGCTGTCTTCAGTCCCCCTCTCCCTCATTCTCCACACTCCATCAATAGGACTGGACTTCTATCGATTGAAAAGGTGGTCAGCTACATGGGTACGAGTTCAGAGGGCTACTAAGGGCTCAATAACCTCTACCTGCAATCCTTGAATCATAGAATACTGGAGCTGGAAGGGGCCTTAAAAGTCACCTGGTCCCTTTCCTTCATCTTCTAAGGCTCAGATGGAAGAAAGAACTTGCCCAAGATCACAGAGCTAGTAGGACTAGGACCCAGGTCCCCAGACTTCAGCAGGCTCTTCTCCTCTATTTTGTTAGCTTAAGGCTTCCCTTTTGAAATGCAAATACCCTTGAGAGGGGGTAATACTGTAATTGGTTATCAGTCATTTAAAGAAATGATACTTTACAAAAATCCATTTTTTATAATAAAGAGTAGGGGAATAGCAATGTGGGCATTAGATGGTGGTTGGGTGCATACTGAGATAGTGTATTGAGGCAGGAACTAGGCACAGATCAAGGTAGAAGGGCCCTTTAAGGTCATTGATTCCCAATTCCTTCATTTTAGGGGAAACTGAGGTCCAGAGATAAGTGAATTTTCTTTCTTTCCTTTTATTTAAACCCTTACCTTCTATCTTAGAATCAATACTAACTATCAGTTCCAAGGTAGAAGAAGAAATAAGTGTTAGGCAACTGGGATTTAGTGATTTGTCCAAAGCCACAGAGCTAATGAGTATCCAAGGTCAAGTTTGAATCCAGGATCTCCCACCTGGCTCTCTATCCACTGAGCCACCTAGCTTCCCCAAAGTAAGTGAATTTTCCCAAAGTCACACAAGGAGTGAAAATAGCCATCAGAATTTGAATCTAGGGCCACTGGTTCTAAAGTTAGTGCTCTTTTGCTTGCATCACAATCTTGCCTGGGATTAGCAAATCAAGTCCACAAGCATTTATTAAATATCTTCTATATGCCAGGTGCTGCTCTAAAGTCTAGGAATGACAAACAATGGCAAAAAAAATAATGTCCTAAACTTCTAGGTACATAGCTGCCTACTTTGGGACCAAGAATATTCACTGAAGGTTCAGTAAAGACCAACCTCCCAGCCTCACCACCTAAACCCACACTCCCTTACAGACATGTTAAAAGCCCTCCACCATCTCCCCACACTCAGACTATACCCTCCTATAATTAAGCTGAAATTCTAACCAAAGTGAACCACAGTTTGGTCCTGACCCTGAGCCTACATTCCCAACATCTAAAATACTATTAATAAGAGCCAGCGTTTATAGGTCTGAAAAAGCACTTTAAGGTTTGCAAAAGTGCTTTCCAAAAACTCATTTGATCCTCACAACAAATCCTTCAAGATAGGTGCTTTTATTATCCCCATTTTACAAATGAGGACACTGAGGCTGAGAGGGGTGTTAGTGACTTGCCCAAGATCACGATTAGACAGGATCCAAGTTCAGGTCCTTACTCCAGGTCCTAGCCTCTCTCTACTCTGTTACTTCGTTATCTCAGTATGGCTCTAGAAAGCCAACACTTTATTCAAAAGGAACCAGACAGGCAAAAGGAAGACAAAACAGCATTACTGCTAAGGAAGCTAGACTAAGGAAGAAATCCAGGAAAGGGGAGGAAACGATGATGGAGATACTTTTAGCAAAGAAGAGCAGGGTGTGTGTGTGTGTGTGTGTGTGTGTGTGTGTGTAGAAATGATATTGTCATTGGAGTAAATACTGCAGCCAACCAGAAAAGAAAGGAAATTGATGAGGAGTTTAGAAAACAGATCTCAGATCCAGTTTAGACACCTGATGGAGTAGTGATAACAAACTTCAATTATCCAAACATTTGATGGAGCTCATTCTCTTCCCCAGGGAGGGAAGCTAATAAGTTCTGGGTTTGTCCTAGTGATCATTTCACCATGTGAAAGATGAGCCCAGAGAAACTGTTCTTCTGGCCTCAACTGTTACTAATGAAGAGGAAATAGTAACTGGGCTGGGCTGGAAATAATAAAAACTATGGTGGGATGGGGTTGGGAGTGGGGGTGGCAGGGAGAGAAGTGACTTTCATTTTAGAATTTGTGATACTGGAGAGGAAAGTTGGATTTTGGTAGACCAGATTGCAGAGTTCAAAGAAAGACTAAGGAGGATCTCATGGACTAAAATTCTATAGCAGGACTCAGTTGAGAAGGGATGGGAAATTTTCCAGAATAAAATTCTTGAGAAGGCAGGAAAAGAAAGAACAATATGAATATCGGAGACAATTTAGATTTTATGAATTCATGTACAGATATTGGAAAGAAGGGTAGATAAGAGAGAATGGAAAAGCATGGTGCATTCCTCTAAGAGTGGTGCCTGGATTTCTAATGCTCAGGCTTGTAGCTATGTCTTGTAAGAGAAACTTAGGACAACAAAAGCGCTGTAGTTTTATATTGTAGAAAAGAGGAGCCAGTACTGCTGCTCAAAGTTAGAATGATGGAGTGATGGTAAAGCTCCTCAAATGCTATTTTTCTTCTGTTTTCTCTAAGGAAGAAAGATCTTTGAACTGGAAAAGGGAGAATATAAAAATGACTAATGGGGAACATGTACCCAAGATAAATAGGGTGATGGTAGAAGGGTGCCCAGCTGCCTTCTGTGACTTATGGCACAGATGAACTATGCATTCCCCTGGGGTATTGAAAGAACTGGCAGATGTGATTGCTGAGATACTGTTGGTGATCAATGAAAGACTGTGGAGAATGGAAAAGGTACCACAGGTCTAAAAGAAGGACCTACAATATCCCAATTTAAAAGAAAGAAAGAAAGAAAGAAAGAAAGAAAGAAAGAAAGAAAGAAAGAAAGAAAGAAAGAAAGAAAGAAAGAAAGAAAGAAAGAAAGAAAGAAAGAAAGAAAGAAAGAAAGAAAGAAAGAAAGAAAGAGAAAAGGAAGGAAGGAAGGAGGAAAGAAGAGGAAGAGAGTAGTGTCTGCTAACCTTTGATTAGCTTCAATTTCTGGCAAAACTCTGAAGTATGTGTTGGTAAGAGAAAGGAGCCTAATTTTTTTTTCAATTATATGTAGAAACAAAAATTTTAAAACAATTATTTTCTGATCTTTTGCAGTCCAAATTCTTTCCCTCCTTTCCTCCTGTCCCCTCTCCCCAGGTGATAAATAATCTGATACAGGTTATTCCAGTGTTATCATGTAATCTAAATTTCTATATTCCTCACATTGTGAAAGAAGACATATTAAACATGGAAGAAAAAACTCATGAAGGAAATAGTATGATTCAATCTATATTCACACTCTGGCAGTTCCTTCTATGGCTGTGGATAGCATTTTTCATCATGAGTCCATTGGGGTTGTCTTGGATCCTTGCATTGCTGATAATAGTTTAGTCTTTCACTTGATCATCATACAGTATTTCTGGTACTGTATACAGTGTTTTCCTAGTTCTGCTCATTTCACTTTGCATTAGTTCATACAAGTCTTCCCAAGTTTTTCTGAAATTGTCCTGTTGGTCATTAGTTATTAGTGTTAGTGTTCCATTATAATCACATACCACAACTTGTTCAATCATTCTTTAGTTGATGGACATACCTTCAGTTTTCTGGAGTGTGTTATTAAGGTTATGGACAGTGAAAAGTTTTCAGTAAATTGCATAATTTCCTTTTTTTTAAAATGGTTATTACACTAGTTGATCAGAAGAATTCTGTACTTACAGTGATAACCTAAAATTGAACAAAACATTTGTCACTGTTGGTAATGGTATTATTGTAGACAAGATGGAGGGATATGGGCTGGACCACAGTCCAGTGGGGTGGAACTGAAACTGGTTGACTGGCTGGAACCAAAGAGTGTTCATTAATAGTTGGATCTTCATTAGTTGTTGGAGGAGAACTGTTCCCTGATTTCTCTCCTTTGTGGCTACTTTGCTGAACCCTTTCCTCTCATCCTTATTTATCTTGTTGTTTTTAAAGCTCTTACCTTCCATCTTAGAATCAATATTAAGTACCAAGACAGAAGAGTGATAAGAACAAGTAATGGGAAGTTGAGTGACTTGCCCAAGGTCACACAGATAAAAATGGAAGCTACATTCGAATCCAGGACCCACTGTTTCTAAGTCTGGCTCTCAATACCTGGGTCACATAGCTGTTTCCCCCTCACCCCCCACCCCCCACTCTGGGTTCCCGTATCCCTATAGAATATTGCTGAGGTAAGTTATAGAGCTTAATGAGGGCCCTGGGGCAGGCTTTGTCTAAACAAGAGAAATGCCTGTTGAGTTTTGGAATGTGTGGGTGGTAGGTTATGAAAAGACCCAGGAGAACAAGACCAAATGTGTACCAGACCTTTTTGAGAGGAGGGAAGCTGGGGGCAGGATAGAAGAGAAAAGCCATTTATAAAAAAAAATAATAATCATAACAAAAGTTTACTATGCTAAGTACTTTTTATCTAATGGAAATGACCTTGGATAAAGAGGCATCTTCATGTCTAATCCAAATAAAAACTGTTAAAGTCACAGATTTGGAAGAGTCTTTAAGAATCATCTAGTCCAACCCATCCATACCTGAGCAGCAAGTCCCTCTGTTGAAGTTGACCTTAGTCAACTTTATCATCTAGCTGCTCATCGGGAAGATGCTGGTATCATGCATTTGTACTCAATCAGAAGTGGATAGAAGCTATGTTATACTGGAGTTTGGAAATTTGAAAAGAATTCAGACCTGCCTGAGTTCCTTCATACCACAAGGGAGACAGCCATTTTTCCACTGCAGACACTGACACTGTCCCAGTTCTGACCTGTATTGCCTGCCTCCTACATTGCCTCCTTTTTGGCCTCTTTTCCCCAAGTCTCTCCTGTCTCCAATCTGTCCTCCACCCAACTATCAAATTGATTTCTCTAAATTGTAGGCCTGATCTTGTCCCTCCCTGCTTATTATTACATAAAATATCTATTCCTCTATTTGGTATTTAAAATCCTTTACAACTTGGCTCTAAGGGGCAACTAAGTGGTTTGGTGGATAGAGGGCCAAGTCTAGTGTCACGAAGACTGATCTTTCTGAGTTCAAATGTGGCCTTGGACACTTCCTGCCTGGGTATCCCAGAGCAAATCACTTAACCCTGTTTGCCTCAGTTTCCTCATGATATGGAAAAGGAAATGGACAACCCCTCCACTATCTTTACCAAGAAAACTCCAAATGGAGGTATGGAGAGTTGGACAAAAATGTGAAATGATTAAACAAAACTAGAAAGCCTGATTACACATAGTTTTTAGGGCTTAATTTCCATATAGTTTGAACCAAAGCCCTTTATATTCCAATAATCCCCTCATACTAGTCTTTCTATTATTCCTCATATACAACATTCTATTTCCCGTCCCTATGACCTCATACTGGCTATCCTTCCTTCCTGGAAGGACTTCACCTCTGAATCCCAGAATCTTGAGTTTATTTCTAGTCAGTTCAATAATATTGTCTACATGAGGCCATTCTTCATTCTTTCAACTGCAAATGCCCTTCTCCCTTCCAAATCATCTTGCATATATTTGGTTTATATTTATTTGTCAGGGGTTCTTAAACTGGGTTCTGTGACTGCATTTCATTCATCCTTTTATAATGGTATTTTAATATAACTGATTTCCTTTATAATATTATACATTTTCCTCTATACATTTAAAAACATTATTCTGAGAAAAGGTGCTTGGGGGAGAAGGGAACAAGCATTTATTAAGCATCTACTCTGGGACGGGCATTGTACTACTAATAAGCACTTTATAAATATTAACTCATTTTATCCACACAACACCTGTGAGATAGGTACTATTAGCATCCCCACTTTGCAGTTGAGAAAACTGAGTTAGAGTTTGAGTAACTTACCAAGGGTTACACAGCTAGTAAAAGTATCTAAGGCTAGATTTGAATTCAGGTCTTCCTCACTTCAGGTCCAGTGTTCTATCCACGGAGACACCTGGTTACCATAGGCTTCATTAGACTACCAAAGGGATTCATGTCACAAAAAATGTTAAGAACCCTTGCTATCATTTGGAACTATACCCCAAAGGCTATTAAATTTGAGTTTATCTTTTGATATATTTGAAATAACAGTGCTAGCTTTGGTACTGATGCTTAGTATCAATTCTAAGACAGAAGGTAGGGGCCCCAAAAAGAAATTATTAAGGGGATTGTTTTTGGAAAAACTTGAAAGACTTGTACGAACTGATACAAAGTGAAGAGAGCAGAACCAAGGGAACAATTTATGTAGTAATAGCAATATTGTAACATAATCAATTATGAAAGACTTAATAACTCTGATCTACACAAAGACCAAAGGACAAGCATGTTTTCCACCTCTAGATAACTTACTGACAGTGCAGGTTAAAGAATATTTTCTTCTTTTTCTTTCTTTATCTGATTTTTTTCTTTTCTGGAATATGGCTAATGCAGGAATGGTTTTACATGACTACACATATTTGTAATGGGGTTTGTATTTATTGCTTTCTCAGTGGGAGAATAAAGGGATGGAGGAGGGAGAGAAATTGGAACTGAACATAAAATTAAAACTAGAAAACCTTGCTCTATATGTACAACTTTTCTTTTCCAATTAAATGTAGTTCCTTGAGGATAGAGACTATCCTTATATCCACAGTGCCTGGCACATAATAGACTTGTCATAAAATGCTTGGTGATGGATTGATTTGATTCCCCTTCTCCTGACTTCCCTGGTATCCTTTCCCTCCATGTCAGTTGTTCTTGTCCTCTTCTCACAACAGATCTGGGCACTAACAAGAGGGGAAACTTCATCTCTCTTTCCCAGCCAATTGGTGCCAACATCTGTAGGGATATAGTGTTTCTGCAAGGACTGCCAGTACTAGGACCCTGTCTTGTTGGCCCCAATGTTAGCATATTCTGGACTGGCCGACCTAAGGATGTGATGCAAGACACAGGAATTTTGGAGGCTGGAGAAACGCTGGCCAGGACCATGACACAGCCCCACCTGTTCCTCTGCCATTTGTAGACATTAGATTTAAAACAAGTGGTGAAGTACAGACATCACTATTAGCCTTTGGGACCTTTAAGTATTGCCTCTTTTCAGTGTTGGGGATATAGCAACAGATAGGTACATGAATAGGACTCAGACCCCACAGAGAATCTGGGATCCAGGCACCCCCATGGGGATGTGGGATTAGGAGTCCTGTTGTCTGATATGCCCATGCTGCTATGACCCAGAGAAGTACTAAGAGTTTCTTCAGTGGTTCTCCTTCCCAACATGGACAATCCATTGGGAGGTAAATGTTTCTATCTCACTCCTGTTTTCCTAGAAGATGGAGGTTTATTTTAAGATAAGAACTTCCAGGTTTACCTGTGTGACACTCTCTGCCTCCTTCTGTCTCTGGCTCTCTCTCTCTCTCTCACACAGACACAGACATAGACACAGACACAGACACCAGAGCTCAAGAAGCTGGGGACAGTAGCCCTAGCAGTCTCTTAACATATAATTCCCCTCTCCATATAATAAATGGTCCAGCCATCTGGCACACACATCTATTCCTCATACACCAAACTATCTCCTGCCATGAAGACTCTGGGTCCTTGTACTGGCTGTCCCTGATGCCTGGAATATTCATTCTCTCCTAACTTCTGTCTCTTTGAATCCAAAGCTTTCCTTTAAGACTTGGATGAAGCTCCATTTCCTCCAGGAAATCTTTCCAGGGCTTTTTCTCTCCCCTTCCCCCAGCCTCTGACTTCCCCCCCTTTAGGGCTCCCCTTAGCCTACCCTGTGGATTATATTCCTGATTTATGTATGTGTTGTCTATGTTACATTAGAATGTAAGCTCCTTGGGGACAAAGATTCTTTTTATTTGGAGCTTTGAATCTTCTCCCCTCTCAAGTGTAAAATAGTGCCTGGTACTTTCTGGTACACAGTAAGCACTTAATAGTTGCTTGTTGATTGATTAAAATGGCCTCTACCCCAAGAGCAGGCTTAGATCAGGGAAATAAGTTGGATGTCCCATCCTATGATACTGACTCTAACACTCTCATTTTGCTGAATATAGCCTGAGTTGATTTGTGAACAAAAATGCTAATCAAGGAGGAAATGGTGAAGTGAAAGGGAGGTACATCAGGCAATGCCCTCCATGACACTTGTTGAGGCCTCTTGCTTTAACCCATGTTTTTCTTTTTAACCCTTACCTTCCATGTTAGAATTAATACTATGTATTGGTTCCAAAAAAGAAGAGCAGTAAGGGCTAGGCAATGAGGGTTAAATGACTTGCCCAGAGTCACAGAGCTAGGAAGTATCTGAGACCAGATTTGAATCCAAAACTTCATGTCTCTGGACCTGGACTCAATTCATTGAGCCACCTATAGCTGCCCCCTTGTTACCCATCTTTCAAGGTCCACTTGTAGCAAGGTCATTTCTGAAACAGAATTTTTTGATAAAACATTCCACCCACAAAGGACCATTCCCCGATTCTCCTTGGCGTTCCCAAGCATTTTTGGGACACAATTGAATACTAACAGGAGTCAAGACTACCCCAAAATGACTGATCATTCCTCCCTTGCCCAATTCAGACAAGGCCAAGACCAGAGCCACCTTGCAGGACCCAAGTCCAGGACAGCCTATGAATGAAACATTAAAGTATCTTAAAGGTGGGAGGACTCAGGAGTACAAAGAAGAATCTACACACACGTCTAGGCACTGGCAATAAACAGGAGAAGGAAAGTATTCAGACCACCTTCTGGCAGACATCTTAAAGCTTCACATTAGTGAGAGCCTCAGAGCACAAACATTCAAACTCTGGCTACATTCCCAAAGGAAGGATTTTAAGAATCTGATTTCAAGATACTATCAACACCTGAAGGCAAGTAATAGTAAATTGTTAGCTTGATCATTACCTTGGGATTAGATCCTACCTCCAGCTTTGATACTGGCCTCCTTCTCTCTTACTGTTTCAACTTGTCCCCAGCTGGCATTAAACCAGCTCAAATTTTCTTTTTCTTTTTTCTAACAATAATTTTTAAATTTTTATTCAAAGATATTTTATTTGACCAATTATATGTCATCACAATTTTCAACACACATTCTCCAAATTTATAAGGTCCAAATTGGCCCCTTCCCTCCTTTCCTCCTTCCACTTAGAGATGATAAACAATTTGATCTGGGTTATAACATGTATCATCGTGCAAAACATATTTCCATATTGTCATTGCTGTAGGAGAATACCCATATAAAACCAAAACCCCAAAATAAAACCATAAATAAACTAACAAGAATGATAGTATCCTTTGATCTGCATCCAACTCCAATAGTTCTTTCTTTAGAGGTGGATCAGCTAAACTTTTCAAACAAAAACAACTTCTATTCTCTAACAAACCCTAAATAATCCTCCAAAGTGAGAGCCAGCAAAGGTGAAAAACTTGGCCAATTGAATAAAAGGTTCTGAACTGGTACTGCCCTGAATGAACCTCTCTGTCTCTGTCTCTGTCTCTCTCTCTTTCTCCATCTCTCTGTCTGTTTCTCTCTCTCCTCTCCCTCTCTTTTCTCTCTCTTTCTCCCTCCTCTCTTACTCTCTCTTCTTTCTCTCTGAGTTTCCCCCCTCTCTTCTCTCTCTCCTCTCACTTTCCCCTTTTTCTCCTGTCTCAATCTCTCTCCTTTCTCACTCTCTCCTTTCTCTCTCCTCTCAATCTCTGTCTTTCTCTTTGTCTCTTCTCAATTTCTCTTCTTTTTCTCTCCCTCTCTCCTCTCTCAATTTCTCTTTTTTCTTTCCCTCACTCCTCTCTCAATTTCTCTTCTAATTTTTCTCTCCCTCCCTCCTCTCTCAATTTCTCATTCTCTCTCAATCTCTCCTTTCTCCTCTCTCAATCTTTTTCCTCTGTCCCTCTCTCTTTCTTCTTTCTCTCCTCTCTTAATCTTTCTCCTCTCTCACTATCTCTCCTTTCTCTCTCTCTCCTTTCAATCTTTCTCTTTATCCTCTTAATCTCTCTCAATCTCTGTCTCTTTCCTCTCTCATTCTCAATCTCTCCTTTCTCTCTCCTCTTTCTCAATCTCTGAGTTTCTTTCTCCTCTCTTAATCTCTCTTCTTTCTCTCTCCTCTCACTCTTTTCTCTCACTTTCTCCTTTCTCCCTCTTTCTTTCTTCTCCCTCTCTCTCCATTCTCTCTCCTCCCTCCTCTCCTCTCAATCTCTCTCCTTTTAATCTCTTTCTCTACCTCTGTGTCTCTGTCACTGTCTCTGTGTCTCTCTCCTCTCTCACTCTCTTATTCTCTCAATCTCTTTTCTCTCTCCCTGAGTCTCTCTCCTCTCTCAATCTCTCTCATTCTTCTCTCAATCTCTATCCCTGTTTCTCTCTCCTCTCTCATTCTCTCTTCTTTCTCTCTCTCCCTTTCTTCTTTCTCTCCTCTCTCTCTTTCTGCTCTCAATCTCTCTCCTCTCAATCTCTTTCTACTCTTAATCTCTCTCTTCTCAATCTCTGTCTCTCTCCCTCCTCTCTTACTCTCTCAATCTCTCTCTTCTTTCTCTCTGAGCGTTTCCCCCTCTCTCTTCTCTCACTCTCTTTCTCTCACTTTCTCCTTTTTCTCCTATCTCAATTTCTCTCCTTTCTCACTCTCTCCTTTCTCTCTCCTCTCAATCTCTCTCCTTCTTTCCCCCTCCCTCCTCTCAATCTCTCTCTGTCTTTCTCTGTCTCTGTCTCTGTCTCTGTCTCTGTCTCTGTCTCTCTCTCTCTTACTTTCCCTTTTCCTCTCTCTCCCGAGTTAAGTACAATTAACCAGTCATTTCCGAGCACTGAAGCAGGATTCCTGAACTCAAGAGATTCACCAGCCTCCAGGATTAACAGGTCTGTACCTGTGATCCAATGGTGTGCCAGCTCCCAGAGACTTCTCTGGAGTTTCTGTGTACAGAGAAAGAATTACCTGAATCAGGTCGGCCATTCCCTGTAGACACACAGAAGCCAAAGGTACCATTCGGGAGACGCTGTAGCTCCAACTGGCTGGTGCCATCAGGAAATACCTGTACTACCCGACCTACTGTCCGGACTAGGCTGGGGACACTGATATCATCTACACTGAGGGAGTGCCTGGTAGGGCTGCCTGGTTGCCTATAGGTAAAGCAAGGGAAGAAATTTAAGAAAGGCATAATCATTCACTTGCATCGTGATTAGCTCTTGCTCCTCCTGGGATGTCCCTGTGCCCCAGCTCTCAGCTTCCCTTCATCCCTCTGCCAAATCTGGGGCCGGCTGCCCCAATCCGAGCTGCCTCAGGAGAGTCCTTATGCCTCTCTAGGGACCCTTTACACCAGTCTAGGGGTGGACTGAATGCTGGGCCAAGGAGCTTGCCTGGCAGGCTTTCTCAGAAAGCTTTTTCTCCCAAACTCGCCAAAGATCTGAAAGGCCTGGAAGTTACCTCAGCGTGCACCCACCCTCCATTGCTCTGCTCACTCAGCGATTGATTGCCTTCTTAATTGTGGTGACTTTCTTTCTAACGGATGTTCTCTCCTTCATTTCCCAGCTCTGACCTGGGAGGAGATGGTGCCCTAAAGCGGGTTAGCGGGAGCCATTTTGTTAGTGTGCTATGGCCAATCTTACCCCCCAGATGCTCTGTCCTTCCTTTCGACTCCTAACAGGTATTGTCGGGAGCGTTCCGCCTTGTTTAGTAGAGAATGGAGATTTTGACCGAAGTCAACTTTTCTACGCTGGTGAGAGGGTGGCACCTGGTGGGGAAGAGCAGTATTGCAGGTGAGAACACATTCTGAAAGGAGCTGATAAAAGTGTAAAAGTCTGCTAATCCATTCTCCTACCTCTTAGCACAATGCCCCTCCAAGCATTCTCAGGACTTTTAGAGAACCCTTTAGAAAAAGCGCTAGACAAGAACAAGTTCTTAGCCTTTTTTAAACTGTCATGTTCCCCCTGGGGCGGACTGATAAACCCTTTCAAAATACTATTTTTAAATGCAGAAATTAAAATATATAGGATTTCAAAGTAAATCAAATATATTGAAATACAATTCTCTAATTATTAAAAAAAAACAAGCTCACAGAGCCCAGGTTAAGGACCTCTGTTCTTTATATTGTGGTATAGTAGAAAAGTAGGGAGGAGTTTGGGCATTTGGTTCTGCCATTCTGCCACTAACTAGCCCTGGTACCCTGGAGAAATCATTTATGTTTGATCATCGTTTAAATAACAGCATCTAAGGTCCTGGCTCTAATGATTTTTGCTGAAATCTAACCAATTTCTTTTCCTTCACTATAACTATTTACTCCCCTTCTACTTTCACACACACAAAAGAAATAGGTGCTAATCACCAATTATCTCCTATTCCTTTAGTGAAGGGTTTGAATGATCCTCTGGTGCCCCTCCATGAGACACCAATGGCATCTTAGCTGTTCCTTCTTTCTTTCCTCCTTTTTCCCAATCTTCCCATCCCATCCCATGACTTCCCTTTAGTGTGGGTGTTGCCTAAAGGGCTGTCCTTCAGTCTCTTCTTATCCTTTCATTCCCACATCTTCAATTACCATCTCACTGCAAATGTCCCTCAAATCTAGATCCCTAATTTCCCTTCAGAAATCCAGATCCTTATTTCCCATAGAACATCTGTAAGAGCATAATTTCCTGTGTTATAAGAATTGTTTCCTACAGGACATCTTCATCTGGATTTCTTATAAGTAACCTCCAAACATCACATCCAAAGCGTAGCTCACTATATTTCCCCCTAAATTTGCTCCTAAGTCTGACATTTCTACCTGTGCCACAGTAATTCTCAAAGCACACGTCTGAACATATCTGAATAGCTCTACTTGAGAAATTTAGCAATTCCTGATTACCTTTAGATAAAATAGAAACTCTTTGTTTGGCATTTAAGATCCTTCACAATCTGGCTTCCAGATTCTTTCTAGGCTGTTCATACATGTTACACTGTCCAGTCTAGGTGGCAGAGTGAAGGACTGAGTTTCAAATCCAACCTCAGACACTTGCTGGTTCTGTGTTTCCCTGGTCAAGTCACATAACCTCTGTGTGTCTCAGTTTCCTCATTTGTAAAATGGAGATATTAATAGCATCTACTTCCCATGGCTGTTGTGAGGATGAAATGAGATAATAATCGTAAAGCACTCAGCCAGTGCCTGGCACATAGTAAAGATTTATGTTAGTTATTATTATTGATTTTTGCCTTTACCTAACATTCCATCTTATTTCTTGATGCCCTCTCCCTTCAAGGTACCATTTCTTTTAAAAGACCTTTCTGGATTTCCTTAATTGCGATTGTTCCACTTCTCTTCTTAATCCCTTTGTACCTTTATACATTTACTGTATATGCCCATCTTAGAACATGTCATATCTTTCTCTTTTGCAGCTAATGTAGTGCCTGGCACATAGTGAGGTGCTTAAAGAAATGCCTTTTGATAGATTGCCACCAAGATTCAGCAAATTTCCTGTGTCTGAAACCTTTGAGTGATTTTAAAAAACTCTTCATTCAATAAACATTAAAGATCTACTATGTGCCAGGCAAAGTGGTTAACTCCTGGGAATACAAATACAAAATAAAAAGAAAGTCACTGCCCTCAAGGAGCTTACAGGGGAAAATGATATACAAAAGGGAGCTACAAGGAGAGGGGACTCAGAGGGGAGAAATTAACAAGCATGGATGTAATGGAGAAATCCAAAGGAGTCCAAGAACAATCTTCCTAGAGCCATGAGCTTTAGGGTCCCCATTTAAGGAGGGGACCCAATGCAGATTTCTCCTCATTTCCCACCAGCTCATGGCTCTAGGAAGAGAGTCTAAACTAAAGGGCAGAGGACATTGGTGAGAGATGTGAGTACTAAGGCTAACTCGATAATGACATTTCCCCCTGATGAGTTTCCTGGGGAAGGAAGGTATGATGGAGAAGTTCCAAAGCAGCACAGAACCTTCCTTACTCTTCTCCTGCCATCTCTAATCAGTTACTGAATCCTGTCAATTCCACACTGAGACATTCCTCCTCTCCCAACTGTTACCTCTCTCTCCTGTCTTGGAGATGGTACCCTCTATCAACTCTAAGACAGAAGGAAAGAGTTAAAAAAAAAGCCAAGATAAAAAGCCAAGAATCTTTGAAATAGCCAGCCCCCCACCCCACCCCAAGATCTAATGCCATTAATCTCTCCAGCCAGCTTCCTCTTTTCCATGACTTTAACCCCTCCAAATTCCCTCTTAAGTCTTGCTCCTGCCACCCTGTCTTCTTTTTGTCTGGTTCTTGACCTGCCCCTGCCCAATTTGACTTGGATTCCAAAGCAATCTTCTTCCCCCATCCACCCCAACCCTCTTACTATGGTGTCATTCCTTTGAAGCACTTAGATGGTACAAATTCAGCTTATCTCATAGTGCCAGGTTCAGTTATACTGTATAAATTTGATTCCAAAGTGAAAGCCAAACCCTCAGGGCAAACAGTGTCAGTGATAGTGTTGACACACACTGGCATACACAGGTGCCAGCAGAGAGGTCCAAACAATCACAGATACTGAACACTGCCTTCTTGCTCCCTTCCCATTGTCTTTACTCCCTATCTCCTCCCCCAGGTGAATTTTCTCTTTGCTCCACAGCTCACGTTTTCCTGACATTGGCCTTTTTGCCCAATATCTGCTATGGAGGGAGGAACGCTGACTCTGAAGGGGGGGTTCAAAATTTCTGTGTGAGCTGCACATGCCTCATTTTCTTTATCTGTAAAATGAGGGAGTAGGACCATCAGATAGTCTCTAAGGTCCCTTATAGCCATGATCATAACTTTAGGGTTTGAAGGCACTTTAGAGATCATGGAATCCAAATATATTTTTACATATGGGGAAACTGAGGCCCAAGAAGGGGAAGTGATTTGTCCAAATCACACTTAAGTGGTAGATAGGTGATTATCCAGGAGAGGAAGCTAAGAAGTGATTAAAAAATCCTTACCTTTTGTTTTAGAATTAATACTGTGTATTGGTTCTAAGACAAAAAGAGTGGTAAGAGCTATGCAATGGAAATTAAATGACTTACCCAGGGTCTAGGATGTGTCTGGGGCCATATTTGAACCCAGGTTCATATTTGAACCTCCTATCTCCAGGCCTGGCTCTCAATCTACTGGACCATTTAAGTTGCCCCTGCTAAGAAGTGATTTTTTTTTCAAAAATACACCTGTAATAAGTAGTAGATGGGGAATACCCAGGAGAGGAAGCTGAGAAGGAATGGTCAAATGGCTAGGAAGAGAACCAGTTAAGTATAAGTTAAGGGAGGAGAAAGGTGGCTAACAGCATCAAGGTCTGAAGAGAGGTTTGTGACACAAGGAGAACTCATTAAAAACTAGCAGTTAATCAGGCATTGGTTAACCATAGAGTTTTGGTCAAGGAATAAGATCTAAAGCCAGATGCTGAGGCACGGAGAAGTGAGTGAGGGATGAGGAAATGGAAGCTCAAGGTGATGGCAGGTCCAAAAGGGAATTTTGGACAGACAGAGGAAACCTGTGCATGTTTGCAGGCATCATGGAAGGAGTCAGTAGATAAGGAAAAATGAAAGTGGATAGAAAGGTATTAAATTGGGGCAGGGGGAGGCTCCCGGAGGACATGGGATGGGACAGAATCAAGCAAACAAGTAGAGAGGCTGACCTGGGCAAGAAGAAGAACCATCTCTTCCTTAGAGGATGGAGGACAGCATAGAAGGGTCCTGAGAGGTAGAAAAGGGGAGAAGAGAGATTCCCTTTGCTCAGAAAGCAAAGTTGTAGAAAACAGAAGAGAACGCCTGGAGTGACTCTTGGGAAACACGTGATAAAGACACATTTGGGGAAGGATAGAAGAATTTCTCTGCAGCAGGAAGGGCTCAGCTGAGGCTCAAAAACCTAAATTTGTAGCAAACACAGTCAGCAGTGCTATAACTTTCTCCAGAAGGGCTGGGACCTTTCAGTATTAAATCCTCTGACCTTACCCTGTATCTAAGAGATAATAAAAATAGCTCACATCTCTATAGTTGCAGTTGCCCAGATAACTAAATGGGTCAGTGGAAAGAGTGCTGGGCTTGGAATGGCCCAGAGTCAGGAAGACCTGAGTTCAAATCCAGCCTCAGACACTCACTAGCTGTATGACCCTGAGCAAGTCACTTCACCTCTTAATATGTTGGAAAAGGAAATGGCAAACCACTTTTATCTTTGCTAAGAAAACCCCATGGATAATTATGGTCCACAAGAGAGCCAGACATGAATGACAACAACAACAACATACAATGGCTGCTGGTGATACAGTATAGTATTGGAATTTGGGTCAGGAGGACCAAGTTCAAATCTCTGTCTCAAGACACTTAAAGGCTATGGAGTCCTGGCCATGTCTGTAAGCATTTTAAGTCACTACTATTTTCCAAGCAATGTACTAAATCCTGGGGATATAAAGAGGGATCAAAAGACAGTTTTGGGGCAGCTAGGTGGCTTGGTAGATAGAAAGCCTGAAAATGGTAGGTCTTGGGTTCAAATCTGACCTCAGACACTTCCTAGCTATGTGACCCTTGATAAATCACTTAACCCCAATTGCCCAGTCCTTACTGCTGTTCTGTCTTGAAACAAATACTTAGTATCGATTCTAAGACAGAAGGTAAGAGTTAAAAAAAAAAAAGATGGTCCTTGCCCTCCATGAGTTCACAATCTAAATGGGGGGATAATAAATAAATAAATATGTACAAACAGTATACAAGATGGTCACTGAATCAAAGAGTAAATGGTGGGAGAGATACAAGGATATATGACTAAGAAGGTAGTAGGAGGCTAGGTTGTGATTTAATTTAACTTTTCTCAGCCTTAATTTCCTCATCTATAAAATGGGCATAATAATAACATGCAACTCAAAGGGTTGTTGTGAGGGTGAGATGAGAACATATATAAAGCATTTTGTAACTTTACCACATAATATAAATGCCCAAAGCTAGCAATTTGTAATCTATAAAACAGTTTCCTTTCAATGTGAGCAAAAGAATACAAATATAATTATTTTCATTTTACAGATGGTGAAACCGAGGCCAGGTTACAATGACCTGCCCATGGCTGCCAGGCAGCTTGTAAATCATAAAGTCAAACTTGGATCTCTTCTGTTTAAATTCAGTGCTTTTGGCATTGCCTCATGACATGGGGTTAATGAGATGATTTTTTTTAAAAAAGGAAAACTATGAGCCATGGTCTGCTTCACTGGGTTCAAGGGGACCCACAAGTCTCTCAAGATAGGGGAGAGAGATGGTCTGACCAGTTGGGATAGATCATAAGATCATGGGTCTAGAGCTAGAATGGGACATTAAAAGACATCTCATTCAATTTGGCCCCTCATTTTATGGATGAGGAAACTCAAACCCAGATCAATTGCCCTAATATCTGAGGGAAGATTTGAACTCAAATCTCCCTGACTGGGTGCCCAACATTCTCTTGACCGCCATTGTAGAAAGGCCCCTGACTCTGCCTTATTGTCACTCAGAGCCACTGCCATCATCATCACTCCTGCTTCCCAGGCTCCCTTCCCAGCATGCTGACTTTCTGACCATAGCTGTGCTAGGAGGTGCCAGACCCTGCTTCAGGGGAGCTAACTCTGTACACTGTAGTCACAGAAGAAAGAGACCGTTTATTGGAGAGGCGATGGCGCCTTGGGACTCACCAATTGCAGAGCTTGCAGAGAAGGTGCTTTCTTCAACTTGGAATTAAGGATTTGGTGTATCAAACTCTGCTGGGGCTGCTCAGGACTCGTTTGAGCAATCTGCTCCATGCTGTAACAGCGAAACTTGCCCAGTTTCTGTCGGGTGGTTTGGCCCAAGAAAGAGAAGAATTTCTTCAGCCCAAACCCAGAAGAGTTGTTGCTCCCCTTCTTGCTCCCGTTAGCTGGAATGGCCGAGGTGATGTTGGGTCCTGGAGGGTCCTCTAGTGATTCTCTGAAACACATTGGTTAGCTGGTGAGATAGGGTTGGAGGAGGATGCGAAAGGGTGGCTAGCAACTTAAACTTGGGCTGGCATGAGAGGGTTAGGCATTGATTCTACGGGAGACACCCTCATGTCCCCGGGACGCTGGAAAATAATACAATAATGCTGGCCGAATTCCTTCTGTGAATTCTTTCTGAACTCAAAGGAAAGGAGTCTTCACGTCAACTCCCTAGCATTGGGGAATGCAGGGATGGAGGTCCACTGAGACCTCTGATCCTTGGGGAAGTGAGACTCATCAGCTTTAACAAACAGTCAGCAAAGACTCCAAATAACTAGACAAGAGGGAGAGAACTCAGAACACCTGGGTCAGACCTCATCTCTGCTGCTCAACTTGGGTACATCACACAGTTCCTCTGGGTCTCAGTTTTCTCATCTGTAAAGTGAGGGGATTGAGCAAGATGGCCTTTAAATCTCCTTTTAGCTCTAAAGATTTATGATCCTATGAACCTAGGAAAGAGAGTATGGGGCTTTGTTTTTAGTGTATGCCAGAAGCCCAGCTCTAGGAAGAAGCCCTCTGAGAGCGATAAAAGCAGAGGGACAAATTTAGGAGGGTTAGTGATGAGGAACCTAGCCTTGGCACAATGCCTGGCACACTGGGTTGTTGTTTAGTCATTTCAGTAGTGTCTAACTCTTTGTGGCCCCATTTGAGGTTTTCTTGGCAAAGATACGGGAGTGGTTTGCCATTTCCTTCTCTAGCTCATTTTTACAGATGAGGAAACTGAGGCAAAACAGCATTAAGTGACTTGACCAGGGGTCACATAGCTAGTGTCTAAGGCCACATTTGAAATTAGGGCTTCCTGATTCCAGGGCTAATGCTCTATCCACTGAGCTACCTAAGCTGTCTTGGCACACAGTTGGTGCTTTATCAATGTTAGTTATTGTTATAGCTCCTGGAACAATACATAGCTGCAGGTGGCCACAGTAAGACAATCCTAGCCAGGGAACCTGATTCACACAGAAAATGGAGAAAAAGGAAGAGATGGCTTAAAGCAGTGGGTCCTGACTCAACCCCATTGATTCTGTGCCATATGTCATTCTTCCTTGAGGCCACACAGGAAACCCCACAACATCCTCACCTGGGGACCACCTGCAAAACTTCCCTTGTGGTCACTCACCCTTTCAAGACAATTTTTTCTGAGCTTGGTTTTGCCTTCTGGACCTTGTCTTCTGTGTCCACGCTAGGTTGGGGTTGCTCTGTTGTCAACGAAACCTCGATGCCTGTGGAGCCAAGGTTGCTGGTCACTGCTAACTCAGGAATATCCCAGAATCCACCTGTAACAATTATAGTAGCCACCCCCACACACACCTTGTTGGGCAGGCCCAAGTATCCATGTCTTGATTTTTCCAAGTCCTCAGGGAGGAAAGTTTTTTAACCAACAAATGATGAAAAGGGCAGTAAGGAGATAAGGTTTACCAAGACATAATTTAATAGATCCCAAGCAGAGTAGTGGTGGTTGCAGGAGGTGAAGCCATCCATTTGGTGGGGTATAGATGGATATAGTTGTCTTAATTAAATGAAATAAGGAATCTCTTCCTGTTAAGACCAACTGTGACGAGAAAAGGAATTCAAGCTCTTAGGGAAAATGGTGCCCTATGCAAATGATGTGTACCTCAGTGGATCTACATCTTGTGTTTCCATCCATGCCTTCTCATCCTGTGAATCTGTGGTTTTACCTTCCATCTTAGAATCAATACTAAATATTAATTCCAAGGCAGAAGAGCAGTAAGAGCTTGGCAATTGGGGTTAAGTAGCTTGTCCAGAGTCACAACTAGGAAGTTTCTGAGTTCAGATTTGAACTTAGGACCTCCTGTCTCTAGGTCTGGCTCTCTATCCACTGAGCCACCCAACTGCCCCACATCTTGTGATTCTTGTCCATGTCCTTCCATGGATTTTAGGAAGAGGATCTACCCCACGTTGGAGGCTTTCCTCTAGGGTTTGCTATGTTTTGTAGATTCCAATGGCACAGTAGGGCTGTCCATCTGTTATCCCTCAATCTTACCAGATTACAAGAAGTAACATAAGGGACACATCATCTAAGAAGTTAGAAGAGGGGTACCGGTTATCCCTGGAAATATGTATCAGTCCACTTGGATCTACCGTGACGCTTCCCTTTGCCTCTTGTTTCACTCATAACTCTGATGTCTCTGTGACTATATTATTCCAAGATTTGTAAACATGCAATACCATGAAGAGAATATTTTTGTTTGTTTGTGCCAAGGAGGAGCAGCTTGAGATCATAAAAAAGATAGCACAATTTCCCAAAAGCAGTCCGGCTCACTCTCCTCCTCCTATTCCATTTGGATCTCCTTCATTGATCATATAGTGAGGTCCTCACTGTAGCATGGTAGAAAATTATAAGATTATAGATCTAGAAGGAAGGGGCTTTAGAAGTCATTTAGTTCAACTCCCTCATTTTACAGATGAGAAAACTGAGGCCCAAAGAGGTTAAGTGAGTTGCCCAATGTCACACAAGTAGAGCTGGGGGAACCAGGATTTTGATCCAGGTTCTCAGACCTCAAATCCAGTACTCTTTCTACTTCACTGCAGTGCCTCTAAAAGACGTGGGTTTGAATCCCATCTTCAACACTTAACTAGTTGTGGCATCATGGACAAAGCATATAGCCCCTTTGAGACTCAGTTTCCTTATCTATAAAACGAGGGTAACAATAGTATTTAGGTACTTCCCAATGTTGTTCTGAGGCTAACATGAGATAATGTATGTAAAACACTTTGCAAACTTTAAAACTATTTAATAGCTGTTATTTTTATTACCATTAATTTAACAGTGGTCAGTTTTGATTCATTTCACTTTCTCTACATAGATTGTTGGGTAGATTGTGGAAAATCATCTGCCAAAGCTTGCCTGTTCTTTCCTCATATTTCCACTAGGGACAACCTCATAGATCATTTTACAAAAATGAGAAAGGCAGCAAATGAGTTTATTGTTACTGAAGTTCTTTCAATTGATTTCTTAGGGGTTAATTAATATTGTCTGTGATGTGTGTGTGTGTGTGTGTGTGTGTGTGTGTGTGTGTGTGGTCACAAAAGACTGTCTGGGAAGTAGGTCAATTTATCCCCAAACAAGAACATGGGAAGGACCTCACCACCAATGGGAAATCCTTCTCTCTAGTCCTCACTGAAGATATCCTCCATAGTTTAAAATAAAGCTAAAGAAAAGGAAAAGGTCCTATGTGTGCAAAAATCTTTTAACCCCTCTTTTTGTTGTGGCAAAGGATTGAAAACTAAGGAGGTGCCCCTCAACTGGGGAATAGGCGAGCGATTTATGATGATGGAACAATATAGGGCCATAAGAAATGAAATAATAGTTTCCAAAGGAAAGGAATACGCATTTACATATAACTGATCTATATAGAGATAGGCACCAGACCTGAGAACTTTTCCAAATATTATCTCATTTGATCCTTTCAAAGAGACACAGAAGGTTGAATGAGCCATTGCAGAGTGAAGTGAGCAGAACTAGAAGAGTCATTTATATAATAACATCAATATTATAGAAACAGTTTTGAACATCTTTAGAACTCTGATCAATTAAATGATCAACCATGATTCTAGCAGTTTGACAAAAGGGAACACTACCCACCTCATGACAGAGAGATTGACTAATGCCAGACCAAAGTAGGACCAATGTAGGAATTTTGTTTTGCTTGACTGTGTGTGTAGTACTAGGATTGTTTTCCTACTTCCTCCCTCCCTCTCCCCTACCTTCCTCACTTTTCTCCCTCTCCCTCCCTCCTTCCTTCCTTCCTTCCTTCCTTCCTTCCTTCCTTCCTTCCTTCCTTCCTTCCTTCCTTCCTTCCTTCCTTCCTTCCTTCCTTCCTTCCTTCCTTCCTTCCTTCCTTCCTCCCTCCCCTTTCTCACTCCCTCCTTCCTTCCTCCCTCCCCTTTCTCACTCCCTCCTTCCTTCCTCCCTCCCCTTTCTCACTCCCTCCTTCCTTCTTCCCTCCCCTTTCTCACTCCCTCCTTCCCTTCCTTCCCTTCCTTCCTTCCTTCCTTCCTTCCTTCCTTCCTTCCTTCCTTCCTTCCTTCCTTCCTTCCTTCCTTCCTTCCTTCCTTCCTTCCTTCCTTCCTCCCTCCCTCCCTCCCTTCCTCCCTCTCTCCCTCCCCTCCCTCCCATCCCTATGAGTGATGAGAAGGAGGTAGGAGGGAAAAACCAAAAACAAAACCAAAATGCTCTCTATTTATAAAAACAAAAAAACTTAAGCCACCGGCTCTATGCTTTATGTCTTTCCGGATGAACAATTAAAGAGTTTCCGAGATCCTCTTTGTTCATATTATCACAGAAACACAAATGATCTTACTCAAGACAGTTTTTAAGGTTGCATTTTTCAACCCACAAATAACGCGCATGGTGTGTTCTTGTGTCCTTGGGCCCCTCCAGCCAGCTAAGTGGCTTTAAACCTAGGGAAGAATTATTTCTCTAGCCCATCTGGTCTCTTCTCATATTTTCATCAGCGACACCCTCAGTATGCATGGAGATCATGCTCATAGAGATCTTATAAAAATGAGAAAGGAGGCCTATGGATTAATAGTTATTGGTGTTCTTTCAGTTACCTTTTGGGGGATGAAATATCCTGTGAAATAATAGCTCAAATGGAGCAGCTAAATGGGGCAGTAGATAGAACACTGGGCCAGGAGTCAGGAAGACTTATCTCCCTGAGTTCAAATCTGGCCTCAGATACTTACTAGCTGTGTGACCCTGGACAAGTCACTTAGTCTATTTGTCTCAGTTTCTTCATTTTTAAAATGAGCTAGAGAAAGAAATGAAAAACCACTCCAGTATCTTTGCCAAGAACACCCCAAAATGGGGTCACAAAGAGTCAGAGAAGACTGAAAATAACTGAACAATAGCTCAAAGCTTTCAGGCAATGTAGATCATTTTCTCAGGAGGTTGCTGATGTGGTCTATTCTTTTTCACATCCTTTGTCTCCCTAAATGATTTCCTCCTTCACTAGCCTTCTAGGGGAGAGGAGATCTTACCCTCCACAGGTAATGGTTCCTTTGTCATTGATCGTGAAATAGAAATGTTGAGGCAAATCACTTCAGTTCTCAATGCTCCGGGCAGTTCTCTAAGATGGCAGGTTGTGGAGAAAGTACTAACCCACATTGGTGGAAGGAGTTTTCCTCACCTGGGAGTTCCCTGTACCAATTAAATCAAAAATCTTGTCTCTTTCCCTAGAGAAACACCGACAGTTTTGTTTCTCCTTACAGTTCTCTATCTCTTGCCGTATTTGTTTCTGACTGTCTCTTGAGATGATACATACAGCTCATTTGAGTCTCACATCAAGATTTCTACAGACTTCTTTTCCTTTCCCTTCCCTTATCTCTTAAAAAATAACAACAGTTGGCAATCTTCTGCTAGGTTTCACAAATGAGTTTCTGTTCTAAATTGGTGTTGCCCTTGGATGATCTCTCTGCTTGGTCAAAAGAACAAGTGTCTCTGGGTAAGGCAGTTTTAGGGGCTGAATTGACTTCTTCACTTTTATATCAGTATTATTTTTTCCCTTTCAGGAAATGGTGATGATAAAGGTTTTTGTCTTATCCATGTCTATTTTCAAATGTTGACAACTCACACAAATTGGTTCTGTGTTCGTTGGATCTATCCAAAGCCTCTGCTTATCTTTAGATGCTCTCTTTTGGAGTGAATTTTTATCTTTGCGCTAACTAGCTGATAATTTGACTGTAAATGATAAATTTCAGACTGGAAATAATAAATAGGAATTGCTGGTTTCATCACTTACTCTGAGCTGTATCTTTTTTGACCAAGGAGAAGCTATAATTTCTCTTAGTCACCTCATGTTTGTGAGGCTCCCATGGAGGAAGGCATCCAAGGGATGATCATATCCAGAAGTTAAAGCATCAACAAACAGGTATCACTGGGAAACCTCAGACCAGATGCCGGCACCCTACTACTCCCAGTTACTCGGTCAATTAATAAATATTTATTGAGTGATTACTACTAGGCTAAGCATTGGAGACCAAGAGAGGCAAAGGCATGGTCTCTGACCTCAAGGAGCTCACATCCTAATGGAAGTTGTTGTTGCTTCATTTTTTCAGTCCTGTCTGACTCTGTGACCCCATTCTGGGGTTTTCTTGGCTGGGATACTGGAGTGATTTGCCATCCCTTCCTCCAGATCATTTTATAAATGAAGAGACTTCAGCAAGTAGGGTTACGTGACTTGTCTGAGACTGGAACTGAATTAATAAAGATGAGTCTTTCTGACTCCAGGTCAGGCAATATGTCCAGGATTTTTGATAACTGGAAACAGTTATGTTTGTTTATATCATATGTGGTGTAAATGAGTGGTCATTTCAGTGGGGAGGCACTAGCATTAAGGGGAACCAGGAAATGCTTCCTGCAGAAGGTGGGGTTCAAGCTGAGACTTGAAGGAAACCAGGGAAGCTAGGAAGCACTTTGGGAAGTGCCAAAATCCCTGTGAAATCCCATCGTAGCAGAGGAGAGAGGAGAGGGTCTATGTCTTGAGGGCATTTGTGTGCAAGTGGCCCTTGTGTTTTATATTCGATGAAGACATGAGAAGGCATGAGCACCCTAACCAAGCTTTGGAGGACTGCTTATCTCTCTCTGCCTCCTCCTCTGCCAAGTCTTTGTTCATCCTTCCCGTTATCTCAGTACCAAGGGTGCTGCAGGTCCCGGATACATTTGGGCATGAATTTTGAACTCTGAGATATTTGATGTTTTTTGCCTAAGGTGTGAGCAGTGGGATCCCCTTGAGTCTTGGCTTCCCAGCACCAATGTCTATGCTATGGGATTCTGGTTCAGATTTAGCTCTAATACCAAGGACTGGGGCCCACAGCTACAAATTCTTGGAATGGCAAACCACATTAACAACTCTGCTCGTGTTGACACTCATCATCAGTCCTCCCTGGAGGAGGGCCAAGGATTGAGGGAAGTCTCTGTCTTATTCTCACTGTGATCCCTGTTTATGGTGCTTTCACCAAGTGACTTCACTTCCTTCGAATTCTACCTGCTCTGAGGAGAGTCCAGAGACCTATGGTTGGCAGAGTCCTTTAGTACAAGACCCACTAGAATATAAGCTCTTTGAAGGTAATATTTCCTTTTCTGACTTCCTATTCCCAGCACCTACCACAGTGCCTTGTCCATAGAAGACATTTAATAAATGCTTATTTATTACACAACTCCAAGATAGGGTCATAACGTTAGAGTTGGAGTGGCCCCTGGAGGGCATCTAGTTCAAGACCTTCCCCTTCAGATGAAAGTTCAGGAAACTTGTTGAATTTAGATTGAGAAAAGGAGATATAATTCACTTCCCACAACTCCAAGTTTAGTGTTTTCAGTTATCCATATTAGGTGTGTTTTTTTTAAATGAAAGTAAATGAAAATTAATTTTGGCCCAAGATTTTTTTCAGAAGAATATTGTATGAAACCTCTGACCTCACTGGAGTGACATATCCTAGAGTATAAAGAAGCCAAGTTAAGATTTATTGCTTTAATTTAGGCTCTTTTTCCAGGGCTGGGGTTGAGCTGATGTTAATGAATAGAAGAACTGTCACTTACCATCTTTGCTTTTCTCAGGGGATGCCTTTGGCTTTAGACTTCCTGGACCTTTTTCCCTCTGATTTTCCCTTGCCTCTTTTCTTTGGATGTCCAATTGCTCCCGAAGATCAATGCTGCTGAAGTCGCTTTTGGATGGCACCATTAACTGGTGCTTAATCCTGGAGGGGCTGGTCTGGTTTTCTACTCGAGTTCTCCCTCCCAATCCCATATCACTCTCTCTTGGGAAAACCTGTCGAGAGTTTGTTGGGTCCCTTTGGTTGTCTGGCCCAAGGCTCCGGGCCAACATGGTCTTCCTAAAAGGCCCAGGTGAGGATGCTTTCTTCACAGTTGGGGGAGTAGGAACCCAAGTTCCTAGTGTGAAACATTCAGGCGACTTCTTGGCTAGCTGGGGGGAGCTATGACTAGATCTCCTAGGTGGGTTTACAAAATTGGGAGGGAGGGGAAAGGTACTTTTGAGGAGCTCTTGGTTTCCTGAAATCTGGGCTTCTCCCCCTGGTCCAGTCAGTGCCAGCTTCTGGGAAGGGGCCATGACATTCAACGTCCCATATGGAGCTTGGGTGTCTTCTGGGTGAGTCAATTTACAGATCTGTCTGGCAATAGCTAGTAGATGGGGCATATCTGTTCTCTCATCTTCTTTAGAAATACTCTGAGCTTCAGTGATGGCTAACATAGGACCATGGTCTTCTTTGAGAAATAAGGGTCCCTCGGGGGCAATTCTTTTAGGTTCTTCTAATCTATAGTCTACCTCTATTTGGTTGTGCCAGGCCTGGGGGATTTCAGCTTTCTTCTCTATTTCCAGTTCCCGGACTCGTTTCTGTATTCCTCCAGCTTTCCGGCCCCTTGGGGAGCCACTAACTTGGGCTCTGCTCCGGCTCCTATGGTGAGGGATACTAACCTCCTCGCTATCTGTTCTATAGCTCTCCGAGGTATCTGTGCTATCCAAGGCAGACTCCACCTCAACAGGGTAGGCAATTTCTCCAATGTATGTTTCTCGAATGTGCTCTATGTTCAGCCGCTGTCGAGATGGGAGGATCCAAACTGGGGAAGCCAGACTTTGGGAGGCAGAAGGCTCTGTATGAGGAATACCTTGAGCTTCTAGATTACGAGTATCTTCCTTCTCCTGGCTACGGTTCCTACGTGGGGGCACCTTCCTTTCTATAGGATCTCGAGTCACTCCCTGAATGTAGGAGCCACAGGAATGACATGTCCCTTCAGTGTTGATTTCTGGAACTTTTCCAAGCAGGTTCCTCTTCCCTGTCAGCCCTCCTCTACTTCCTTTGTTTGGTGGAGTCCAGCACGTTTCATCCCTCTGAGTGTCTCGGGGGCAGAAGTCACCATTGATGTAGTTGGAGAGCTCAGGTTTGGAGACCAGAAGTCCCTGATCAAAGGATCGTAGTACCGAGTCCAAAGCCCTCTTCTGGGGCTGTTGCAATCTCTCCCGATATCGAACCTCAGCATCTTGGGCAGACTCATCTTCAAAGCGAACTCGAGATGGGGAGAGGCCTCGTTTCCTCCTCTGGTCATTGATGGAATCCCCACTAGAAGAATCACTCAGGCTCCCACTGTAGGGGACATCCCCCTCTCTGCAGGCAAGGGTCACCCTGGGGGTCTGGATTGTACCACTACTAACATCCCTGAAATAGAGACAAGAGCAAAGAGGAGATTAGGGTTCACAAGGAAAGTGATGGAGAGGAGCCTTATGATCATCACAAGCTGGCACATCCCAGCAAGCAGCATGCTTCTGAGGATGTGTTTCTAGACCACAAAGTGACAGTTTGTGTGCATTGTTGAGTGGGTCACAGGAAACTAAGCAGCTTTACCAAACCACCAGGTGATGCAAGGGATAGAGCATAGATCCTGGAGTCAGGAAGACTCATCTTTGTGAGTTCAAATCTGGCCTCAGACACTTATTGGCTATGTGACCTAGGCAAGCCACTTAATCCAATTTGCTTCAATTTTTTCATCTGCAAAATGAGCTGGAAAAGGAAATGGCAAACCACTCCAGTATTTTTGTGAAGAAAGGGGTCACAAAGAGTCAGACATGATTAAACAACAACAGAGAGGTCTTGACCACTGGGTTAAAAATGAAAGAGATTCTGGCTCAAATGGATTTAATCTGAAAGGTCATGACGTTGACCAAAGGATCCCAGATATAAAGAGAGCAGTGACTTTACAGGTCCTCTAGTCCACCAGTTTCTCACAGTAAAGTTGAGGAAACTGATCCAGTGAAATAATGCTGCTTACCCAAGATGACCAAGTGAGAAAGGCATGATTTGAACCAGGCAATTGAAGGAGGCTCAATGGCTCCCACCATTGATAGGATTTACTACAAACTCAAGACCCTCTATCATTTGCCTCCCATCTACTTTTCCAGCATCAGCCCTGATATATGGACTCTCAACTCCATCCAGAATATACCGATGACTGAATAGCGCGCCATGTGCATTCCTAGTTCCCTTCTTATCACCTACCACTTTCAATCTGATTCCACTGAAAAAGATCTGACAATGGAGTCATTGGTACAATTCTATCACTCTGTGTCTGGATGGCTGCTCAGAAATAGAAATGAGAGAAACATGTGCATTCAGGCCTATGCATATGTGTGTGGTAAATAATAGAAAAGGGGGGCAGATACACATGGCAATGTGTGTGCATGCGTGCATGTATGTGTGTGGCAGGCATTTGAATGTGTGCACGTAGCTTCAGTGATGCCTCATTTTCTCACATCAGTCTTTAGCCATCAACAAATTAGCATCTGTGATGCACCCTCTCCCCCACCTGTCTCTTACATTAGTGTGCTTCAGTTATCCCTGAGAAAGCTCTGAGCCCCTAAGGATGCTGTCCCTTGGGTACCATCAGACCGAATCTCAAGCCACAGTCAGCGTATGAAGGTCTATTAAGCACTTATGTGCATTGAAGATCTCTTTTTATATTCCCAGTGATTACATGGCTCTGGCACATACTATGTACTTTTAAAATGTTTAATGATTAATTGATTGAAGATACTGTGCTGGGCTCTGGGGGATACAAAAATGAAAAATAGCACAGTCCTTGCCTTCAGGGAGTTTGAATTCTTTTAAGGAGACTACAACAGCTACGCAGATGAGTATAATCTAAAGTAATGGGTAATGGGGTCAGATATTCATTGGAAAAGCCATTGATAATTATTATGTCTCTGAGCCTCATTTTCCTTATCTGTAAAATGGAAGTAACAATCCTTGATCCATCTACCTTAAAGGTAGGAAAGTGCTTTGTGAGCTATAAAGGAATAAAGAAATACGAACAACCCTTATTAGTTTCAGTGCCTACCAAAGTGCCATGCACATAAAAGGCACCTAATGTTTGCTGAGCTAAATTGAATGGAGTTAATGATTTCAATAATCCCTACCTCACAGGGTTTGGGGGAAAAACAAGGTGTGTGTGTGTGTGTGTGTGTGTGTGTGTGTGTGTGTGTGTGTGTGTAATGCTTTGTAAAGCTCATTTAATTAATTTTGACATTATTATATTATTATTTCAAATATTATACTTTGATGATGATGATGATGACTACTGCTTTGGGCAATGGTGTTGTTGTTGTTGAGTCAGTCAGTTGTCAGACCCTTCATGACTCCATGGACCATACTATCCATGGAATTTTCCTGGCAAAGAAACTGGAGTGGTTTGGCATTTCCTTCTCCAGTGGATTAAGGCAAACAGAAGTTAACTGACTTTTCCAGGGTCACATAGCTAGTGTCTGAGGCTGGATTTGAACTCAGATCTTCCTGATTCCAGGTCCAGTCTATCCAATGAGCCATCTAGCTGAGTAATATACTCTGATACAAGTTGGTAATTTAATCAAAATTCTCAGTGTCCTAGAGAGCTCTCTAAAACCATAGACTCAGGCTAGATGCTGAACCACATGGGTGAGGAAGTTGCAGACTTTCTGAAGAGCACTAGGCTAGACAGGAAGCCCAAGAGTCTCCTCTGGAGCACACTCAGCCTGGGAGGGCCAACAATGATTCAACCAAACACATCTAGTATGTGTGGAGAGCAACATGTTGGATCTTCTTGAGACATCTAGGCTGAGTAAAAGCCCCCAAGACCCACACTCTACCAGGGAAGACAAAGTGTGTGCATGGGTCCAGGAACTCTACTACAAAGCATCAATAGGGGTGCAAATGTTGGGTTAAGCAGGTAACCTCCCCTTTTGTTGAGAGCATCAAGGAAGACTTCATTCCAAGGGGATGAGGCATTCCAAGGGGGCCTTTCCTATCCGAGGAGAACAGGTATGTTTGAGGCCCATAAACCCAAGGAGGACATCTTCTCTTCTGTCTCCATCCTAGGACGGTGATGATGGATATAGTATTCTCTCTTCCAGGAATATACCTACTAAAGGCCACTTTGAACCCTACTTGGGACTGTGGTCTATTTAACAAAACAAAGATGAGAATCTGAGGCTGCTCCTTATGGAAAGTAAGCAGAACTCTTTGCCCAGCCAACTCCACAAGTTAACAAGCATTTAAAAAAAGTACTAGTACTATGTACCAAGCACTGCGCTAAGTTATAAGCCCTGAGCCCATCTCCAAGAATCCCCTAAAGCTGGCCAGGGAAAAGGAATCAGCTTACTTAGATCCTGGGACATCCAGAGGTCCTGAAAGATTTCTCTAAACTGTAATCTTATGTTCTGCCTTTTCTGGTCATAAATCTGATAGAAAAAGGCACAATGCTGGATACTGTGGGTTCTCAGTGAATTCTTGGTGAGGATGGCTCAGTATTCCTAATAGTTTCAGGAAAGAACTGAAGGAGTCCAAGATTTTTGTATCAAATTCTCTAGGAGGAGGCTCCTTTCTAGGGCAGAGTCTGAAATAGTTTAGAATTCTCTAGACAGTTGGACTGTTCCTTATGAAAAACTGAACTTACAAAAGGAGATGGGAGAAATAAACATGGCGGAGTGGAAAGAGCTGTGGTCAGAAAGTCAGAGACCTGGCATGGCCTCTTATGACCTTGGACAAGTCAATTAACCTTAGTTCCTCCACTGTAAATAGAAAGGACTAACATGGAAGGTGCTCTCCATCTCTAAATCCGTGACCCTGTGACAGATTCATTGGACAGAAGGAAAAAAGGAACAGATGATCTCATTCAAATTGTGAAACTGGCCCAGCCAAATACACACATCCCCAGCAGCATCCTGGCTCTGTGTGTTGTTTGGTCCATGGGATGGGAGCACAAGAATGATGGATGTGGGAGGGACAAGTCATGCAGGCTACAGGTTGGTTCACTTGTATTTGAGATTAAAAAAAAAGAGAGAGAGAGACACCCAGAGAAGGCAGCTGACCAGAGGCTGCCTCTTTGGCCATTTGCCCAGTCTTTACACCTCCATGCCTTGGGCACCCTCAGGACCCAACTTCCACATCTCTAGCCACACTCACCTGGCAGGGAGCCGATGGGCCATGCTGGGAACGATGTCATGGTTGGCCCGGAGAGGACTGGTCTTGGCCTTCATGCGAGCCTGCTGCAGAAGTTGGTTGGCTTGTTCATGCCTGGGGCTCAGTGACAGCTGTTGGCTGGAAACCAAGGCCCTACAGCCCAGACAGGCAAGGAGGGGGGCCGGGAGAGGGATTAGAGAAAAATAACAAGGATTAGAAGGGGCTTAATGATGACAAGGTCCCGGCTGGGCAGGGCATGCATGTCCCTGGTGTTTCCCAAGTTATTGTGCCCTTGGAGCCCACGCTAGAGGGCATGCATGCCTTGTCTGGGGTACCAAGACTGGGGCCACTTGGGAAAGGACTTGTCGAGAAGATTCCTATTCAGATGTGGGTTTAACCAGATGACTGAGATTCCTTCCACCTCTGTGAATTAGGATGCCTTATGGTGGCAGAACCAGCAACACTTAGAATTTTCTATCAATTGATCATTCATTAAACATGAAACTGTTCTAGGCTCAGGAGATTCAAAAAGAAGCAAAAGGCAGTCCCTCCCTCAGAGAGCTCACAATCTAATGGGGTTTTTAAAAAAGAAAGCTTCAAGGAAGAACTCTTAAGAAAAATCCCCTGGCCAGGGGAGAATCTGGAAAAAGGGAGGGAGATGCTCTAGAGAGCTGGATGGTTCCTCCCTTAAAATATCTGAAAGGATGAAGGGGAAATACACATGGTACCCATGGAAAGAACATAGGTTGTGATATCAGAGAACCTGGGTTCAAATCCTGCCTGTATGATCTTGGAAAAGTCACTGAATCTTCTTGCACTCTGTTTCCTCAACCATGAAAATGAGAGGGTTGGAGATAGATGGCCTGTGGGCAGTAGATTTAATGCTCTTAAGATATTTTGGCTGGCAATGCTTGGGTGTAGACCAGGGCAGGTGGCATCTATATTCCCACCATCAAAATCCAGCTCTGATTACATGCATGCAATCACTACTACTACAAAAAAAAAAAAGGAATCCTGAGCCCAAACAGGAAGAGTCAGAGCTCAGACCATGCATCCAGGGCTATGGTGTCTTTGGCATCTATGCCCCTCCAGGGTATTTTTCTGCCTCATTTTCTGGCAACAAGTCACCACCAGCCCCTGGACCCAAATCTTGAAGGAAATGAAGCTGGACCACAAACTGATAATAGTGACTGTCATTTATGCAGCGTTTTCATGTCTACAAACCAGCAGACACTTTGACATCAGTAAACTAGTCTCAGAATGGATCTCCTTCTAGTCCAGCCTTCACACACCTTCCAACATGATTTTCCTGAAGCACAGCCCTGACCAGATCACTGCCTTGTGGAAAGATCCACTCTGGCTCCCTATCACCTCCAGGATTGAATGAAAAATCTTTAGCTTGGCCCCCAAGGGGTACAATATTCAGCCTCCAACCTACCTTTCCAGCTTAATTTTTCTGCCATTCCCTTCACACTCCCTGTATTTCAGTCAAATGGATTACTGAGTGGTTCCCCCAAATTCATCATCCTGCTATGTCCTACCTCCATGCATTTCAGCAGACTGACCACCATACCTGGGAATATATATTTATGCACACACACACACACACACACACACTCGCACATATATACTCCCTGGTAAAATCCTTCTTTCCTCCAGGGCTCAGCTCTGGGGCTGTGTGTCCTCCTTGAAACTTTTCCTAAACAAAAACTGAGCTTTTTAAAAAATGCCATGTCTAGCTCTCTTCTTTGATCCCATTACATTGTATTGTGTATCACCCTTAATTGTGCACATATTATGACCTCCCTGGGGCAGCTACATGTGCCGAGTCTAGAGTCAAGAAGATCTGAGGTGTGTGACCCTGGGCAAGTCACTTAATCCTGCTGGCCTCAGTTTCCTCATTTGTAAAAATGGGCTGGAGAGGGAAATGGCAAACCACCCCAGTATCTTTGCCAAGAAAACCTCAGCTGGGGTCACAAGGATCAGCCATGACTGAAACAACTGAACAACAACAACAACATGACCTCCCTGCTAGCTCCTGAAGGGCAAAGCCTGTGTTGTTTTTCATCTTTGTACTGTGACTGTTTGTTAAAGCAGATTTCGTCCCAAAGCACATGGCCACAGCTCATTCTCCATTAGGTGAAGGAAAGAGATGCTGGAAATGATTGTGGCTGTGACAGCACAGACTAGCAGCAGCAACAGTAATATCAGATTATAATCAATTGACCAATTGATAGCAGTTATTAAGCTCCTACTATGTGCGAGGCTCTGTACTGTGCATAGTAGATACAAGCAAAGGCTAAAAGCAGTCTGTGCCCTCAAAATCACAATTTAATGGGGGAGACAGCAAGCAAACAAGGATACACAAACAAGTTAAACACGGAATAGATAGATGGGGAATAATTCAAAGAGCATTAGAATTCAGAAGGGTTAGAGAAGGCTTGCCATTATTGGTCAGTCATTTTTCAGCCATTTCTGATTTTTTGTGAGCTGCATTGGAGCTTTCTTGACAAAGATACTGAAGTGGTTTGTCATTTCCTTCTCCAGCTCATTTTATAGAAGAAGAAACTGAGGCAAATGAGGTTAAGTGGCTTGCCCCAGGGTGTCTGAGGCCAAATTTGAACTCAGGTCTCTCTGACTTCAGACCTGGTGCTCTATCCACTGTTCCACTCAGCTGCTGTAGAAGGTGAGATTTGGGCTGGAATTTAATAACAAACGGATGCAGAGATACAGCACCTTTCGCTTCCCCAATGTTTTCCAGCTCCAGCGTCTCAAACTTGGCAGTCAGGTGGCCCAACAGCAGGTGTCCTCCTCATTTGGCAGGTGAGGAGGCTGCAGCATCTCAAGGTGAAGCAAGACTGGAGAAAGTCCAGCTCTCTTGCCTCTTGGGTCCTTTGGTCTACACCAATCCAATCCCATTCAGGACACAGGCATCAAAGAAGCACCCACCAGGTGCTAAACATATGTGGATACACAAACCGACCAACCAAAGATCCAGACCCTACTCTCAGAAGCTATGGACTTTAAGTAAATAGATAAGTATAAACAGAATAATTCAAATCATCAACTAGAGAGGCTCAAGTAAGAAGACTAGATTATCAGCTAGGAAGGCTTCTCATAGGAGGTGGCATATGATATGAATGGAGCTACGGGCTGTGAGAGGCGGGTGAGGGGAGATTGGAATATGTTCTAGGCATAAGGGGCAGCCTGTGCAACTTAAGTCAGAAGATGGAAGGCTCTTTTCACTCACTCGAACCCCAGTGCTTCCTGGGGGATCTTTGTGATGGTAAACCCCTGTACCCAGTTCCTTGGCTCTGCCAAATGAGCTCTGCCTCTCCCAGGCACCTAAGACTAAGGGGGAGGGTAGTCAGGAAGAGTTTGGGCAGATCACTGGGCAGAGCCCATCGCAGAGGACCATGTAACACTTTTTTCTTCATCTTTGGTCTCTGAGATCCTACTCCATCAATAGTTCTGGGTTGGGCTCATTCTCATTGGGAAAGGAAATCAAAGACCTGTGGTACAATTGAATGCAACCAGCCTTTGGGCTCCTACTCTATTCCCAGTGCCTATAGAAGGGAACATAAAGAAAACCCAAAGGGCAGAAACAACCCAAGCTTACATGGACAGAGTCTGTGTTAGAGCCCATGTGTCTTGGCTTCCCAAGCCCATCGTTGCCAGAATAGGGCTGTTCATTGCTACCACTCCAGAGGAGAAAATACCAAGATCATTCTCCAGGAAGCATTGTGACATCAGAGCACACAAGGTAGGGGTATTAGTATAGAAGGAACAATCAGCTCCCCCAGGCAAGCTCTGCCCAGGCCAGGGCATTTTATTGGTCAAGGCTTTCTAGTCTAGCCTCTATCTCAGACCCAGAATTAAAGCTCCCACCCCAGGGATCCTGGGCATGGGTGAGCAGTCACCTTCTCTGACCTGGTCTCAGATTCTCCCAACCACTTCCCAATCATCTCCATAAGCTGCCTCTCATGGTCTTCTTTCAACTCTAGCTCTGAGGGCAGCAATCAAATCAAGACCCTCTGCTTTTCCTTCATTTTCAAAGAGCACCAGTGAGATATGGGATGATGTTTTAATTTGTTCATGAGTTGGATTTAGGCGAGGCAGAGTTGCTTAAAGTCTTCAGCCTCACTGCCTTCCAGAGTCATCCAACTCCAAGGATAAGAAAGTCAAGAGGCCTGCCAGTGGCTCAGGACGTAGTGGACGACCTTGGCATCTTTTGTGTCTGCCTAAGCACTCCACAGCACCCGTTTCAGCCGCTTTCATGGCTGTTGGAACAAATTTCTCTCCCTTGAACATTGTGCCAAGGAGGTCTTCACATGCCTGGTGTAGACACCCCCTAACTCAGCAATGGGTTTAGTCCATCTTCCCAGATGGTTTAAATGGGATGTGGCTGCTACAGTTTCTTGGAGCCACAGGTGAGAGCTGGGGGGCAGGTAGAAGTCAAAGGTGGATGAGTAGCCCTGAAAAGGGCTCAGTAAGTCCTCATGTTAGGGATGCTGGTCCTCCCTGAACACCCTATGCACACTAAATTGAGACCGCCATTCTTGGAAAGGACATGTCAGCTACTTGCCTGTGGCTCCTATCTTCCTTCCCCCTGACTTCTCCTTCCAACATACTCCTCTCCAGCCTTCAACTTCCCATTAGATTGTGAGCTCTTTGAGGGCAGAGCCCACTGTCTTGCTCATGTTTGCATCTTCCATTCTATACGTAGTAGATGTTGAATGAAGTCTTTTATACTTCTCTCAATTTGTTCACAGCCTGACCCAGAAGACCAGGGTTCTGTTCCCAGTGCTGTTATTTCCTAGTCCTGAGACCTTGGAAAAGTCACTTCAATTTTCTGAGGTCCAGTTTTCTTCCTTCTAAAATGAGGATATCTCCTGGCCCTCCCCAAGGTTGTTTTGAGGATCAAGTAAGATAATACACAGAGAATGGTGGTCTGGAAATAGTAAGCAGCACTGAAAACATATGGCATTTCCCTTATTGCTCTATGAGCTCAAATAAGGGGAAAATAAGCTGGTTTCAGTCAAGCGACAGCTTCTGAGCCTATGGCTCTGTTCCTGTCAACAGAGGCTGCTTTCTGGGGTGCCTTCTAGGCAGGCAGGCTTTTAATTGGGAGCTTGACAGCAGTGATAGAGATTGTGTGGGTGTGAAAATGAAAGCCCTAGGTCTGCCGCCAATACTGATGCTTTCTGCAGGAGCCCCCCCTGCCATCCCTCCTCCCTCCTCTGTTTTTTCTCCTCCGTGCCAATCAGCTTCTCCAATTGCTCTGCCAAAGGACAGCTGTGTTCCCCAGGGGACGAGCTCTGACAGTGGAGATAATCAGTTGGCCAGCCCAGGGAGATGCCCTCATCAAGCTCTGGGCCTTTGGCAGCCAGCCGAGGCACTCCAGAGCCCTGACGAGCTCCTCTGCCATCTGGGGGTATTCATCACAAAGACCACCGAAGACATGGGGGCTGGGTGCACCCCGATTCTGCAGGGCCTTGGCAGCATGCTAAGCCTCCTGTCTGCCCCTTCCATTTGCCATGCGATTGCCATTCCTTTCATCAGCTCTGGACAAAGCCAGTCCCTCAATAGATTAGAAAAGCAACAACTCCCCCCCCCTCCTTTTTCATGGAACCTGGAGGGAAGTTAGCATGACAAGCCTCAAAATAAATGTCCTTGGATCTAGCCATAGCACTGCTGAGTTTGTACCCCAAAGAGATAATAAGGAAAAAGACTTGTACAAGAATATTCATAGCTGCACTCTTTGTGGTGGCCAAAAATTGGAAAACGAAGGGATGCCCGTCAATTGGGGAATGGCTGAACAAATTGTGGTATATGTTGGTGATGGAATACTATTGTGCAAAAAGGAATAATAAAGTGGAGGAATTCCATAGAGACTGGAACAACCTCCAAGAAGTGATGCAGAGCAAAAGGAGCAGAACCAGGAAAACATTGAACACAGAGACTGATACATTGTGGTACAATCGAAGGTAATGGACTTCTCCATTAGTGTCAATGTAATGTCCCTGAACAATGTGCAGGGATCTAGGAGAAAAAACACTATCCACAAGCAGAGGACAAACTGTGGGAGTAAAAACACTGAGGAAAAGCAACTGCTTGACTACAGGGGTTGAGGGGATATGACTGAGGAGAGACTCTAAATGAACACTCTAACGCAAATACCAACAACATGGAAATGGGTTCGGAGCAAGGACACATGTGATACCCAGTGGAATCGTGCATCGGCTATGGGAGGGGTGGTGGGAGGGGGGGGGAGGAAAAGAAAATGATCTTTGTTTCCAATGAATAATGTTTGAAAATGACCAAATAAAATAATGTTTAAAAGGGGGGAAAATAAAATAAAATTTTACTTCAAAAAAAATATCAATAAAGGATAAGAAATGCTCCACAAAATAAATAAATAAATAAATAAATAAACAAACAACCAAATAAATAAGTGTCCTTGAAAAAAGCAGCAAGAGGACAGGGGGCACCATTAATGCCACTTGGGAGGACCCAGTGGTTAGTGTCCTTTAAAGAGGCAGACAGAGCTGGCCATGCCGGATTTCTAGAGAGGGAAGACAGAGGCAAACACTGATGTGTGGAGCGTGTGTGTCTATGTGTCTGGCATGTATGCATGTGTTGTATGTATGTGTGGTATATGTGTGGTGTATGTGTATACGGTCTACAATTATGGCATGTTGTGTGTGCATGTAGGTAACCAAGGGTCCAGCCATCCCAAGGAAGAGAATCACCACTAGTAAGCGTGTGCTCCAATACAAAATCCACCTCTTTCCATGGACTGACTCGGAGCATTTCCCTTTCCTGTCCTCCATATCTCAGTGCTCTCTCTCCTCTGCTCCAACTACTACTGACCTCTATCTGTCTTCCTTTAAGTCCCAGCTAAAATCTCTCCTTGTACAGGAAGCTTTTTCCAAAGCCCTCTTCATTCTGGTGCCTTCTCCATATTGATGATCCTGGACACAGCTTCTCTGCCCATATTTGCTTGTTGAGTCTCCCATTCGATTATAAGATCCTTGAGGGCAGAGACTATCTTTTGCCTCTCTCTGTATCCCCCTGGCACTTAAATACCATGCTTGGCACAGAGATGGAGTTTAAGAAATGTTTACCGACTGGCTCCAAGTAGACACCTAGTTCCACTTCTGGGGTACTGATAGACCCCCTGAGGGAATCTTTTGGGGTTCAACCCAATCCTAATTTCTTTCAGATTAATTCAGTTATAAAAAAATACATTGAGCAAGGTGAGATGGGGAAAGAGAGAGAAAAATTAAATTAGGTATTTCAAGGAGAATACATTGATTTTAAAGGAGAATGAAGTCCCAGCCTGCTGGTATCCCAACATACCCAGCTATGAGTTCCAGATGCCCTAAGCCTCAAATCCTCTGAGAATAATTCTGGCCTCCCTCTTGTTTACCTGCTCTTCCCCTTCTCCCTCCTCCAACCACCTTAAGCTGATTTACTAGGTCAAGTTTTTAGCCCAGAGCTGATTTCCTCCAGGAGCCAGGACTGAACAGTTTCATTCTTTAGCCCCAGCATCTTCCCCAAATCAGGCATATCAGACCTCACGTGGGAAAACCCCAACATTTTGACCTTCCAGGGAGAGGGTGGGCTACCTACTGGTCTGCTTGGGCAGCTGCACTCATCCTTCCAAAGAAGATAATCAGCTTAAATGACCACTTCACTGAACCTAGACTTTAACTCTCTCACTTTGGGGGAAGAAGATTAAAGGAGAGAAGATTTAATACCTTCCAGATTTTCAAGTGCTACAGCATCTTGAAGGGAAAATAGCACATTTCAGTAAATGCACGAGGCTTCTTGAGTAGCTGTACCTATTGCTGCTTTTGGTATAATGGAGGCTTTAAAGGTATAAGAATGGAGGGCCCCTGCCGTGACCCTGTATGCAGCAGCCTATGTGGGAATGGAGGAAACATCTGCTGCTTTTCTATATTGCAGAGTTTTGTGGTTGTTTTTGAGTCATTTTCATCATTTCTGACTCTTCCTGACTCCATTTGGGATTTTTTTGGTAAAGATAGTGGAGTGATTTGCCATTTCCCTCTTCAGTCCATTTTACAGATGAGAAAACTGAGGCAAATGGGGTGAAGTGACTTGCCCAGGGTCCAATTGTTCTTCAATACTCTGTCACCACCAGGGGTAGGAAACTCTCGTAGTTTTCCCCCTTTTCAACTCCTTCTCTAGCCAGGGGTCATTCCCAGAATCATCCTGCTCAGGTGCCACTGTAAGGACATCTTTCCCCCTTGATGCCTGATTGTTCACATAGCTTAGCTGGGGTGGGAGGCAAAACCTCTATTCTTTCTAGTGATCTCTGCCTTCCCACTGCCTGCCAATATCTTCTAGGAATCATCTGAGTTCCAGGCTCCTGGCACTGTTGTCTGACCTACTCATGTAATCTGAAGACACCTGGACCTTGCCATCAGCCCCACGATTCTACTCCTAGGACTTCTAGGTCTCCCATCTGTCTTGTAGCTGATATTTTGTTTTAGCCCTTACTGTCTGTCTTAGAATCCATACCGAGTATAGGTTCCAAAGCAGAAGTAAGGGCTAGGCAATAAGGGTTAAAGTGATTTGCCCAGGGCCACACAGTAGGAAGTGTCTGAGGCCACATTTGAACCCAAGACTTTCCATCTCCAAGTTCTCTATCCATTGAGCCACTTAGCTGTCCCCAAATTTACTTTGATGTATAGTATCTCTCCATTTAGAGTGTGAACACTTTGAAGGTAGAGGCTATTTCAGTTGTTCTATTTGTATCCCCAGAACTTGGCACATAGTAGATGCTTCTTAAATGCTTTTTCATTTAGTCATTCTAGAAACTTCAATGGTTTGTCATTGTCTACCACAGCAAATCTCTATTTCTTTGATTTTAACATCTTCTGTGATATGCCATTACTCTTCCTTTCCAACCTGGGCTCCTACAATTTCCAGGACAGATCCTCTGCTTTAGTCAGACCATTTCTCCATATCGTCCCACAAATATAATGCTCGTTCCTGCTTTGATTCATGTTATTTATTCTTTCTTGACTAATCTCCCTTTCAATTCTCCTTCTATATTCCATAAGACTCAACTCAAGGCTCTCCTCCAACATGAAACTTTTTCTGACTATTCCAGCCACTAATTATATTTGACCCTGAACTCCTTACCCAGCTATTTATTAGATTCCAGTTATCATCAAAATTTAAGAGTCTTGAAATTGAAAGCAAGATGGAGGTTTAAACAAATAGCATATCTTAAAAAGATAAAGGAAGAAAGAAGGAAAGGAAGGAAGGGAAGGAAAGAAGGAAGGAAGGGAAGGGACAAAAGAAGGAAGGAAGGAAGGAAGGAAGGAAGGAAGGAAGGAAGGAAGGAAGGAAGGAAGGAAGGAAGGAAATGAAAGGGAAAAAGAACATGGGGCTATATGGAGCCAAGGCCACCTAGGACACCCATCCCATTGCCTTTAGAGATAATATATTCTCCTAATTCTCCATCTATCTCTCTAATCATTCCTTCAGTCTACTGGTTTCTCATCCTCTACTTAACCTTTTAATTATGGCTTTCCATAAGGATCTTTCATCAATTTCTTTGACCTCTATACTCTTTCTCAGCAAATTCATGCACTTTCAGGACTTCAATCACCACTTCTCTGTAGATGACTTCTAAACAGATATCTCCATATCTCACCTCGCTTCAAACAAAATCTGGATGCCGAGTATGATGTAGTAGAGATTATTGTTCAGATATGGGTTGAACTCCAGGTACTTTCTCTGGCTGTCTCCCCAGGCCTGGAATGCTCTTCCTGCTCATTTTCTGGCTTCCCTCAGGTCTCAACTAAACTCTCACCTTCTACAGGAAGTCTTTTCCAATCCCTCTTAATGCTTGTGTCTTCCCTCTGTTCATTATCTCTAATTTACCCTCTATTTATCTTGGTCATACGCGATCATCTGCATGGTGCCCTCCTCAGTAGACTCTGATCTCCTTGGGATCAAAGACTTTGTATCTTCAGAACTTAGCATGGTGCCTGGTACATAGCAGTCACCAAACAAAAGCTTGTTGACTTCACTTGACTTGAACGAGAAGTTCAAGGAAGTTCACAGGAAGAAATACTTCTGGAGGGGGCAGGGTCATTAAATTGCCAGAACAGAAAAATGCCCCAGACAGAATATATGCCTCAGTTTTACGAGGGTTGGCTAAGTCTCTCCCATATCCTCATGGACAAGAGGGACAAGTGTGGATTCAGTCTATCCCTACTCCTAGCCATTCTCCATGCAGCTCCATGGAGACTTTCCTAAGGCATAGATCTGTCTACATCACCCCTTTCCTCCTACTTTGTAAATTCCATTGGATGACTAAAACCTTTGGGATAGAATAGAAACTCCTCTGTCTCTCCTACTTTGCTTACCTGGTCCTCTCCTCCTTTTAGCTATCCCCCATCTGCAGCACTCCGTCTCCTACCTTGAATGTTCCCTCTCTTCTCTGTCCCTCCCCACCCCCCAACAACTCTTAGTTTTCCTGATTTCCTTCAAGACTCAACTCAAAAAGCTACCTTCTGCAGGAGACCTTTGCCAGCCCCTACAGCTGCTAGTACCTTCCTCTCTAAAGTTACTATATGCATTTTATTTAGATATATGTATATGTGAATCATATGTATTTTACATGAACCTATTTATAGTCAAATTGTGTCCCCCTGTAGAAATACAAGTTACTTGAGGGAAGGGGCCATTTTTGTGCTTTGCTTTTTATCTCCTGTCCTGACCAGAGTGTTTGAAACATAGTCTGTGCTTAGCAGATGCTGGGTGATTCACTGATCATTTGGTTGAATTACTAAAACCAAAAAGTAGTCATTCACAAGCCAATATCTACCCAAAGGGAGATGTCTGCCCAGGTGCCTGCCCCAGGGATCTGTCCTCGACTGTGTCCAGTTCAAAATTTTTAGCAAGGCTTTTTGTCTTTTTCACAAGAGGCTGCTTACATAGTAGGCACTTAAATGCTGAACTGGATTGAATGAAGGTAAAGGAGATGTGCTTATCATCTCTATCAATGACCTAAAACTGGAAGAAATTCTAGAAAAACCAGAATTGGGATCCCAAAAGATCTTTCTAGATTTCTCTACTTGTCCAAAGAATCAGCAGTTCAAGTACAGGATAGGGAAGACATAAACTACTTTGGGGTTTTGGTGGAATGCAAGCTCCCTGTGAGTCAACGGTGTAAGATGGAAGCCAAGTAGCAGATGTGGCTCCAGGAACAGGGAGGTTATAATCTCACTGTCCTCCCACTTAGTTAGACCACAGATGGAGTCCTTTGTTCTGTTCTAGAGACTTCAGAAAGCACATTCATTTGCTAGAAAATATCTAGAGGAAGGCATTCAGGAGAATGAAAGAACCAGAAGCTCTGCATGCTATATGAAAGTCAGCTGAGGGAATCAAGGGAAGCCTAGAAAACGGAAGGCTTAGTGGGGACATGACAAGATAGCTGTCTTCCTCTATGTGAAGAGTGGCAAAATGAAGAAGGACTAGACTTCTTGTTCGGCCCTAGAGGAGAGAACTAGGAGAGGTAAATTTCAGCTTGATTTCAGGAAACTATTCTGAATGATTCGAGTTGACCAAAAAACGGAATGGCCTGCATCCCAGTGGAATGACTCAGGTCTTCATTAGAGGCTGAGTTTAACTATTCAATTTCTGACATGCTTCCAACTGTGAGAGTCTATGATCCTATGGAACCAAAGTTCAGAGAGATAATTGACGTGTTAAGTCGTACAGCTAGTAAATGGGAAAGCCAACACTAGAACCCAGGACCACTGACTCCAAGTTCAGTGATTTTTCCATTACCTTACACAGGCATTGTCTTGTAAATGGGGAAACTGATACTTACAAAAGTTAAAAGACTAGTTCAAAGCCACACATAACATAAACAAGGTGAATTAGTGGTGAATCCAGTTAGAGAATCCTAGCTCAATGGGTGTGCTGGAGCTGAACTCCAATCACTTTCTGAGAGCCAATTGCAAAATTTTCAGTATGAAAATTTATCCATTACATGCTACAAAACCAGCACTTAGTTTATTATTTTGTTGATTGTCTAGACTTAAGTGATAAAGAAAATGTGGATGATGCAGATTAAACTTAAAAATTTTCATTGTTTTTGGAAAGCTGATTGTAAAACATTCACTACCAGTACACCTCCTGGCTGCCTACTATTCTTCTGAATAATAATCAGGCACCATCTGAGGTGCCCAAAAGTAACTTCCCTTTTTTTTTAATTGCTTTCAGGAAGTAGTGATCAGGGATCACAGGGGTTTGGTTGGCCACCAAGCCAGTGTGCCAATTTTTGTGACATGGGTTAGTTAAAGTAGAGTGTAGGGATGGAGAGCTAAGGACAAAGGAAAGAACAAATTCTCAACTCTTACCTGCACATATCAGAGTCCTGCAGAGATACTCCTGAGTCCCAGTCTGGGTCTCCTCCCGGCAGCCCTAGGACCCAAAATAGAGGCAGAGATCAAGCAAAGCAACATAGCAAAATCCAGGGACCTGCAGTCCCCTGGTCACTAATCTGCTTAGAGCACCTAACACATTCCCTTCTGTGTGGCTCTGTCTTTCCAGCTGAACTTTCCTCATTGCTACAAAAGGGACAAACTGGAAACAGCCACAGTTGCCACTTGGAGGAAAGAAAGAAAATGATGCTCTCAGAAACAAGTAAACCTCCCCACAGAGAAAGTCCAAGAGCATCACCCCCAGGTCATTCAGCCTGAAAAAGAGATTTCTTAGGGCAAAGACTCACTCCCAAATGGCCCTGGCGCAAAAGACAGTTTTTATGGAGTTGAACCATGTTTTTAAGGATGCCAAATTGATATTGATCATTGACTTCCAGAAAAAGTAGGACCTATAGGAATGGGAAGAGGTGGAAGGTATTATGGGGGAAAAGAGAAATGGGGTGCAAGCATGTAGTGAGAGGAGAATTCCATAGCCTGCAGTCTTTGCAAACTCTCCTCTGTTACCTGCTTGCACCCCATTCCTCTTTTCCCCCATAACAAAGGAGAGTGGTAAGGAGAGTTTATGCTCCATACCCTGTGACCAAGGAAACAGGGGAGTACAACAGGAAACAATGGAGGCCCTCAAAACTTTTTTATGGGGAAGAGCTACTTTTTATTACTCAGTACCTCCCAAACTGAGACTCCTAAAAGTCTTGGCAGGGGCTGCGGATTTCTATCAGTTGCCAAGTTTTATCAAGAGCTCTCCCCTGGAGCTCATGGATATTTCAAAGAGGAAAAGGGCCATGGCAGTGCTTAGGAGGGGCTGCTCATGGCAGACTGGGCTTTGCAGTTGTGTGGTTGATTGTAGCTGACAGCAGGACTTTATTTATTTATTTTTTAACCCTTACCTTCCATCTTGGAGTCAAAACTGTGCATTGGTTCCAAGGCAGAAGAGTGGTAAGGGCTAGGCAATGGGGGTTAAGTGACTTGCCCAGGGTCACACAGCTGGGAAGTGTCTGAGGCCAGATTTGAACCTAGGACCTCCCATCTCTAGGTCTGACTCTCAATCCACTGAGCCACCCAGCTGCCCCCTGACAGCAGGACTTTAGCAGATGGTGGTGCTGGGAAATACCTGACAGGTGCTGGGGGAGAAAATTCATTAGGAAAACAGAATGGGAAGATAGGACTGATGAATGGACCTCAGCTCTCTTGTTATAACCTTCCTATCTCTCTCTTGGGAAAAGCTGACCTTAGAGCAGGCCTTGTACCTCTCATCTCCAGCACTCACTTGGTGCAGTTCCATCCTGGGCTACTGTGTTGTGTGAGCTGCTGCTGCATTCAGATAAGCTCTTCCTTTCCTGCAGAAGAAGGCGGTTCCTCTCCACCCGGTCATTCAAGGACCAGGAGTTGCTGCTGCTCTTTAAACTATCCCAGCTGCCGGCTCTCCACAGCTGTCCCTGCAGGGTGGTCCAGGGCAGGGCTTCTTCTTGCTCTAAGGCCAGAGATACCTCCTTCAGGGCTCCTGCTTGGACTTGGTGTTTTGCACGGGCTCCCAGTTTCCCATTCTCCAAGGAAGGCTTTTGGGCCAAATCCCTGTGACACCTTGGCCTGCTGTAAGTTGAGTTTTCCTGGAAGTAATTGGCCTCTTGTGATAGAACTGAGTCCGAAAGTCTCCTTTCTGGGAACCTCTGGTTTTCTTTCCTGAACCTAAACTGACTTGGAGATTGAGTGCTGTTGGGACCTAGAAGGGGGTTGGGCACAGGCCCCACCTCCAGGTCATCACTGCTGTCCCAACACCTGTCTGCCAGGTAAGCCTGCACCTGAGCCTGAGGGAATACGATGCTGTCCTGAGAAGATGAACACTCAGACACCAGTGTCATGGCTGTACTGGACTTCCTCTGCCCCCAGCTCTTGCCCTTCTTCAAGGAGGGTGGCTCTACCAAGATGGTGCCCACATTTACAGCCTGTTTCTTAGCCAACATCCTCTTTTCCTTGAGGGCTCTTACTTTCTGCTCTAGCACAGAGAGGCTCTCTGGCTCTTCTGCCCATGCATTAACAGGAGCAGAGTGCATTGCACCAAGTCCTTGGGCTTCATGGAGTTGAAGTAGGGGCTTATGAGGTTTTTGGTCATTCTGTGCCCTCATGCCTTTTCCAGATCTCCTCCCCTTCACTGGTGAGATTGCTTCCATGGAGTTACTGGTTTTGTCCCTAAGCCTAGAAGAGAGACCATAGAGAGAGCAATGGGATTCAATCCAAGCTGCATGAGTCTTCTGAAGTTCACACTTTACTGATAGCCAGCCACAGTCATTTAATATAGCCCTTCTCTTTCCATGGAAATATCCTGAGTGAATCACATAACCTCTGCCTGCCTCAGCTTCTTCAACTGTAAAATGGGATTAATAATAGCACCTACCCCCCAGGGCTGTTAAGAAGATCAAAATGAGATAATATTTATAAAACACTTAGTACTTCCTTCCTTCCTTCCTTCCTTCCTTCCTTCCTTCCTTCCTTCCTTCCTTCCTTCCTTCCTTCCTTCCTTCCTTCCTTCCTTCCTTCCTTCCTTCCTTCCTTCCTCCTTCCCTCCCTTCCTTCCTTCCTTCCTTCCTTCCTTCCTTCCTTCCTTCCTTCCCTTCCTCCCTTCCTTCCTTCCTTCCTTCCTTCCTTCCTTCCTTCCTTCCTCCCTTCCTTCCTTCCTTCCTTCCTTCCTTCCTTCCTTCCTTCCTTCCTTCCTTCCTTCCTTCCTCCTTCCCTTCCTTCCTTCCTTCCTTCCTTCCTTCCTTCCTACCTTCCTTCCTTCCTTCCTTCCTTCCTCCTTCCTTCCTTCCTTCCTTCCTTCCTTCCTTCCTTCCTTCCTTCCTTCCTTCCTTCCTTCCTTCCTTCCTTCCCTCCTTCCTTCCTTCCCTCCTTCCTTCCTTCCCTCCATCCTTCCTTCTCTCCATCCTTCCTTCCCTCCATCCTTCCTTCTCTCCATCCTTCCTTCTCTCCCTCCTTCCCTCCCTCCTCCCTTCCCTCCCTCCTACCCTCCCTCCTTCCTTCCCTCCATCCTTCCTTCCTTCCTTCCTTCCTTCCTTCCTTCCTTCCTTCCTTCCCTCCTTCCTTCCTTCCCTCCATCCTTCTTTCCCTCCCTCCTTCCCTCCCTCCTCCCTTCCCTCCCTCCTCCCCTCCCTCCTTCCTTCCCTCCTTCCTTCCTTCCCTCCTTCCTTCCCTCCCTCCTTCCCTCCCTCCTTCCTTCCCTCCTTCCTTCCCTCCTTCCTTCCCTCCCTCCTTCCTTCCTTCCTTCCTTCCTTCCTTCCTTCCTTCCTTCCTTCCTTCCTTCCTTCCTTCCTTCCTTCCTTCCTTCCTTCCTTCCTTCCTTCCTTCCTTTCCTCTTTTCTTCCTTTCCTCTTTCCTTTCCTTTCTTTTGTATGAGCCTTGCTTAGCTATGTCCCTGCATAGAAGTATCACACACAAAAGAATCTTCTAGACTATATATGTGAAAAACACTTTGAAAAAGGATAAATAAATCATTGTTTTTATTTATTCTTAGCTTGGGGATGTGATAGTGATGGTGGTGTAATATTCCATAAAATTAGGACAATAGCACTTTTTAAACTGCCTCATAGGATAGTTGTGAGGTCATTTTGTAAACTTTAAAGTGTTACAGAAATACAAATATTCATTATTGAGCCTGAGTGCCCTAAAACCCTGAGATCTTTTTTGAATGAACCATTAGTGGATTCCCATCCAACAGATTGGCCAAAATTGTATGTCTTATTCTACATCTACAGTCTGTCACTTCTCTATCATGAACGGGTCACATCATCCTTAGTCTTCTGAATTTATGGCTCGTTATTATGTTATCAGAATTCTTAAGTGTCAGAGTCATTTATTTTTAGAATGATATCTGTGAGAGTATAAATTGCCTTCCTGGTTCTGTTTACTTCACTCCACATTAGTTCATACAAATCTTCCTAAGTTTCTCTGAAACTGTGCTCTTCTATCATTACTTTAAGTACCACATTATTGCATTACACTGCATTCATCTTTTAGTGACAGAAATGAGTACTAGATTTGGAGTGAGAGGACCTGCTGCCAAATCTTTCCTACTGCTACAGATTTCATGTATGATCTTTGGCTTGATCCCTCTGAACCTCAGTGTACTCATCTGTAAACTGAGGTTTTGTGATTAGATGCTTTTTAATATTCTTCCCTCTCAGTTCTCAATCTTATAATCCTAAAATCAGGGGCATTTCCCTATTCCATATGTGCTCAGGTAATGTTTAGAACTCAAAAGTAGAGGACTTAATATTTATGCCTACTAAAACACTGTTTCATTGAGCTTGGTCCATTGTTCTAGCTTATTGAGATTTTGTGTATTCTGATTCTGTTGTTAAATATTCAATGTCCATCCCACCTTTGTGGCATCTGCAAATTTGAGAAGCCAGACATCTATACTTTTATCCAAGTCATTGACAGAAATGCTGAACAGAATAGAGCTGAGGGCATAGACAAGTATACTTTGAAGGCACAATGGGTACACTTATCTAGGAAGCTGAGATCTAAGGATATGGGTGAATATGTTGAAAGCACAGTAATCTTGAAGAGGTGTGCACAATGAGGGCACATGCCATTATGTGAGGACACAAGCAAGGAGTCCTGAGGACAGATACTTTATTTTTTGCCTTTATATCCCCACCACTTAGCCTGGCGCAGTAGTTAAGTGCTTGTTGACTAGAGACCTCACTCCAGGTTGAGAGCAATCCATAGATACCTCTCTCTGGGTCGAGTCATTAAATCAGTTCGAAAACCACCTAACTCTTTGGGTCCAAGATTCCTTAACCTTGTCTACGTCTTAGAAACTTTTGGCAGTCTGGTGAAGTCTATGGGCCCCTTCTGAGAATCATCTTTTAAATTTATAAAATAAAATACATAGCATTTCAAGGGAAACCAATTACACTGAAGTGAGATGTAATTTTTTTTCCAATCCAAATTCACAGATCCCCTAAAATCTCTGGATCTTGAACAAGAACCCTAGCTCTAGTCTATAAATCTCCTTCTTGTCTACTACTAATAATAGCTGATGCTACATGGGGCTCTAAAATCCAATAAACCCTTTATATATAGCATCTCAAAACAACCCTGTGAAATTGATATTAAAGGTACCAACATATCTATTTTTTGAGTTTCAGAGAATGACAAAGTCGTGGAATTAAACAGTAAAGCCAAGATTTGAACTGAGGTCTTTCAATTCCAAGTTCTCTGCTCTCGCCACTACTGAAATATAGATTAGATTTATTAAAACAAAACTTCTAGACAGTAGAATCATTGGAATCAAGGTACTAAGGGGAAGGAAGAAAGAGAGAGGAAGGGAGGGAAGAAGGAAGAAAGGAAGAAAGGGAGGAAGGAAGGAAGAAAGGGAGGAGGGAAAGAGGAAGGGTAAGAGAGAAGGAGGAAGGGAGGGTGGAAGGGGAAGAGGGAGGGAGGAAATGAGAGAGGGAGGAAGGAAACAAAAGCTCTTACTAGGTGTCGACACTGTGCTAAAGTACTTTACAACAATTTTCTCATTTGATCTTCACAACAACCCTGAGAGTGAAGTGCTTTTATTATCCTCATTTTACCATTGAGAAAACTGATGTAAAAGTAGTGATTAAGTGACTTGCCCAGGATCACACAGCTAATAGGTATCCAAGGTTAAATTTGAACTCAGATTAAGGAGAAATGTGTTAGATTCTACATCCCTAGAGATCTTTAAGGATGAGATAGACACTGCCTGGCTTAGGCAAAGTCCTGCCTAGAGCTGTGTTTCTATAAACAAAGAACTGTCTTTGTTTTATATATATAAAAGAAAATGAAGCCAGGCTGTAAGGACATTGGCCTTGGGCCCTGAGAAAGTAGCCCTTCTAGGGGCAAATTCAAGACCCCTTCATCGACACAGGCCATTCTAGCACCAGGACCTCCAGAGAGGTCCTCCCTCCCTCCCAGCTCACACTCACCCTAGCTCACACACAGCCAAGGCTCAGCTCCCCACTCACACTCTCTCCATCCAGTCCCATATCTAAGGTCTACTCTTCCGCCCCTAACCATGCAACTACTTCAATACTCACTGAAAGCTGTGCTTCTTCAAGGGGTTGGAGGAGGAGACCTCTGGGCTCCCTTCTAGACCTATGAGAGTTAAGGACCTGGAATTCCAGGCCTTGAAAGTCTTTGGGAGCAGACCTCACCCCCAAGGCCCCTCTCTATCAGGCTGGGTCCTGTAGGCCTGCCCCCAATTTCTCTCAGGGAGCCTGGAGAAGGGAAGGGGAGGGGGTCCATGGGGGAGGGCTCAGCTGAGGCCCCTCTCTGGACAAGTTCCAATTTGTGGCTTTAGTCTAGGCTTGCAGCAGCAGCAGCACCAGGGTTTGCTCTGGGCCCAGCTGGGAAGGGGGTGGGGTGGGGTAGTCAGGATGGCAGAGAAGGAAATGCCATCCTCTCTTAGTTCATGGTTCCGTCATCAAGGGGATGAGGCTAAAACCCCCATCTTTCATGCCGCATTTCCAGCCTTGGGGGAGGGGAGATGTGGGGAGGGAAAGATCTCATAGGAAAGGGGAAAGGGGAGGAGAAAAAGCTGGAGAAAGGAGAATAAAGGGAGGGAGGAGGGAGACATGAAGGGGCAAGGGGCAGGGACCTAGAAAAGCGCAGGCTCTCCTAGGCAGCCTTCAGGAAGTCTTCTCACCCTCCTCTCCCCAGCTGTGGCTCAGCTAAGCCTCCCCAGCCCGCTCTCTCTGCCTGGGGCTCCCAAAGCCAAGAGGTTGTGCTCCAGCGGCAACCGCCCCGCAAAGTTAGGCAGAGAAACGTCAAAGTGGGTTGGGACACAGGGAGGGGCAAGGGAGGAAAAATTATGAAAGAGCCCAAAGTTTGGGAAGGCTGGAACTGCTGCCGCTGCTGGCTTCCGCTCTCTAACTTGCCCTGGCCTCTCTCTCCCTCCCTCTCTCCTTCCTCTCTCCCTCTCTCCCTCCGCCCCTCTCTCTCACCCTCTCTCTGTCTCCCCACCCCACCCCCGCTCTCTTGTCTCTCTCCCCCCCTCTCCTCCCCCTCTCCCCTTGTCCCGTCTCCCTTCACCCCTCTCCCCCTGATGCTCTGGGGCTCCTTAAAGGTCTGCTTTCTCGCTTTGCACATCTGGGTTCTGGTGCGCCCCAGAAGTGAGGGAGAGTCGTTGCAGTCGGTGGCCAGATTGGAAGCTGAACACATACACATACCAGAGCACCCAACCAAAAACAGATCCCTCCCAGCAGAAACAGCTGACTATAAAAGGGAAGGCACATGTTTGGAGGGACCTGGGGGTCACTATGGCTACCAAATCATAACTACCATCATTTCCCCTCCCCCTCCTCTTCCCTCCCACCCCCCTCTGCCCCCCCCTTCCCTCTCCTCCTTCCCTCCGTCTTCCTAGGGTGGAGTGAGCGCCTGCCAAGGAAGAGAGATGTCCTGGGCACAGAACAGCTGGGCAGAGAGATCCCCAGCTCAACCGGAGCGAATGCTAAGCAAACACTACATCTGCTGAGAAGTCGGGGAAGAAGCATCCTGGGGCAGTTTGTAACCATACACCGGGGGCCTAGAGAGAGGCTCCAAGGGCAGTTTCAAGGGAGGGAGGAAGGGAAACATCCTTCTCTGGTGGTGGCTAAGGAATGTCCTTTGTTTAGGTTTCACCCTCTTCCCTCCCCTTCCCCTCCTCCCCCCAGAATCCTCCTGGATCCCCCACTTCTACGGACTATTTGTCCAAGTGTAAGCTTGTGCTGAGAGCTGGCGAGGGACCTAGTTGAGCCCATCTGCTTTAATCCTCTCCTCAGACTCCTCCAAGCGAAAGGACTCGCCGGGGGGCAGACAGGGTCGAAGCCAGCTCTGATTCCAGCCGAAGTGTTTTTCCCCATACACCGCCTGCCTCGGCCCATCAAGTCTCTGTGTGGGCACACCTCCCCCGAGCTGCCGAGGGGTTGAATTTGCAGGCTCCCCAGCACCCCACTATGGAATAACAGATCGTTCCTGCAGGATAATTAGATCCAGAGCGGAAAATGAACTTTATATACTTCTCCAGGAAGGACAATGAAATTACGGTGAGACGCTTGCCCCATATTTGCCCAGCCTCTTTGGTGGGGGACCATTCCCATCTGGCCACAGGCCCTATACCAAGGAAGAAGCAAGCTGATGGTCTGGGCGCCCTGAATAACATGACACCACAGCTCTGCATTTGTAACAGACTTCTGACTGCTTTCCTCCTACAACTCTGGGAAGAAATTGTTGGACTTGGAGTTAGGAGAGCCCGATTCAAATTCTGCCTCTTAATTGCTTTGTGATCTCTCAGTTTCCTCATCCATAAAATGAAAATAACAATCCTGGTGGTATTACGTCACCCACATACGGAGTGTGATAATAATTGATTATCAGATGATTATTATCCTGTGATATCATATCACACACCATATGTGATAATAATTTATTTCCAACATCATTTCAGAAATGTGCCCCTTTGGGTAATCATTTGACTCCAAGGTATGCAACAATAATAATAGTTCATATTCATATCATTCAATTAAAGTAGGTGATATAAGGAAGCCACGAGTCAAGAAGGCTCATCTTCTTGAGTTCAAATCCAGTCAGACACTTCCTAGTTGTGTGACCCTAGGCAAGTCACTTAACCCTGTTTGCCTCAGTTTCCTCATCTGTAAAATGAGCTAGAGAAAGAAATAGCAAACAACTACAGGACCTTTGCCAAGAAAACCCTAAATGGGGTCATGAAGAGTCAGGCAGGACTGAAATGACTGAACGACAAAGGAGATGGAAAGGTAAATAAAGCCAGAAGCAGTTCCAGCAGTCCAAAGGCGCTCAATTCTATTGGGAAAAGGGCTAGGGAGATGTCACAAGAACACAAGTAAGGACAGGAACAAAATATATGTCAATCAAATGAAGAAGAATTCTCATTGGACAAGAAAGGCCTTCTGGAGGCTGTGGTGTCTGAGCTATTGAAGTAAAGAAAGAAGAATTTACGCTAAAATGTGAGGAATGACAAGTCCTCTTTGCAATACAATGAAAAGAGCTGCCTATCTGGAAACCAGAAAACCTGGGTTCAAATTCTACTTCTGAGTCTTACTTACTCCCCATGAGACCCTGGGCAAGGCCCCTAGCTCCATGGGCCTCCTCCTTTGTAAAAAAAGAGAGTTGGACTAAATGCCTTCCAAAGTAGCCATCATCTGATCATGGTCAGTCATGCACGTTGCTGTTGTTCAGTCACTTCAGTCATGTCTGACTCTTTGGGACCCTATTTAAGTTTTTCTTAGCAGAGAGATACTGGAGTGGTTTGCCGTTTCCTTCTCCACCTCATTTTACAGAGGAGGAAACTGAGGCAAACAGGATTAAGTGACTTGCCCAGGGTCATATGGTTAGTAAGTCTCTGAAGTCAGATTTGAACCCAGGCAACCTCCAGATATCCATAAGCCTCCTATTTGCTAAACACAGAAGGTCCATCACTCTCCTCTCTTTGATATACATTTAAAGACATGGAGTACAAAAACAAAGTTTAGTTGAATTTACTTACTGAGGCTCCCATTTCCTATAAAATGAGGGAGTTGAACTAGAAGCTCTAAAATTCTGATTTCACTCTCTCTATTCATAATGTGACTCAATAATATTACCTTTCCTGGCCTCCACTCCTATAACTATAAGCTCCTTCAGAGCAGGGACCATATCTGTATGCTTTTATATCCCTAGAATAGTTGTGGGCACAGAGGAGGTGCTTAATAAGCTTTATTTCAATCACCTTGATTTTCAAATATAACTCTTTCCCCCTTTCCCTCCCGAAGGGTGTCCCTTAAAATTAAAGAATATTAACCAAAAACAACAACAACAACAACAACAGGAAAAATGGGGAAAAACAGAAATCAGCCAAACTAACCAACCTAGCAACCCTGTCTGTCATTATATGTGATGTTCAATGACTTGCCTTGAATTTTCCTAGGCTCAAGGTTGAGGTTTCTCAGAAAAACTCACTCTTTTCTCACTTAATTCCTGGAACACTCTAAGGCCCAGATCCCAGGGACTGAGTGATTGTGCTTGTCCTATCAATTATTGGAAAGGTCATTTAGAGAAGCTGTTGGAGGCAGCAAGGTAGCGTAGTGGAAGGGTGTTAGACCTGGAAGTTGGAGAACCAGGTTCAAAGTTGGCCTTAGATACTTCTTAGCTGTGTGATCCTGGCCAAGTCATTTATCCCCATTTGCCTAGCTTTTCTGCTTTTCTATCTTAGAGCAGATCAATTGAGTTTAAGAGAGATAGACAGAGAAAGAGAGAGAGAGAGAGAGAGAGAGAGAGAGAGAGAGAGAGAGAGAGAGAGAGAGAGAGAGAGAGAGAGAGAGAGAGAGAGAATAGAGAATTTGTGATTAGCCCAGGGTCACATATCTGAGAAGTGTCTGAGTCCACATTTGAACCCAGGTCCTCCTGACTCCATGTCTGGTGCTCTATCCACTGTTCTACTTAACTGCCCCATACACAGAAATTTAAATGTAAAACAAACAATGTAACCTTTGACTCAAAGGACCACTCGCACAAGAGTGGTGGAGCCTGATTTTGGTGCTCTGTACCTGGATGAAGGGTATTGATGATAGATGGCGAGATTTTTCCTTGACTTCTGGCTTCCAGTTGTAAGAAAGGTGTGCCACTGGGGATTCTTTTCAGGCTCCTGCTGGGAGAAAAACTGTAGAAAAGTCAACATGAGAGGAGCTGGCTCTCTCATTTCTCCTTCCCCATCTTACTGTACTAGACTTCAAGGAACTTCCCATTGGATGAGACCTAGGATTCCCTCTCTTGGTGGAACTGAGTGGTCTCTCCTTCACTCTGTACTGTCTGCTTCATATCATCCAGAGCAGACCATCTCTGATTTCTGTTTGCTATCTGTTTGGCTAAATGGATTTATTTGCTCTCTGCTCTGTGTATGCTCACAGTGGGTTGTATATCTGATGGGAAGAGAGTCAAACCTTGGATTTACAGCTTGAGACCCCCTCCTTCCCCATTGAGGAATAGCAATCAGAAGCCCAGATTGAACCTAAAAATTACTTCCCTATGACTAACAATATTTAAGGGGGCAGACATACAATTCTCCTCTCTCTGTGGTGGACAGAGTGGCCAGCCTCTGACCCCAGCCTCCTGCTTCCTCTACTGGTGGGGAACCAGTCTCTCCTTGGAGAAGGTCAGGAGGAGACTCTAGGAACAGCTGTTCTCACCTCCCTCTGAGTCACATTGAGACAGATGCATGTGGACACACATAACCTAAGATGGGGGACACAATCCACCTGGGGCAGGGGCAGAATACAAAGGGATTCCCAGGGACAGGGTCTAGCCATGGGCAGGGGAGATGGAAGCCAGCAGGGGAATCAGGATCAATTTCCTGTAGGAGGCAGCACTGGCACTGAATTTTGAAGGAAACTCAGGATTTTATGAGGTGGAAGTGAGGAAGGGGCAAATGCCAGGCATTAGGTCTGTACCAAGGAAGAGATGGGGGGAATGTCAGAGGTGTGGGAGTGTAAAAGGAGGTTGTAGCAAGAAGAGCAATTAGTCTGGAGCACAGAGGAAGGGAGAACATGCCACCCCTGGGAGCCAGGCCTGCTCTGGCTGGTGAATGCATCTCCCAAAGCTAAGATGGTGCTAGGCACTCCTCGATGCCAGTGCCCATCATCACCAAGATAGATGCAGGGCAGACCCAGAGCCTGCCCTCTCTGAAGTACCTGACTAGGATCAAGGGCTGGGGCTGTGCCAAGGACATACGCAATGCCTTGATGGAATTCTCCAACAAGGTCAGCAGCAAGCTGCCCGCGCCAGGAGGGCCCTGACCCTGGGAGACATATACCCAGAAGCTTTTGACCAGGAGCAGCAGGAGCAGCAGCAGGAGCAGCAGCAGCAGCAGCAGTAGCAGCGACAGCAGCAGCAGCAGCAGCAACAACAACAGCAGCAGCAGCAGCAGCAGCAACAGCAGCAGCAACAACAGCAGCAGCAGCAGCAGCAACGGCAGCAGCAACGGCAGCAAGGGGCTGGGCTCCCTGGGCCACCCTGGTCCCCAACAACTTTTGGCCTGGGGTATTGGGGTGAATGAAGGGCAGGCTTCAAAGGATGAGTTTTGACTTTTTTAAATTAAAAGTTCATACTTCATTTGTCTTTTTTTTTTAATATGCTAGTCTCCAGGGGACTTAAAAAAAAAGAGGAGCTTGCATTTCATCTAGAGGAAAGAATAAGCCACTGAACCTTCTAGAACAAGGGAATGTGACATGGCCTCTAAGGGGGTGGAAAGAGAGAGATTGAAGATGGGAAGGATAGAGGGAGGAAGGAAAGAAGGAATGAAAGAAAGGGAGGAAGTAAAGAAGGAATGGAAGGGAGGAAGAAAAGAATAGAAGGAAGGAAGGAAGGAAGGAAGGAAGGAAGGAAGGAAGGAAGGAAGGAAGGAAGGAAGGAAGGAAGGAAGGAAGGAATGGAAGGAATGGAAGGAATGGAAGGAAAGAATAGAAGGATGGGAGGGAGAGAGGAAGGGAGAGAGAAATGAAGGAAGGGAAGGAGGAAGGAAGGAAGGATGAAAGGATGGGAGGCCGGGAAGAAGAGAAGGAAGGATGAAAGTGAGGAAGGATGGAAGGGAGGAAGGGAGGGAGGAAGAATGGAAGGAAGGAAGAAAGGAAGGGAGGAAGGAAGGGAGAAAGGAAGAAGGAAGGAAGGAATAGGAGGGTGCATCCTTTTCTGAATACCACCTCTAGACTTTGAATCCATATTTTAGCTCTCCCTGAGTGCCTGACCTTAAACACAAGACTTCCCAAATGCAGGTCTCCTTGCCTACTTTCACTAACACATCCCTTTCTTCCACTATCTCCTCCCAGGAATTTTCCATACTAGGGATTAAGATTTGCCTAGTCCTCTATGGAGGATTTCTAGGGGAAAACAGGAACAATAATAACCAGGAATGAGGAGGCGGGCAGGAGGGAGAGCTTTTGATCTCCAGAAATCTAGGATTTTTCACAATATCAAAGGGATCAAGAATTACCCTTTTAGGTTAATCTCCCTTGTGGGGCTAATAATTACATCCTCTTCTTTCCCTGGCAACTTTAAAAAGAGTGATTATTTTCCTAATCAGGAATTTTTTCCTGGCCAACATTTCCAGGCCAACATTCCAACTCATCCATCTGTCTATCAGGTGAAAGCACAGAAGGCGGGAGGGAGAGTCCAAGTGTTAACTGGATCCAAGATCATTTCCAAAGGCTCTGTAATGAGCAGATCCAAAGAGGTGATGGATAGCTATACACCCTCAGTCTTGTCTCATGCCTCCGCTATAGAAGATTTCCTTCGGAGTTTCTGAGGTCAGAGCACACAAGTAGAATTCTGCCTTCTTTAAGATTGTGTGTGTCTGTGTGCAATAATAACAGAAAGAAATAGAAACAATTTGCCACAGTCAAAAGAACTAGGAGCCAAAGATCCAGGTTTGAATTCCAGTTCAGTCACTAATGAGTTATCAGACCTTAAATAGGTCACTTCCCTTCTCTGGGGTTGGTTTCAAATTTATAAAGTTTAGGGGGGCAACTAGGTGACTCAGTGGTCCTGGGTTCATAGGTGGCCTTACATACTTCTGAGCTGTGTTACCCTAGACTAGTCACTTAATCACATTGCCTAGCCCTTACTACTCTTCTGCCTTAGAATCAATATTGATTCTAAGACAGGATGTAAGAGTTTGTTTTTTTTAAAAGGAGTGAGGAGGCAACTGAGTAGCTCAGTGGATTGAGAGCCAGGCCTAGAGATGGGAGGTCCTAGGTTCAAATCTGGTCTCAGGCACTTCCTAGCTGTGTGACCCTGGGCAAGTCACTTAACCCCCATTGCCTAGCTCTTACCACTCTTCGGAAGATAAGGGTTTTAAAAAAGTAAATAAATAAAAAAGGAGTGAGATATATTCTAAAGTCCTTTATAGGATTAGACTACCTCATGGTATATAAGTACCCTAACATTGGTAGTCTACAAATAAAAAGTGAATAACCATTTTCTGGGGATGCTTAGGAGGTGATATTTATTCAGATATCCGCTCTGAGCTTTTTTTCCAGCTCTATGATTCTATGACCCTCTAGATTTTTAGATCTGAGACTTTAGAAATTATTTAATTCAGTCTCATTCTCCATTCCCCACTTTACAGATGAGGAAACTGAGGCAGCAATTTATATTTATCAAAGCACATTTAGAACATTAGAGAGCCCCAAAAGAAACTCCACAAAGTCTTACTCTGATGTGGAGTGTGAGTGCTCCTGAGTACTTTAAGAGTATATCAGTGGAGTCTAACCATCCTGAGAAGACAATAGATTATCTCTGCTTTGGGAGGACCAGTCTAGCCAAGTATGGAGAGGCTCATTACTAGTAGGTTGGCCATGTGGCCATGACTTCCTGCACTGTGGCCTTGCATGAAACAATACACATGGCCCTCAATCCTGTGGAAGTTCCTTTCTGTTTTGGGAGTATTGGTGCCCTGGTAGTAGAAAGGGAAAGTATATACTGCCAGATTCAAAAGCCTCCAGAACTGTTACTGCACATTTAAGAGGCGCATCTTGGGCTGACAGTAGAACTGTCCCTGGATGAGAAGACCGAAAGATTCATTATTGTTCAGGAGAGACTGTTAACTGTGATGGCCAAAGAAAGGGCAAAGAAAATGGACCAGGAAGACTGATTTCCTAAGAGAACTGAATTTAACTCTTATCTTTTGAAGAAATATGAAGATGATTGAGAGAAGATATGAAGTAGTATCCTAGTAGAACTGAATGGTGGGACCGTTTCCAGAATGTTGATGTCAGGAGTGATAGTGGATTGTTAAAGAGAACTTTGGCTGTTTTCTTTCTCACAGCTGATATGTTATAGTCATTTATATTTTTGTTTTACCTTTGGTTATACTGTTAATAAATAGTAGAGTCAAAAATCTTGGGGTTTCTTTAAATCTAGGACATTAGGCAGCTTGATAAATATATATGCATTTATACATCATTATAGAAAGAAAAAGAGTAAGGGAACAACGTGAAAGGGAGGGAAGGAGAGGGAAAGTGAGGAGGGAGAGAAAGAGAGAGAAAAGAGATATGTATGTGTGTGTGTGTGTGTGAGAGAGAGAGAGAGAGGGAAAGAGGGGGGATGAGAGAGAGAGAAAGAGAGAGAGGGAAAGAGAGAGAGAAGATAGAGAGACAGAGAAAAAGAGAGACAGAGAGAGAGAAAGAGAGAGGGAGGGAGAAGGGAGGGAGAGGGAGAGAGAGAGAGGGAGAAAGAGAGAGAGAAAGGGAAAGAGAGAGAGAAGAGAGAGACAGAGAGAGAGGGGGGAGGGAGAGGGAGAGAGAGAGGAGAGAGAGAGAAAAAAGAGGAGAGAGGATCCTTTGTGGCAAATGAGGTTTTTCCGTTTCACTAAATAAATATTTAATAAACAAATTTGGGGGCTAAAAGCCAATTAGTTAATGAATATTGCAATTTTTAGTAATTAATGAAAAATGCCTAAACATACCCCCTGATTGCTTTAGAGGATGAATAAGGAGAATGGGCTAGATAACAGGTAGAGAGAAGCCCATTCCTTATATACACTTTTGGCCAGGGTCAATTCTAAACTGCTAAGGGAGCTCAGGGTGAGTTTTTGTGCCGTCTATACACATTAACTTTAGCTGTGGGTACTCTAAATGTGAGATCTTGGTGCAGTGACCCATAACAGGACATTATAATGGAGAAATTTAATCATGTTACTCTCAGCTCTCTTGCTCTAAGTGAAACTAAAAGATGAAGGAAAGGTGTAGCTAAAGGGAAGGATATTTCACTGGTTTCCCCTTGGAAAGGGAATGCAGTAGAAAAGGAGCTGGAGTGGTTTTTAATCAGGTGTCCAAGGATAATAAGAAACATCATTTCGTGGGATATTTGGACATCTCATATTGCAATGCTCTTCAGGACTTGTAAGAAGACCACCATGAAAATAATTGTAACATATTTTGCTGAGAATGAGGAAATAGAGAAAATCTGTGAACTCCCAAAGAATCTCCTAATTAAATCAACAGGTATTTTAATACTCACTGACCTCACTGGGAAAGTGTGCCTAGGGCAAGATGGTGAAAAATGCTGGAACACCCTGTTCAAAAGTAAGAAGTGGGGGTAGCTAGGTGGCTCAGTGAATAGAGAGACAGGCCAGGGTTCAAATCCAGACTCAGACACTCCCTAGTTCTGTGACCCTGGGCAAGTCACCTAATCCCAACTTCCTAGCCCTTTCCACTCCTCTGCCTTGGAATCAATAATATTGATTCTAAGTCAGAAGGTGGGAGTTTTTTTTTGTTTGTTTGTTTTTAAGTAAGAGATAAGAGAAAGCAAAGAGAAGAGAGAGAGAAGAAAGAAAGAAAGAGAAGGCTGGTAAACTATACAGAAGCCTGATACACATATATTAAAAGAATGAATGATGGATGGCTAAAAAAAATTTATTATTAATTATGTTTCATGCATATGCCAAATAACAGGGATATAAATGCAAACAAACAAACAAAAACCAGTTTCTTCCCTCAGGGAGCTTCCATTCTAAGATGGGAAGAGAAGGATGGTGAGTAGAGCCATAGAGTAATTAATTAATTGACCTATTCCTTGTGGATAGGGGTATTAATTTGATTACTGTTCCCAAAGCTAGATAGGGAGGCATGAGGGGGGAAAGGAATGGATGAGGAAGAGAAGATGAGATGACGATGCCAGAAAATGATGAGTACCAAATACCAAATGAAAATGATTACATTAAGTATTGATTCCAAGGCAGATCAATGGGGGTTAAATGATTTGCCCAGGGTCACACAGCTAATAAGTGTCTGAGTCCAGATTTGAACCCCAAACCTCCTATCTCCAGAGCTTGCTCTCTTTCTACCTAATTGCCTCAACAGGATTTGATCCCTAATTCCCAGACTCAGAGAATGCTACCTTCCTTCCAGACACTCACCCGTCATTGTACAAGATTGACTCGATATTGTACAATAATGACTCAGGTGATTAGGTGGCTCTGTGGGGAGAGAGCCAGGCCTGGAGACTTACTGAGTCTAAGAGAGAAGGTAAGGATTTTAACAAAACAAAACAAGACTACTCACTTTTCCATTGTGCTTTAAGATTTATAAAGTAATCTCCTCCCAACAACCTGGTCAGGGAGGTAGAACAATTATTATTAGAGGGGAGGAGAGGGAGGATCAGATATGAAATCGTGATTCAATTTGGGAGCCAGGTCCTCTGACTCCGAATCCAATCTTTCCCCTCCACTAGATGGCCTCGTCTCTGTTCTACACCTGGAAAAAAAACACTGGGACCTTATAGCCAAGGTGGGAAACCAGAACTCCAAGTCTTGGGTTTGCCAGCCTTGTGAAGACTACAAATATCTATGCCAGGGAAAGAGAAAGGAAGCAAATTTTTAGCCTGCAGGGAAATCAGCTCCATGGAACTGTATAATGCAAGTTATCAAATGTCTAGCCTTCAACTTCTCTGCTTCTGTTCTTCACATGCAAATCTGATTCAGACTAGAGGTTCCATGAGCCTGGGACATACCTCCTGTTCCTCTTTTCATTGCCTTGAGCACTGTCCATACTTATGCAATGGAGACTATCACATGGAGCATGAATAGAGATGGACCCATATGGGCAGGGATTATTTTTTGCCCTTCATTGTAGCTTTAGAAGTTAGCACAGTGCCTGGTACATAGAAGGTACTTAATATTGGTGAGTTTCTCACCCTCCCCACCTCCACTTCCCCCATCCCCATCCCAGGGAGAGCCAGAGAACTCGAGAAAAACAACCTGACTCTTCTCTTGGCCAGTTTTCTCAGGGATTAAACTTGGTTGCCCAAGAGCAGGCGTCCAAAGAGAAGAGCCAGTTGGTTGAAGCTAGCCTCACTGGACCCCAAAGCAATTGATGCCATTGTTACACTTGACTTAGAGGAAGGGCAAGAATATTTACCTACCACTTTCCTCTCTGGTTGAAATTCCACCTTGTTAGGCTTGTTTCTGATGCTGGTTGTCCACGTGTTCTTCTTCCTTCCAGGCATCTTTTCCGCAGTGTTTAACATAAGTTTCTGTCTTTGTGAAAGGGGCCATGATTGCCACCCTCTGCCTGGAGATTCCCTCAGGAAGGCTCTGGCCCTTCTTGCCTTCTGAGTGAGCTCTCTTTTCCTGCATCAGCAGTGAACACACAACACCAGAGATGCTTAGTAGTCAGGCGCACATCCGGAACAGAGCTGGGGGTTGGGATGGGGAGAAGGACTGGATTCGCAGGTCCAGTGTGCACCCTTATTATGCACACTGACTTTGCAAGCCTGTTGGGAGCTTTGGTTCAGAATGACTGGCTCCAGCAGGTCTGTGTCAGGCACTGGACAGCTACTGAAGCAGAACTGCCCCAAGGAGTCCATTCAGGAACAGCCTCAGCATTTGTGTTCAATCCAAGGAGCCCAGAGACATTTTCCCAAACTGGGAATGTGAATGATTCCCCCTCAGTGTGCAGAGAGGGGCTACAAGTGGTTTAAAGAGACAGATTCTCTGGAACTGGGAGCCTCTCTCTCTCTGGACCTTTCAGAGAGGGGCCTTTATGGAGCTCAAGCCCTAGGCACCCTCCTGCACCCAGGCAGTGATGCTTGCATAAGCTACATAGAACATATGTCCTGGCTGCCTCTTTTGTGTTTCCTGGGGCATAAACAACCTAAATCAGACATTCTGGGTCTTGGCCTTATGAAGTGGGGACAGCAGGCGTGCCTTAGGCCAGCAGCTAGGGGCTGATTGTTGAAAGAATTTCCTGCACTGGACATGACCTCTTGGAGTTGCCTGAACCATCTCAGTGGAGCTGCACCTTACCTCATTCATGTGGTGGATAAGCCAGAAGTTGTAACTCCCTGTCCTTTGGCACCAGCACTGAGCAACCCGGCTCTGGTCCAGGGGTGGTAGCCCCTGGTATGACACGGGTGATTGTTGCTAGCTCAACTAGAGGAGGTTAGACCTCAAGCCCCAGCAGTGCTCCTGCCCTGACCCAGGGGGATTGAACTTGAACCCAGCACTGGATGTTGTTGACTGTCTCTTCCTAGACATTCTCTTCTTCCTGGGTTCTTATAATACTTCCCTCTCCAAGCTGGTTCCCCATTCTTCCCCTGGATCACTATTCTTGCCCCCCCCCCAATATTGGATAGATCACAGAGCTCTGTCCTGGGCCCTCTTTTCTCTCTGCCCTTTCTCTTGGGGAGTTCATCCATCCCCATGAGTTCAATTATTATTTCTATGCAGATGACCACCAGAGCTCTACAGCCAGCTCCAGGCTCTTTCTTGAATTCTAATCTTTCATTATAAACTGCCTATTATTGGACATCTTCAACTGGATATCCATTGGTACCTCAAATAGCTCAAACTCAGCATGTCCAAAAGAGAGCACATTCTCTTCCCATCCTCCCTCTTCCTGACTCTATTCTGTCCAGGGCACCCCACTTTCCAGTCACCCAGATTCACAACTGGGAGTCATTCTCAACTCTTCCCTTGACCTCACTCTGAACATCTGATCATTTGCCAAATCTTGTTGGGTCTGCCTCTAGAGCTTGAATCTATAGCCTCTCTACTTATACTATGGACTAGTCCAGGCCTTTATCACCTCTCTACCTGAAGAAGGCAGCAAGGTGGTACATGGTTAAGAGTGCAGGGCCTAGAGACAATAAGTCCTGAATTCAAATTCAGACATGGATCCTGGGCAAGTCACTGAACTTCTGTCTGCCTTAGTCTCCTCATCTTCTAAATGAAGGTCATAATAGCATCTACCTCATTGGGTTATTGTGAGGACCACATGACGCAATATTTATAAAGGGATAGGCACAGTGCCTGGCACAAAGGGTAGGAATAGGGAACCAGCTAGTTCCCTTTCCCTTGCTTTCCCTCTTGGCTATACAATAACCTCCTAATACATCTCTTTGACTCCAGGCTCTACTCTCTCCAGTCTTCAAGACTCAAATCCAGTCCAATTGCCCTAGACTCTTGTTGGGTCTTTGCATAGGCCATCTCCATGCCTGGGGTACACAAGCTCCTCACTTCTGCCTGTCTCAGAGAAGCCCTAGCTTCTATTTTGCAGGAATCCTACCTGGATCCTCTAATTGGTTATGACTCACTTAAAGGGAACTTGAAATAGGTGGGGAGGTATATAAGGAGTATGGTGGAGGGTTGGGAGTATAGCCTGGACATCTCCAGGATGGACCTAGGCATTTTATTTAAAATGGAGGTAGTGGCAGGAACCAGCCCATCAGAGGCAGAGGCTACTGGGATGATGGGTACTTCCAATAGGAGAAGAGATCCAAAGGTGCAGGGAGCTTCTGGGATGAAGAGGATTCCAAGGCTTGGTGGATAAAATCCTCTTGAGAGTCAGGAGTGCATCCTGGAGAGGAATAAACACATAATTGTCCTAGGCATCCTCCTGAAAAGGATGTTCTGGGAGGAACAAGACAATAAGAGGGGCAGGTCATGGGTGGGGGGGATGGTTTTATGTCACTACTATTGCCTTTGAACAAGATGCTGGGCGGGGTGGGAGGGAACACCAAATCTCATGCCCATTGTTTGGTATAGAAACCCAAGAAGCCATCCAGAGTGTTGGGGAACAGAATATAGTAGGTACCAAATAAATATTTATTGAATGAGTTGGATTAAAATGTAAATGGTGTTGGGACAGCAGTGGATTGAAATCCAGGCCTAGAGACAAGAGATCCTGGATTCAAATTTGACTTCAGACTTTTCTTAGCTGTGACCTTGGGCAAGTCATTTACTCTCCAGTGTTTAGTCCTTACCACTCTTCTGCCATGAAACCATTACACAGCACTAATTCTAAGACAGGAGGTAAAGATTTAATATATATACACACACACATATAGTGTGCTTCTCAGATTTATAGAACACACAACACTGGAAAAGAAGGAATTAATTTGTGGAATTAAAGAATTAGAATTCCACCATGTGAACTGGAATGATCTCCAAGAATTGATGCAGAGTGAAAGGAGCAGAATCAGGAGAACATTGTGGCACAATTGAATGTAATGGACTTCTCTACAAGCAACAATGCAAAGATCCAGGACAATTCTGAGGGACTTATGAGAAAGAACAGTGGGAGTAGAAACATAGAAGAAAAACAACTGCTTCATCACATGGGTTGATGGGGATATGACTGGGGATGTAGACTCAAAATGATCACCCTAATGCAAATATCAATAATATGGAAATAAGTCTTGATCAATGACACATGTAAAACCCAGTGGAATTACATGTGGGCTCTGGGAAGGGGTTAGGAGAAGGGGAGAGAAAGAACATGAATCTTGTAACCATGGGAAAATATTCTAAATTAATTAAATAAAAAATTTCAATTAAAAAAATAAAAACCCTTAAAAAAAAGAACTCAAATTCCAACATATCAAAAGGCAGGACTCCAAAGCTGATATCTGATTAGGAATAAATGGGAAAGTCTTGCTCTTAGATTTGTGATTAGATATGGCGGCATGACTAGATAGCAGCTCATGTGAACGAACAAGTCTTAGGGATATTCATTGATTATACGATCAACAGATAATTTTTTAAAGCCAGTATTAAGCTCCCAAGACGGGGTATTGAGATATAATGGGAAGAACAATGGGCTTCCTCAAGGAAGACATAGGTTTGACTCCCTCTTCCTAAACTTGTTAGCTGTGTAACATTGGAAAAGTTGTTGTGGAAAAAAACCATTGGAGGCTCTCTGAACCTCCCATGGTGCTGTGCTAGGAGCTGTAGATGCACAGACAGGATGAGCTGCTCTACTTCTTCTGGGGCAAATACATGCACATGAATGAGAGCTGTACAAGCTGGGCTGTGTGTGACAAGGCCAGGGAGAGGGTTCAGACCAGGAAAACCAGAGATGAGTCAGTGAATGCCTATGAAAAGAAGTTCTATTCATTCAATAAGCTTCTTCTATGGGCCAAGCACTGTGTTGGGCTCTCAGAATTCCAAAAGAAAAGCGAGTTAGTCTTTGGGTCCAGAAGTTTACATTCTGTTGGGGGGGGGGGTGGGGGGGGGGAACCACAGGAACCTAGTATAGATAAGTAAATGCAAAACAAATAGCAGGTAAATACAAACTAATTTCTAGGGTCTGGTGCCAGGGACTGGAGGGTTTGGAAAAGAAGGTGATGCTTGAGCTGAGCCTTGAAAGGAGATGAGATTCTACAAGGGGGAGAGGTGAGGAGGGAGAGCGTTCTAGGGGTTGAGAAACTGTCCCTTGTGCAAAAATGACAGACTCTCCAAACGGCAATTAAACCAGCCTGACTGGAATGTGGAATGACAAAGGAAGAAAATGGTGTCTGAACTGCTCTGTGAAGTGAGAGGAGGATTCTGGGATGTGGAAATGAGGAGAGGGGGGAGTGCATTTGAGGCACGTGGGACAGTCTGTGCAAAGGCAGAGACAAGAGAGGAGATGCCAAGGTTAGGAACAGTTAGCAATCTAGTTTGACTTGAATGGAGAGAGAAATGTGAAATACAATTGGAAAGGCAATAGCAGCAGTAATGCAAGGAAAGCAACTGGCAGAATGCTAACTGATTTTAGGTTGCATCAGAATTGTAGTGTTCCAAGAAAATAATTCCTGCCATTTTCTGCTCTGGTCAGACTTTCCCCAGTATATTGTGCTAAATTCTGAGCTTTGCATTTAAAGAAGGAAGTCAGGAAGACCTGAGTTCAAATTCATTTGACCTCAGATACTAGCTGGGTGACCCTGGGCAAGTCACTTCACCCATTTGCTTCAGTTTTCTCATCTATAAAATGAGCTGGAGAAAGAAATGGCAAACCACTCCATTATCTTTTCCAAGAAAACCCCCCATGGGGTTACAAGGAGTCAGATACAACTAAAACAACAGAACAATAATAACAATAACCAAAACAACAACAAAATCTTTGAGAATAGCTCCTTGGTGGTTTCAAGGACAGACTGAATGTCTCCTGATTGAAGATTATAGGATCACAGATTGTTAGCTGGATGGGGTCTTAGAGGTCATCTGGTCCACACATGACTTCATTTTACAAATGAAGAAACTGAGTTTGAGAGGAGATAAATGACAGAGTGGAGATCTGGAATCCAATTCTCTTTCCATTCTGCTTGGTTGTTTTATCAGTGTTGTAGAGGAGATCCTGGTTCTGGTACTTGTTGAACTAGATGACCCCGGAGGTCCCCTCTCTCAGATTGTGTGGGTGGGGGTAGGCCCATTTATCTAGGGTTGTTTCCCATAGCAAACCAGGATAAGGTGTAAGGACCCTCCATTGTTACTATGTTCTTGCAGAGTAGAAGGATGGGGGTCACAACTGGTAGATGGCAATACATCACAATATTATCAAGCAAACTGTGGCATTTAAAAGAGTGGATGCCATAAACTGTAAGAGTTAAAATGGTTGAGGTTGTAAACTGTAGTGAGTAAAATAGTGGAAGATATAAATTGTGGTAAAGAGTGGATGAGTAAGTTGTGACCACAGGAAATATGTTTTCACCACAGTGTCTTGTTTTAAAATCAAATATTTAAGGTGGTCACCAGGAAAAATATTCCCAATTATGAATATACCCAAGTCAACTGGGTTTTACAGAGAATTTAATTAATTATACAATGAGGAATCAAAGAAAGAGAGAGAGAGTAAGAAAGGAATAAGTTTGAAGGGCCTTAAGCCAACATGGCCTAGACCTGAGTCTTAAGAGAGAGAGATCAGTCAGTCTTTTATCACTCATCACAAGATCTGTCTAAGCAAGGATATAGACACCAGTTCAGCCAGCCATCCTTCTCCAGAGAGAGATTCTTCTGACTGTATCTTAATTCAAAATCTAAGAATTTTGATTTTTTGCTTGAGATTGTATTTTTACATGAAAATCCAAGATCTTGATTTTTGTTTGAGAAAATATCTTCAAGAAAGAAGCTTGAAACTCCTAAATCCAGAGAATGAATTGTTGCAGAAAGATACTGGAAAATCCACACTACATCAAGAAGATCAAGAATGAACTTTGGATATGATTGATTGAACTGAACTTTTGATTGAATATTTTTTGTAATTGTACACATTTATGCCAAAAGGGACTGCCCCTAATTTGGCTTTTTGTCAAGGCGCTTAGCAAAACATTGGTTTTGCTTTCTTTTCTTTTCTATTTCCTCCCTCACTATTCTAATTTCTCTTAGAAAATTGAATATTGTGTATATCTATAGTTAGAAGTGCATTTAGAACTACAAGATGATTATGTTAAATGATCAATGGGGAGACTAGTCTCCCAATGATCATCAGGGGGTATTGTGAATCTTGAAATTTCTCAGACTTGTGAATGTTAAAAAATTCCCCATTGGGGAATTCTCCATTGGGACAATCCCCTATTGGGAACATTCCCCATTTGGACAGTGAGAACTCTACTTAGATCAAAAATGTGAAGAACTCTACTCCACCCGTACTTAAGCCTGCTTTAGGGGAGAAAACTCCTTGCTGAAAAATGAAAAATACTTACACCCATACTTAAGCCATGCCTATTTTTAGAATTAATACAAACGGGTGCTAAGTACCTATAAAGGTCAGGCAACTTGTGAACTTACAAGGAGCAAAGAGGAAAAAACTTATTCAGAGATTCTAGCCTACTCAGGTGTGGATTACTAAAAGGATTAGTCTACTCAGGTGTGAATTCAGAATGGGCTGTCCTTTGGAAAACATCTACTGTGATTGGTAGATGGAAGAACTTAGGGGAGGTGACATAGGAGAAAATCTCCTATATAAGAAAAGGACAGGCTGTTGAAGAGAGATAGAGGCTCTAAAACAGTCTCTAAGGAAGCTGTTAGAAGGAGAGTGCTCTAAGGAGGATCAGTCTCTTGAGAAACAGTCTCTAAGGTGGTTGTTGACAGAAGGACAATCTCTAAAGAGGTCTCTCAAGGGAGGCTGACTCTGGCTGGAACTCCCTCTGGGGAGACTCTGTCCCCCTGAATCCTCGCTTGAACAGATCTTATGGTGAGTGATTAAGGACTGACTGATCTTTTCTTTTAGGGCTTAGGGCTGGGTTGGCCAGGGCTGCCTGGGCCGGTCTATTCTTTTCTCATTTATTTTCTCTCTCTCTCTCTCTCTCTCTCTCTCTCTCTCTCTCTCTCTCTCTCTCTCTCTCTCTCTCTCTCTCTCTCTCTCATAGATTCCTCATTGTATTATTAATTAAATTCTCTATAAAACCCAGTTGACTTGGGTATGTTCATAATTGGGAATATTTCCCTGGCAACCACCTTATATTTGATTTTAAAACAAGACACTGTAGTGAAAACATATTTTCTGCGGTCACAACTTACTCATCCACTCTTTTATCTACTACAATTTAGGTCTTCCACTATTTTACTCACTACAGTTTATGACACCTAACTCTTTTAAATGCCACACAGCCAAGTAGGAGGAAACATAATGGGGGGATCAGGCAAGAGAATTGTGGAGGCTGGGGATGGATGGGGCTGAGCTAAATAGGGATGCAAGTATGATGAGAGGTAGCAGGGGAAGAGTTTTTTGGCAGATCTGTTTTGAATCCCAGGGATTAGGGAAGCAAGATGAAAATATTGAATAAGGCACGTGGCACATGAAGAAGCTCACCCAATATAAAGTTGCACACAAGGTCTGAAATGTGGTTCTCTCCAGAAGAGGCTGCTATTTATCAGACTGACATCTCCCAGAGAGATAAGTTTAGAGGCTTCCATTTCCTGGGGCTAGAGAGCAAAATGATTCAGCCTTCAGATCTCTTTTCCAGTATTCTGATGATGCATTTAAGAAATGCGTAATTGTTTATCAGTCCTGAAGATGGAACAAAACTGGGAGAGATGACTGAGTCTATTGGATCATAGAATCTGGCTTGAAAATTATCTTACTAGAGTGGAACAATGGGCCCCAAAGTGAACTTCAACAGTGATAATCCAGTACACAGGTTTAAAAATGATTAAGGATAGGAGAAAGATAGAGGATGAGAAGCAGCTTGGTGTCAAACATGAAGAGTAAGCCTCTAAATCAGAGACCTCTGACACATTCAGGCTGTGTGACCCAAGGCATATCCTTTTACTGCAGTGGCCTCAGTTGGCTTTTTTAAAAACTGTAAGATAAAGAGACTGGGCTACAAGGTCTCTGATGTATCCTCCCTTTGTTCTAGATCCATGATCTAGGTGCTTTAAGTGCCCCAATCTCTAAGACTATAAATTGAAGAGAAGGTGCTGCTCTGTGTTGTAAAATGAGTTTCCTTCATGGAAGTTTCTTATCCTCTGGCAGGAAAGAAGATATGGGAAATCTGGTTTACCGGCAGCATACATGTGAAGACACATGCTCCAACAACATTTTAAGCCTATTGGTAGTCAGTCCATAAACCTTTATTTAAGTACCCTCCTATATGGCAGGCACAGCGTTAAGTGTTGGACTAATAGCATTCCAAGGGAGCGGTAGTGATTTGTGAAAAGGACAATGGAGTCTGAAGTCCCCAGTTCAAGTCTTAGTCCCTGCCACCTTTTGGGAGTATGACCAAGGGCAAATAAGTTATTTAGCCTGGTATTCTTCCTATCTTTTCACTTGTTCCTTCTTTGTCTCTTTTGTTGGCTCCTTAATGTAACCAAATAATAAGTCCTATTAGTTCTGTTTCTGTAATATGTATTAGAATCATATGATTTGGTCATTCAGCCATTGTCCTTTGTAATTAAAGAGGACCCAAAGGACATTATTGTGTCAAGATCAATGTACAGTGTGTCCCACTGTGGCTGATCAGACCAATCTGAGGTAGGACGCTCTACCACAGGTTGGGCACAAATAGATCCTATGAACATTTGAAGTGGCAATGCCTCTAAATTTGTGTGTGGCACTTATCTTTTGAGGGTGCAATCATCTGCAAACAAAAAGTTGAGCACTATGTCTCTCCATTTTAGTCATGGCTTGTGGCCTTTTCAAAATTAAATAATTTGCCATCAGTGCCAAACTGACCTTGATGTCACTTTCATCCTCATTGAAGGCAGCTGACAACGTCTCTGAAAATACTTTGCTAAAAGGCATGAGAACAAGCACACAGCCTGGGAAAACAAGAAAGCATCATCCACTATCCAGAAGCTAGGCAAGCATGCTGTCATGAAACTGATGTACAATAATGATGAATTTCTCTGGGCAACCACATTTTGCCATGATTTTCCACAAGTCCTCATCTTGGTTGGGTCAAGGAATGTTGTATACAGACCTATCCTGCCCCCTGGCATTTCTCTTGGAGTTGACGTGCGGCAAACACCATATCAACTGTGCTTTGGCCCTTTCTGAATCCACACTGGCTTTCAGGTAGATATTCATTTTCCAAGTGAAGGATTTAAGGAAGACTAGAAAGAATCTTGCCAGCAATGACTATGAGAGAGACTTCCCTGTGATAACCTATTTCATTTTCCTTTATAGAGACAATAAAGACATCCTTAATCTCCTGGGGCCTAACCTCCCTTCTTGCCATTATATCCCAGATTTCAATCAGCTTTTATATGAACAGTGCATCTCCTGCCTTGTAAATCTCTGCTGCAATGGGATTAGCACCAGATGCTTTGCCATATAAAAGGAGTCTAGTGGCATTCAAAACCTTTTCTTCAGTTGGAAGTTCAGCTGGAAAAGGACTGACTTCAAACTGATGTATATGATCAGGGACTTCAGCATTGGCTAATGATGGTCTGTTGAGAACACCATGGAAATGTTTAGCCCATCTCTCTAGGATCACATTCTTATCACCAATAAATATGGCTCCACCATTGCTGCATAATGCATCAAGGATCTTTGGCCCATTAAAAGCCTTTAGGGCACTGTAGAAGCACCTTAGATTATTATTATAAACATAAACTGAATTTCATCTGCCTGAGCTAAGAATTCTATATTTCTCTAAATTTTGCTCACACTTTACTTTTTTTTTTCCCTTTACCTTCCGTCTTGGAATCAATATTTTGTATTGGTTCCAAGGCAGAAGAGTGGTAAGGACTAGGCAATGGGAGTTAAGTGACTTTCCCAGGGTCACACAGCTGAGAAGTATCTGAGGCCAGATTTGAACCTAGGACCTCCCATCTCTAGGTCTCAATCCACTGAACTACCCAGCTGCCCCCTCACACTTTACTTTTGATGGAGTCAAATGATACCTTCTTGGAGGCAGATGAACTATTCTTCTGGTAAATCTTGTGGAGTTCTCATTTTTAATTTAGTAGCTTCTGAGTTTCCCTATTTTCATCAGACCAGTTCTAATGTGTGCAAGTGTTCTGGGACAGACAAGTAAACATGGTGCTGTACACTAAATCTCTGAAAGTGGCCCACTCTTTCTCTGCTCCATTGTTGCCAAATGTGTGTTGGTTCAGCTTTCTCTCCAAGTCAGCAACAAACCATTCATGCATGGAGAAGTGTTCTAATCTGTTAATGTTAAGTCTTTGAGTAGTCACCTTGCCTTGGAGCTGATGCTTTTAATGAATTCAAATGTTTAACTCAGAGAGGATAAGTCAATGATCAGTCCAGCATTGTGCCACACATAGCTTGTCTGTTTTCTTATGATGACATAGTCTATTAAATGTCAATGTTTGCTCCACAGATACATCCATGAAATTTAAATATCCTTATCTGTAAAATGAGCTGGAGAAGGAAATGGTAAACCATGCTAGTATTTTTGCCAGAAAAACCCCAAATGGGGTCACAAAGAGTTGGACATGACTGAAATGAATGAATAACAACTGCAAATGAAAGACAGTGTTAGTGATGAGAAGGTCATGAGACACACAAGTCATCAATAGTAAGTGACTATTGCTATTACTGTTTCTGACTCCATTCCTCCCAAGGGCTCCCCACCATGTCTTATAGTCTGTGCCTACTCTGGTGTTAAAGTCATTCAGAATTATAAGCTTTTGGAACATTAATAATGAGGGTCTCCAGATCATCATAAAATTTTTCTTTGACCTTATCCAGGTTCATCATTGAGATGGTTGTTGTTCATCCTTCGTTTTCAAAAAGGACCAATGCCATCATGGGATGATATCTTGACTTGCATGTGATTTGGATTTAAGTGAGGGTGAGTTGCACAAAGTCATCAACCACACTCTCTCTTGCAAAGTTACTGAAGATCAGGAAGATGGAGCACACACACTAATGATGGTGGTATGGCACTTTTCCTTCAAGAGGCAATCACATTGCCATGAGCTTGTCATTTATTCCTTTTGGGAAGCATACGAGCTTGTTGAATAGATTAGAATTGATTGAAAGACCTATGCCAGCTGCACAGCGTTCCTCATCAAATCACAGCGATTACTCCAGAATAACATATATCCAACTCTGACTTTGGCAAGCTGGTCTTCATTTGCTAGCCTTGTTTTACTTAGGGCTGCTTTTTGGATGCATTATCTGCTGAGCTTTCTTGCAACAAGAACTATTCTGCTTTCAGGTCTACTGGACTTCATGTTGTCCACAAGAGTGTACACATTCTATGTACCAATGGTGAGTGGAATCATCCTTGCAAAAGTTTTTGTACATTCTTTTGCCTGCTGAGGTAAGCAGGTTAGGTGAAGCAGGCAATTTTGGGGGCACCTTTTCTAGCCCCTTCTTTGTGACAGGAGGTGAGCAGTGCAGCTCTTTAAAAGGCTACTAAGATTCCCAGGGGGCTTCCAAATCCCCATGCTGCTTCAGTCCAATGAGAAGATAATCCTATGCCCTGGCCTCTTGTGTGCAGGATTATAACTCCCAGTGTATCCTCACCTGCTACTTTGTCACTTGCCCTGTTGCCATACGTCTTCAAGGGAGGTAAAAAGAGTAAAATAATAAAATAGTGGAGTAGTAGAATAGCAGAATAGTAAGATAATGAAGAAGTAAAATGGTATGGGTGATGCCTTTTGTCTGGTGTGTAAATTAGATCTAAGTGAAGCAGAGTTTCTTGAAGTTGTCAGCCTTACTGGCAAGACAAATCAGGACAATTGGTGATGGCCCAGGATACAGTGGATCGTCTTGGCATCAGTTTTGTCTGACCAAGCTCCAAGCATTCTCTACAGCATCTGCTTTATCTGCCTTCTTGGACTTTGGAACAAATTGTTCTCATCTGCCCATTCCACTTGGGGGGGCAGTCTTCATGTGCTGTTGAGTTTGAACCCTGTTGATTACCCTCATCCAGGTCCCCCTGCAGAGACAGTTTTGCCAGAGTGTGGCTGTTGTTCATGCTACAGTTTCTTGGGGCCACAGGTGAGAGTTGGGTGAAAAGTGAATACCCAAAGGTGGAGGAGCAGCCCTCTACCTCATACACCCCCAAGTCATAGGATAAGAGATCCTAGGATCATAGATTCACAACTGAAAGGAAATGTAGAGCCAAGGAATGCAACCTCTGTTCTCTCCCTTTTGGTCCCAGTGTAACCACCCTAATTGAAAACTTCCTCTCTTTTTGGTGTGGTCACTGGGATAACCTCATTGCTGGTCTTTCTGCTTTCTTTCCAGAGTTGTAATTTGGACAGCCAAATTGAACTTTGCTCCAGGTGTGCTGGATTCAAAGGGCAATAGGAACATTTGTAGTACTTAAATAGAAGAAACAACAGGAGTTATTATCTGTTACTCTCTATTTAATAGTCAGTCTTTCCTTGTCTACCAATTTAGTCTCTGCTTCTTCAAACACACTGAGTTTCCTCCACCTTTAAAGTAATATTCAAGAGATGTTCCTATTCCTTCAAGCAATTTTCCTAACTTTTGTATCCTTTCTCAGCCAAACCCCTATCAAAAGCTTTTTATATACCTTGCCTCCACTTTGTCTCCTTATTCACTTCTTAGCCCTTTGCAAGCTAGTTTCCAGCCTCACCACGCAACTGAAACTTCTCTATCCCCAAATCTCATCATTGCTAACTCTGGTTGTCTTTTCTGAGTCTTCAACCTCCTTGATCTCTCTGGTGCATTTGACACTACTGCCCACCTTCTTTCTCCTAGATTCTTGTTCCTCTCTGGATTTTCATTCTCTTCTGCTTCTTCTCTAACCTGTTGCATAACTCCTTTTTGGTCTCTTCTTGGTTTATCATCCATATCATGCCCCTATTTGTGGATGTTCCCCATGGCTCTGTCCTTGGACCAATTCCCCATTTCTTCCTACACTTTCTTTTCTGGTGATGTCATCTATCCTTATAGGTTTAATTATTTCTATGCAGACAACTCCCAGATTTATATGCCCACCCTCAGTTTCTTTCCTGAGTTCCAGTCTCTCATAATAGCTCAAACTCAAAATGTTTGAAAACAGGGACCTTGATATCTATCCGTCCAAAATCTCCCTTCCAAGCTTTCCTATTTCTGTTGAGGATTCTTCCAGGCTCCAAGTTTCCTAATTTCAATTCCTCATTCTCCTTCACCTTCCATGTCTGGTCAGTTGTCAAATCTTATTATTTCTATATCCATAATATCTCGTGCATATAACTGCTTCTCTTTATTCACCACCATGACCTCTTACCTGCACTATTATAAGAGTCCCCTGATTGGTCTCCTGGCTCATGTCATTATTTCCAATTCATTCTCCACCCTGATGCCTAAGTGATTTTCCTCAATGGAAAATCTGACTATATCCTTCCTCCTACTCAATAGTGAGTCCAATGGCTCCTTGGATTTCAAAGTCCTTCATAACTTGCCACATTCTCTTTTCATATTCATTATGTATTATTACCTTTCCTAAATTCTATGGTCCAGTCAAATGATAGTGTCTATATTCCTCACAAAGAGCACTTTATCTTCTCTATCCATGCCTTCGAATTGGCTTTCTCCTCCACCTGGAATGTATTCTTTCTCCTCACCTCTGCTTCACAGAATCTCTCTTCTTTCATTACTCAAACCAAGCACTACCATCTATACAAAGCTTTTATGGATATCCTAGATGATAGTGTCCTCTATCCCTATCTTGTATTTATTTTGTCATTAATGGAAGGGCTATTTCATTTTTTGCCTTGCATAGTTCTTGGCACATAGCATAGTAGGTTATTTTTCTTAATCTTTACCTTCTATCTTAGAATTGATACTAGGTATTGGTTCCAAGACAGAAGAGCAATAAGGAATTGGCAATTGGGGTTAAGTGACTTGCCCAGGGTTACACACTAGGAAGTGTCTGAGGCCAGATTTGAACCTAAGACCTCCTCTCTCAACAGCTGGCTCTCCAGTCACTGAGCCACTAGCTGCCCCTACATAAGATTCTTAATAAAAGCGTATTGAATAATGTAGTCTGTAAGAAGAATTAGTTAAAATAGGAAGATACCTCTAAAAAGACTCTGCTCTGATTCCTCATTGTGGAATAGAGGTGGTTTTGAATTCTCAAAATATATGCTAGCTAAGTGGAAATTCTGGCTACTTCTTCTTGAAGTGTGGTCCTGACAATGGACCAAAACTGTTGGGCATCCTTGATGAAAGCATTAGTAGGAGATTGGCTGGCTGGAGTAATTAGCATTCTATACTGGACCATGGCTTTACCATCATGCTATTATTGTTCAAAGATGTGGAGAATATAAAATCCCATTTTGATTATTATGTGTTCATTATGAAGACTATTTACCAAATTGGAGGAAAACCTTTGCTTTAAAGGCTCTCTTCTAACAAAGTGTTTCTTATCCATCCATCAAAATCATTCACAATTTCTTTAAGGATAAAATGGAAATACTCTTGTTTAATTGCTCTCTGATCTTAAGTTTCAGGCATAAAACAAATAGATGTATGCTAGTCTAAGGCCTTTATCACCATTATGAAGAGCCTCTGACACTGTGTCCAAATTAAAAAGGACTCCCTATAGGTTGTGATGTCTTCCAGATGCCCTTTTTATGGAGGATATTGTACTGGTTCCTTTACATCTTGGAACATTGAACCCCTTGATCAGATGAATGATTCAAGAATTTGGTTTGTCCATTCACAAGAAAGACCAAATACATAAAGAATCACCATTCCCCATTATGACATAAATTTGAATGGACAATCTTGAGCTTGCTAATCATGTCTGGGACAGAGTATAAATGGACACTGAGTTGGGTCCAAAATTAAACAAGAAGAAAGTCACTAGATGGATTACAAAGCACTTTCAATGACTCCATGTTTTCCTGGAAATGAAGGCTCATCATTTTTAAATATCAGCATTCTACTGGTGATGTATGGCCATGGAACATAATGGTCTGAAGAATTGATGTCAATGAATAGTAAAAAGGGAAGGTAGCCTGGTCATGTGATGAAGACAAGGGAAGATGGGGGAGAGTCTCAGTGTTCCACTGGTATATCACAATGACAGTAGAAAATGAGCAAGGTCTATAGTATGTTGGGCAGATCGTCAATGGGGAACTTATGGGAGGCTATGTGCAAGAGTCGCATAGAATGGACAGGCAGGGATGGGGTGTGATCTGCATTGTTGGAGATCTAACGTCTACATTGATGAGCTCACAGTTTAGTTGAGTATTGAGGAAGCTACCAGATGACCAGTATTCTCTCTTTTTAAGGCAACTGCTTCCCAGGTAGGTTCTTTGCTGGTCTAGCCCTACTCTATTCCATCTCCCTCACAAAGCAACCTTGAGGCTGGTATCTCGACTTGAGGGTATTTTGATCTTTTTGAACTAGGTATGACTTGTACTGCCCCAGGTGCAAAAATTGCTAGTTATAGTTCTGCTATATACTGTTTCATCTCCAATTCATTCTTCATGACATTGCTTGAGTGCTATTTCTAATACACCCATTTCTCATATGCAAAATGGGGCTAACAGCTTTAATAATTTCTCTCTTGACTTCCCTGAAATTTTAGCTCAAATCATACCATCTGCAAGAGGCTTTTAATGGCCCCATGGCAATGCTAATGCCTGCTGTCTGAGATTACTTTTAATTTATCCTGGATATATCTAGTATGTACATGATTTGCACAGTCTCCCCCATTAGAATATGATCTCCTTGAGGGCATCTCATTAAAGCACACAGAAAAATCCCCTGTAGTTCTTATATATAAATGACCAATTCTGTCATTTAAGGTCCTCCCCAATGTGGTTTCAATCTACCATTCCAGAATTTTTCTCACATTACTCTCTTTCATAAAGAAATATGGTATTGTTGGTGGTTCTTTTGTTTTTGAAGAGGATCTACGACCTCATGGTTGGTGACCTTGACTTGTATATGGATTGGATTAAAGTGGGGCAGAGTTGTACAAAGTCATCCGCCTCATTCTCTCCCCCAGAAGTTCCAGAAGTCTCTCTTCATCAAAGTCCAGAGGAAAGACAAGTCAGGACAATCGGTGATGGCCCAGGATGTAGTGGATAACCTTGGCATCTTCAATGTGTGGCTGAGCTCTGGGTTTTCCATAGCACCTGCTTCAGCTGCCTTCACAGCTCTTGTTCTAGCCTGACCTTTCCATTGGTGGGGGATGTCTACATAGGCTTGAAGTAGGTATCCTCCTAACTCCCTGCCAGGTTTGAGGCTTGCCAGTTACCCTCAATCTGGTTTAGCCTGTCTGCTGAGATAGTTTTTACTGAGGTGCCACTGTGTATACTATAGCTTCCTGGAGCCATAGGCAAGAGTTTGGGGAAAGGGAGACACCAAAGTGGTAAAAAAGTATGGCAAATGGTAAGACCTGGTGTCCACTAGCCACCTCGGACACTTTCTAACTATACAACTGCAAAATAACTAATTCTACATCTGTATCCTGGGACACTAACATCTGTACTCCCCAGCTCACATCACTATTGTGAAAATCTCAATATAATTTACCTTGTAACCATAAAACATAATTATATTCTAGAAATGAAATTAATATGAATCTAGGTCTTAAACATATTTAGAGCAATCTCATTTTGAAGATGGGAAAAGTGAGACAGAGAGAAATTAAGTGGCTTGTCTGGGAAAATGGCAACTGTGGTGAATTTCAGTGCGCCACTTCAATATGAGCCAACAATGTAATATGACTGTGAAAAACAGTGAAATTCCCTCTCATTATTCCTCCCACAGGGTATTTCATCTCTGTAACCATGCCCTGGATGGATGTTCAGTTCAAGGAATATAATGGTCTCACTGAATTCTGGGTCAGAACACTGCTGGAGTATTGTGACCATTTGTCACACTTTGAGACACATTGACAAACTAGTGTGTGCAAAGAAAAGTGATCAACATGGTGAGAAGTCTTGAAATCATATATGAAGAATGACTGAAGTCACTTGGGTAGATATTTGATGGAGAGAGATAATGTGGGGAGATAGGAGAACTATCTTCAAATGTATCAACAGCTACCATGTGGAACAAGTAAAATTGTTATGTGTTTCTCTAGAGGGCACAATTAGAACTAATAGGTAGAAACTGGAGAGATAGAATTATAGTTGTTCAAGGCAGTTTTCTTTGGAAGAAATTCAAGCTATCAAAAGTCATATTAAAGGGGGAGCTGGGTAGCTCAGTGGATTGAGAGCCAGGCCTAGAGATGGGAGGTCCTAGGTTCAAATCTGGCCTCAGACACTTCCCAGCTGTGTGACCCTGGGCAAGTCCCTTAACCCCCATTGCCTAGTCCTCACCACTCTTGTCTTGGAATCATATTGATTCCAAGATGGAAGGTAAGGGTTTTTTTAAAGTAATATTAAAAAAAAGATTCTAAATCAGAATCATGGAAAAGATTAGCTGTCAGATCTATGGTGAGGGGAAGAATTTATGACCAAACAAGAGATGCAGAGGCTCATAGAAGGTAACAAGGATAATACTGATTACATAAAATTAAAATAGGGCTTGCAAAATAAACCTAATGCAGCTAAAATTGGAAACAGGAATTTGAAGGGGACTTCATAAGTTTCTCTGATAAAGATTTCATTTCTAAGATATATAGGAAACTGAGTCAGACTTACAAGAATAAAAGCTCTTTGCTTTTGGATAAATGGAAAAGGATATGGATGGATAGTTTTCAGAGGATGAAATCCAAACTATCAATAGATTTCTGAAAAAAATCTTTATTCTTACTTAGAGAATTGAAAATTTAAACAACTTTGGAGAATACTATCTGACATTCACCAGTTGAAAAAGTTGACTAAAAACATGGGGAGGGGCTAGGGAGAAACAGGCATATTAATGCATTATTGGTGGAGTGATGAATTGGTCCAGTCATATTGGAAAGTAGTTTGAGACTATGCAAAAAAAATCTATTAAATTGTATATATTGGATCCAGTAATACTGTCACTAATTCTATCCTCCAAAGAGATCTAAAAAAAGAGGAAAATGACCCATATGTACAAAAATATTTCTAACAGCTTTTTTTTTGTGGTGGTGAAGAATTGGAAAGTGAGGGGGCTACTGTCATTTGGGGAATAGCTAAACAAGTTATGGTATATGTATATGCGGAATGCTATTTTAATGGAAGGAATAATGAAGAAGACGCTTTCAGAAAAACATGAAAGGGTTTTGTAGGAACTGATACAAAGTGATTTGAGCAATTAATATAATAACAATGTAAAGAGAAACAACTTTGAAACATTTGGGATGAACACATTGACAAATTGTAATTTCCATAGACTCATGATGGAACATACTAACTACCTCCAAGCAGAGAAGTCCTGGACTCAGAATGAATGTTGAGCCGTATGTATATGTATATACACATATATGTATGTATGTATGTGTGATATGGCTAATGAAGGAATTAGGTCTGCTTGACAAAAAGTGTTTGTAACATGATTAGTTTGTCTGGCTTTTTCAGTGTGGAGGGAGGTGGCAGGTAGAGAACTTAGAGGTAAAAATAAAATTGAATTCAAAAGATGCTCAAAATCACTACTCATGAGAAAAATTTAAGTGAGGACCTTCTATCCCATCAGCTTGGCAAAGTTGCTTAAAAAAAGATAAAACAACAAATGCTGGGGAAGCCACAGGAAAACAGGTACCTGCTTCATTGTGGCATAGGTGGGAGTCCTGGGTCCCTGAAGGTGATACCACAGTGATCAATGCCATACTAATCTGGATAGTCCAGGTAACAGCAGTCGTCTGTTGTTCAGGAACCAGAACCCTAAGTGTGGCAAGCTTCTTCAAGTAAGCTGGCCATGGCAAGCAATGAAAGGAGAAAAAATACAAACCAGTTTTCTGTGCTGTGCTAAGAATGAAAGGTTTTTTAGCTTTTCCAAAGACATGGATTTAGCTGTTAAGACTTTGAAGGTGAGATATTTGTCTAATAACAAACGTGTTGATATACCAGTGTCGGAACTGAACCATATAAATATTGATGTTCTCACTATAAACAAAACCAGAAGATGAAAGGAGAATTCATGGGTTCTGTTTGGAAAGCCAAATGAAGAAGTTGGCTTTGTTGCTTTCGTTGCGCAACCAAAGGAAATAAGAAATGTCACTTTACAAAACGTGGTGCCATTTAACCTTGCAGCTCACAAGAAACCGAAACAAAAAGGTATGCCAGAAAGACAATTTTGTTTATGAGTCAATACCTCTTACCGAAGATGAAGAAGAGAAATTCCAGAAACTGGAAAGATCTACATCACACCAACTTATTCATTGACATTTGCTGAGAAGACAGTGAAAAATACCTTTCTTCTTAAAGCAAGGAAAGAGGTCAAAGCTTCACAGACTACTCAAAATTCTCATGCCTGAATACTCCGAATACACAGAATCAAGACAAGAGACAAGGTAAAAAGTGATCATTACCAAAAAAATGAAATGGGCCTTTTAAGACCAGAATCATTTCTAAATTGATTGTATGTGAATGACAGATCAACTGATTCATTATAGCAAAAGTAACTAGAAAGATAAAAATAAGAAGGCACCATGTTGGAATTATCATAGCTCCAATGTGACTTAGTGGAATATGCTGTTTTTCCTGAAGGATAATAGAGGTTAAAACACTGACTCTGAACATAACCACTTTTCAATGTAAAGTCACGAAGAGGAGGCCTAAAGATCCCTTACAATTAAGAATGTTTTTTTTTTTTAAAGAAAAAAGTATGAAGAAAAAAATAAGCAAAATCAGTCAATGTACTGAAAAATATATGCATGGTTCCATACCCATGGATCTCCTACCTTTGCCAAGGACCAGGAGACAGTGTCTCGTCATGTTTTTTCATCAGGGTCTTGCTTTTTCTTTGTAATTTTGCAATGTTTACTTTCTATTTTTTTCATGGTGGTTTTTCTTTCTCTTGGCACTGTTGGAGTCAGTGTATAATTTTCTTGGCTCTGCTTCATTCTGCATTACTTTCCTAGCTTCTCTTGTAGTAATCATATTTGTAGTTTATCACATAATACAGCTCAATTATTCATATACCACAACTTCTTTACTCATTCTTCAATCCACGGACATCTATTTATTTCTGGTTCTTTGCTACCACAGAAAGAACCACTTTCAATTTTTTGGAGTGTATATCCAGTCTTTATATCATTACCTACATGGGGCCCATACTTACTAGAGGAGAGTAAACTGACTTTCAAGATATCTCTAAAAGGGGAAGATCTAGATGCCCACTTGTTGAGTAAGTTGTAAAACAATGTTGTCAAACACAGATAGAAGAGGGGGCCAATGAACCATACATCAGGATTCCTGCAGATTCATACTGACTTCAGAGAGCCATATATACAATAACTTTCGGTTTTGTTATATTTTTATTTATTTTGTTAAATATTTCCCAATAACATTTTAATCTGTTTCAGGTTATATTCAAAAGTATTATGGGGCTGCTGGCCATGTGTCTGGTAGGTGCCTCTGTTGTAAGAGATTCTTGTTTAGGTATGGGTTGGACCACAGAGCTTGAAGGATTCCTTTTTGATTCTTCAATCTTCTCATATCTTTAAAGACATTTTTCTCCTTATATTCCTACCCCTGCCACATATTCTTTGACCCAAAGGCACCGGCCTCCTTAATAATCTGTAAACAATATACTGTATATCTCTCAGTCTTGGGCATTTCTTGGCCTTTCCTTCATGCTTGAATCTGCCTCCTGACTTCCCTGGCCTTCGAACGCCAACTAAAATGCAACATTCTACAGGGAGCCTTCCCTACTCTCTCTTCGTTCTAGTGCCTTCCTTCTGTTGATCATTTCCTATTTATCTTATAGACAGTTTGTTTGTACATATTTGTTTGCATGTTGTCTTCCCGACTAGACCATAAGCTGTCTGGCTTTCTTTGTATCTCCAACTTGGCACAGTGTCTGGAACACAGGAGGTAATTAATAAATGCCTATCTTATTAATTAATTATATCAATTTCTTAAAATTTTTATTTTACTTTATTAATAAATTGACTGACTCAAATGTGGAAAACAGAAGCTAAGAGGTCACAGGGCAAAGGCAGATTTTGTAGCAACTGCTAGTGAAATCCTGCTTAAATTTTCAATCAAATTCTCGAAGTCAGCATCAGAATGAGCATTTTTCTCTCCTCACATGGTGCTAGGAAACACATAATTTATTCAGGAGATTCTTTTCGAATTTTACTTTTAGAGAGATAAATACTGGTTGAACTTTATTTGTTGCTCAAACGTCAGGGGCTTACAAGGCATAGTCTTGTCTCCTCGGTGGGGACTTATCTTCAATTGGTTTAAAAGGTGTAAATTTTATATAGGTAGTGCATTTACAAGTTTACTAATTGGGAACCATGAGGAAAACTCTAAATTGAAACATTACAAGGGAAAAGATTGAAATACAGGCTTGCTGAAGGTAACACAGGATTAGACATAGTAGAAGTGGTCATAATTTACTTTGGGATGAGCTAAGACATCACTACGTCACCTTCTTTCCAACATATCAACAAGCCTAAATGATTTTAGATGAAAAGAAAATTCAATATTTGACCAGTATTCCTTATTGCCTCAGAAAGTGTAGGGCTTTGGAAATAATGATTTCACCGGATACTAATTAATTGGGATGACTTCTTAATGAATTTAGAACATATGGGCAGCTAAGGAAATCAGTAGGAATGTAAATTAGGTCATTTGAGCTTGCCTTTCTTGAGTTAATGGTAATAAAAACCATTAAAAAAACAACCCCAAAAGCCTTTTTTACTGAACAATTCCTAAAGAACTTGGATTTATTTGAGATGACTAGATGACAAAATTTATGGACATCTTATCATTAGCTCTGGTTCTATAATGAGCTGCAGTGGACCTTGGAAATCCTTCCTCATCCACAAAATGAACAGTTAATTAATATAATGTCAGCTAATGAATATGATGTTTTGCAAATACTAGATATTATAGGCATCTAAAATACAGGCAGTATTTTTTTTCACAAAACAACTTTTAAAAAGTAAGGCCATGTTGGCAAAGGCGTGGCATGCATGCCCTGGTATGCCAGAGGGGCTACTTCATTCTCCATCTCCACCATGCCTGGGGACATATTTTTTGCATGCTCTGACCCTCTGTCCAGCAGACCAATAAGAGCACTTCCTCCCTCTACTTTCTAGAGTAATGTAGGGGACTCACAGGCAGCTTGAAGATGCAGTTTGGGCATGAGATCTCTAAAAGATTCACCAATGCTAGTCTAAAGTATTGGAATCTGAAACAATTGGGGGAAAATACCCATACCAATGAGATCTCAGGACCTCGTGTTATTATTATTAGGTCTCAGAGATGTTTTGTGACACATGTATTCAAAATACATACTTTCTTTGGTCTGAAAGTATCATATGATTGATTATATTTTAATGAGACCTCAAAGAGTTCTTAGTTTTATCCTTTAGGAAATATTGTGAACATAGACTTGTGGCATTAAAATAAAAATGAAATGTTTTGCCATGGAAGATAAAACATCCTTCTCTTTGTATTTTCACTGTCTATATCTCTAGTTATGAGATACACAGAATAGGAATTAATCCATGATGGATAACTTTGTGTGTAAAAAAACACCTTATGAACATATAGGGCATAGTGATTGTGATATGAGCATACCCACTTTGTTTAAAATAGCCTCTGTCTATTACCTTTAAAATAGGTAATAGAGTAGGAATACAACATATAGGGGTGCAAGAAATATAACTATTAATTTAAAAATAAAAGATTTTGTATATGGCTCTCAGGTCTGCTCAGCACTTTATAGTCACAGTTCTATGGTTCCTGGTTAAGGAGGGAAAGCATATCAAACTATCTGTAAAATTTTGGATTTTTTTTTCTATCTTATTTTTCTTGCTTTCTTCAAAACATGGCTAATGGGGAAATGTTTTGCATAACTCAAATGTATAATGCGTATTGTTTTCTTGCCTTTCAATGGGTGGGGGAAGGAGAGAATTTGAAATTGAAATTTTTTTTTCCAACTCCCCACTGTTCCACATTTCATATCTAATGTGGACTCTTCTTGTTATTATTGCCTTTACACACTTGTCTCATCTGTCTCCTTTCTACTCATATAGCCACCACCCTCATTATCTCTTGGACTATTAGAATAGCTTACAGATTGCTCTCCTTGTCTCTAGTCTCTCTGACCTGGAAGCTTGAGATTATGAGAATTTTCTTTATTTGGGGGTTTCTTTCAGGGAGTAATTAGTAGTTTCTTTTTTCTGCCCTCTAGTTTTAATAGATCAAGGCTGTTTTCATTTATGATTTCTTGAAATAAAAGGTCCCAGCTATTTTGCTCCATATTCTCAGAGAGTTCATTCATTCTTAAATTATTTATTTTTATGTTTATACATGATATATATTTATATATTACACTTATAAATATAGTCATATATTTATTCTTAAATTATCCCTTAGCCTATTTTCCATTTTTTTCTAATAAAAAAAATTTCAAATATTTCTTCTCTTATGAAGTATTTATTTCTATTTGTCCTATTTTAATTTTTGGGAGGTCTATTATTTGGGTAAGCTTTATCATTTCCTGTTCTAAGCTATTTTTTCTTTTTCTAATTTTTCCTCCCCTCCAGAATTTGCCTTCCCTTTTTTCTTTCCTTTGATCAATCTGGTTTCTTTTGAGTCTCTACTTAACAATTACTTAGTTACCCTCTTCTAAGTGGGATTTTAGGTAATGTCAGATCAAATTGTTATTTACAGTGATTAATGTCTTCTGTTCACTTAGGTAATGCAGCCTTAATTCCAATCCAGGGCTTTGTATTAGGGCCAGTGCTTTTGGATAGGGTGTGGTCATATCTTCTTGGACTCAACCTAGAATACCCAAATTCCTCTTTAGACTCCCACCTCCTGAAGGATGTCTACAATAATAGTGGTGATTGGTTTTAGGATTCCTACTCATGAGATTCAGAACATGGGCTTTTCTAGTCCTTTGGCATTTCAGGTCAGAGTACTATGGACCTCAGAGCTCTTGAGACTGGGGTGCTCATCTGTATCCCATCTTGCCTAGACTGGACACTGCTGCTCCAAGTTACTCTCAAGGTCTAGGATGTAGGTTTCTGACCACCTGGGAACTGACTTACCTTCTCTTGTAGGATACAGATATCCCTGTCCAGACTCTAGGATCATGAGAGGCTTTCTTTCATCTTCATCACCTGTGCTAACAATGGCACTTCTGGTGGTCTCCCTTTCCTACTGCTCATGAGGTTTTGTTTTTTTTTTACAATTTGTCCAGTTTTATCTTGTTGAAATCATTTACTATTGTTTATCATTGTATTTTTAAATCATTTTATCTGTTGCTATTTGTTATTTTTGCTAGGGCAGGTAGAACTTGGTCCACCTGCCTCTGCTCAAGAAGCCATTTTAGGTTACTGTCTCCAATCTCTCTACACTTTGAACCCATGCTCTACAAATAGTTAACAAAATGGTTATCCTAAATTGAATGCCTGACCATGTCACTCCTTGACTCAAAATTCAACTTTGAGGCTTCTTCTTGACTCTTGTAACATTATTTTATCTTTATCTCAAACTTTTAAAATATCTTTTTTGGTGTCATTTTTATAATGCACATATTATTGGTAGAGTATTACATATACATAATTTATAATTTAAGTAAACACACACACTGGATTATCTACATATGAGTTTCATATTCTTACTAGCTCTAGAAGTGTAAGCTTCAGCTATGTCCAGATGTTGATAATTTAGTGCTATTATTCTCTGCCTCCAGTAAATGAGAATCATCATTTTGTGTATTGAAGTTTTAATTCTGATTTTTAAAATGTCACAAATATGAGACTGAATTGGGAATAAATGAGTGGGCTTTGGAGTAGAGAGCTCAAGGAAAGGATGTGGTCCAGATCTAGCAGGTGAGGTCAACTGATGTGTAGATTATTACCGCCATCAGCAACATCCCCTTCCTTAAGCTGGAGGCACTAGTTATTAATCAAGATGCTAAATAACTTTTGGGGATCAGTGATCAGGATTCTTTATGAGTTATAAGAATGAAGCTAGGAGGCAGAGTATGGAGTAGGATTGGGCAACTCCCATCACTCTTCCTCCATCAAATAGGAGTATAGGAGGCTACTGGGTTAAATGTCCACATGCCTACTGGGCTGGACTATCCTGTCTATCTGACCTACAGTAAGAACCATGATAGAGGACTAGCAAAGGGCAACTGAATCTGCTTTTTCTACTACTCTTTGCCTCCAGGGTCTTTGCTGTGAACATTCAGGTTGGAAGTGTCCCTGGATTCTGACTTGGAGAAAGCACAGACTTGCTCATTACTGACATCCATCGTTGGCTTCAGATGAATCTTTTAACTAATGCAGTCTCCAGGTCTTGCACATAAGAGTCCAAAGAAGTTCTCTGGGAAACTGGGAGTCATAAGATGAAATATTCCTCTTTCTCCTTCCCTTGGACTGAATTACTTTCCATCTGCAATCACCACTGTGATAACCCATGCAATGACTACAGTGTTGGCATCAGCTGTGAGTCAGGGTTTCGGTGGCCTGTAGGAGTGGATGTTGGCTCCTGCTTTTGGGGAGGGGGACAGTAGTGCCATTGATGTAAGTGCAAATAAAAGTCTTCACACTTTTTGACTTGAAGAGGTAAAGTGTAAATGGAGCCAAATGGGGTGAGGACCTGTCCACTTTGGGCTACCCCCTAGTTTGATCTTGGAGATCTTGGGAGAGAGAGAATCATGTGCTTGGTCAGGAGGGGATGGGATTTATCCCTGGTGCCCTAGCCCTAGAAGACACAGGGTTTGGTCCTTGAGGTAGCAAAGTTGACTGGGAATGGGAGTCTATCCATAAGATTTGAAGGAAAAAAATTTCAATTGTTTTACTCTTAGATGTATAGATTTTATATAGAAGAGACTAAGAAAAGGCTTCAAAATCCTTCCCCTTTGAAATCTATCAGTTTGCTCTATTCCCATATGTGAATCAGACTTAAGCAAAACCACATTTAAGAAATTAGGAAACTCGGAGAAAAAGCAAGACACCACTCAGCAGTGACAAAAGAGTCTGAAAAATGTTGGAAAACAAAAAGAGCTTATAATAATGGGGAAAAAACCACAGTTTTATAACCAATCACTTTTCTTTTAAAAACACATAACCACATTAACTTTTTGCTTTATACAACCATCTAGAAACTATGAAACAGTACCACATTGTGCATTTTAAACCTACTTCTCAAGGGTACTCCATACTTCAACAGAATTCTATCCATTTGAGAAGGAAAAGGGAGACAGCTAATAGCGCAGTCACAATTACAGCATGAGTCCAACCAAGCGGCAATTCTTTGCCCTCACCTTTTCCACTTAACCAAGAGTGGAGAGAGAGTGAGAAAGAGAAAGAAAAGGAGGGAAAGAAGCACCCACAGAGGACTAATCACATTTTATAGTTACTTTTGACAACTACAGTTTAGGGCTTCATAGAATAATTATCATTTAGACCAACACAGCATAGGAAAGGTGAAGAGAAAGGTAATAGTGGAGGGGAAGTCTCAAAGACAAATACATTTTTTCACCTCATACCCCTTCAAATACTGTTGATACAAACCTCTGTGCTGAATCAGAAAAGAGCAAGAAAGCTAATCATCACATAATGTTTTTAAAACTGAGGTGTTTTGCTGTCTTTACTAAAGGGCTCACAATTCACTCTATAAACTCAAAGGAATAATAGTGTCACAATCTAGTTGTGTTCCTGGGAATTCCTATAGTCTTCCTCCTTACTCCCACCATGCTGGTATTGCTACTGGGCACAAAGAAAGAAGGTTAGACTTTGGGCTCTAAGGACAATGAGAAAGGGATATTATAGCATCATCCTTGGCCCTTAAAAGTCTTTACCTTTCTAGTAGTGCTGCAGTTCTCATTAAACTTGTGGTGGTTCAGGGGAAAGAGAATAGGAAAAACTAAGTTTGTATGAGTTATGTTACAGTCAAGTAACTGATCTGAATGTATACAAGTTGTCTATGCAATTACCAGACACACTGAGAATTCAAGGCAAAAAATAGATTATTTGATTGTCCTCATTAAATAGATGGCACCACAAAGCCGAACAAGATTGATTAAAAAAATAGCAACAATGAAAAAAGCTTCAGCTTAAAGTTAATGGTATAATTCCTCTTATTTTAGGACAAATCTTCATTTTGTTCCTCATGCTTACAAAAGCAAATAAATTCAGGAGGGCTGTTACTTAAAGAGATAGTTGTTTTCCTTCATACTAGAATGCAACCAAATCATTGAAGAAGGATAACCAGTCAGTGGGTATAACCTTCCTGGTCAAATGTCTTTTTTTTTTTTTTGTAAGAACAAAGAAAGGAAGGCTGGTGATATTATCCACATCAAGCTCTTCCAAAGCCAAAGAATAGCTTTTTCTTTCTTATTTTTATTAGCAGAGGGTGAATAGTGCTGGTTAAATATTGGGTCACAACACCCAAGTTAAATTTATTTTCTCAAGTCCCTATTTTTATCTCCAGATCCTACACCCATCACCACTATAACCTGATTTTACCCAGAAATTTGTTTTAAAAAATGCATAAAGTTGGGAGGTTAACATTAGTCAAGTCTAATGCAGTTTCTAGACCAACTAGTAAGGAGGTTGCTTGGATAGAGGGCTATTTTTCAGTGATTTTGAAGCTTTTGTACTTCCAAGTTTTCTTTGACTTTGTTAAACACACACACATGCAATCAATAGCAATAGTTTATAATCCCCTTTCCCCCAAAGGGAAAATAAGAAAAGCTGATCTTTTAAAGATGAGTGAACCTGATTTTCTGTTCTCCCAACTTAAAAAAAATTTCAGAGTTGTTGATTTTTAGTGGAATAAGAGATCTCATAGTGACACTAGGTTTATGTAAAATTTGAAATAGGAATAGTGAGAATGGCATAAAGCAAATCACAAATTTAAACAGGATTCACTTTTTCACATGGGAAGGTACCCAAATTTTTAAAATTCAAGGATATAATGAAATTTGAAAAATGTGTTGAGTGGCAGTAATTCAATTCTTTCAGATTAGCAATATTGTATAAACTGAACTCATTTCTACTAAATGCAGCATAACCATAATAGGAAATTTCCAGGTAGTCTCAGGCTTTGAAGCCTTCATGTTAACTACCTCTGGAATTAATTTATCCAATCAATATGTATGTATCAGGTCCTGTAAAAGCACAGGCCTGGTAGGAAGAAAAATGTAGCTCAATATTTGAATACCTTTTTCTTATGAATAAAGTCTTCAGGAGGAAAAAAAAACAATTCTGCCAATAGTACCATTTTCTGTTTTTGCTTTGTTTTCTTGTTTTGGCAGAGGCTAGTGGGAATGAGAAATTCATTTAGTCACTCTTTCCTAAACTACATTTGGGTATAATGAACTCATCTAAACAATTGAAGATAGTGGAGAAAAGAACAGGAAAATAAAGGGAATTGTCCAATATTAACGTATGGACCACTGGGGAAGGGGGGTCCCAATTAACAATAGAAGCTGTAAACAAGCAGGTTCCCAGCTGTCTTACTTCCGATACCAAGTTGGTTAAATGTCTGATATGCTTTGTTTTTTTCGTTTTCACTGCCCACAATGGATTTATGATTTCTTCTGTGTTTCCTTTCTCTTCAACTAAAGTACATACAAATGGTCATAATAGTTCTTACCTCACTTTATTTTGTCTATTAAGAGGTTGAGATATTTCTTTATCCAGATGTTCTGATTGTATTTCAAATGGTCAAATAGGGGTGGGGGTGGGGAAGGGAGTAAGTAGCAAGTGATCTCAAAACTTTTTTATATTAATGAGATTAAACAGACTGGAGGAAAAAGTACTACCATCACAAATCCTGGGATTGGGATCTTGTAGGAGGGCACTATTGAGGCTACTGGCTTCCTCCTCTCAGAGGCTATATCTGTTGATCATATAAATTTGGTGTCAGGATGCTAAAATGCTAAAATGAAATTGATGGAAGGGAAAACAGCAAAAGGACAGGTCGAAGAATGGAATGACTTCTCTACATTCTCACAGAGGATCTTACTAATATCAGCTCTACCTCTGATCATTTTAAGATAAGAAACCATTGAACAACTCACTCATTTGAGCTTTAACAATAAACTTTTTGCACATAGAAAATAAATCATTTTTCTTAGCCTTCTAACCTCATTCTGTATTTTTAATTTTTTTATGCCACATAACCAAAACATGAAAATATTTTGAGTTCTTGACATTAAAGTATCTTAATTCCTTTATCTGGGGGGATATTACAATTGATTTTTCTAAAGCAAGAACAATATTAGATTATCTAAACATATGATCATATGAATTTTACCTGGGATTTGGTTGTTTATCCATTTAGATATTTTCATTTTTTGGTTAAATGGCCAACTAATACGCATTTCCCTAAGTAGATAAGTAGTTCATTGAGAGCTCAAAACTCTGATAATATCACAAAATGGGTACTAACACTGGGTAGAATTGCTTGGGCTTGGCAAATCAAGCTGGAACACGAAATCTGAGAAATTCTGATTATCTGTAAAGTTGTATATGCTATTTGTAAGAATGGTACAGTTTACACACTTTTTCTTATTAAAAGAGGAAAACAAATTTAAATTCATGTTGTTTGATCAAGATTATGAGAAAAAGCTCTTTGCTCCCTTTATGCATTTAATAGGAACACAAAAATAAATAAACATTTTTTAAAATAAACATTACATATCTAACATGGTAGCTAAAAATCTTTTTATTCTAAAATAAATGCTGGCAACTGGACAATGTGTCCCTGACAATTAAAATTCAAATATTTTTAGCATATAAGGGAAATAATCCTGATTGGAACTAAGGTTCTAATATTTGAACAAAGGTCAAACTGGCAGTGGGATAAACAAACCATGAAGACTCCTCTATACACTGTGGGCCAATTATAGGATTTTATATTTCATAAAACTCCTGAAGGAGAATGGATGTTAGTTGTGTTTTAAGCTGATTCTGGGTATACATAGTAATATATTCTATTTGTATAGAAAATAACCAATCTATCAACTTATATTAATAACAATTATAGTAACCGGTGTTTCTTGGCAGATCAGTAGTATTTTCCTATGGTTCTAGAGTATAAAACAGTATAGTTTGTTAAGTTCAAGTATGAACAATAAAATCCATAATCTACCAAGAGCCACAAAATTGCTACCACTGATTATAAAGACTTAATTTCAAAAACGAAAATAAAAGGAAATCAGTAATTAAAATGCTTCCCCCCCATTTTTCTGGCAAAGAGGAATATTTGGCAAAACACAAAAAAGGGAATAAAAGCCACAAAGTAAAGTAATGATAAAAAAAAATTTCTAGATTTAGAGTGGGAACTAGTTTAAGGAAGACTATCTGTATTATATTAAACAGAAAAGGAAGAAGGGAGATCTTTTTAAAAACAACTATTTTCCACATACTCCTCGATACAATAGTATTAATAGGAGCTTCTTTATGTGATCCACCTATATGATATTTTGGATACACTGAAGAAGCATTAACAAGGAGGCCAGACCACAGATACAGTAGCCATGTTCTTCAAGTCTGAATTAGTGATACAGCTGCCTCTATTAATTTGTGCCTTAATCTAAAATTAAGGCTGAAAGCAACAGGAGTATTTTACTTCAATATAGTCACCGAGGTTGACTACATACAGCAAGACTAGCCAGGAAGAGGCCAGTCAATAGTCAACTATAAATGCTCAGTGTGACTTCTGCCAATAAACCTAACAAAGGTAGAGATGGGCACTAAAAAAACCTTGATTTGGATCTTAGAATAGTAGAAAGCACATTTTTCTTTACATTGGTATAATTTGTTACTTTTTTGTAGATAATGATAGTTGGCCCCTTGCCTCCAAATAATCCATGTTTCAAAAAAAAAGAGTAAACTATCAATCATGGTTTTAGGACTTCTTTTGATGGTTAATAGAATAAAGACTAATTAAAATTAATATAGGCAGTGTCTATGAACCATGACTGAATAAAGGAACTTTCCTCATTAAACAGCAGAACTAACAAATTGAAAAGCATATTCCAGCCTCATGGGAGAACATGAGATCCAATAACTATCTCTTATAACCTCTGGGATGAATGGCTACAAAGGCCTCATATGGCCAATGTCATATGAAAGATAAAGGCTAATTTATTCAATGTGCTCAGGAAGTTTCCTCTTTGCTCAGAATCTGGTGGAAGGAAGTCAAATCATTAAAAAAAAACCAACAAAAAAACAACTCCCTGTTTAATGAGGGTATAGAGTCTGAAACAGCCTGGTCTCCTAATCCAAACTCTATGCTAAGCTTCAAAGTTATATTATAATATAAAATCTGGCTACTTCTGCAGGTGAGTATGGAGTATGGGTAGATTTATTCCATCTTTTTTTTTTTAATTCTCAGAATCTTTTTCACAATTTTCACTTAAAAGTGTGAAAATGTGAGGATGACCTGTCATGAGACATGTTCAGATTTCCAAATCAGCAGCAACTAAAAAAAAAAATCAGAAACAGAAACTTTGGTTTAAATTTTTAAAAAAAGGAAAGAAATTGTCAAACTAGTACAAGTTGTTTCATGAAAGAGGCATTGCAGGATGGAACCCTTAGGAAACACATCCAAGGATAGATTCCTTGATCTTCTTTTACTGTTATTACCTTCATTGCACAGGACACAAAATTGTTCTATTATGGTTAAGTATCATAAATAATGAGAAAATTATATCAGACAAATACATCCTATTGCCCAGTTCCCTCCCCACTTCCCTAAAATAAGAAAAGTTACATCAAATTAAAAAGTAGCTTCATGAATGAAGGTACTGCTTTAAGTGCACTTTCCCTGCAAGTGCAGCCAGTGCCTTTGCGCTGGATATGAAGGAAAGAAAAAAAAATTCTCAAACAAATTTAAAAACCAATGTCCGGTTTTAACCAGTCAAAACCGGGCCAAGCAGAAGCTGAGTAGCCTTGGTACTGTCCCATTATTGGGTCCTCGCTGTGCCTGTTCTTCATCCAGAAAGTTTTCTATGTCCTTGTGATTGTAAACAATCCTTAAGATAAACTTGTGTTTTTTTTTCCCTTAAATGTCCTCTGATTGGCAAAATGAAGTAAATATTTTAAAAGTAGAAAATTAAAATTAAATCAGAAGAAAAGAAAAGAAACACAGTGAGCTTGTTTGGAGTCCATAGGATCCGATCCAGAAGAGCTCGGAAAGTGTGTTAAATGTTTTCTCCTGTTTTTAGCTGGAAAGGTACCAGAGGTTGAGTTGGTCAAGGAAAGGGGTGTTGTTGAATAGGGGGGAAAAAGGATGTAGATTTAGACTCGATTCATGTGTTAGCTTCATCATCTGTGTCGTCTATCAATACTTTAGTATCACGAGACTTGAATCTGAGAACAAGAAAAGAAAAAAATTACAAAGCTTATTGAACATATAAATACATCAATGATGTTCAATACCATTTAAAACATAGCAGTTAAGACATCTATATCCAGATATTTGAAAAACAAGAATCTGTGCTTTCCCCTTCTCTATACACCCTGTCTCATTAAGTCCTACAAGCTCAATTATTATATCTATATCTATATACCCAGACCAAGTGTCTCTTCCGAGTTCCATCTACATACCACTAACTGCCTATTGAGCATTTTAAACAAGACGTCTCATGGGATCAATAATAACCTAACCTCATTATCTTTCTTTCCAAACCCACCCTTCCTTCTCTATTTTTAGAGTGGACACCAACATAGTCAGCTAAGTTTGCAACCTAGTCATTCTCAACTCTTTTCACTTTCTTACTCAGCATAGCCATTTAGTTGCCCAGTTTTTGGTGATTCTATATCAAAATATCTATAACATTGTGCTATACAGCATAATCTATATCATCTCTAGATTAGAATATTTACATCTAAAACATTTCTCATATCTGTTCTCAAAGGTCTACCAGTGGAATTCTGTTCCTTATCACTTCTTGTCCTTGACTTTAATTTTAAAGTGCTGCTTTTTAAAAAAAGTACACATTTTCTATGTTTTGCATGATATTACATGCGTAACCCAGATTGAATTGCTTGTCAGCTCTGGGAGGGGAGAGGGAAGAAGGGAGGAAACATGAATCATGTAACTTCAGAAATCTTATGTGGAAATTTGTTATTAAAATAAATAAAATAAAATAAAATTACATATTTCCAGTCAGTAAAATTCCACCCCCCCACTCCAACCTTTCCACAATTGAGAATGAAAGACAACTCTTGTTACATATATGTACAATCAAGCAAAACCAATTTCCAAAACAAAATGTCTCATTCTGCACTATATCCTCTCTGTTAGGAGGTGGAAGGCATGTTTCATCATCAGTCCTTTGGAATTGCTGTTGGTCATTACACTGAGCAGAATTCCTAAGTCTTTCAAAGTTGTTTGTCTTTAGATTATTGCTATCATTGGATAAATTATTCTTTTGGTTCTATTAACTCTGCATCAGGTCATACAAGTCTTCCAAGGTTTCTCTGAAACCATCCCCTTCATAATTTCTTAAAGCATCAGTTATTATTCAGTCATGTTTATACACCATGACTTCTTCTATCATTCCCCAACTGATAGGTACTTCTTCAGATTTCTTTGTCACCTCAAAAAGAATTATCAATATTTTTGTATTTCCTCTCTCTAATTCTGCCTTCTCTCTTTTCCCCTTTCCATCATATTTTCCAATCTTTGAGGGATGTGTATTTATGTCCCCTGTGTTTGTGTGTATTCTTCCCTCTTTTCACTAGTTCAGATAAAAGTGAGTCAAATGTCAATTACAACCCTTACACATTCTTCCTTGTATGTAGATCTACTTGGGCACCCCAAGTTGTGAGATATTTTTCCCTAATCTTCCTTCCTTCTATCCTTAATCTCCAAAGTATACATCTTACTCTCTTTCCATCCTTTATAGCCTATGATATATCTTCAGTATAGTACAGAGGGGATGCAGATATTTCCCCATATTTGAATATAAGCAATTTATCCTTTTTTTTTTTTTTTAATAAACCCTTACCTTCCATCTTGGAGTCAATACTGTGTATTGGCTCCAAGGCAGAAGAGTGGTAAGGGCTAGGCAATGGGGGTCAAGTGACTTGCCCAGGGTCACACAGCTGGGAAGTATCTGAGGCCAGATTTGAACCTAGGATCTCCCGTCTCTAGGCCTTGTTCTCAATCCACTGAGCTACCCAACTGGCCCCAGCAATTTATCCTTGATGAAATTCTATTACTGTGTTTTTACTTAGCTCTGATCTTTTCATCAAGATTCTTGGAAGTCTTCTATTTCATTAAAGATTCACTTTCCCTCCCTCCTCCTATAGGTTTTGCCAAGTTTTAAATTATGCTTGGATGTAAACCCATATTCTTTGCCTTCTGGAATATTGTATTCCAAGTTTTCTGCTTTCTAATGGTGGCTTCTAAATTGTGTGGATCCTGACTGTGGATCCTTGGTACTTGAACTCTTTCCTACTGACTATTTGCAGTTTTTTCTTTGACCTGAAAGTTCTGGGCTTTGGCTATTAATGTTCCTAGGTGTTTTCATTTTGGGTTTTCTTTCAGGAGGTAGGACTTGTGGATTATTTATATTTTTTCTTTCCTCAGTTAGCTGACTGTCTTTTGCCTCTTTTTTTTATTCCCAGTGCCTAGCACATAGTAGGCACGATGAAAGTTTTGAATAAAGAATTGAGTTTTTCTAAAAGATCTATTTTCTTTTAAGATTTCTTGAAAAATGATATCTAGCTCTTATTTTCATCATGGTGTTCAGGTAGTCCATTGATTCTTCAGTTTTTCCCTCTTTATTTTATTTTCTAAGTTAGTTGTTTTTGTTATGAAATACCTTATATTTTCTTATCTTTTTCCTCCAGTATTTTCATCATTTTGTTTTACTATTTCTTATTGTCTCATGGAGGCATTGGATTCTTATTTGATCCATTCTAGTTTTCAGGGATTTTGTTATTTGGACGATGTTTTGGATCTCTTATGTCAAGCGGTTAATTCCCTTTTGAATTCTTTTCTTCCATGATTAGCATTCTTTTCCAACCCCCCTCCCCCTTTAGTGTTCTCATTTCATTCATGAAAACATTTTTAACACTAAAAAAAAACAGAAAAACAAAAACAACTCAACAGAATTCTTGCTTTATCTCTTTCAGGAATTCTGGTTAAGTTTATACCCAAGCTTCATTTTTCTTTTTTTTTTTATTTGTTTTATTATTTTTTTATCATTAGAATTTTTTTTAATTTGGTCAATTTCAAACATTATTAGTTGGTTACAAAAATCATTTTCTATTCCTTCCTCCACTCCCATAGCCGGCGCGCAGTTCCACTGGGTATCGCATGTATTCTTGATCAGAATCCATTTCCATGCTGTTGGTATTTGCACTAAGATGTTCATTTAGAGTCTATATCCCCAATCATATCCCCTTCAACCCAAGTCATTAAGCAGTTGTTTTTCTTTAGTGTTTTTACTCCCACAGTTTTTCCTCTGAATGTGGATAGTGTTTTTTCTCCTATAACCCTCTGGGTTTTCAGGATCAATGCGTTACCACCAATGGAGGAGTCCATTACATTCGATTGTACCACAGTGTATCAGTCTCTGTGTACATTGTTTTCCTGGTTCTGCTCCTTTCGCTCTGCATCACTTCCTGGAGGTTGTTCCAGTCCCCATGGAATTCCTCCACTTTATTATTCTAAAGGGGAAATTTTTAATCACTTCTGTATGCCATAAATGCTACAGATGAGAATGAGGTGCTTTGAAAGATAAAGATTTCAGAAGCAAACAATTGATTAAGAGAACGGGATTTACATTTCTTCATTTTTCTTTTGAGGCTTTATTCTATTTTTCTGTCTTTGTGTCTTGTGAACTTTAGATTACTCCACCCAACTTAGTCTAACAAAATCAGGATTGTCTACACCCATACTTAAGGATTAAGTATTTTGGAGGATGGCCTATGACAGACGTGTGCTAGCAAATGACAAATCAGAAACAACTGATAGACCCCTGGGCTGTCCTAAGTCAAGCTTAAGCTACCATTAGTACATGTGAGACGCAGGAAAGTGATGTAAAACTGTCTATATATTTCGCATCACTTCCTCTCTCTGGGCTCTTGGTTGGCGGAAAGGTCTCCGGCTGGCAGCATGCTGAGCATTTCGGCATCTTGGCGTGGCGGCAGCTATTGTCCGGTTTGGTGGTGAGTTTTCCTTGATACTATACTGGGAGAAGCTGAGTAGCCTAGTTCAGGTGAGACATCTTTACAGAGCTCTATCGGAGTTTAGGCTATTCTTTCTCCTTTACCTTCCAAACACCACCCTCTTAGAAAGCCACTAATCTTCAGAGACCTCGTGGTGGAGGACTTTGAACTTCTCCTGGCCAGGCGGGAGAAATTCTACACCCTTTTCCTCTCCTTTCTCCTTAATTCCTTTCCTCTATATTAATTAAAATCACCATAAATTTTCCAGATGACTTGGGTATTTTATTTGGGATATTCCCTGGTGACCAAAATTAATTTAGATTAGGTCACAATGAACACCTGTCACCATAATATTCTTTTATGATGGGACAGGTTTTTTATTGCTCATTCTTCTAGCCTTCTTCCTGATTCTGGATTTGATGTTAGGGCTGGGCTTTATCTACTTCTGGAAGGGAAAGTCTGAGATAGTCCTGTTACTGCTTTCTTGGAGTGTTGGGTACTGAATCATTTCAGGATCTCAGGGACTACTCAGGCTGAAGACCTTAAAGCTTTCATTTCTCCCAAGAGGTGTGATTCAAGGCAAAGTCTGGTCTGAACTCTCTAAGTTCCTGACTTAAATTTGGGTTTGAACAACAGTAGACTAGTACACGACATCATCAGCAAGATGGGAAACTTTGTTGGTTTGGTGCAAGAATTGAAAGTTAGGTCTGTGATTTCTGTCCTGGTTATTCTTTTGTAGACATCCTCCTGAGCTAGAAAGTAGAACTTAGATCCTGCTCTGCTCCTAGGGGTCAGAGCCATACTGCTACACCCTGGCTTACTCCTTTTTAGTACATTGCTGAGGGCATACATTCTCTCCTCAGGCTATCTGTGATATATGACCAAGAAGTGAAAAGTGGCTGAAAAGGCTTTTAGTTGGCACCTATTTCTGGTGCCCTTGCCTGGGAGCATATACCAAGGGACATATTTTTGCTTTGAAATGGTCTTTTCTCACATGTTGGAGTGCTCTGCAGCCAGGTCTTATCCCAGTGTCTGTGGACCTCTTTATCTCTCTATCTACTGATGTAGTCTGGGAAAATGATTCACTGTGACTTTTCCTTGTGCTTGCCCCATGGGATTCTCTCTGTGCACTTTATAGGTCAATCTGTAGAAGTTTGGGGGGCAACTAACTTTACCTCTTCCCATTATTCTGCCATGCTGATTCTGCCTCTTGCTCTTGAATTTTTCTGGCATCCAGAGGGCACTCAGTACTATACTGACTATGTTTCCTGCCTTAGCTCTCATTCTTCTCTAAAGGATTCTTCATACAGATGCTACAGGGCATCTTCTGCTCAAAACTCTGCTGACTTTCTATTAGCTGTTGGGCACTAAAAATTCTGTGTAATCCAGTTCCAGTCTATCTTTCCAAGGTATTACACACTCCTTTAAAAACTCCATAGTCCAGAAAAAAATTACCTTTTAGCTTTTCCTCATAGACAATATTCCATTTCCCAGCTCTTGTGGCTTTGCATAGGCTGTGCTGCAAGCCTGGAATATATTTTCTCTTAGCTTTAGCCACTATGATCTTTTGTCATTGTTCAGTCATTTCAGTCATATCTGACTCTTTGTGACTCCATTTGGGGTCTTCTTGGTAAAGATACTGGAGAAATTGGCCATTTCCTTCTCTACCTCATTTTATAGATGAGAAAACTGAGGCAAACAGGTTTAAGTGATTTGCCATGGATTACAAAGCTAGTAAGTATCTGAGCTTGATCCGAACTTAAATTTTCTCCTTGAGATTAAAGGTCATTTTATTTTTAACTTTTATTTCTAGCACCTAGCACAATGCCTGGCAAGAATAAATCTTAATAACTGTTTGTGACTGACTGAATGGCAGCCAGGTTATTGAAAATAATATTCTCATAGCAATCAGAGGTTCAATTTGGAGCAGTATAATTAAAAATAGATGAGAAAAAGCAGAGCTTATTTAGAAGATAATGGTCAGGAAAGTAAAGGACTTGGAAAATAAGTCATTAAAGAATAATTGAGTACATAAGGACATTTAGCATTCAAAAATTAGCTGTCTCCAAGCTTAGTGGGATTGATACATTGAAAAGAGAGTTGTGTTCCTTCTTTGATGATTTAGAGGAGAGAAGTTAGGGAGTCAATTTTGGTTTCAAATAAGAGAAAACTTTCTTAAGAACTGGAACTTTCTAATGATAGAATGGATTGTAATACCAGATAGTGTATTTTATACATCAGAAGTGTTCAAACAGAGGCCTGAAGATCATTATCTGTCTAGGATGCTCGAGATGTGTCAGATGACAAGCTATATTTAAATTATCTTAAGAGTTTCTTTTGACTTTGAGGTTTAAATGACTGATTTAGATGACATGGCAAGACAAGTTAGCCATCCTGCTTTTCTTATTTGCTATTTGTGAGACCTTAGAAAAATAACTTAACCTCTATGGGTATTAGTGTCCTACAAAATGAGGGGGTCCTTCCAGCTCTAAAATGATGACCCTATAATTCTATACAGAAGGTTTGTACTATTTTCTCCAGGGCCTTCTAAATTTTGAAACTACAGTATTATGGGATTATACTGACCTCTGCTGACAGGTAACAATATCACAGAATTTAAAAAAGTTAAATGGGAAGACACAAATTCATTTTCCTTGACTTCTTTAGCACCCTTGATTTGTTGAGTAGCACTATACACAATAAAATCCATATAAAAGGTACATGTTTATTTTAATGAATTTACCTCTGCCACCTTCTTCAAACTTTTCTTTGCTTTGAAGGTAATATGATATCCTGAAAAAAGTTTCAGAAGTGATGGAAAAGGAAATGAGACAAAAGGGGCTGAAGATGACAATGATGAAGAAATAAAAGCAGCCAGGAAGGGTCACTCTAAAAATCTTGCAGTGAAAGAAAAGAGATATATGGGGTCGAATGGAAGTATCATAAAGGTTAAAGGAAGGCTTCCCCCGCCCCAGGCAATTTATGAAGAGAAGCCACTTTGAAATGGAGAGACTGAAAACATAAGAGATTAACAGATATCTGATAGAACAAGGTCCTAGAGTAAATACAAAGAGATGAAATCTAGGATACAGATTTGAAAAGGAGAAGTAATTCTTTCTTCTTTAAGAAGTAGGGAACAGAAAGGATATTATTGGAGATAGAAAGAAGGTATGTAAAAAAGAAATTCAAGGAGTCTAAGAAGGATAATAGGAAGCGAGGTCACCTGCTGAGAATGAGGGATAAAGAGGTAGAAGATAGGAAAAAGTTACTTACAGTAGCCCCTTAGGGGAATATAAGAGAAGGATAAAAAATATGAATAGCAAAAAATACTTTCTGAGGTTAAATAGCAGGGATATAAAGTGGATCCAATGAAAAAAGGTTTCATGCCTTTCTTTAGCAAAAGAGGGTAGCATAGAAATGTAGGAAATGAAAGTGGGTAAAGTAGCCAAATCTTGTGATTTCCATCTCCACAACATCTCTTACCTTACCCTACATATGAACCTCTACTTTATTCAGGCTGTGATCTTGACTTGCCTGCACAATGGCCATGGCCTCCTAATTTGCCCTGTTTTATCTCTTTCCTTTTTCCTAACAACTACCAAAGTGATTTCCTTTAATGTCTGATCATATCATTCTTTTGCTCAATAAGCTTTAATGATCTCACCATGCCACTCTAATATTCAAACTTCAGTGGCTCCCCGCTACTGCCTCTATTGTAAATTTTTGTTTAAATTTTGAAAACCATCACATTTCACTCCTAATATAGCCCCCTTTCTATATATTTCAGCCTTATTATACATTATTTTCATGGTAAACCTAAAATGGTCTTCTTTCTGTTCTCTTTCCATTCCTGGAATGTACTCTTTCTTCAATTTTACCTTTTAAAATTTCTTGTTCCATTCAAGTCTAAGACTTTCCTATTCTTCCTAGTATCCTTCTTTCCTACCTACCTCATATTTATTTTCTATTTATTCTATATACTTACAAATGTACCTGTTATCTCCCCTGATATAATAAAAGTTCTTTGAGGGCAGGGACTACCATTTTTTTTTTGGTCTTGGTCTCCAGGTGGCTAACTGGCCCTGACAGTTAGTAGATGCTTAAGAAATGCTGATTGATTGCTACCTAGATAGGTATGGCAAAAAGTAAAGTGAAAGTATACTGAATAGCCTGGTGACAGGGTTTCTGCCTGGTAAAAGGAAGTGAAACTAAATCAGATGATGTGCTAGACACACAGGAAGGGGTCCAGGAACTAGCAATGATGAGAGCAATATTTACATTTGTGAACTTTAAAAATTATTCCACCCTACTCAGACAGTACTTTAGGAGAAGATAAAGTTGTAATCTCCTGATTGAACAATGAAGGTACTTGGTTCTCACCTTATAGTGAAGCTAGAACTTTAAGCTAAATCTATTTTTAGGTCTTAATACAAAAAGGTGTTAAGTAACTATAAAGGTTAAATTAATCACAAAAAGGTCAAGCAACTAACAAAAGGTGATCTTAACAAAGAAGTGTGAAGTAGCTCAAAAGATATAATCTAACCAGAGAAGGTGAGAACTAAAGAGTAGACAGTCCTGGAGAAAATCTAACCAAAGAAGGTGAGAACTAAAGAATGGGCAGTCCTGGAGAAAAGCGTCTACTGTGATTGGTAGACGTGAAAATTTAGGGGAGGTGACACAAGAGAAAAGATCTTTAAAAAGAGGATGTAAAGACCATAAGGGGGATTCAGACATATGGACAGTTCAATCTTGGAACTCAGCCTAGAGGAGCTCCCTCAGACAGCTTCCTTGAGATAGTCTCGTGGTGACTTGGGTAAGACCGGCTTCCTTTCCCTTGGGCTCAGGGAAGCCACTTTGGGCAAGGCCTTTAACTCCTTCTGGCTCAGCCCGAGCAGGAGCAGTTTAAATTAACTCTTCCCCCCCCCCCCCAAATTCCTTCTCTCTAAATGAATTAAAATCACCATAATTTCCAGCTGACTTGGGTATTTTATTATTTGGGATTTTCCCTGGCGACCAATTAATTTAGATTTTAAGTCACAACGCTAAAATTATCTTTTACACATTGGACATGTTTAGTAGGACTGAAAGGGTGGTCCAGATAGGATAGGAGTCTATGGTCAGAAAGAAGGGTTTCAGAGTGTGAAATGTACAGCCAGTTGTGAATGGCTTTTTGATTCTTTAAGTTTTTGTTCCATCTTTCTTCATTATTATGAACTATCAAGAACCAACTATTAAGTATTCTGGACCTTCTGTAGAATCCTCAGAGTTCATGTCTCAGGGAAGAATTAGGATGTTAGTGTTTTAATGAAAGGAGCCTTTTTTATTTTCAGTAATAAATCATCACGAATGAGACGTGAACATGTAGCAAATTACATGTTGCTTAACAGGTTGAATTCTAGCAACATTTCAGTATACTACATTCAAACCATTTATGAGGGAACTAGATATTTATCAATCTTTTTTAAATGAGGGAACTTTGACTCTTCTACACATGTAACACTGTTGTTCCTTCATATCTCTCTCTCTCTCTCTCTCTCTCTCTCTCTCTTTCTCTCTCTCACTCTCTCAGTCCATTCATTCCATTCATTAAATACTACATGAGTCTTTCTCCACTCTAGACTCTATGGTCTACCATGTCAACCCCGACCTCTTATTTATACTCTATAGTCAGTCTTTGATCTCCTTAAAACACCTTCTGTGCTTATCCTGACAAACTTGGGTGTACAAACACCGTGTATTTTCTCTATAATTACTCCAGGGTGGTAAAACAGTAGCAACTCAAATGGTTACACTGTGCTTATGTGGTTCACTAAAAATTCATGCTAATCCCCTATAATCAAAGACAATGAATTATAGAGTTGGAAGAGATGGCAGAAGCTGAAAAAGAATCCTTGCTACACGATGGTCATTTAGCTTGGGCTTGAAAGTGTTCCAGGAGAGGAAACCTACTATCTCTTGAAGCAGTCCTCTGCTTTTAAAAGCCATTTTCATTGTTAGAAAGTTTTTCCTATATTGGGTTGCAAACATAGAAAAGGTTGAAATCTCACTTCTATATGACAGCCCTTCAAATACTTGGGAAAAGCTATAATAATCTCCTAATAGTGTCTCTGCTTAAAAATAAATATTCAGAATTCTATCAACAGATCCTCCTATACCATAAGAGTCCATCTTCTTATCGTTCTGTTCACCTTCCTCTGGTCTAATTCCAATTTCTTAATGTCCTTAAAATGTGGTGCTAGAATATAATCATACAAATAAAGTCTGGAGGCGGAGTAAAGATGGTGGCTTAGAGGCAGCAAAAGTTCAGACCTCTAGAGACCCTTCCTCACTGATCAGAAATGCAATGCTTTGAGGAGACTGAAAACCAAAGTTAATAACAGGACAGAACTAGAGAATTCTCCTGCTGAACTCAACTTGAAAGGTATGACACCCCCCCAAAAGCCTTCTAGAACACTCAGATTTAAGGGGAAGGAAGAAAGAAAGTCCCAGGACTCCTCCACCACCTACAGTGCTGAGCTTCCAGTGGTGGCTAGAATCTCTGGGCTAGCAAGGGTGCTAGTCTTGAGGGAGTATCTTGCTGGCACAGCTGTGCCAGGCTCAGGACGTTGTACACAGGTGGTGGGGAGGCAACTGGAGGAGAAGAGCAGAGAAGGTAGTCTCGTCACAGCCATGATGCTCCATCTTACCCTCCCCGCCTCTATATATAAAACTAGAGGTAAAAAAAAGAGGCTAATACTACGAGAAATGGGAAAAGGGTCAAAATGGGGTAAATTTATATTTCATAAAGAAGTGCATGGCAGGAGCAGGGGAGAACACCAATACACTAGAAGGGTAAAGAGGGTGGAGACAAGAAATACTTAATTCTTATGTGCATTGAAATTGACTCTAAGAGGGAAGAACAATCAGATCCATTGGGGCAGAGAACTGATTTATGCCCTATAGAGAAGTAGAAGGGTAACAAATGGACTGGTGGAGAGGGAAGCAATACAAGGGAGGGAAAGGTCGGGGGGCGTAGTTTAAAAAGACCAAAAGGAAAATAAAAGGGGAATAAGAAGAGGGGGAGAAAGAGAAGTAAAATAAGAGAGGGAATTAGGGGAACTGATTAAAAACAATAATGCTGGTATAGAAGGAAATAGTGAAAGAAAAAAGGGTAGGACTAGGAGAGGAAATCAAAATGTTGGGGAATCCACAGTGGATAATTATAACTCTGAATGTGAATGGAATGAACTAAACTCAAGCAAATAGCAGAGCAGATTAAAAACCAAAATCCTACCATGTGTTGTCTACAAGAAACACACATGAGGTTGGAGACACATACAGGGTAAAGGCTAAAGGATAGAGCAAAATCTATTGAGCATCAAATGAGAAAAAGAAGGCAGGAGTCATAATCATGACATCTGACAAAGGCAATGTAAAAGTAGATCTAGTTAAAAGAGAAATGGAAGGTAATTACATCCTGATAAAAGGCAGTATAGACAATGAGGAAACATTACTACTCAGCATGTATGCACCAAACAGTATAGCATCCAAATTTCTAAAGGAGAAACTAGTAGAGCTCAAGGATGAAATAGATAGTAAAACTATACTAGTGGGAGACCTGAACCTTCCTCTATCAAATCTAGATAAACCAAACCAAAAAATAAATAAGGAAGAGGTAAGAGATGTGAATGAAATCTTAGAAAAATTGTAGATATGTAGAGAAAAATAAATAGGGACAAAAAGGAATACACCTTTTCAGCAGAACATGGTACATTCACAAAAATCGACCATGTACTGGGCATAAAAACACGGCAAACAAGTGCAAAAGAGCAGAAATAAAAAATGCAACCATTTCAGGTCACAATGCAATAAAAATAATAATTAGTAGGGAAAAATGGAGAGGCAACTCAAAAATTAATTGAAAATTAAATAATATGATTCTCCATAATACGTTAAAGAACATAATTTCATTGAAGAAAATGACAACAATGAGACATCCTTTCAAAATCTACGGGATGCAGCCACAGCAGTACTCATAAAACTCATAAAAAAAAGGGGGAAATTTATATCCTTGAATTTATATATTAACAAATTAGGGAAGGAAGAGGTCAATGAATTGGGCATGCAAATTAAAAAACTAGAAAGTGAACAAATTAAAAATCCTTAGATGAAAACTAAATTAGAGATCCTAAAAATTAAAGGAGAAATTAATAAAATCAAAAGTAAAAGAACTTTTGAATTAATAAATAAGAATAGAAGCTGGTACTTTGAAAAAACAAAATAGACAAAGTATTGGTCAATCGAATTAAAAAAAGGAAAGAAGAAAATCAAATTAACAGTATCAAAGATGAAAAGGGAGACCTCACTTCTAATGAAGAGGAAATGAAGGCAACCATTAAAAACTATTATGCCAATATATGGCAATCTAGGTGATATGGATGACTATTTGCAAAAATATAAATTGCCTTGATTAACAGAAGAAGAAATAGAATACCTAAATAACCCCATATCAGAAAAAGAAATTGAACCAGCCATCAAAGGACTCCCTAAGAAAAAATCCCTAGGACCAGATGGATTCACAAATGAATTCTATCAAACATTCAAAGAACAGCTAATCCCAATACTATACAAACTATTTGACAGAATAAGCAAAGAAGGAGTTCTACCAAATTCCTTTCATGACACAAATATGGTACTGATTCCAAACCAGGCAAGTCAAAAACAGAGAAAAAACTATAGACCAATCTCCTTAAACACAGATGCAAAAATCTTAAATAGAATACTAGCAAAAAGACTAGCAAGTGATCATGAGGGTTATTCATTATGATCAGGAGGGATTTATACCAGGAATGTAAGGATGGTTCAATATTAGGAAAACCATCCACATAATTGACCATATCAACAAGCAAACCAACAAAAATCACACAATTATCTCAATAGATGCAGAAAAAGCCTTTGACAAAATACAACACTCATTCCTATTGAAAATACTAGAAAGTATAGGGATAGAAGGACCTTTCCTAAAAATAATAAACAGTTGTAAAATAAGAGATTTGAACCCTGGACTTCAATCTCCAGAAGTCCTTGGTATTTCCCAGAATTCCCTATAATCTCACCTGAGTCCTCATCTGAGTGCGAGAACACAATTTAGTATTTAAAGGGCTCTCTGCCCCCCAAGAGCTCTCTTTCTGTATTAGGAGATGGCAAGATGTAATGAGTAAGATGTGAATGGGCTAATGTGCCCTAGGCACGTGTTTTATTATTTTGTATCCTTGATTTCTAATAATCTTAATAAACCTCATAAAAATATAATACTTTTATTACTAGAGACTAATTTAACTGTTACACAGTATATATCTAAAACCATCAGCAAACATCATCTGCAATGGGGAATTCCCTATAAGATCAGGAGTGAAACAAGGATGCCCATTATCAACTCTATTACTTAACATTGTACTAGAAACACTAACAGTAGTAATTAGAGAAGAAAAAGAAATTGAAGGTATTAAAATAAGCAATAAGGAGACAAAGCTATCACTCTCTGCAGATGATTAGATGGTCTACTTAAAGAATCCTAGAGAATCAACTAAAAGGCTAGTGGAAATAATCAACAACTTTAACAAAGTTTCAGGATACAAAATAAACCCACATAAGTCATCAGCATTTCTGTATATTTCCAACCCATCTCAGCAGCAAGAATTAGAAAGAGAAATTGCATTTAAAATCACCTTAGACAATATAAAATACTTGGGAATCTATCTGCCAAGACAAACACAGGAACTATATGAACACAACTACAAAACACTTTCCACACAACTAAAACTAGATTTGAGCAATTGGAAAAACATTAACTGCTCATAGGTAGGGTGAGCTAACATAATAAAAATGCCAATCCTACCCAAACTTATCTATTTATTTAGTGCCATAGCCATCGAATTTCCAAAAAAACTTTTTTACAGAATTAGAAAAAAACGTAACAAAGTTCATTTGGAAGAACAAAAGATCAAGGATATCCAGAGAAATCATGAAAAAAAAAACATGAAGGAAGGAGGCCTTGCAGTCCTGGATCTCAAACTTATACTATAAAACAGCGGTCATCAAAACAATTTGGTACTGGCTAAGAGACAGAAAGGATGATCAGTGGAATAGATTTGGGGTAGGTGACCTCAGCAAAACAGTCTATGATAAACCCAAAGATCCCAGCTTTTGAGACAAAAATCCACTATTTGACAAAAACTGCTGGGAAAATTGGAAGACAGTATGGGAGAGACTAGGTTTGGATCAATATTTAACACCCTACACTAAGATAAACTCAGAATAGGTGAATGACTTGAATATAAAGAATGAAACTATAAGTAAATTAGGTGAACCCAGAACAGTATACTTGCCAGATCTTTGGGAACGGAAAGATTTTAAGACCAACCAAGAGTTAGAAAAAAATTACAAAATGTAAAAGAAATAATTTTGATTACATTAAATTATAAAGGTTTTGTACAAACAAAACCAATGCAACCAAAATTAGAAGGGAAGCAACAAATTGGGGAAAAAAATCTTCATAACAAAAACCTCTGAAAAAGGTCTAATTACTCAAATTTTTAAAGAGCTAAATCAATTGTACAAAAAATCAAGCCATTCCCCAATTGATAAATGGGCAAGGGACATGAAAAGGCAATTTTCAGATAAAGAAATCAAAACTAATAATAAGCACATGAAAAACTGTTCTAAATCTCTTGTAATCAGAGAAATGCAAATCCAAACAACTCCAAGTTGCTACCTCACACCTAGCAGATTGGCTAACATGACAGCAAAGGAAAGTAATGAATGTTGGAGGGGATGTGGCAAAATTGGGCCATTAATGCATTACTGGTAGAGTTGTGAATTGATCTAACCATTCTGGAGGGCAATTTGGAACTATGCCCAAAGGGTGCTAAAAGACTATCTGCCTTTTGATCCAGCCATAGCATTGCTGGGTTTATACCCCAAAGAGATAATAAAGAAAACAACTTGTACAAGAATATTCATAGTTGTGTTCTTTCTGGTGGTAAAAAAATGGAAAATGAGAGGATGCCCCCGATTGGGGAATGGCTCAACAAATTGTGATATATGTTGGTGATGGAATATTATTGTGCCCAAAGGAATAATGAACTGGAGGAATTCCATGTGAATTGGAATGACCTCCACAAATTGATGCAGAGTGAAAGGAGCAGAACCAGGAAAATATTATACACATAGATTTATACACTGTGGTACATTTGAATGTAATGAACTTCTCCATTAGTGGCAATGCAGTGATCCAGAACAACTTGGAGGGATTTATAAGAAAGAACACTATCCACATTCAGAGGAAAAACTGTGGGAATAGAAACACAGAAGAAAAACAACTGCTTGATCACATGGGCCGACGGGGATATGATTGGGGCTTTTCTTCCTCATAACTGAACTAAAACCTCCAATTGGTCCCCCCTTCCCCACATGGTCTGGTGCCAAGTTATGGCTTTCCCATCTTTCACTTCTAAATTGGAGCTTTTCAATGCAATGATAAGATATTTTATTTATCCCTACTAAATCTCATCTTAATAGATTTGGTTTGCTATTCAATCTGCTAAGCTATTTTTGGGAACCTGATATTGCTAATCAGTGTGTTAGCTCTCTCTCAAATTAAATGCTTTTATTTAAGTCACAGATAAAAATAGTGAATCTTGTAGACCTAAATATGGATTCCTGAGGGACATTATACTAGAAAGCTCCCCTTAAATTGAAATGGACCTTTTAGAATCACTTTTGGTTCCAAATGGCCATTTCTAAATAAACCTAACTATTATTCAGCCTAAAGTTGAATCTGGTCCAAAAGAATATCATGAGTAGCTTTATCAGATTGCTCTTAGATAAAAGATTTTGTGGGGGTTAATTTCCTGTCTCATCCGAAATGTGTGTACCACAAGTTATTTCAAACCTTCTCTACTCTGATTGAGACTCATTTGGAGCATTTATCTTCTACTTGCCTGGTTCCAGGTATCACATCTTTGGAAGAATATTGGCAAAAGTATCTAGAGGAGGATATTGAGGGGAAATGAAACAACAGCATATGACAAGTTGTTGAAGGAACTGAGAATACTTAGCTTGAAGAAAAGAGAACTCTAGGTGGGACATAATAGTTGTCTTTAAATGTTGAAAGGGTTGTAATGGCAAAGAGTTAGACGTATGTTGCTTAATTTTTAAAGGACCAATTGGTGGAATATGGAGGAAGACAACTTTTGCCTAGACAGAAGAAAAATCTTATAAATCCTGAAGAGATATGAGAGGACACCCTCAACCTACTCCTTTGCAGAATTAGGAGGTTCACAGATTTCACACTGCATGTTTTTTAATTTTTCAAATGTACTGATCACTTGGACTGATTTTTTTCCCCTTTAAAAATATTATTTGTTTTAGGAGATGGCTCTCTGGGAGGGGCTGAGGGATGGATACTGGGAATAAACTATGATGAGAAAAAACAGAAGATTGACATCAATAAAAACTTACTTAAAAAAAAAAGAACTAATGTTAGTTAAAAACGGTTGCCTCAGAAGACAGTGAATTCAACTTCATTTGAAGCCTAAAAAAGAAGCAGCTATTTGAGGATGCTATAGAAGGGAAGGTAATATACATTAGAATTTTAATTAGGAGGTTTATGTTGTAATAAGGTTTTATTATACATAAGTCCCTTAAGTCTTTGTTTTAAGCTTTAATGTCTTAAATTACACAAAGATTTTTGGGGCCTCCTGTACATAAGCTCTTAGTGAGATCTCACTTTTCTAGTGTCAATGTGACTCTATGCTGGAGTCTAAAAGAAGTGAGTAGACTGAAAGCAGAAACAACACTTACTGAGATATGTAAGGTCGGCGTAGTAACAGGCCCTGGCTTTTCCATGCCCTGGTCTTCTGACGGTTGCGTACACCATCTTCCTGGTCCATCATCTGCTCAAGCAGTGTCTGATCATCTGCATTCAAGGGAGCCACAGAGATGTCCCGGACGGCACGAAATTCACCACAGTTGTTTAAATGTTCATTCTCCAATCGAAAGAAATTCCACACAAACCGCCTTTAAAATAGGGGCAGAATGAGCAAAAAGTTAGTTTTTTATAATGTCAAAATTTACTTTAAAAATTGTTTTCTCCACAATAAAAACATAATAAAACTTCCAATATAATCTTGAAGAACCTAGCTATGTAAATAGAAATCTGGCAAATTCTTTGAGTACAATAAATGACCTGAGGACCAACTAGTAAAAAAAATAAAACAAAAAACTCCAATATTTCTTTAACCAAGTTAGCAAATGCATTTGAAAGATTTACATATTTTGACATCTGCAACTTTCTGGAGTACCAAATTTCCATTTTTAGAAACAAAAGTAACAGTATAAATGGGGTGGGGAGAGAGGAAAGGACACAGGGAAATTAAATTCTAAAATATCTTGGTCCTTCCAGTTAACAAGTTATTTAATATTTGTACATAACAATAACCATTTCTATCACTGGAAAAAATGAAAATTCAAAGGGATTAAGTACAGTACAAGGAAGGCAGTTTTGCTAGAATACAGGATACATAAATAATAATTCTGAAAGATCTAATTTATTAATGCTTTTTGGCTTATAAAATACTTTCCTCTCTAATTTTATAATTTGGAGTAAGTAATATTGTCTTAAGCTTTAGTTTTTTCAAGAAATTTGTCTATATGGCCACACCAACTAGCAAATAGCACAGCTGGGAACTGAACTGAGGAGGTCTCCTGATTTCAAGGTCAGTACTGTATTTACATATGAAAGGAGTGATTTTTAATATTAGTCTGGACAGGGCCTTTAATGCTAGAAAAATTTATTACATATATTAATTATTTATTAAGTAGGGAATAGCGAAGGAGTACAAGTTTTTCAGTAGGAGAGTGATGTGGCCAGGGTAGTATATTAGGAAAATTATGAGTACAATGATGAAAAAACTTGATGCTGAAAGACTGGTTAGAACCTGAATGATGTCGGAAATAGACAAGAAGAGTTAGAGAGACATATTGCTGGGGTGGAATCAAGAGAAATGACAACATATTGGATGAGGAGACAGCAAAAGAGACAGGAGGAATGGGAAGAGACAAAGGGAATGTGGTAACACTGAAGTAAAGGGAAGAGGGTAGTTAGCATATCAAACACTTCAGAGAGATTAAAGAAGAACAGGACCAAAAATGGTCATTGAATATGGTGGTTAGGAGGTTACTGCTGATTTCAGAGAAGTTTCTGTAAAATGTGGATAAAGCGATACATTACAGTCTGCAAAAGATAGAGTAAGAATTTGATCCTGTCTGATATTTACTAGCTGTAATAATTCTAGGTGGGCAGCTGTGTGGCACAGTGGATAGATAGTCTGGAGTCAGGAAGACCTGACTTCAGATCTGGCCTCAGACACTCACTAGCTGTGTGACCCTGAGCAAACCTCAAATAGGGTCATGAAAGTCAGATATGCTTGAAAGAAATGTGACTCCAGGTAAATCACCTATTTTCTTTAACCCTTAATTTCTTCCTCTGTAAAATGGACATAATACCTGCAGTAACTACATATAAGAGCTGTAGTAAGAATCAAATGAGATTTACATGCTTTTTGCAAACTTCAAAGTACTCTTATTAATGCAAATTTACATTCTGGAGTGGTGAGGACCAAAATCAGCAAGGAAAAATTTGAAGAATAAATAGGTGGTGAAAAAATAACAGTTGAGTGTAGACTGTTCTTTTTAAAATTTTGTCATTAAGAGAGAGGAGAGGACAATAACTTGGGGAAGTAACAAATTCAATGATTTTTTTTTAAAGGCAAGTGAGGTATGAGAGCATGTCTGAGGAGCTAATAGTGAGAGATAATTAAGACCTGGTTATCTTTTGAAACAAAAGTCAAGAAGGATGGCAAGGGGGCAGATCAAAGGCACAGGTTTGCTCTGGAAGAGGAGGGGCAAATCATTCTGAGACAGACAGAGACAAGATAAGGAATATTGAGGGCACTGAGAACATTAGAGGAACAGAGGAGGGAAATGAAGGGACTCTTATTAGCTCCATCTTCTTGTTAAAGTAGGAGGCAAGTTCATCTGCTTCAAGTAATGTGGGAAGGGACAGAGTTGAGATTTGGAGCATCTGTTGCAGGTAAAGTGCTACGGAAGTGAATAAAAGAGAGAGAGAACATGAGCCAAAGACGGCAGGAATCCCTTTCTTAAACTGTTGGCCTTGACATACGTAATTAAAGTGACATCTTGGGTTGTTCTAGGTCAGCTTGTTATTAGGCTTTCACTTGTCAAAGATAACTTTCTGTCATCTTTACTAATATCTTGCCTTTCAAAAATACAAATGATAATTCTGTTAAAATAAAATACCTTAAAAAACACCTTATTTTTGGTCTTAGTAATAATTCTAAATCAGAGTGGTAAAGGTTAGGCAAACAGGATTAAGTGACTTGCCCAGGATGACACAATTAAGTGTCTGAGGCCAAATTTCAACTCACGTGCACTTTACTGAAGGCTTGACATTCTATCTACCATGCCACCAAAGTGACTGAGTAACTCTTTAAAAAACAAAAACAAAACACCAAAGAAGCTTTTTGTTCTTTCCATGTTCCAATCCTGAGGAGTCTGACCAAGGCTGGATTCAGCCTTACTTGGTTGCTTAGTAGCAACTTGGTAGACAGAATTAGCACTGAAGCCAAAAAGCCCTAGCTATGTCCAAGTCCTACTGTGGGCACTTCCAGATTCTGTAATTCTAGCAGGTCCTCTAACCATTCTGAGGCAACTTTCTGAGATTCCAATTTGCAGTCAGGATTCCTATCTGCATTGGTAAAGGGAGTTTCATCACCTGAGAATTCCCTACACCAATTAAATTATAGGTCTAGTTCCTATTTTGTTTTATAAGAATTTTATCTCTTTAGAATAAGAAATTTACCTTTTTAGCAGTGCAAGCTAGAAACACACGTTCTAATTTATAGGTATATTTTTAGAATCAGAGTACATTTCTTAATTAGTGGTTTTCCAATTGGCTTATTAAAAACAATCTTTTGATTAAAATAGAATTAAAAGAACATTTTTAATTCATTTGCTTACCGAAAAACTTCAAGGGGAGCAAGTACAGTAGCGATAATGTCTGCGACATGAGGGGACACATTCATGGAGGTGATGTAGATTTGGATAGTCCAAGAAAAGCGCATTATCACATTCTCGATGATGGCTGAGTAATAATAGCACTGAAACAGGACAGTGAGATAGAAAAGATTACCAACATACTTCATACAAATCAACATCTCTCTCTCTCTCTCTCTCTCTCTCTCTCTCTCTCTCTCTCTCTCTCTCTCTCTCTCTCTCTCTCTCTGTCTCTCTCTGTCTCTGTCTCTCTCTCTCTCTCACACCACACACACACACACACATAGCTGTGCATTATGCTTCACAAGGTTTTACTAAAGGTCTCTGAATTTCCATTTCTAATCTGAAACTCAATGCTGCTCAAAGAGCCAATAAACAAATGACTCACTCAGGGAAATTAAAACAATTTGTTAAGAAGTAAGTTCAAACCATAATGTCCTTCAGACAAAAAATACTATCATAGTAATCAAGAGAAAATGGTTATAGAAAGATATCTGTGAACAACCAATTTATAAAATTTAATACTATACCAGTTCACTAATTCCAAAAGAAAATTTCATTTATTAACTTTCTGTACCCCTCATCTTTTTTTTATGTACTACTACCAAATTTGAGAATCATTACGTAGTCTTGTCATCACTATGAAAACATTATAGTCATTTTAAAAAATCAGAACTTTTCTCCCTTCTTCCAAGACCCTGTTTTCTCTCCTATCCTCTCTCATAATTTATCATTTCCAGCACTATCAGAGTTTTGCGTTTAGTCTGAGTATGTTTAGTACTCTTTTTCAGCTTTTTGAGGGTGGTAGTACAGCTAAGCACCTGACCATATTTCAGCCTATCTTACCCTGGAACTTCTATCACAGCCTGGGACCTCCTCACCCTGAAAAATCCACCTACCTCCACAGCCTTCTTATCAGGGAGTATCCTGTCAGCCCGGCCCCTTTCCCAAACTGGCAAATTCTTCCTGGTGTCTTCATTTTGGGGAAGAGTCCCACCCCAGCCTGGCTAAACTTCATTTTCATCCTAGCCATGATGGTGCCTTTCTGGACATCAGAACCATGACCATGTGTGTGAGAACCTTTCTTTTTCTTTCCCCTAGCTTTTCAGTTCCCTTTTTATGTGTCCCCCCCCCCCCCCCCACCATTAGAAGGTACCCACCCTGAGGGCTGTGAACCTTAAAAAATTCTCAGACACTACTTCATAAGGTTAGGATTGTAAACCTTAAAAATTTCCCAGACCCTACTTCATAAGGTTGGCTTAAGACCATTCCCCATTGGGACCATTCCCCATTTAGGCCGTGAAGGTACTTAGATCAGGAATGTGAGAACTCTACTTAGATCAGGAATGTGAGACCTCTACTCCACCCCTACTTAAGTCTGCCCTAGGGGAAGATAAAGTTGTAAACTCTTTGCTGAACAATGAAAAGTACTTAAACCCATACTTATAGTAAGACAAAAAGTTCTTAAGCTATGCCTATTTTTGGATATAATACAAAGGGGTGCTAAGTACCTATAAAGGTCAGGCAACTTGTGAACTTACAAGGAGCAAAGAGGTGAAAACTTACTCAGAGATTCTAGTCTACTCAGGTGTGAATTACTCAAAAGATTAGTCTACTCAGGTGTGAACTAAGAATGGTCTGTCCTTTGAAAAAAGTCTACTGTGATTGGTAGATGTGAGAACTTAGGGAAGGAGACATAGGAGAAAATTCCCTTTAAATAGGAGCTCAGATTCATTCAGATTCATTCTGATACATACAGATTCAGGCATTGGGCTGGTGGAGTCAGCTGAGATGAAGCTGGCCTGGTGTCACTCAAATCCTTGCTTGGACAGATCTTGTGGTGAGTGATTAAGGACTGACTGATCTTTCTCTTAAGGCTTAGGCCTGGGTTGGCCAGGGCTGCCCTAGGCCGGCCTATCCTTTCCTCATTATTTCCTTTTTCTCTCTTTCTTTAATTCCTCATTGTATTAATTAATTAAAATCTCTATAAAACCCAGTTGACTTGGGTATATTTCATAATTGGGAATATTTCCCTGGCGACCACCTTATATTTGATTTAAAACAAGACACTGTTTTGAAAACATATTTTCTGTGGTCACAATTTACTCATTCACTCTTATCTACTACAATTTAAGTCTACCACTATTTTAATCTCTTACAGTTTGACAACTAACTATTTTAAATACAACAGGGCAGGGACTTTTTTTCTGCTTATATTTGCATTCCCAGCATTAAGAGCCTAGAACACAGTAATAGATTTATATGTATTTGGTGCCTATCTGTCTGGAACAGTGGAAGAAGGCAGTTTGGTATGCTAAAAAGAACAGTGTTTATGCATCTGGAAGATGAAGGTTCAAATACCACTTCAAAAACTACATACATGATCGTAGAGAAGTCCCTTAAACTCTTGGGTCTTAGGTTTCTTCAACTGTAAAATTGTACTACATGATTTGGCCTACATGGTCTCTATAGTTTCTTCTAGCTCTAGATCTATGGTAATGATGATGAATCTTTTAGAGATCAGGTGCTGCGCCCCTCCCCCCCTCTGCTGGGCAGAGGGGTGGGGGATGTGAAAAAATGTCATCAGGCATGATGGAGAGGGGTAGGGGAGTGGCTCCACTTGAGTCCCTCTGCCTTTTTAGTAATGGGGTTGGGAGGGTGGCTGAGTGCCCACAGAGAATGCTGTGAGTGTCATTTTTGGCACTTGTGCTATTGGTTTGCCATCACTGATTGTATTAAATCAACCATGAATTAAGAAAGAAGTACTCTAAATCCTTCTATGAGGTAGTGACATAGGTCATCTTCAGTGATCAATTAGTAAATTAACAAACATTTATTAAGTACCTACCATGTACAAGACATTGGGCTAGTTTGTTGGGGATATAAAGACAAACCTCTAATAGACCCTGCCCTAAAGGAGGTTACATTTTATCGGGGGAGATAAGTATATACAAATACTATATAACGGAGTGGGGAGTAATCAGCAAAGCTTTCATACAGAAGCTGCCATTTGAGCTAAATTCTTTTTTTAAAATTCTTTTTAAAATTACATTTAGAAATAATTTTTGACAATGTTTTCTGACATTTTAGGATTCAGATTTTCTTTTTCCCTTCCTTCTTCCTCTCCCCCATCCTGATGGAAAATAGTCTGATTTAGGTTATATCAGTACTTTCATGCAATCCCATATTGTTATGCTAAATTCTTAAAGAAATTAGGGATTTTAAGGAGCAGAGGGGTGTATGAAGAATAGCCATGCAAAGGCACAGAAATGGGAAAGAGGAGCACTATGTGTGAGAAATTAAAAGAAAACTCATTTGGTGAAGTGTAATGAGGGGAGAGAGCAGTATGGCAGTCTAAGCCTGAAGAGTTTGGGGGAGGTCAGGCTGTGATAACATGTCTACAATATTTATGCTTGAAGGATCCATGATTTCAGGAATGTGAGCACCTCTGCCATCAGTACAGATCACAGATCTTTTATATCTCAGAAAGATTGTCTTAGAGAGGTGCCACGGAGGAAAATGTGCTGTTTTCAAACATGGCTGGGATGGCTCTGAGAGCACAAACACATAGCATGCTATAGATTTGGTTACTGTAGTCATTCAGTTGTGTCCAGCTCTTTGTGACCCTATGGACCAGACACCAAACTCTTTTGTCCTCTGCTATCTCTCAAAGTCTGTCCAAGTTCACGTCTGTTACTTCCACATGACACTACTCTTGTCCCCAGTCGTATCTTTCACTTTTTGCTTTCACTCTTCCCCAGCAGAACTCTTTTCCAATGAGTGACCAAAGTATTTAAAGCTTAAGTATTTGTCCTTCCAGAGAATAGCTAACTTTTGAGTATTGCCTGATTTGATCTTCTTACTGTCCAAGGCACTCTCAAAAGTCTTTTCTAGCATCACAATTCAGAAATATTGATTTTTGATGCCCAGCTTTCTTTACAATCCAACTCTCAGAGTCATACATTACTACTGGAAAAAACACAGCTTTGACTATTTGGACCTTTAGCAGACCTTTATTAGTAGGCTGTCCAGATTTGTTGCAGCTTTCCTTCCAAAGAGCATAGCTTTTAATTTTATGGCTGCAGTTACTGTTTGCAGTGATCTTTGAGTCCAAGAATATAAAAATCAGTCACTGCTTTTGTTTCTTCTTTTGATTCCCAATAAGTGATGAAACCAGAGGCCATGATCTTAAGGTTTTTTTGAAATTTAAAATAAGCTTCAAGTCAGCTTTGATACTCTCTTTTACCATCATCAAGATACCTCTTAATGCTTCTTCACTTTCTGCCATCGAAGTGGTATTATCTCCGTATCTGAGACTGTTATTTCTCCTAGCAACTTTAATTCCAGTTTTTGATTCATCTAACCTAGCATTTCACATGATGTTCTTTGCATATACGTTAAATAAACACAGTAACAATATACAGTCTTGTCATACTTTTCCCAATCTTGAACCAATCAGCGGTTCCATGTTCAGTTCTAATTGTTGCTTCTTGACCCAAATACAGGCTCTTTAGGAGAAGTAAGATGATCTGGTACTCCCATTTCTTTTGAGGACATGTCACATTTTCTTGTAATCCACATAGCTGATTTTAGTGTAGTCAATGTAGCAGAAGTAGATGATTTCCTGGTATTTTTGTTTTCTCCATAATCCAGTGCATGTTGGTAATTTGGTCTCTAGTTCCTCTGCCTCTGAAATCCAGCTTTCAACTCTGGTAATTCTGTTACATACTGCTGAAGCCTATCTTGCAGAATCTTAAGCATAATATTGCTGGCATGTGAAATGAACACAACTGCATGAATTATTTGATACTTTGACCATTCTCTTTCTCTGTCTCTGTCTCTCTCTCTCTGTGTCTGTCTGTCTGTCTCCTCCGCTGCCCCATATTCAATTAATTGTAAAGTCCTGTTAGTGCTTTCATAACATCTGTCAAATCTGACCCCTTCTCTTTTCTGACACAAACACTACCTGGTGTAGGTCCCCATCATTCTGATTGTCTCTAGGATCAAATATAACATCTTCTGTTTGTCATTTTAAAACTCTCCATAACTTGGTCTCTTCCTACATTCCAACTTCTTATTAGACCTTACTCCCTTTGACATACTCTTGAGATCTAGTGGCAGTGGCTCCATCCATGACATTTCATTTCCTGACTCTGGGAATTTTCACTGACTGTCCCCCTCGCCTGGAATTCTTTGCCTCTTCTATAACCCCTACTTTCTCTTGTCCCTAAAATCCTACCTCCTAGAGGAAGCCTTTCCTAATGTCTCTTTATTCTGGTGCTTCCTCCCCCCTGCTAACTATTTCCCATTTGTCCAAGCTACAGCCTGACTGCAGACAGTTGTTTGTATGCTGTCTCTCCTATTTTAGACTGTGAGCTCCTTAAGAGAAAAGACTACTTTTGGCCTTTCTTTGAATCTCTGGTGCTTATCATAGTGCATAGCAGAAAGTAGGTCCAGTGACTTGACTGGACAAATTGGTTAATTATAGCGTTAGTATTTTTTGATCCACTACTAGTAATCCTGTCAAAAAAAGGCATGTATGACCTTTTTTTCTTTCTTTCTTTTTTTTTAAGAAGCCATGCTAGCCCATCCTTTTCTTGAGATTCCCCTTCACAGTAGCTCTTTATGGTTGGGTTCTTTCTTGTTTGCTCATGCTTCTAGACTATTTCTTGACTTTAGACTTGATTTTATGCCTGGGCTTTGTACACTTCTGGGGGGGATATCTGGGTTGAGCTTCTGTCCTTTTGTATCCTATTTTTACAGTGTAGGCTAGGGACCTGTAAGCTTTCAGTATTCCCAAGTAATGTGATCTGAGATAAAAGTTTGCTCAATGTCCTCCTAGTCTAAGCTCAGTAAATTCCTGACTAACTTTTGAGTTTGTCAATTTGCCTCTGGTTTGAGGTTTCAGCTCAGCCAGGAGAAGCCACTGGGAAGCTCTGGTTGTTCTGCCTTCTTCAAGTCTCTTCTCACTTGAGTTTACCCTCAGGGTATCTGAACTGTCGAAGCAATGGCTTCGACAGGCCAGCTAAACCTTGTGAGGGGAGCCATCGGGTCATTGTTGACCCCTGGTGAACTAGGGCTTTGCTCACCCAGCATGTGAAGACTGCTTCGCGGAAGAAACCAACAAGAAGGTTCAACGGCTGAGATGGCGACGCAGCAAGGCACTGTGGAATGCTTAGGGCGTGTTGGAGCACAAAAGACAACATGGCCATCCAATGCAGCTGAGGAAGTCTCCAGATGTAATGACTTTTCGTGCCACTGGATTCAGGCTTCCAATGCCGAGAGAGTGGGACTGTCTCTGTGCATCGACTTTTCCACTTAAATCTTCATGCACAAGTGTCTTTGTGCACAAAAACACACAAAGACAATAGTCATCCTCGGTTACCGAGAGACTACTACTACTACTATATGAACTGTAGTCCTTTTGATTTGGGATTCCTGTCTTGTTTACTCCACTGCAGGCTTCAGCCTGGGTTGGAGTCTACAGATGAATCCCTGCTTTGCTCCTAGGATCAGAGCCACACAACTATTATTTGCTTCTGAATTTATTCTTTGCTTAGTACACAGCAATGGCTTACAACCACTTTCAAGACTGTTCCTCTCCACTATATGCACACTTCTTCCTCAGTCTGCCTGGGATCTGAGGCTAGGAACTGGGGGACCGAAGTGACAGTTGGCAGATGGCACCTGTTCCTGTATCCTGTGCTAGGTTCAGGGATTCCCCTGAGATCTCTTCTTGTCCCATATTTCCTGCCTTAGTCCCTAGTTTTAGCTACCTTTCATTCTCTGAGTACTATAATGCTTCTAGTCAGACCTTATCTCCAGGGTGTACAGACCTCTCTGTTTCCCCTCAGTCAAGCTGGGCTAGAAAATGACTCATCATGATTTTTTTTTCTTGGATTTTTTCATCAGAATTCAGTCTGATGCATTTTACAGATCATTGTAGATGAAATGTGGTAGAAGAATGGAGCTGTATTGCTTTCTGCTACTCTGCCATCTTGATGCTACCTCTCCCTTATTCTTTCAGCTCCCAAGATGTAGCTCATCTGTACTAGGTAAATATTAAGGGTAGCTAGACACTTTCTTGCTATTTCCTCACTTGCTTTAGATACCAACATCTTATTAGCCTATTTTGTTTTGTCCTTACTAATATAAAGATGACTTCGCCTAATTTTGTCCATTCTGACATTGTTCCCAGATCCACAGATTAAAATGCAGGAAGTGCAAGTGTATAGATCATCTAACTCATACCTAAAAAGAATCACTATGTTAACATACAGCACAAGTAGTCATTAAGCCTTTGCTCCTTGATCTTCAATGGTGAGTAATGCTCTGACTTCTGAGATAATTCATTTTTATTTCTGAGTAGTTCTAATAGGAAAAATTTCATGACATCAAAACTAAATTTGCCTATTATTTTTGCCCACTGTTGCTAGCCCCTGACAACAAATCTAAGTCTTTTCCTACATGACAAGCCTTCAATTACTTGAATATAGGTATTATGTCTCCCTAGAGTCTTATTTTCTTAAAGGTAAACATTCCCAGTTCCTTCAACTGATTCTCATATAGCACTTAACAATTCTGGGTACCTTCCTTTGAATGTTATACAGTTCATAAATGTCCTAGGCATTTTGGTGATCAGAATTGAATGCAAAACACCAGATATGGTCTGAAAATGATAAAGTATGGGAGGACAATCACTTTCTTAATTTTATACCACTATAACTCTCTTAATGAAGCCCAATTCTATATTAGCACTCTTTCTTGCCACAGCACATTACTGGCTTATAATGAACTTAAGAGTCTACAAAGTCCTCAGTTTTTTGGGTAGAAAAACTGCTCTCTAACTATTCACCTTTAATCCTATACTCTGAGACTGATTATGTGAGTCCAACTGTAAGATAGTATACTTATCCCTACTGAGTTCTGTCAATCAATTTGACAAACATGTAATATATGCCTTAATTCTAATAACTAACAAAACTTTAAAGATCCTTGGAAGACTCCATTGCAGATTTCCCTCCAAACTGACAGAGAATCATTAATGATTTCTCTCCAGGTCTGGTTCTTCAACTAGGTCTGAAACAATCTAATTGTATACTGTCTAGCCCATGTCATTATCTTTATCACAAGAATAACAAGGATAAAAAAAAAACCACCAACGGTAAAAAAAAAGTGCTTGGCATATAACAGACACTTATTAATTAATATTATAAACGATTGTTGAATTGTTGAGTGCAACAGGAAAGAACTATGCTCCCCCTTTCCTTCAAGGTCATCTTCCTGCAGACTATTAAGGAGCAATTTTGTATTATTACTATGAATAACTGCAGCAACTAGGAATATCTGAAATTTCCATAGACAAATACTAATTCAATTCAAATAGCTCTTATAATTATAAGCAACCAAAACAATTAGAAGTTAATCTGTCAGAAGTATATACCTGATCTAGACCATGGGTTTTTAATCTGAGATTCAATGGCAAGAGGTCTGTGAATGGTATTGGGAAAAAAATTGCATCTTTATTTATATTAGCCTCTAACTGAAATTTAGTAATTCTTTCGATTATTAAATAATTATTCCTTTAATAAATTAAAACAAAACATTTTTTTTGAGAAGGGGTCCATAAACTTATGAAACTGACAAAAGGGTCTATAACTCACATGGAAAAAGGTTAAGAACTCATGATTGAGATAATCATTATGAGTGAAACTAGCTGAAAAGAATTTTATCAATGTGTTTCAATCATTACCTAATACCTTCTTCTTTTTTTTTTTAGTTTTTAAAACATTATTTTATTTGGTCATTTTCATACATTGTTCATTGGAAACAGAGATCATTTTCTTTTCCTCCCGCCGACGCGATTCCTCTGGGTATCACATGTGTTCTTGCTCTGAACCCATTTCCTTGTTGGTATTTGCATTAGGGTGCTCATTTAGCGTCTCTCCTTGATCATGTCCCCTCAACCTCTGTAGTCAAGCAATTGCTTTTCCTCGGTGTTTTCACTCCCTCAGTTTGTCCTCTGCTTGAGGATAGTTTTTTTTTTTCCTCATAGATCCCTGCAGATTGTTCTGGGACATCGTAAAGCCATTAATGGAGAAGTCCCTAATACCTTCTTATACAGGTTTATTTTGAAAAAAGTACTCTGTAAACTTTAAAGATCTTTTAGAAAGGTGAGTTGTTCCTATTATTGTAGCTTGATTACTGTTTTGTTCATTGCTATTAATAACTTAATAGCTAACCTTCTATGTAACAGGCATCTGCTAAGTGCTTTTAAACAAATATTCTCTTTTGTTATTGTGAATTTACCTTCCTCAGCCTTTCTATAGTAACTGTTGATTCTTCCATTTTTAATCCTTTATATCTGAAATAATTCCCCTCTGTCAACATTGAAGCTCAGATTCTTCATAGTATAATGTGGATACTTTAATGACGTTCTGACATGAGAGACCCATTCAAAAAACAAAATACAAATAATTTCAGTGATTCCTAAATGTTTTTCTTAGGAGGTTATATACAAATTTTATTGGTTCTTCCAAAGAGAACTAGATACAGTGTTAAGAGGTCCTGAGCTTAAATTCCAGCTTTTCCACTTTTTTTATATGTAAATTTCAAGAGCTTGACTAGATGACCTCTGAAGTCTCTTTCAGCTTCAATCCAGGCCTATGACAAATAAACAAATCATATCCTGTCATAATGAATTCTAGGTGAATACCAAAATTGTCTGGTAATTGTGGTGGAATTTGGTTATAAGAGGTTTTGAAATTAGTGGATGAGACTTTATTTCCCCCCCTCAGCTAAATTGCTTTGTAATAATAGTTGCCATATTAAGATTTGATCTATAGTATAGTATAGTTTAAATGATGTAAGGTGGAATAATATAGGGGAAAAGAGCTATATTTGGAGTAAAAAACACTTGAGGTTCAACCCTGTTTCTTTCAATTACTATTTCTGTGATTTGGGGCAAATAATTTCTTAATCTAGAAAATAAACTGGACTTAGATCAACCTTTTGCTTGCAGATTCCTTTGGCAATCTTGGAAAACCCATAAGCTCCTCAGAATCATGTTTTTAAATGCATAAAACATACAGGATTGCAAAGGAAATCAATAATATTGAAGTAAAAATGTAAAAGTTTTCCCATCTAAATTCACAGACCTCATAAAATCAATCCACAGATCCTAGGATAAGAACCTCTTGCCCAGATAATCCCTTTCTCCAAATTTAAATAAATGATTTATAATACCATATCATGCCCTGGGATTGTTAAAAACTTTTGACAAACATAAACACTTTTAGTATTTACCTTTTGGGGGTAGACAATCTCTTCCCGAAGGAAGGTATTTTCCCCAGCATTCCTATCAAAGAGACCCCAATCCATCTTGAGATCCCAAAAGAGGGTATAGCAGGTACTGATGAAATGGAAGACAATCCAAAGATAAAAGAACACGGTGGTGTCTGAGTGGCCTCGAGCTGGGGGGAAAGTAGGATAAGAGGAGAGGGATAGAAGGAAAACAAGCAGATTTTAATAACATTAATTATTCAATAATTCTCAAAAATCAACACCAAAATTATTTACCAACTTCTCATGAAGAGCCAACTAAAGAAAAATTCCATCTAATCAGGGCTATTTAATCAGTGAAGGTCAGATGGCAAGAGTCCTTCAAATCTGTTATGAACAATAAACATTTACTATTCATTTATTATGGGTTGGGATTATATGTTTTTTGAAAAAGAAATTTTGGGAGCTCTTTGCTGAGAATCTACACAAAACAATCAAACAAAACTTAAATGCTACTTGGTAGGGTTGAAAGATATTATTTTAATTCTGTCCATAAGGTGGCAGTTTAAAGTCAAAGATAAAGAAAATATCTAAAAATCCTTTGACAATGTCACTGCTAACAAAGTATAGTTTAAGGAAGTTTTGGATTGTTTTTATTATGTACAGAACAATAGACCCGACATGACCTTAGTTTCTTCTTGTACAACAGGCAAGCAGAGAATATTCTAAATTTAGAGAAAATTCCAGGAAAAGTGATTGAAAATGGAAATGGAATGACAGAGAAAAGTTTTCTATGCATACAACTTCATCTTTTAAGTCAAAGACAATATTTTATATTTACTTTCCTTTGAATCTACTTTGATATACAAACATCTTGATGTCCTTTTTATATATGCCATAGTTTATTTATACATTAAGTCAGAGAAGAATTGCAATCTATAGCAGTGGAGACAGTGCTCATGTCAATGAAATCATAAATCACTGACATATGGAAATATTATTTGTTGGTGCTTTATGCTATCATAGCAAATTTGGAAAAATAAAATGTTAAATAAAAATCATGTAACATCCCAAAATACCACTGAAAGAAACACGAAAACATAAATAAGAGAAGGAAAAGAGGAAAAATGTTTTTTATTCAAACTTTCTTCTTTAAGGATTACAATTTGATCAAATTATATATATTAATATATGGGGAAATGATTTGTAACTCTCAAAAATTATATTCAATATTATAGTAATTAGAAGAATCATTCACAGGAAGAGATTGGGGTAATAAGTGCTATGAGATATGCAAAAAAAAGAAAAGGGGGGAGTGTCGAAGATGGCACCAAGAGATACTTGAAGAAATAAAATAAATAGGATAATCTTTATCACACAAAGATACACATGGGAAGGGGAGGGGGAGAATACTCTTATAAGAAGTAGAGGAAGAGAGTACCAATAGGTAATACTTAAACCTTACTCTCAGTGAAACCAATTCTGAGAGGTAAGAGCATCTAGATTCATTGGGGTCTTGAATTCTATCTTATCCTACAGGGAAAGGAAGAAGGGAAAACTAAGGGGGTAGGGGGAACGGAGTACAAAAAGGGAGGGAAAGAGAGGACAGAGGGAACTTAACAGACCCCACAATAACACTGAATATTTCAGAGGCATACTGTTCTCAAATGTTTCATACTGTAGGTCATCTTTGACGAAAAATTGGTACATGTGTCCTTGGGCACTGGGAAGAGGGGCAATGTAGCAACTTCCATCTTCCCGGTGCCCGAGGACATTTTTTGCATGCCCTGCCCCTCTGTCTATCTGCCTAAAGCAAGTACTTAATCCCTCTGCTTGCTGACATAATGTCAGGGGAGCTCACAGACAGCTTTTAGTTGCAGTTTGGACATGCGAACTTGAAAACTTTCACCAACACTGCTGTATGTAATGCAAGCTGTAGAACGATGATGTAAAACAATGCTCTTACAGATTTTGTATTAGTTGTTTTTCTACATTATTTTACATTAAATTTAAACTCTGATTAGTCTAATCAAAGTACTAAAAAAGAAAATGAGACAGAATCTGTCATAGCTTAGCTTTAGTTTCCAAGATTCAAATGTAATGGGTACATGAAAATGTCACCAAAAATAAATGTGGTTAAAAACAGGGAACAGATTGGAGTAATGCAAGTAGTATTCTTAAATATAAGATGGGAAAAATGGGATAAGCCAGAATCAATCTTGCATAGGATCCCAGTAGTTAATAAACCTAAGGAATTAAAATACTGAGTTAAGGGAGGATACGCACTGAGACAAAAACTGCTAGGTAAACTGGAAATAAATCTGAAAGAAATTAGGTTTAGACCAACATGTCATATCATATAGTAATAAGCTCTGAAGGATATATGGCTTATATGTAAAAGGTCACACAATCAACAAATAATAGGAGCTAGGAAAGAGATGACTTTCACAAGTATGAGAAAAGAGAAATAGATTTTATCTGTATTATTAATTAAAATCTCTATAAAACCCAGTTGACTTGGGTATATTCATAATTGGGAATATTTCCCTGGCGACCACCTTATATTTGATTTAAAACAAGACACTGTCTTGAAACCATATTTCCTGCAGTCATAATTTACTCACCCACTCTTATATCTACTACAATTTATATCTTCCACTATTTTACTCACTACAGTTTACAACCTCAACCATTTTTAACTCTATAGTTTAAGGCCATCAACTATTTTAATTATTACAGTTTATGGCTGACCACGAAATTGGTGAAAAAACCCTCAAAAAGTTTCTGTGAAATCTCTTTCCTTTCCTTTCTCTCTTTATTACTTGCTCTATCAGTCAGTTCTGTTTTCTTTTTTAACTTGGCTTCAAAAATACAGCTGCAAGAACGGGTGAGTAAAAAATCTTTTTGATTCTCCTTAAATTAAGCTGTTTAGATCTTAGCAACAGGGCCCTAAGGTCCTGGCTAGCAACTGCCTAAATTAGGACTAGAAAAACCTGGGAAAGATTTTTGACCTTGTCCTGCTTCCCACGTGTTTACTTTAGAAATATGGAGTTACAGACAGTTCAGAACTTAGTTAACAACTGGCGTTTCAATAAATACTTTGTTCTTTTCTTAATACAAGCATTGGTCTACAACTTACTTAACAGCTGGCTTATCAGCCCCATGACCAATCTTATAAATACAGAATTCCTTGCCTCATCCCATGGGCTCATCCCATGGAACTTATGGCAAAATTTAATCGACATACTACTTTCCCTTGAGTTTTTGATTGCTGTAATTGTAATATTGTATTTCCTTGAAGAACTTATTTCTCAGTCAAACCAACAAATTGCTCCTTCTAATATCCAACAAATTGTAGAACTAAATACTCGGCAGGAGCTTATGGAGGGACGTCATGGGGAGATCGTAACTTTTATGAGAAGCATTAAAAGAGAGTTAAGAACATTATCAGAAATTCTGGACACAGCTCCTCCTGCCAACTCGGCCTTAGAACCCCCTGCTCTTAACCAACCTACCCCTCCCCCTGTCCCCTTGGCCTCAGAAAATCCTAATTCTAACCAACCAACTCTAAGTACACACCCCACCCATGCTTCCAACCTCACACCTTCAACTCTAAATACACACCCCACCCACACTTCCGACCCTACACAATCAACTCTAAGTTCACACCCTACCCATACTTCTGATCTTAATCCCTCTACTTCACACCTTACTGATTCCTCCAATCCAAACACCTCTGTATCCTTTCACACTTCTTCCTTGGCTCCTCCTTCACACCCGACACAATCCACTTTAAGTTCACATTCCAACCTAAATTCATACCCTACCTCTGATTTTTCTGACACTATGGGACAACAACAAACCCTTTCCTTTAATGTGCCCAACTCTTCTATTTCTCATACTTACCCCACTGAGAATAGAGCTAGAAGCCTAGAAACAGGAGTACCAAATAATTCAGATATCTTATTTCCTTTAAGGGAAGTACCCACTTTTAATAAAAATGGAAACTTGGTATCTGTAAGACGTCATACACCTTTTAGCCCTGAAGATTTAAAAAAATTGAAAGATATGCCATCATTTGAGGATGAACCAATATTGATCATAAAAAAAATTAGAGAACATATTCAGAACTTTTGACCCCACTTGGTTGGATGTTGAGAATTTATTAGAAGAATTATTAACAAAGAGAGAGAAAAATAATATCGTCTCTCTGGCTAATGAAAAGCGAGGTAAAAAAGGAAATTATTGGCCAACTGAAGATCCACATTGGAACCCAAATGTTGAACTAGATCACACAAAACTAAACCAGGCCAGAGAAGCATTATTGACAGCCATGAGAGCTTGTTCTGATAGACCAGAAAAATGGTCAAAATTTGAAAGAACCCGACAAGATCTTGATGAAACACCCTCCCAGTTTATGGACAGACTTATTGATGTAGGGAATACATATGTGGACCTTGATTTATCCAGAGAAAGAGACATTAGACAAATACGTAGGCAATTTGTTAAGAATTGTTGTTCAGTGGTAAAAGACTACTTTAGAACTAGCTGTCCTAATTGGGACTCTATGGACCTCGATGAACTAAGGAGAGTAGCAACCTATGTTTATAAAGGTTGTGTAAAAAGACCTGAGGAAGATGATACATCAGTGGAAGATTTAAAGAAAGAAATTGAAATGTTAAAGAGACAATTGAAAAATAAGGGAGAGACTATAGCCCCTTTGCGGGAATTCACAAATAAATCAGTAACTTGCCACTTCTGTGAGAAAGAAGGGCCACAAAATGATGGAATGTAGAACCTTTCTTAAGATGATTGGAAGGAATACGCAGTTTAATAATAGCTTTAGAAGTAACAACTATAGAAATGATAATGGTCATAGAAACCAGAATTTTAGAAATTTTAGAAATTGTAATAATGATTATGGAAATAACTATAATGAATATAGAAATAAGAACTTTAGAAACCAGAATTATAGAAATAGGAATTGGGAAAATGATGACAATGCTCAAAATGAAGAAAATTATAATGATAATACTCAACAACAAAATATAAGAAATGGGGCTCGTCCAAAAAATACTCGAGGTGCTAATGACCCTCAGAGGGGTGCCCTTCAGGAGGGTGCCCAAGGAACTTCCCAAATATAATGAAGGTGATTCTTCTTAGACTCTATTGATTTTGTTGATATTAATTAACCTCTTTCAGTTTTTTCTCCACTCCAAATAGTAGGAAAGAATGAACAAAGAACTTAAAACTATGATTGGTAAATGGTCTGAAATTCTCCCTCTGGCCCTATTTTATCTCAGAAGCAGGCCTAGAGGAGACCTACACATCTCACCATTTGAGATGCTTTTTGGACATCCGCCTATACAGGCTAAACCTTTTTCCCCTGCATATACCACCTTATTAGGGGGAGATATTACTATTGCTTCCTATATACAGGAGTTACAGCACAAACTGCGTGAACTTCATGAATCCAGAGCTGCAGTACAAGCTGAACCACTAGACTTTTCTCTGCATGACCTGAACCCAGGAGACAAAGTATATATTAAGAATTTCAAGCGAACTGGAGCAACTCAACCTTCATGGGAAGGACCATTCCAAATATTGTTAACTACTCCAACATCTATAAAGGTTGGAGAAAATGACTCTTGGATTCATTGCTCACATGTGAAGAAAGCATCTTCTGCTGAGATTGATTGACTGTACCCTATCATATGAATTGGAGATAATAATCCATAGACAAGTGGATGTTGTTTTGTTTTTTCGAGAACACATTGAATTACTGATTTTTCCTTACTTTTATTATTGCTTTTCTTTATTTTTATTAGAATATTTGATTTTTCTCATTTCTTGTACTAAAGGTACATATAATTAATATAATATTGTTTTCCTGCAGTAATAGAAGTTTAATATATGTATATATATTCTTGCTATAATATCAATATATACCTAAAAGCTTTAATGGGAACCTGCCATTTATTGATAAAATGTTATGAGACTATTATTAATGTTCGAATCTGTTTCCAGAAAAAGGGATAAAAAACAAGGAGCACAGACTTAACCTGAATAGTGCCAAAAAGAGCACACAGGAAATACTAATGTGAGACTTGAGGTTGCGACGCTTGACATACGTTAAGTCATAGGACTTCCTTGTATCTACACTCTTTGCAAAGTACTCATACAAGTACAAAGTTTGACTATCATGCTGGCTCCCTATATCCCCGAGAATGACAAAAAGGTCAGACGAGGGAATGACATTTCCCCATCAAAATAGAATTTTTTTTTCTTTTCTTTCTTATATTATAGCAACTTCATGTAGTCTTGGCTACAAATGGCTAAATGAAATATTACTGCATTCTGTCCTATAGGCTTGTGGGATAGAAATTACTTTAAAATGGACCTATACAAGGGCTTATTTTGAATTTTTTTCCTTATCTTTTTGATTATTTTTCTATTCTTTTGATAAACGACTCAAACACCCCTATAACTAAACATTGCATCCTAAGCTGAACTGGATGTTTTTTAACACCTGCTTCAGGGGGATTGTATTTTAATTCAAAATCTAAGAATTTTTATTTTTTGCTTGAGATTGTATTTTTATGAAAATCCAAGGCTTTGAATTTTGTTTGAGAAAATATCTTCAAGAAAGAAGCTTGAAACTCCTAAATCCAGAGAATGAATTGTTGCAGAAAGATACCGGAAAACCTACACTTCATCAAGAAGATCAAGAATGAACTTTGGATATGATTGATTGAACTGAACTTTGATTGAACATTTATTGTAAATGTACACATTTATGCCAAAAGGGACTGCCCCTAATTTGGCTTTTTGTCAAGGCGCTTAGCAAAACATTGGTTTTGCTTTCTTTTCTTTTCTATTTCCTCCCTCACTATTCTAATTTCTCTTAGAAAATTGAATATTGTGTATATCTATAGTTAGAAGTGCATTTAGAACTACAAATTGATTATGTTAAATGATCAATGGGGAGACTAGTCTCCCAATGATCATGGGGGGGGGGTTGTGAATCTTGAAATTTCTCAGACTCTACCTTAGAACATTTGGTTAAGACCATTCCCCATTTTAAACAGTGAAGCTACTTAGATCTAAAATGTGAGAACTCTACTTGGATCAGAAATGGGAGGACCTCTACTCCACCCATACTTAGGACTGCTTTAGGGGAGAAAACTCCTTGCTGAACAATGAGAAATGCTTACACCCATACTTTAAGCCATGCCTATTTTTAGAATTAATACAATGGGGTGCTAAGTACCTATAAAGGTCAGGCAACTTGTGAACTTACAAGGAACAAAGAGGTGAAAACTTACTAAAACGATTAGTCGACTCAGCTGTGTTTTTTCTGGTTCAAACTTACTAAAGGGAGTAATCTACTCAGCTGTGAATTCAGAATGGGCTGTCCTTTGGAAAACGTCTACTGTGATTGGTAGAAGGAAGAACTTAGGGGAGGTGACATAGGAGAAAACCCCCTATATAAGAAAAAGGAATCTCTTGAGAAAGGATCTCTTGAGAAGGAGCTCTTGAGAGACAGGCTCTAAGGAGACAGTCAGCTGGGAAAGGCTGCCTTGAAGGGTCTCTCTCGAGACTCTCTCGGGGACATTTCAGATTGAGGATTGAGCTGGTGAAAGCAGCTGAGATGATGCTGGCCTGGTGTCACTAGAATCCTTGCTTGGACAGATCTTGTGGTGAGTGATTAAAGACTGACTGATCTCTCTGTTAAGACTCAGGTCTAGGCCATGTTGGCTTAAGGCCCTTCAAACTTATTCCTTTCTTACTCTTTCTCTCTCTCTCTTTAATTCCTCATTGTATTATTAATTAAAATCTCTATAAAACCCAGTTGACTTGGGTATATTCATAATTGGGAATATTTCCCTGTCGACCACCTTATATTTGATTTAAAACAAGACACTGTGGTGAAAACATATTTCCTGTGGTCACAATTTACTCACGCACTCTTATATCTACTACAATTTATATCTTCCACTATTTTACTCACTACAGTTTACAACCTCAACCATTTTAACTCTTACAGTTTATGACACCCAACTCTTTTAAATGCTACATATTTAAGCAAAGGATGGCCATTTTATGAATAAACAAAATCACTGCATTGGAACTAGAAGGTAAACAGCTAAATAGGAAATTTTTTTGGTAACAAATTTCTCTGATAAAATCTGGCATGTCAACTATACAGCAATTCCCTAATAGATACATGGTTCAAATATATGAAAAGACAATTCTCAAAAGAAAGGCAAACTATCAACAACCTTCAATTCCTCTAAATCACCAATAATAACAGTAAAGTAAATTTGAACAACTTTGAGGTTGTTCATACATTATTAGAATTTCAGAGATGACATAAAAGGAAAATGATGATGTTGGAGAACAGGCATACTAAAATACTCTTGGTGGAGCTGTGAAATGATCCAACCATTTCAGAAAGCAATTTGAAACTTGACTCCAAAATTCATAAAACTGGGTATATCTTTTAACCCAGTGAACCACTACTAGGCTAAAACCCTCAAAAGAGATCAAAGACTAAGGAAATAGATCTATACATAAATACAAAAATATTTTTATCAGCATTTTTTTTGTTGCAGCAAAGGACTGGAAAAAAAAAAAAGGAATGCCCATTCACTGAGGAATAACCGGTTTAACAAATTATGGCATGGGAATTGAATGTAATTTTATTGCTCTATAATACATAATAAAAGGGATGGATTCAAAGTCCTGGGAGAATTTATATTAACAGAAGAAGAACCAGCAGAACAATTTATGACTAAAACAGTGTAAAGAAAAGTAATTATCAAAGACTTCACTGACCAATGCTATGATTGCAGAAGACCATTGGTGAAATAGGCTTCCCGATTTTTTGGTGAAGATACAAAAATTTACACCAATGAAACATACATTTGTTGTTTGACTATACTTTATATGCTGTAAAGCTTTTGCTATTTTTGGTAGGAGGGAGCTGTAGGGAAGTAGTGGTAGCAATACTTAGAAAAAGGAAGAAAAACCATTAAAAAACTCAATGAACCAAATAAACAGAAAAATAGAGAAACAATTTCAGAACATCAAAAAGCAGAGCAATGTTGAAATTGCCACATTAAATTTAAATGATTAAAAAAAGCTGTTAAATAGGGAAGATTTATGCTTTCATAGTTCTATTTTTCATAAAGGAAAATGCATGTATTTGTAATTTTTCCAATACAAAGAAGTTTTTAAAAAAAGATTTGAGGCAAACACATTCTACACCTTTTATTATATTTTATTATTTTATTATATATAAGCATTTTTTCCTTCTTGTCAAAAGACAAATTCTGTCCAGTCATTTTTAGACTACAGTTGGTTTATGGTTAAGTCTCAATTTTACAAATCTAAGGAAATCTATCCATTGATTTGATTCAGTAAGAAATGCTCTTTTACTCCATTTCTCCCATTTGTTCATTTCATGCCTACTGAGAGACCTAAGGAGTAGGTAACATCTCTATAATAAGAAGCTCAACCTCATGCCAAAAAGGAAATCCTGCAGGTTTGCTACTGTCGAAGTCTGCAAAGACACACAACAAATAAAGCACATGTAAAACTTTAGCATACCACTCTCCTATACTAAGGCTTTTCCTAAAGCAAATTCTCATAAAAGAAGACATTTATGAAAAATTATCATAAAACTGTTCTATGATACATGATAGCATTTTGCTTCCTAGTAAGGAGGAAAGCATGAAAGAGAAAAATGTGGGGAGTTGACAATATCTATGTTTTCTAAATTAATTAAAATCCCCATACCTACTGATTAGATAATTAAGTGTGAATTTTAACAAAAGGATGTGAAAAAGCTAAAAAGAATTACAATTAGATAAATAATTCCTGAAAATGAATAGTTGAGCTTAAAGGAATACACTAATTTCTAGTTATCAAGAATATTCTTAAAGTGGGAAGTGATCTAAGAGATCATCTTATTCAACACTCATTATAAGTAAGGAACTTGGAGAAGTTAATGAATTTGATCACAATCACACAATTAGTAGCAGATCTGGAACTCATTCTGCCCTTTAAACAGACTGCATTATGCCTGGAGTATAATTCTTCAAATGCCACTCAGTTACTATTTTTCTTTCTCTTATCCCTATCATATTACATATTAAATATACAGTACCAGTATTAGTTTCAAAGAAAACTAAACTCAGAATATCCCATTACATGAGATTCTTTATGTTTTGGTCTGATTTAACCTACTCCCTTCATCTGATCATTTTTATTCCCAAGGACTTCTGTATGGCACCATCCCTTCCTTACCTGCCTTCATTAGTATTCAGGAAATGTACAGAAAAGGGCATATTGCTCGAGGAAAGCAATTATAGCTTAATTTCTACTGGCAAAATCTAGTAGCCCTCTTCAGTGAAGCTCAAGAGAACAGAAAATCAAGTCATTGCTATTCTGCCTTAAGCTTCCATTTACTACCCACCTGCTACTTCAGAAGCAGCACAATTCAGTGTGGATATATTGACAGTAATGACTGTGTTTAAAAAACAAACACAAATGGATTTCTTATGAGTTTTTTACCCACAGTGTCCTTTTTGGATGATAAAATGGTAAAACAAACTAGGAGAACTAGCTAAGAAAATGTCTCCCTCAGTCAGTCAGCTAGCTTTTAGTAAGCATCTACTATGTTTCAGGAATAGGGGAGGATACAAAGAAAGGTGTAAAAACAAACAAACAAAAAAACCCAACAACAACAACAAAAAACACCCCTCTGCTCTCAAGGAGTTCATACTATGCAAAACTACCTATGTACAAACAAGCTATATACAGGATAAATTGGGAATAATGTCAGAGGGTAAGTACTAGAATGAAGGAATGGAAAGGCTTCTGGCAGATGGTAGGACTAGCTAAAACTAATAGCCTTTTTCTACCTTCCAAATCAATATTCTATCCTATTCACCAGATAAGTTGTTTCAAACACTGTATATCTTAAGATTTACCCCCTCATCTCCTCCAGGGGTATTTGAAGGAAAGAAGGAAGCCCTCCTTCGACCCTCTCAGTAGGGAGCTTTGGCTCATAGTTCACTGGAAAAAAATGGAGGGCTCACTCTTTTCTTCTTATCTTATATGATGCAGGCATTTTCCTCCACTACTTTGACCTGTCTCACACGAAGAGGTAGCCTTTCTCCTTGCTAAGGTAAATCCCTTGACTGGTATCCTTAATCTCATTCCATTTTCTCCGGTAGACTGCACCCTTTTATAATTTCCACTCTCCATATTGAATGGCTCCTTTCTAGATGCCTACAAACATGCCCATGCATGTCCCTTCCTTAAAAAACCCTCACATGATCTAACCATTACTGTTAGGAACCATCCTGTATTTATCTTTCCTTCCCTTCTCACCAAAACTCCTTGAGAAAATGTCAACAATTTGCTGCTTCTATTTCCACTCAGTGCTCTCATTTGATTACAAACCATCTACAGTCTGTTCTTCAACCTCATTCAAATGAAACTGCTTTCAACTCACCAATGTACTTTTTAGAACTTACTGAGTATTTTTAAATTTTTCTATGGAAACTGATAGCATTTTCCAACCTGAGTTATTTGGAATTGTCACGGATCATCGTTTTGAGGAGAGTAGCCAAGTCTTTCGCAGTTGATTCTTATTACAATATTGCTGTTAATACGTAGTATGTCCTAATTTTGCTCATTTCACTTTGCATCAATTTTTCTTTTTTTTTCTGAAACCAAACTGCTCATCATTTCTTATAGCATAATAGTATTCCATCATAATCATATACTACAAAGTTATTAAGCCATTCTCCAATTAATGGGTATCCCTTAAGTCTCCATTCTTTACCATCACAAATAGAGGTACTAGAAATATTTTTGTCCATATGGATCCTTTTCCTTTTCTTTGATCTCTTAGTAGTGGTGTTGCTAGGTCAAAGGGTCTGCAAAATGTTATGGCATAGTTCTAAACTGTTCTCCAGAATGGTAGTTTACTGCTTCACCAGCAGTGCATTAGTGTCCCTACTTTTTCACATTTATACTAACATTTATCATTTTCCTTTGCGGTCATATAAGACAATCTGATGGGTGTGAGGTAGTAGCTCAGTTGTTTTAATTTGCATTTATCTCATCAGTAGTGATTCGAAGCATGTTTTTATATAACTATTAATAGTTTTGATGTCTTCTGAAAATTCCCTGTTCATATCATCTGACCACTTATCAACTGGGAAATGGCTCCTATTTTTCTAAAATTGGCTTAGGTGCACATGCATGCCCCTTCTCCCTTACTTTGTTTTAGAATCAATACTAAGTACTGGTTCCAAGGCAAAAAGGCTAGAAATTGGGTTTAAGTGACTTGCCTGAGGCTGCACAGTCTGAGAGTTCCCTATATATCTGAGAAATGAAGCTTTTTTTCAGGAAAAATTTACCAAATATTGTTTTTCCTCTCAGTTTTCTGCTTTCCTTCTAATTCTGTCTGTATTAGTTTTGTTTGTATTGTCAAAACCCCCAAATTAGGTAATGACTCTCATTTTCCTGAGTGATCATGTTCCCCAGACCTAGATCTAGCAGCTCCAGGTCCAAACCTAGCTACTGAACAGATCTCACCCAAATAAGATGTTCTGTGAGCTTGGAATAACACTTCTTTGTGTATATACATTCAGGGTGAACTCTATTGTATCAATCTGTGATTGTTAAAATCATGGACTAGAAACATGAGTCAACTCAGACCAACCATGTCAGTCTTGAGTAATGGAAAATACCTAAAGGAACCACATCCCAGCCAACATGACTGTCATGAATAGCCTTTCAATCACCAAACAAAACTGATTGTTCCCCTCTTTGATACTGAACAAACTATCTTGTCATTAAGCAAATTTTACCATTGTTACAACTATACCTTCTTTTTCTCATCACAACTATATGGATCAAGGCTATACTGCGGCATTTTGGGTTAGATTTGGGTAAGAATCTTTCGTCGTCATGACTTGTCCTTACCCTTCAACGGAAGAAAACGTTTAAAGTATCTGATAAGTACTTTCAAGTTATACTCATGTCCCATTTGAGTGAGTGGTTGACAGTACTAATGAGTTTTTAAAGGAGTAATTCTCTTTTTATTGTGTAATATAAAGAATTTACGAAAGTACAGAGCCCATTCAAACTACCACGTACATAAAATAAAGCATAAATGCTCTGACATGTCATTGTAACTAAGCTATTATTCTTTAAAGGAAAAAAAACACCCTACCAAATACCTTTTCAAACAGTTTTGTACTTGAGGATTTTGTGTAGGGCAGTGGGACTTATATTGTTTAATTAATAAAAATATTTTGGTTTCCTTTAGGTTGAGAAGTCTACAAAGTTTACATTAAGTGCTTCTTAGTTCCAGGCCCCTAAAGGGCCAGAGTTATTGGAAGGAGTACAGGAATCAATATGTGAATCTATAAATAAAATCAACTTTCTATCAACTGAATGTCTCATATTTAAACTGCCATTTTCCAAAACTATATAGCTGTTTTTATGGAGAATAAAAATTTAAATTCATAGCATTTACATTTATTCATACATACTTATATATGAATTCATATATGTAATTCACATTCTTATCATGATATATTTTCTATATAAGATGACATGATTTTATTATTAGCCCAAGTTTACAAAATTTGATTTAAAAAAGTTGAAGTACTAGATTAGAAGAACTTTTTTTCATATAGTTTATAATATTTATATGATATTTTCAGGTTTGAAAAGTATTTTACATATATTTCCTCATTCCATCCTTATAAAAACACAGTGAGATAGATATTATTATTAACAACCATTTTAAAAATGAGGAATTTGAGGGTGAAAGAGATTAAATGAAGTGTTATGGGGCACAAAGGTGGTATCTGGGGCAGGATGTGAACTTGGGTCTTCTGGAGTCTAAGTTAAGTAGCATATACACTTTACCACCTAAAGGCTAAAAATTCCAAAATGCTAGGTAAAACCATCAAGCTCTATACTGCTATTACCTTGGTCATGTCACTATGACAATGATGTAAGAATCAGAAGCAATGAGGCTGAAAAGCCATTTTTTCAAAATGTGGTCATAGCTTGGGAAAGTTTTCTTCCCAAGGAAACGTTAATGGGAATGTTGGATGTAAAGCAGGTCCATCTTTTTGTCACAGAGCATTATCTAAGTCATTAACCACGACTCTAGTGAGAGGATGTATATGATGACTGTTAGTCCAAGAGCTGACAGCTCAAGCATTTTCTTAGCAAATCACTTATTTGAATGGGATTCTTTTCTGTCACAAATAACAGGACCACAAACTTGCATACTGTATGAATTCTTCAGTTCTGTCAACTTCACTTTAAGTTGTAAATATTAAAAAATTGTGTAGCATAGCAGTTCCTCTAAATGGAAATACGTTGAAATGTCTGAATCCTTCATTTCTTACACTGAGGACTTCAACATGTAATTCCAGTAAACACAAATTAATCCATCTATACCTATATCAACTGTACTTCTGGTGGTACCCTACAACAAAACTCAAAGCCATGGTCTTGGAAAGTTGAGCTCAACTGAGCTTTTCATAATCTACCCCTTCTTGATGCACAAACTCCATTTTCTTTTGTTCAATGAGGGTGACTTTAGAGAATAGGTTCTTTTTTTAAGAATTCTGAGGAGCAGCTGGCCAGTTTCTCAAGAGGCCCCTAGGAGGAACATAGTTTTACTCTGCATTCTGAAGTCTTCCTAAAACTTCAGTAGGGTTCCTGTCTCCAGCATGTTGAGTCAAGACTCAGCATTTCCCCCAATTTTTCTCTTGACAAAACTATTGACCTTTTATCAATCCTCATGTTTCTTGATTGGTAGCATCTGAAACTTAAAAAACAACCTTTCAATATTTTCTCCCAATTACATGTAAAAACAATTTTAAACATTATTTATCTATAATTTTGAGTATCCCCCCTCAATTCCCCCAGATGGTAAGCAATTTTATCTAGGTTATATATGTGATATCATACAAAACATATTTCCATACTAGTCATGTTGTGGAAGATGACATATGAAAAGCAAAAATAAAAATCAAACCCATGAAAAAATTAAATGAAAAACAGTAGCTTCTGAAACTCTTCATCAATATTTTCTCCTAAATAATCTTTTCTCTAGGTTTTTTGACTACTTTTCTTTTGGATTTTTGGTTTGACAATTCTTACATAGATTCCTTTGCTGAATCTTCATTCAGGGAACGTTCACTAACTGGGTTTCCTCAAAGCTCACTCTTACAATCTCTTTTCTTCTTACCATTTCAGTAAGTGATCTCATTTGCTTCCATAGGTTGAATTCTCATCTCCCTGCAGATGACTTCCAGATCTGTCTACTAGCTCTAATATCTTTCTTGAGCTCTAGTCCTGCTTCCCCAACTACCTATTGGATATTTCATACTCAGAATGTCAAAAACTGAACACACTGTCTTTCCTCATAAAATATCCACTGTTACCAACTTTCCTGTTACTATTGAGGGTACCACCAAATTTGAGTTACCCAGGCTTACAACTGTGGTATTATAGCAATGCTTCAATTAACCCATCTAACCATTCTTGTTATTTCTAAATTTATAACACTTTCTATATATGGAAAATGATAATTTACCTGATCTCATTCCTCAATGATTAACATACTTCTACCCTATCAAACTCAGCCCATCCTAGTAACTCTGAATGTTTTTGTTCCATTTTGGAAACTCCATTCTTCACCTTTCACTGATTACTCTCTCATTTCCATCTCCATGTGACAGTGTCACATCTGTGCTTAAGGGAAACCAATCTGGCAGCCATGTTGAAGGCTAGTAAAACAGTCCAAGAAAGAAGTGATGTGGGCCTAAGCTGGCACCTACGCAAATGGGAAGATGAGGTCACTTACATAAGAGATGTTGTGGAGGTAGAAAAAACAAGAACTGGTAAATGACTGGATATATGGAGAGATTGGAAAAAGGATGGTATCCTTCAACATAAACAGGGAAATTTGGAAGGGGAAAATATTGGTGTGGAAAGGGTAATAATTCTGTTTCAGCTGAGCTCAGTCTGAGATGTCTTTAGGACAATCAGTTTGAAATTCTAGAAGGCAGTTAGTTATACAGGATTGGAATTAAGGAGGAAGCCTAGAGCCGAAAATGTGTGTGTGTGGTGTGTGTGTGTGTGGTGTGTGTGTGTGTGTGTGTGTGTGTGTTTGTCTGCCTGCCTGCCTGTCTGTCTATCTGTTTCTCTCTCTCTATCGAGTTATCTACATTGAAATAATTAAACACACTTAATTTTTCCAAAGGAGTAGTGAATATCATCCTTAGATGCACATAGTATGTTACCTTGTAATTCTCTAATAAACTTATTATGTAATGTTTTATATCACTGACATCTATGTTTGTATCTTATTTCCCTTCTAGACTGTGTCATTATGGCAGAGGTTGTTTCATCAAAACTCTGTATATTCTTCAATACTTGGTGCAGTGCTTTGCATGGAATGTTTTATATTTGTCAAATGAATGGATGAAATGATATCAACATCAATAGGCAGTTATGACAACAAAAAACACATTCTGTCACTGGGAATCTCTGCAGCAAAAAAAGAAAACATCCAGGTCATAGGATGTTGTTATTTCAGATAACCAGTGTAGAAATAAACTTAATGTTAAAACCTAATCAAAATAAGGAAGAATCTTATGACTTATAAGGATAATGAGTCACTAAGGAAATATTAAAATTCTTTTCCTACAAGATTTTTGAAAGGAGGATACCTACACAACTGGAGTGATTTAAATAATTATATCTAGGTCTGGTTAGAGAAAGGGAAAATCCTCTCTCAGAGTCCATTGAACCAAGCATTTATTAAATGACTACTATGTATCAAGCACTGTAAAAATGCTAGGAATAGGAAAAGGAAAACATGCCATCTCCTGCCCTCAAGCCATTTACAATTTAATGGTAGGAATCAGTCAAGGGGCATAATACACAGAAAAATAAATATGATCCAAAATAGAATCAGAGAGGAACAAAGGAGAAATACAGGGTTAAAGGAAAATCTGAATAGCAAAAGTCACTTTCAACTTGTCAGGTAAAACTCAGGTAATGTTATATACCTCTATCTGCTATATATGCTTTATACCACTATAAAATTGTGGACAAAAATTAGAGATAGAACCATTACATATGGAAAACAACCTCAATTTTATATGATTATGATTGATATGATTAATAAGTGAATTTACTTATTAAATTGTATTTATATTCAATTTAATGTTCTAACAGATCAGCTTCTTCAAATCTAAACAATAAAACACTTTTCAAAAGGATAGTAACAAATTACAGTTTGTCCTCTATTCTCTCCCATAAGTCTCAGTATCTAGGTAAATATCAATAAATGCTTCTTCCTAAAACATCACTTATTTCTGCACAGATAAAACGAATGTTTCCTACCTTCTTTCCTGCTGATACATTAGATGTTTCCTTTTTGTTTCTGTGGTAGGTATGCTATCAAACAGAAGGACTTTATCGAAAAATTAACACACACTGATTAGTGCCTATTGTATGCCTAGCACTAGGAGTTACCAAGAATATTTTATTCTCCAGCGTCAAGACATAAGAAAATTTTGTTGTTGTTGTGGGGATGGGGGTGTTTGTGGAATGATAATAGATGGAACTTTTTTCCTATGAAACCCCACTGATTTAGAGAAAAATAAAGTAACGATCAAACATAAATATAAGTAAAATACAGTTATTTAAGTAAACATACAAACTTAATTTTCAATAATTCATAATAACAACTAGATTTGAGGATGATAGAATAAACTTACAGAGATAGCTAGTGATGTAATGAATAGAGTACTAGATCTAAAGCAATGATGGCAAACCTTTTAGAGATGAAGTGCCAAGCCCCACCCCCACCCCATCCTGAGAGACTGAGTACTACACCCTTCTCCACCTCAACCCTAGTACCTTACTCCAGACAGGGAAGGAAGTGCTGGCATTGAGTTGCTAGGCAGAGAGGCCAAGGAAGTGAGGAATGTCTTCAGGCACACGGGGGGGTGGGGGGGGGAGTTCCACCCTGAGTCCTTCTGGCTTTCTAGGAACAAACTCTGGCAGGTGATGGCAGCCATGCCCACAGAGAGGGCTCTGTGTGCCCTTTTTGGCACTTGTGCCATAGATTCGCCATCATAGGTCTAGAGTTTGGAAGACTTTAGTTCAAATCCAGTCTGTGATGCTTATTAGCTGTATGAGTCACTTAACCTCTATCTGACTTAATTTCCTCATTGATAAAATATGATTAACAACAGCACTTACCTCCCAGATTTGTCGTGAGGATAACGAGATAATATTTGTAAAGCATTTTGGAAATCTTAAAATGCTATATAAATGCAATAGTGTTACATTATGCATCTTGTACTCAAGCTAAGAAATAAAACAATTATGCTTCAATTAATATCAGACAACCAAAGGAAGACAGGAGAGGAGTGAAAGGAAAAAAGCAGATATGGTGAACTGGAAAATAGTGAAATCACCCCTTTCTTCAAGGAGCTCCCCTTCTAAGAGGTGACAACAAGGCCCACAGGAAGAAAAGCAATCAAGATTTCTATAAGGAAGAGCTTTAACTCAGGGGAGATTTCCAAACCCTGTGCCCAAGGAGGATGTGATTCACAGCAACAGAGAGAGCAGAGGGGCTGGGCCAGGAGCCCAGACATGAGAACCACTTCTGGAATAGTGAGTAAACTGGATTTATTGCATTTCTGACTACTCTCAACAGTCTTATGTTTCTATAATTTACTCCTCCTGGTTTAGTATTTCCTCATTTCTTTATTAAAATGATTTTGGTGTTATTTACAAATAGGTTCTTTTTACTTCTTTTGGTCATATGTAAAAACATGAAGACAAGTTCTGGCATTGATCTCAGCCAAATTTCAATGTTTCTATATCTCTATTCAGAGAAGTCTCTATTCATTCCTTTACTTCATTCCTTATTTTTAAATCAGCTCTTTATTGTTGTCAAATGTTTGAATCTCTATGGAATATTTCTAGGATGGCATGGAGAAAAACAGACAAAGCATGGAGGTAGTAGGGATTTAGGTCTATGGAAGGATTGCTCCTGATCATGGATCCTTCTTACTATCGAATTGAAGAAAACTGAATTAAAAAAATAATATTTGATATTGAGCCATATCAAAGGAATTTTGAAAATCTAAACCAATTGTATCCATGGTTCATTTTTATCTACAACATACTTATTCACTTTTAAAAAGTCTAGTAAATTAATCTCCCCCCCTCTCCATTCTCACTACTAAATTCCTTGCTTGGTGGTCTTACTAATTGACTTTCCCTAGATTTCCAGCTTCTAATCTCATTTAATTGTTTCTATATGTCTCAGGAAACCAATCTTATACATGTAAAATTACTTTAGTATTTGACTTTGACACTGCTTCCTATCTCTTCTGATCCCAGCTTCAAAAAACTCAAGGCTGTCTATTCCAATGCATGAAAAAGAAATACTTCTCACTACTTCTAGTCAGTATTCATTGTTTAGGCAGAAAGATTTTGTCATTGAAGTCCTTTCACTGCACGGGCTATATCATTCTTTTCACCCCCCAATTTTCCAAACATGTTTCCATCTTTTAAGCTACAACTATTCCTTTAGAAATTTTTGTTTGGTGAATGGCAAGTAGGTATAAATTTGTAAATTCAATTTAATTACCTGGCCTTCCTCCTAACAGCAATAGTCTTATAAATAAGTATTTGGTTCATAGACACTTAAATGATGGTATGATTCATATATACAATGAAGGCCTAAACCAAAGTATAATAGAAGTAAATTCAAGAGTTTCTTCACAAGAAAAATCATAACACTTGGTAATTGATCAAATGTTGAGGCTGACAGAAAGAATGGAATCAATATATTGACTGCATCAAGACTCAGAATATCATAGGACCACTTTAATAGTCACTTGAAAGTAATTGGTTTTGTAATCCAAACTGGAAAAAACCAGCTATACAAGGAATGTAAATTGTCTAGATTATGACATACAAGTGACTAGATTGCCAATGGAGCCACTCTATCAGTATTATACCTTGGACTGGACTAACATGATGAGCTTGGCTTAGGCCTAAATATAAAAAAGAAAGTAAACTGGGCTGCATTTTGGAAACTGTGTTTTCAATGTCCTAGACAGAAAACTCCACTTTTTTAATATCAATATTCCAATAATGTTATGTGACTACAAACCATGGGATATTAAGTTTCCAAAGAATGGAAAGTATAAGTTACCTAAAGGGCAATAAGTAGGCTATGATACAGTATCAATAATGGCTTAAATGCTAGAAGTGACATAAAAGATATCAAGGAAATGAATGAATGAGAGATAACAGAGGGGGTCTCATGGAATGTTAAAATTCCTATAGGAAGGCTACCCATATTTGGAGTAGCAGATCTTCTAACTGGGAAGGCACAAACAAAGGGAAATGGGTTGTGATCTTTGCCCAAAGGAGGAGAACAGAATAATATACAGGGAGTAACCACAATGATACAATCACAGATATTTTGAAATATATGCAAATTTTTGTTAATTTCTAAAGGGAAGGTTACCAAGTTAATCAATACCCTGTATTCTTCTTGCAGTACTAAGATGGCAGTAGAAATTTAAAAAATACTCAATACTACATAAGAACATAGATTTAAAAATAGCAGACTTCAGATGCCATCTTGTCCAAACCCTTTAGAGATGAGGCAACTGACATAATTGTTTTTATTAACTTTTTTCTTTATTAAAAATCTTTATGAATTATAAAAAGTATTTAAAATTATAAAAAAATCAGAACTGATAACTTTGAAATATTCACTCCATATAGAATAAGAAACAATGGTACATACTCTAGGATTTAATAAACTAGAAAACAAATTACTTGAGAGAACACTCGCAATTTGCTTAAAAAAAAACTGCTGGGAAAACTAGAAAGCAATCTAGAAGAAATTAGGCTTAGATATTACACTATATTCCACAATACATTCTTAATAGATGTGACTTTAATATTGAAGATCATACTATTAAAAAAAAAGAGAAAAGCAGTTCAGATACTTCTCATAGTTATGAGTAGGAGATGAATTTTTAACTGAACAAGGAACAGAGCAAATATAAAAGATAAAATATAACTCTGATTACATGAAAATGAAAGCTTCTGCAGAAACAAAATCAATGTTCCTAGGATAAGGGAAGCAGTCAAAAAAGAGGAAAAATATTTTTATAAATTTCTTTGATAAGGGTTTTGTATCCAAGATATATGAACAATTAATAGATTATGTGTATATTTGTACATGTCAAATAGCCACTGTCCAATAGACAAATGGTCAAAGGATATGAAAAAAGTTCTCAAAATAATTCCTAAATATTAACAATATGAAAGAATGCTTTACTAATGATAAAGAAACTGAAAATCAAAACAAGCCTGAAATTTCATTTCATAGTTTGTAAACTGGCAAAGATGACAATAATCAACATTGGAGGAGTTGTGGGAAGATAGGCACATTGCTATACTGTTGATGGAGATAATTGGTATAATCATGTTGGAAAACAATTTGGAATTATGCAAACAAATTTCATTACTGGACTTATACCCCCCCCAAAGAGGTCATTGATAAGAAAGTACTCATATACATCAAAACATTTATAACAGCACTTTCTGTGACAGCAAAAAGTTGGAAACAGTGAATAAACAAATTGTACTATTATATATTACTAATAGCATATTACTGTGCTGTAAGAAACTGTGAATATGATGAATACAGAGAAGCATGGAATCTACATGAATTGATGCAAAGTAGAGCCAAGGAAATATGCACAGTGACTACAGCAATGTAAATGGAAAGAACTCCTCCCAGTCCCACTTCACTACATGTGAATGTTGCAAAATTATAAAGAACAAACATGACTTAAAGGAAGAAATATGAGAGGATATTCCAAACTCACTCCTTCAAGGAGGCTGGAAGATCCCCAAGTGTTGCACATGTTTCTGATTTTTTTTTTCAAATTTTTATGTATTAATGTTGTATCAAAAATATCATGTTATAGAAGAAAGCTCTCTGGGAGGGGGATACTAGGGGAAACTGGTGATGAAAAAAATCAAAAGATATAAATAAACTTTACTTTAAAAAAGAAATATTCACTTCATTATGTTTAAGAAATCTATCAACAATAAATAATTTGATAGTTACTGATTATGGTAAATGAAATGTAATTTAAAATCTAGGGTATGAGAAAAAAATATAAAAATATGCCATAAAGAAACTTTTAAAATAATCTATAATTGTTACTATATGTTGTCATAATTAATTTATAGCTCTTTAAAAAAATACAAAAATCACCCCTTTCTTTCCTATATCTCATTACAACAGTATGTACAAACATATACTGTCCCTTATGTGCATGAATATCTTTAAAAAAAACTTACATGGAAATGTTAAACATCAGCTGTTCATTTAAAAACCAGTTTTAAAAACAAAGATAACTAAAGAAAAAACACTTAAGATGTTATCTGTCAGAGAATCTGTGTTAAAGGCAGAACGATAGGGATTGGACCTCTGATTTCACTGGTGTAAGGAATTTCAGGAGTGTGGAAACTTCTTCCACCAATGGTACCTTTTTTTCAGCTTAAAATCTCAAGACTTGCCTAGAAGACTGAGATTAGGTTACAGTCAGGATAAGATAAAAAAGATCTGGACCCTGTTTTGAATATTTACACAAATTATATTCTATAATTAGAAAAAGTACTGAAACAAACATTTTCCATTGGAAACCATTTAAAAAGTTATTTAAATGGGGGCAGCTAAATGTCTCAGTAGAGAGCCAGGTATGGAGATGGGAAGTACTAGATTCAAATGTGGCCTTAGACACTTCCTAGCTGACTGTGAAAGACAATTAATCTCATGTCTAGTCATAATTGCTCTTCTGTCTTGGTTCTAAGAAGGAAGATAAGGGTTTTAAAAAAAGGTTATTTAAACCATTAAAAATTTTTAATCACATTTTTTGGCATTTTATTGATAACAATTATATCAGGGTAAATAATGTAAGGGCCAAAGACTACAGCTATTTTAATAATTAGTTCATTATAAAATTAATGAGCTAGCTGAATTTTCTGAAGTTATAAGATTTTGATGTCTAAAAAAGAAATTTAACTGAAGAATGTGAAATTTTTTTTTTTACTGTAAAGCCCAAGTACAATAAGCATTTCTGACTCTTTTAAAAACAGTAAAAGAGTTTAAAAGTTTGGCATACCAGTATATTACATAGCATGGAATAGGTTGTACTCCAGAGAAGTACTTACTGATTCAGAAAAACGAACAGTTATCCAAGGAAATAGAGAATTCCACTACAATAGTCCTGAGGGAATTTTGAACAGAGGACATCTAGAGCAGAATTAGATAATATGCGAAAATATCTTAATATAAAATAAAATATTTTTGGTAGTGTTTAAAAAAATGGAATCACATTCACAGATACCTAACAAAGAAGCCATAAGCAAAATGAGCAATAATTGTAAAGGTTTGATTTGTTCTACATGGTAAGAGATCACCAAACAGTTAAATATAAAAAAGAATTATGAAATATTTTGAAAGAAGTTAGAAACTACTGGTAAAAAACAGAAAATTCTAACAAAATGTCATTTTCCTCGAGAAGTTATAAATTCCAGCATAATACCTAATTTTATTATTTGGTCTCCAAATAGGCACTCAGTGGTTCTTATTCTTAGATGACAGAGCCAAGCAACTCCAACAGCTAAACAATGTCCATGTTATAACAGCCACTCTTTATGGATATTTATCTTTCCCACTAGTTTCAACAAAAATCCTTTTGGAATTTGCTTCAAATTCATCTTTGCTTTGAAATGACAGTACTTAAAATATGGAGACCAGCTGACAGCTAGAGATTTTTTTTTCATAGACAATCAATGAGGGAAAAATCAAGCATGCTGAAAATTTTATAATATGTACCTTTTTTTAAATACAAAAGGTGAAGGCTGATTATTAGTGTTCTTCACTTAATCTTTCTGAAGGTAGCTGCCTACACTATTTTTTTGTATATATGAACCAGAGGTGCAGAATTAATACCCTCTATTCTTATAACATTATATAGTGATTGACATACCACAACATGAAAAATAGCCTTTGAAACAATCATGAAAATGCCCCAACAATGCTGTTACCATGGTAACTGTTGCAGACTTGTTCTCAGAAAAGATCAAGGTCACTGGGTCTATAAAACAATGTTTTTCTACCAACTATAGCTCCTTTTTCTTATAAAACCCCATCTTTGCACTATATTTCTGATTTAAAGGAAAAACAGAAAATTCAGTTATCATACAAAACCTATTTTAGATTTATTTTATTTTAGATTTATTATAGATTTTTATTTTTATAGATTTTTATTATAGATTATTATTTTAGATTTATAGCCATTTAAAGTCAATGTTTCCTAGTGTAGTTTTTCTGATTATGTATTTTTGAAAAGAAATGAACAGAAATTAAGCTCTAGCTGCAGCCACACCAGGTTTTTAATCTAACTTAATATATTACCAATTAATGAGAATAGTAACCCGACAAATCAAATATTCTATTTAATTTCAGTTTTTTAGTATAGTTAAAAATTTTTAAATAACAGAAAATACAAAGTATTTCATACAACTATGCACAGGGTAAAAATAATAAGCATCTTCTTTAAGGTTTTTTTTTATACCACTAGATGATTACTATTGGAGTAAAATTCACTAATAATTATAGAAAATAGTTTGAGAAGGAATTAGCTATGCTGTAAGCTCAGTCCTCTCATTAGACTAATTTCCTCCTAACTCCCAAGAAGCAAATTCCTAGTTCAAAAAGGACCCATTTAGCATAGGCCTGGGTAAAAGGTAGCTCTTCTCAAACAGACTTAAGGTAATGGATATTTTATTCCCTGGGGGCCTACTGAAAAAAAAAAACCCTAAAGAAAGCAAAGACAAACAACACTTCATGGAGTGCTCACAATATGAAGAATGTAATACTAAAACAAAGGAAGCCAGTCAGTGCTACAGAGGACCTACAGACTCATCATGTCATCATGGTGTATTTCTGGTTAGGAGTGGAAGGAAAGAATATTAAAAACAAAGATGATTTGGATTATCTAAGACAGTGATGGCAAACCTTTAGAGACCAGGTGCCCAAACTGCAACCCTCACCTTGCATGTGAGCCCCCTGCCTTACCCCAGACAGGGGAGGGAGGGAGGGAGCGCTCCCACTGGGCTGTGGGGTAGAGGAGTGGATGATGTGAGGAATGTCCTCAGGCATGTGTAGAGTGGGGGAGGGGAGCAGTCCCCTCCAGCACAAACGCCATAGGTTTAACAACGAAGCTCTAAAACAAAGATCTAAGCTTCTTTGAAAATCCCTAGATCCGCAACTTAAGGGATCTCAGGTGGCTGGGACTTTCCACTCGTCAAGTCTGGTCAGTACTTTATAACACACAGTTCTTCCAATTGCTGGAAACCAGAGAAAAGATGGGTAGTCATCTCCTCTCTGCAGTACATGCCTCTTTCTCCCTTACCTCTTTACTAAGGTATTAAAAATAGTCCTAGTATAAGACAGGAAGTTGGTAGTAGAGAGAGAAGAAGTCAGCTCTTTTTTCTGGTATGGGCAGGAGCTAAAGGCCAAAGAGATTGTCCTATTCCTTCCCAGAACTGCCTTAAAGAACATGTATGAGTTGAGGAGCACTAGGAAAACCTCTCTTAACCAAAGAACCTCCTACTGTAACATTTAAAAGAGTAGAAGCCATAAACTGTGGCATTTAAAAGAGTGGGAGCCATAAACTGTAATAATTAAAATGGTTGAAGGCCTAAATTGTGGTAGATAAAAGAGTGGGTGAGTAAATTGTGACCACAGAAAATATGTTTTCACAACAGTGTCTTGTTTTAAATCAAATATAAGGTGGTCGCCAGGGAAATATTCCTAATTATGAATATACCCAAGTCAACTGGGTTTTATAGAGAATCTAATTAATAATACAACGAGGAATCAAAGAAAGAGAGAGAGAAAAAGGAAATAAATGAGAAAAGAATAGGCTGGCCCAGGCAGCCCTGGCCAATCCAGGCCTAAGCCCTAAAAGAAAAGATCAGTCAGTCCTCAATCACTCACCATAAGATCTGTTCAAGTGAGGATCCAGGGGGACAGAGTCTCCCCAGAGGAGTTCCAGCCAGAGTCAGCCTCCCTTGAGAGACCTCCTTAGAGATTGTCCTTCTCTCAAGAACCTCCTTAGAGATTGTCTCTCAAGAGCCTCTCTTTTTTAACAGCCTGTCCTTTTCTTATATAGGGGGTTTTCTCCTATGTCACCTCCCCTAAGTTCTTCCATTTACCAATCACAGTAGACGTTTTCCAAAGGACAGCCCATTCTGAATTCACACCTGAGTAGAATAATCCTTTTAGTAATCCACACCTGAGTAGGCTAGAATCTCTGAGTTTTTTCCTCTTTGTTCCTTGTAAGTTCACAAGTTGCCTGTCCTTTATAGGTACTTAGCACCCCTTTGTATTAATTCTAAAAATAGGCATGGCTTAAGTATGGGGTTAAGTATTTTTCATTGTTCAGCAAGGAGTTTTCTCCCCTAAAGCAGTCTTAAGTATGGGTGGAGTAGAGGTCTTCACATTTCTGATCTAAGTAGAGTTCTCACTGTCCAAATGGGGAGTGGTCCCAATAGGGAATTGTCCCAATGAAAAATTCCCCAATGGGGAATTTTTTTAACATTCACAAGTCTGAGAAATTTCAAGATTCACACTACACATCAATACTCCATTAAATAAAGATTCCTTTGGTTAATAAATGAGTAGTATAGTGACTACCTGCTGTTCTCCAAACACTATTTAATCTTGTCTCTATATTTCCATGATGAAATGCTCCCTTTCTCAAATATCTTGCTTTTTTACTTAAGCTTCTTGAGGGCAAGGCCAGTTCCATTTTTATCTTGGTGTCACTGGTGTCTAATCTCGCACTGGGCCCTCAATAAACGTCTGCTGAATTTAACTAAATTGTTAAAAGAACAAGAAATTTGAAGTCAGAAGACTCAAGATAGAAGAACTCTGTTCTGACATTTATTGCCTGTGTGACCATGGGCAAATCAGTTAACTTTCAGTCTCTTATCTGCTATCCTACTTCACCTCTCAGCAAAAGAAAGGTTCCATTTAATTCATCAGTCAGTTAACAGGTATTTATTAATCAAGCTAGTGATAACAGTTTGAACTAGGGCTATGGGAAAAAAAAAGGATAATATCAGATGTTTGAAGGGAGGATTGACAAGATTTGCTGCAGACTGTACACATGGAACAAATCACCAAAACCCTTTTAGGCATCTCTGAGTGGACGACACTGGAGTTATAATTCTAGATGACTGGGAGAATGGTGGCCCTTTTGACAGTAACAGGGAAATTAGGAAGAGAGGAAGATTTAGGGGAAAAGCCAAAGAGTTCTGTTTCGAACATGCTGAGTTTGAAATGACAATAGGACAGCTAGTCTGAGAAGTCCAAAAAGGCAGTCAGGGATGCTCAGGAAAGAGCCTGGAGATGAAGAACTAGATTTGGGGATCATCTTCACAGAGATGGTAACTAAACTCAAGGAAGTTGCTGAGGTCACAAAATAAGATAGTATAGAGGGGAAAAAAGAAGACCCAGAAAAGACCCTTGGGAAGACCCATCTTTAGCAAGCAGGACCCAGAAGAACCAGCAAAAAGCATGAGGAGGTTTAAGAAAGACAGGAGAAAGCAATCACAAAAACATAGTTAAAAATATACAGAAAAGGTGATCAACAATGTCAGATGATGCATAGGTCAACAGAGATGAGGATTATGGATTTGTCAATACAGAGATCACTAGTAACTTTGGAGGGGACATCTGAATGATGAGGTTGGAAATCAGATCAGATTTAGAATTGACTAAGAGAGTACACAATACAGTAGTAAATGATCAGAGTAATCTGGTATTTGATAAACACAAAGATCCAAGATTTGGGAATAAGAACTCACTGACTGACAAAATTTCTAGAAAACTGGAAAGCAGTTTGACAGAAACTAGGTATAGACCAACATCTCTCAAGATATAGGTCAAAATGGGTACATAATTTAGACAAGAAGGGTGATATTAGCAAACTAGGGGGAAAAGGAATATCTTACCTTTAAGAATTAAAGATAAGAGAAGAACTTATGACAAAACAAGAGACAGGGAGTATTATATAGTAAGTAAAATGGATAATTTTTATTACATTAAGTTAAAAAGGTTTTACATAAACCAATGCAGTCAATAATAGAAAAAAGGTAAAAAACCGGGAAAAGCAATTTTTTCTGATAAAGGTCTCATTTCTCAAATATAGAGAAATTGAGTAAAATCTATAATAATGAGTCATCACCCAATTGATAAATGGTCAAAGGATATGAAAAGGCAGTTTTCAGAAGAAGAAATCAGTCATATAAAAATTATCTAAATCACTACTTTATGCAACTCGAAACAACTTTGAGATATCATCTTATACTTATTAGGTTGGCTAATATGACAGAAAAAGGAAATGACAAACGTTGAAAGGGATGTGGTAAGATTGGATCACTGATGTGCTGTTGGTGGAGCTATAAAATAATCTAGCCATTCTGGAGAGCAATTTGGAACTATGTTCAAAAGGCTATAAGACTGTGTACATCCACTCTTTGACTCAGAAATATCACTAGTAGGTCTATCCCAAAGAGATTAGGAAAAAAAGGATAAAGATCTATATGCACAAAAATATTTATAATAACTTTTTTTGTAATGGTAATGCCCATCAGTTGGGGAATGGCTGAAAAAGCTGTGTTATATGATTTTGATTGAATACTATTGTGTTATAAGAAATTATGAACAGGTTTGCAGAAAAACCTGGAAAGACATACATCACTGATGCAAAAGGAAGTGAGCAGAATAAGGAGAGCATTGTATATAGTAAAAACTATATTGTATGATGGTCAAATGTGAATAACAGCTAATTTCAGTGATATAATAATCTGAGACAAAAGATTTATGATAGAAAATGTTGTTCACCTCCAGACAAAGAACTGTTGGAGTCTGACTGCAGATTGAAGCAAACTTTTTTTTTTAACTTTCTTTTGATTTTTTGGTCTATATTTTCCTTTGCAACACAGATAACATGGAAATGTTTTGCAGGACTGCATAGGTATAACCTATATCAAATTGTCTGCCTTTTCAAGGGAAGGAGAGAGAGGGTAGAATCTGCAAATTAAAGTGTTTAAAAATGAGTGCTGAAAGGAGAATAAAGAGGGCTTTAAACATCTGTGGGAGAGACTGGAAGTAAGGAGATCAATAAATATGCTTGTTTAATAGTCTAGACCTATGTTGGCAAAGGTGGGGAACATGCCTGGGTATGCTGGAGAGGGTTGCTTCCCTTCCCTCCAATGTGGGTGAGGCCAATTTTCACATGCCCTGCCGCTCTGTCCAGCCCCCTATAATGCAAGCACTTCCTCCCTCTGCTCTCTGGGATAATGCAGAGGGGCTCATGGAAGGCTTGCAGGTGCAGTTTAGGCATACAATCTCTAAAAGATTCACCAATGCTGGTCTAGCCATCAGAAACAACACCATGGAAACTGACTATTTTTTAAAAGAGACTCCATCTAATCCAGGCTCAAAGTGTGGCGCTCAATCTCACTACTGGTGATCAACAGAGAAGCTTAGATTTCCTCTTTTCCCAACTTGGCTAGTTCACTCTTTCCCCCACAGCCCAGAGGTCTCCTTCTCTTAGGAGCCATCACATCAATATAGAACTTTAGTGCAAACATCCAAAAGGCAGAACCTATGTCAATGCACAAAGCCCTACAGAGCTCAGGAAATCTTCCCCTGCAGCTAATCCAACAACAGTGATTGTAATTGTGTGCCATCAGGCCTGGTAAAGGTAAATTTTTTTTTTAAAGGCAACACACTGGACATACTGTCACAATCTTTCTTTTTGATTATTTGAAAATGAGAAGACTCCTTACAATTTATAAAAATGAAAAATTATCCTCAACTATTTATTTATTTATTTTTAATTTTCTATTGACTTTCATTCTGAAATTTGGACATATCAAAGCTCTCATATTTAAAAGATAATGCTTTTAAATTACATATAAAAAGGAAAAGCTAAAATTTCTAATAAAACATTTATACTAAGCAATAAGTTGTGATTGTGGCTTATGTGTATTTGGCCAGATAACAATAAGGAAGTGTAGAGCCTCTGACCTGAGCCTGATCTCCTTTGTTCCACTGTGAGATCCTGGGAATTTAAAATCAGATCATTTGGGGTGAAGTGCTAGAACTGAGAGATAATTCTCCCCTGATGGTAGGGACTCTTGTGTAGAAGAGAACCTTTGAAGGCTTAATAAGAGAAATGAACAGTGGCTAAAGTTTATTCCTGAGAAGGTTTTTAACTTTGTTTTTGTTAACTGCAATAGTTCTTGCTCGATGTCTAAAATTAATTTGCTTCAGATAAAATACTCAACATAATAAACACCATTTCTAAATGTAACCTCTAGGCATTATAAAATGAGGAAATGCACATCCTACAAAGAACAAAGGCAACTAGAGGTCTTGATTGTCAAAATGTCTTTCTTGTTATGGTCAATAAACTGACATCTCTAACTTTCCAAAGTAAATGAGTAAAGCATAAGTCCTCTTTTTTGTACATATTAAAAAAAATCTTCAGATTATAAGATCAAAGAGATGGAAGAAACCCTCTGAGACTATCAAGTCATTTTACAAAAGATGAAACTGAGGCAGTAATGTGAGAGGGTCACAAAGTCAATAAATGCATGAATGAGGATTTGAATTCAGGTCTTTTGCTATGACAACTCTAGAACTCAATCTAATAAACCACTGAACATTTTCCTCCAGAAAACTATTTTAAAAATAGCTTTTAAATTTTAAAATAAGACAAAACCTTTTTTGATGAGGAGAAAAATTATTTCAAACATGGGGAGAGTTGCAAGACAATGATAATATTTTCTGATGCTCACAACTGAAGTGAAAAGTAAAAGCTTTCAGAAAAAAAAAGCAGAAAAAAAAGCAATATGATGTTGGTAGGCTAGGAAAAGGAACAAAAACAAACACTCTCAGCTCAGAATGCCTATGAGACCTCTTTCCCTGGAAAGTGTGTCAATGTCCAGACAGCTCTATCTGCATGTGCTTTCTGGCCTCCTTACATTTACTGGGGGTCAAAGGTAGTGAGGTAGCAGCATGAACAGAGGACTTGGAGTCCACAAGATCAGAGCTACAATCCTGCCTTGGAACCTATCAGGTGTGACTCAGATCAAGCCATTTAATATTTCTCAGCCTAAGTTTTCTCTTCTATAAAATGGGGATAACGGCACTTACCCTTCAGAGTTGAGGATTGATGAGATAACTAAGAGTGATGCAAAGCTTAAAGCATGACATGCTAGTTCCTCAACTCTGTCCCCTTTCTTCTCTCCATCTTTTCTTACTGTGCTTTCCTTATCCCATCCTGTTACATAGTCCAATGGATTCTATCCCTAATAACATCTCTCTTTCCCTGTTCCATTCTATTCTCAGTCACAAGGCTGGCAGAAGTTCTTATCACCATCAACCATGACTATTGTAATAGCCTATTAAGAGAGAATTTCCATCTGTATAGATCTGCTCAAAAGTCTTAAGTGCCTCCCTATTCCCAACTAATAAAGTCCAAATGTCTGTCTGATATCCAAGGTCCTCCAATAATTGGTTACCCCCAACCCCTATAGATGCTTCTCATACTTTATGTTCTAGACAATTAAGACTGCTCCCTCTGTCCCCAATGTTTCCTGAGATTTCCTTCCTCCATTTTGTTTTGTTCATGCTATTCTTAATGCCTCTTTGCCTGATGAAATCCTAACCTTTTCTTTAAAACTTATCTCAGACATAATTTCCTCCATGGCATATTTTTTAATCCTTCAGCCAGAAACAACATTTTCCCCCTTACCCCTTAAGACTTCTAAAACTATTTTAGTTTTGCTAAGTTCTAGTGTCAGAAGACAAGAATCTGACTCTTGGCTTTGAGGCCTGTCCTGAACAAGTCATTTAGCCTTGCTGGGACTCAAGTTTTCTCATCTGTAAAATGGGACAATAATATCTATACTACCTACTACCTGGGATATTTTAAGATATGTAATCTGTAAACTTGCTAGCTATAGAAATGTGTGTTCTTTTAATTTTCTTTTATTGTTTTTTAGGTATGTGTAATATTCTCCTATGCTGAAAATAATACTGGATTTGGAGTCTGAGGAACTCGACCCACCACTGTTACCTAGTACTATAAGAAATTAGACCACCAATCAATAAATATCTTCTATGTGGGCAGGTCCTGGGCTAAATACTGGGGATAAAAAAAGAGGAAAAGGACAGTTTCTGTCCACAAGGAGCTCAGAGTCCTTCCTCAGGGAAGACAATGTTCAAACACATGCATACATGCATGCATGCTAGTCACCTAACTTCTCTAGCCTCAGTTTTCTCACCTATGGAGTAGAGGCTGTGAATTTTAAATTCATACATTAGAAGATCTGATTTAGTTATTTCCTGATTAGTAACAATGGAGATACTTGGTCTAACAGAATCAGGTCTTGGGAACTCTACATTTCTCCACCCTACTTAGTTTAACAAGGTCAGGAATGTCTGCACCATACTCAAGGATTAAGTATCTGAGAAGGTGGCCTTTAACAGACATGTGCAGAAACAGCGGACAGACCCCTGGGCTGTCCCAAGTCAAGCTAAGCTAACATTGGTACAGATGAGACACAGGAAAGTGACGTAAAACTATCTATATAGGGCCTGTCACTTCCTCTTCAGCCTCTTTTCCTGGAGACGTGTCTCTGGCTGGCAGCGTGCTAAGTGTTCCAACATCTTGGCGTGGTGGCAGCTATTTGTCTGGGTTTTGGCTGTGAGTTTGCCCTTGAGCTAATTCAGGTTCAGGCATCTTGGCTGAGCCCTCTTGGAGTTCAGGCTGACTCCTTCCTCTTTTACTCTCTAAAACCTTACCTTCTAGAGCCTCTAATCTTCCCGCCCGGCACAAGCCAGGCGGGAGAAATCCTATACCCTTTCTTTCTCCCTTCTTCTTAAATTTCTTTCCACTATATTAATCACATCACCATAAATTTCCAGACTGTCTTGGGTAAATTTTTTTTTATTATTTGGAATATCCATGGCGACCAATAATTAATATAGTTTAGGTCACAACACTAAAATTATCCTTTACAAGGTTCAACTACAGAGCAACTGAGGCTCTTTCTATTTGTAAATCTTTCATCCTATTCCTTTTACATATATTGCATGATCCTGTGAATTGAATGTAATGTCCTTAAAGAGTAGATTCAGATATTTAACTAAATAAACTTGTTATATCTTTCTGAAATATTTCTGAAATATTGTTAATCTAGGTATTTTATATTTTTGTAAATATTCATCCATTTCACCTAGATTATCATATTTATTGCCATACAATTGGGCATAGTAGTTCTTAATAATTGTCTTAATTTCTTTTTCATAAGAGGTGAGATTGCCCTTTTCATTTTTGATACTATTAATTTGATTATATTATTTATTTTTTTTAAATTAGATTTACCAATACTTTATTTGTTTTTTCAAAGTACCAACTCCTGGTCTTCTTCTTTTTTTTTTTACAAGAGGTAATTTAAATTTTATTTTACTTAATCCAATTTAGAAGACAGTTAATGTTTTCCACCAACTTGGAGTACAGAAACTTACACAGTCTTCACAATCTTTTGTTTAGGTGCTGCCTTTGTAGGAGCCTTAGCAGCATATACTGCTGTCTTCTTGGTTGCTTGTTCAGCCTTTTTCTCTTCCTTGGCAGCCCTGATGGGTTGTTCTCATTGAGCCTTTCAAACTTCAGGTTTCTGGTTCCTCCTGACCATTGTATGAGCTAGAGAAGCCCCAGTGATAGCCCTTTGGAATTTAGCAGCTCTGGAAGTTATTTCCTTTTGAATTTCTTCTGACTGTCCCTTCTTGTGCTTTCTTCTATTCAGGACAGTCCAATTGCTCTGCTGAGGATTTCTGAGGCTAGATCTGAACCCAGGGCCTCACATCTCTAGGTGTGGCTCCCAGTCTACTGTCAGCTCCTGATCTTATTTATTATTACTTCAATAGTTCTTTTACTTTAAATTTTTAAAAATTTTATTAATTTTTAGGATTTCCAATTTAGTTTTTATCTGGGGATTTTTAATTTGTTCTTTTTCTAATTTTTTAAGTTGTAAGCCCAATTCATTGATCTCCTCCCACTCTATTTTACTGATAGAGGCACTCATTAGATAGAAATTTCCCCCTGAGTACTGCTTTGGCTATTTCCCATAGATTTTGATATGTTGTCTCCTCATTGTCATTCTCTTTAATGAAGTCCATAATTATTTCTATGCTTTGTTTTTCCCACCAGTTTTGAAGAATTAGATTACTTAGTTTATAATTAATTTTAAATTTGTCTTTCCAGGGACCCTTGTTAATTATAATTTTTATCATATTATGATGTGGAAAAGTTGCATTTATTATTTCTGCTTTTGTGCATTTGTTTGCAATATTTCTATGCCCTAGTACATGGTCGATCATTGTATATGTACCATGTACTATTGAGAAGAAGGTATATACCTTTTTATCTCTGTTCAGTTTTCTTCAGATAGCTATTAACTCTAATTTTTCTAACATTTTATTAACTTCCCTTACTTCTTTCTTATTTATTTTTTGGTTTGATTTATCTAGTTCTGAAAGGGGAAGATTGAGATCCCCCACTAGTACTCTATTTCCTCCTTAAGCCCCTTTAATTTTTATTTTAGAAATCTAGATGCTATACCATTTGGTGCATAAGTGTTTAGTAATAATATTGTTTCATTGTTTATAGTGCCTTTTAGCAAAATGTATTTTCCTTCCTTATCTCTTTTAATCAGAGATCCATTTCTACTTTAGCTTTGTCTGGTATCATGATTTTGTTATATCTTTTGATGCAGCAAAAAGCTCTACATATGGTTCAGGCTACTTAGTAAGCTATTGCTAAACTGAATTTACTTGATTATAGTCTTTAAATATTCAAAAGGATTGAATAGGTATACAGAAAAATAATCAAAATTATTCTGCATAGGTTCAGAAAACAAGCCTATGCACCAATATTTACAGGGAGGCAAATTTTATAATAACCTAAGGAAGAACTTCATAATCATTAGCAATGTTTAAAAGAAAAGGCATTGAAAAAGAAACTGGCTATCTAGAGAGGTAAAGCATTCTCCAATAGCAGATTTTTCAAATGAAGTATATTACTTATATATCTACAGATAGAAAGAGATATCTGTATAGATCTAGATAGAAATCTATGTGAAGATTAAATTAACTCTCTCCTGCCCATTTTTAGATTTAATCATCAAAAGTGTATACACCCCACTCACACTTGAGTGGGGGAGGTCTGTGGACCCATGTGTGTGATAGTTGGTGACATATCAGAATCATATGACTGCCCACTGGGCAGTCCTAAGCAAAGCTTTAGCTGTAATTGGTATACGTAAAATAGAAGAAAGTCACAGGAAGTGATGAAAAGAAATGATCTTTAAAAATGCCAAGAACTTCCTGTGAGGAGTCTTTTTGGTCTTTCCTCTTCAACTTGACCTTGGAGGAGCTCCAGCTTGAGGATCTCAGATTGCTTCTACTTTCCTTAAAACTACTACCTGGGGTGAGTGAAAAAGGTTGACTCCTTTCCTGGATTTTCTGAAGGGACTAACCTCTTGAGAGAGGCTTTCTGAATCCCCAGGTCCTCGCCTTGAGGCCTCTCCAGCTAAGGACTAATTAGTCTCACCTGGGTTGAGCCAGGGGCTGGAGCAAAATGCTTAGTGAGTAGGCTAGATATCTTACCCTATCCTCTCTCTGATTTTCTTACTTTCACTCTTTCCATATTTTATAAATTGTTAAAATAAATCTCTTTGGAATTTGATTAAATTCCTTGTGACACTACTCCTAAATATCCAGTCCAACCTTTTATAAAAACCCCTTACATCTAAGATTGTATGAATAGATATGTAGGTAAAAAGAAGAGATTCATGCTTCAGTAAGATTCATACTAAGTGATCTCTGAGGTTCCTTTATGAAATATACTCTATTATTTGGTCTGTTAGTCTAAATTCATGGCTAATATCAGTAATGTGACTTCCTAATTTTCTATGTAGCATAAGACATATTTCAAATTATCTTTGAAGTGCCAGCTGAGTAACCTAAAATAAGAATGAATTTCACCAAAATAAATTATATTTTTAAGATTTTTTTACCTTCCATCTTAAGAGTCAACATTGTGTTGACAACCAAGGCAGAAGAGTGGTAAGGCTAAGCAGTGAGGGTTAAGTGACTTGCCCAGGATCACACAGATAGGAAGTATCTGAGGCCATATTTGAACCTAGGACATGCTGGTTCTCAATCTACTGAGCCCCCTAGGTGCCCCTCACCAAAATAATTAAAAGCCCATTGGAATAAGAGGCAACTGATGGAGCAATGAATGTAGCATCTGGCCTGGAGTTGGGAACATCTGGATTCAAATCCAGACTCAGACATTTATTAGTTATCTGATCCTGGACAAATCACTTAATCCCAATTTGCCTCAATTTCCTCATTTGTAAAATAAAAATAATAATGGCACCTACCTCCCAGTGTTGTGAAGATCAAGTGACATAATTAAAGTGCTTTACAAACCTTAAAACACCATATATAAGTTAGTTATCATTATTTTTCAAATATCCTTTATAATCTACATGCGAAAATTTAACCTAGAGGTTATAGTTACATGTTTTCTATAGACAAAGGCAACATATTTTTTGAGTGAAAGGGAGGGAGTCTCTGGATTGACAACACTTGGAAAAAGGTTAAAGAAATCAGCGTGACTACACACAGCTTGCAAGTTAAAAGGTTTTCTACACCCTTACAACATAAGAACAAAATCAGGTAATAACTGTGGTTTCCACGGAGATAGGAAACTAGAGGGATCAGAGAGCTCAATTTGCAGTTAAATGGGCTGGAAACAATCCCTAGCAATGGAAAAAGAGAGATAAAAATATACATGACAGCCAAAGGGGGTTCTTCCCTAGTAATTTTACTTTTCTCTCCTGGTTTCAGAAAAGAATAGGGAATCTGACTAAAGCAAATGGAATGTCAGTGTCAGAGGAGAATATCTAGTGCATATAAATCAAGACTTCTCATTTATTCAGAAGCTCTCCCCAATCTGAGTTGTTTCCTTTCACTCAGTAATTATGCATTACTGTATATTAGGATATCTTGGAAGGGCAAAGCAGATGAACTGGAATCTTAATGGGAAATAACCATAACAAACGAATATGGTGTCAGAATAAGAAAAAAGCTGAAAGAGCAAAAAATGGGATTTAAAAAAAAACATTTCATAATCAATGTAATACCTTTATGAGTATTGTAAAGAGCTGCAAATGTCACCATGAAGAAAGTTGTAGAGTATTTGCCAGCATTAGCTAAGTGAGGAAAGGGCCTTTTTGTATCTCGGTACCGGCGCAGGCACTGGATGAATCGTAGCCAAGCTGGGATGCACTGAACAATGGCTCGCACTCCATAGATGTAAGAGTTGCAAATATCTGGTCCTGTGAAGATTTCAAAGGGGAAAAAAAAAATCACAAATTTTATTTCTTTCTTTTCTACATTCCCATTTTGTCTCTTCTCTTTATATTTGCCAGAAGGGTAAATTAGCTTGTTGCCCTCTTTAACACATCAAAATGATATTTTGTCATGCTATCTAACTGTAAAATTTATATCAGTGCTTCAATTTTATATTTCCTGGTCTCTGGAATAACCACTGCTAGCAGTACTTCTATAAAATGAGGAATGATGAGTTTCCAGATTATTTCCTTTTCTACAACAGTTTGATTGCCAATCTTTTTTAGCAGTCAGTTAGTTTAAAGGTAGAATAAAGGAAGAAAGGCTATAAAATCTGGTAGGGTGGCTGTTGGAAAGATCTGATTTCTCATTTTTCTCTAGACTCTTGTTCTCAAATCACTACAAAGTGGTTTTGCCTTTTTTTTTTTTAAAGTATGTGAAAGTTATAGGCCCATCTACTTACAACCGCAGGAGTAACCAGTTCATTTCATTACCAGAAGTTTATTTTTAAAAATACTAAAACCACTTCTTCAAAGCATTCTTCCTGATTCTAGATCTCATCATTTTTTGATGAGTTTCACATGATGCTACACTAAAATGAAGTAGAAACTAATGAAAAGCTGAAAAGTGTTATTTCAGCTTTACTACAAACAGAAAGACATGATAATCTACATTTTTGGTTTTCACTATTCTTAGAGTGAAATTACAAAATCTCTTAGTAAATATATTATATTTAGAACATCCACAAGGTCAGAAGATATGAGTTTGGATTATGGCCCTGCTACTTATAATTCACATTTTTGAACCTCAGTTTCTGACTCTGTCAGATAAGAAAAATCAGTTGTATTTATAGTACCAATTCACAGGGCTACTGAAAAGCCTCTGAAAGATAATGCATAGAAAATATTTTATAAATTATAGAAAGTACCATATAAATATTAATTATGATTATTACAATATGAAATTTAAAAGCAAAACCATAATAGTGAATAAAAAAATCAAAAGGTCTGAGTTTTTGATATTATGATTTCAGTAGGACATAACAATTTCTAATCAACATTCCTAACATTTTTGGGGAAGTTTAGTCTCAGATGTGGATGCATGTTTTTTCCCCTACCTCCCGTTTTATCTGGCAACAGGCCCTTGCTTTCATCCCATTTGAGCTCAAAGCTGTAGAAGCAGATCATATATTCCAGGTCCATAAGTAACACTGTCAGGCTGTTCAGCTGATCGGCCAGCCAGAAATCAGCAAAGCCTACCTTATGGAAGGGGGCTGTGAACACTCGGAACTGGGAGAAGAAAAAAAACAACAACACAAACATGGAAACATGAAAAACCATCATATCTTTAATTTCTCTAATTCATGTCTGTCAGATCATGCAGCAGGTGATTGGTTTGGCTGCTAATCCAGAAACTGCTAAACCAATCACAGACAAAACATGAATACCTGGTAGTTGGCTGATTCAATAGCATGGCTTAAAAGTGAGATAAATGGGTAGCTGAGAAGAGAGAAAAGGTGGGGAGAGTCAGTGTAAAAAGCTGGGTAGAGAGCTGAGGGAAACAGAAGGAATGGGACATAAAGGCTGGATGTTGTGAAATTTAAAGAAAGGAAGGGCACTCTCAAAATGGAATGGAGGTAGGGAGCTCTGCCTCACAGGAGTGCCTTTTTGCTGTGGAGGATATTTCCTTCAGATCTGGGCTGATGCAGATGAGCTCTGGGGTTCCTGCTACTTCACTGATTTGGGGCTACCAACAAAGATCCTAATCAAATGTGAAAACTCTGCAGAGCTTCTTCTGACTAGAGTCATGACTTCATCCAGTGAATCCTCTGCTGTCCCAGAGCTAAAGGATACAAAGTTCCTCTGTTTGCAAGGAAGATCATTTGTTTGTTCCTGATAAATTTCAGCACAATAGCTCTCTGACTAAATGCTCTAAAAGATTTGTTCTATGCACCAGCCATTGTTTTGGCAAGCACACCAAAGAAGCCAGGTAAGTAGTATGCCAGAACAGGTTCATTCTGAGTGAGAAGGATGGTTTACCAAAATTTCCACTTTGTTAATCAATGTAATGATAGGTTCTGATTCCAAGTTGTGCTAGGTTTGTTGAATTATACGGATGTGGGTTTGAATTTTAGTGAACTATGTGAAAATTTAATAACTTTTGTTCAAAACCACTAATGAAAGTCTATCCTAAGTCCAAACCCACTCCATACAAAGAACCCCCTGATTCAATAGGCTATCACCCCCATACTCCCACATAGGTTCATATCAAAAGCTTTAAGAAGAGCTTCCTAAACTCAAGTGGTCATATTATTCTTAAGCAATGTGGTACCAGAAAGAGAGGGGGCAGATGTGGCATCTGAGGGCCTGGGTTCACATTCCAGCTGTCACTGTGTGAACTTAGACAAGTTTTTTTTTTTTTTTATTCCTCTGAGCTTCTCCCTTCTGCTAAATGGGAGAGATGCACCAAATGGTCTCCAAGTTCCATTCCAGATCTAAATCTATAATCCCTCTGGCAAAGAGAAATGTAGGGAAAAGATCCAAAGGCAGGAACATTGTTTGGAACATTGCATCAACAAACACAAAAAAGGGAGACTGACTAAGTCTTAGGCCACCAACATTTGATAAAAGTGAGGACAGTCTAGAACAAAGCTCCTCTTATATTTATTGCCCAAGGAACATACTGCATTTCCCCGATAGCACGTCAAAGGTATGCTGTTAGCCTGGGACTTTGTTAAAACCAAAGAGAAGGAAGGAAGGGGAAGTCAATGGAAAGCAGAGAATAAGGAGGAATTGGGAGGAAAGACAGGAAGACAAGGAAAGGAACTAGGAGTAAAAAAGAAAGGGGGCATGAAAAATGTCTATACTTTCCCTTCACTATTAATATATTATTATAAAAGCAATGAGGAAAAACACACAATTGAATCTACTTGGAATATATCATGCTTCTGAGACCTGTGCACAGTCTACATCCTTTAAAAAAGGAAGAATTCTAGGATTTCAGAATTTCAGTTTATTCTCTCATAAGAACAATTTACTCGTCTTACTCAGGGGTAAATGCTTTTCTAAATTTCTCCTCTCTTTACTGAAATGTTAATACTCATTCTCTAAGAAATTCTACCAGTCAATCAAGTTCACATTAGACTCCCTAAGAATTCCCTTTTTGGTAAGAATCCAAAATCTAGTTATCTTTCTTTTGCTCAAACCTTTCAAGTTCTCTATGGATTTTGATAGAGGAGGTAATAATTGACATATTATTAGGTAACTCCATAAATATCATAATGAGAAATGGCCATTTTGGATATCTTGTATTATATACTACAAACAAGTTATTCTTTTAACACTTACTATAATTCAATTCAGCATTAATTGTCTAGAAGTCTAATATGTGGGAAGTATTAGAAAGTACTGTGCTAAAAGTGATGAGAATACAAAGACAAAAATGAAATGAATGATTTGCCCTCATGGACCTTACATCTGGTCATCATTCCAATTTTCTCCCCACAGGAATCATCTTACTTGCCTCTGAACTTAGGTAAACCTTTGCCTTCCCATGCCCATAAGCAGGTCTCTATCTCCATATCATGTTGCCTTCTCTCTCAACAATGTCCCTGTTTTCTTCCTATAGGACTGTTGGACTATGGGGTCTGAGAAGTGACCTTTGCTCTCCACTCCCTCAGTTATAGGCCTCCAGTCCTTCATGGCCATTTCCACACATGCTGCTGCTTAATAACTCCCATTCCCTTTCCCATCTCCCCTTTATGTATCATTTCCGCTTTTAGAAGTGAAGTTCCTTGTGAGCAAGGGAAGTCTGGCTTATTTATTTCTGCATGCCACATAACAGGTAAGTGCTTTAGAAATGTATATTTATATATTTATATTTCACTTCAATACTACAAAAGTTCTATGATTTCATCCCTGTGTAGATTCTCTTCACTGACATACATTGCAAATCTTATTCTAACTTAGGTTATTATCTTCATGAATTCTAAGGCCAAAAATATCCATCTGGTAGTGAATATTCTGAATATGCTGAATATTAACTGCTATATGAAGATCTGAGGCCAGTCCTTATAAAGGACTACTAGACCCATTATTGGTACTTCTACTCAGAACTTTTCTATTGTATAGAACTTATGGCATAGTCCTTAGCTATCAGAGTATATATAGGATATCAGAGTAGGGCTTTATCAAACTACTAGTAAAGGATCAAAGAGGGCATGAGTATAAAAAGTACTGAGAGATAATGTTAATTATCCTTTTACTTGAGTAGCTATATTTTAACTATCACCTCACATAATCACAGTTCAGTTGGAAGAGACCTCAGAACCATCAGGTCCAACCTGTATCTGAGCAAGAATGCTGTCTCCATCATAGCTACTAGATGGCTATCCAGGTTTTGCTTAAAGATCTTCAGTGAGAAGAATCCTACTGCCTCCTGAAACAGTACGATCTACTCTCAGAAAGCACAACTTGTCAGAGAATCCTTCCTCATCAAGTTTGAATCTGCCTCTTTTTTTGCACTGCCTGCCATCTAGGACCAAACAGAATAAGTCTAATCCCTTTTTCTAAGATCTTAAAGAAAGAATGTTGAGGCATTTTTGACCACCCCTCTAGCTGCTAATAGCTTCCCCTCTAGAACATTATTTTCTACTAATTTCAGATATACTTAAATGAATACATGTTGTTTCTCTCAACAGAATGTTCCTTCAGGTCAGGGATTGAGAATTAAGTTGAGCAGCTTTGTCTTCTCTTTGTTGCTAATCTATGCTGGCATGTTGATACCATGATGATGCCATCTATTTCAAGCAAAGATCCTACTATTCCTTCTTTGATACTCCTTTTTTTCTCCAAATATAGCTAAAGAAAGAGAAACAAACCCTTTTGTTGCCAAATGTGGCTTCTCTCACGAGCCTCAACTATTCCTGACACTATTTTTACCAGATGGTACTATGATTAATCTTCTTTATTATTTGGCTTTGCTTTTATCTTCTATATATCTAAAAAAAAATCTAAGTTGTTTGATGAGTTCCCTGAGCATCTACATTAATCTTTTTCTAACCATTTTTCCTCCTCATTAATTATTTAACTTCGTGTCTTCAGAAGTTTATTCTTGATTATCTTCTATGGCTCCAAGGGGTTGATTTCCTCTGAAGCACTGCAGTACAAAGGATCCTACTCTTCTTTCCCCAGAACCTTTAGAAATCCTAAAATCTTGGGATCATGCTATGATTCCTTTTCCTTCTCTATTACAAATTCCAGAAGGGAATAGTCATTTCCCCCAAGATTCTCATCTTTTTAATCCCAATCACAATTCCAAGCAGTTAGTAAGAATCAGCTCTAGAACACAATTTCCTTTATTGCTTCTCTCTTCTGAAGGATGAAAGAAATATTAAGGCAAAGTAAGAAGTTAAGTAGCTGTTCTGCTTTTGACAGATAGACAGTTGCAGTAAATACATGAGTTTCCCCCATTTACTAGTACATTGAGCTTAGGGCTAGGATTGTGAACTGTTTTCCTTTCCTTTCTAAGTGGATGGTCTGTAGTATATTCCAGTGACAACAGAACTTCTGTTTCTCCCTCCAATGGCCTTCACTGAAGCACTCTCTACTATGCTTTCCTCCTGATAACTGGATTTCTGTATATGGTAGAAGGCAAAAAACTGTGGAAAAGCATTCTAATTTTACTTCTGATTCTTGTATGACCTGTGGTAAGTCACCTAACTTTCCTGAATCTCAGACTCATCCTGAAAATGAGAGGATTGGCCTTTGAAAGAACTTCAAGCTCAAAATACATGACTCTATGTGTAAACTTGCTTAATATCCAATGCTACCTCAACTCACCTTTATTTGTCTTGCCTCTTTTGAATAATGTATATTTATACAGAACTATGGTTCAGACATAGGTTTCATTCCATGTCACAAAAACACCAATGACATCACATTTTCTTCCTTACATTGGAAATCTGGGACATTTGTATACAGAAATTTGAAGCCATGGATTTTTACTAATTATTTTCATGAATTTTGTTTCCTCTTTCCTTTTGAATCCCCTGTATCTAGAAAAGTTCCTGAGATTTCAAATACTTAAAAAATGCTTGTTGAATGACTGCTTGCCTCTTCTTTCCTACTAATTCTTTTCTTCAGGGGAGCATTTCCTGTTCTTTCAACCTTTCCAAAACTAAGTTCATAACAATAAACGTAATTAAGAACATACAGGGTAACAGGTAGGCGACTCAGTAGATTGAGAGTCAGGCCTAGAGATGGAAGGTCCTGGATTCAAATCTGGATTCAGACATTTCCTTAGCTGTCTGATCCCAGACTAATCATTGAACACCCACTGCCCAGTCCTTATTGCTCTTCTGCATTAGATTCTGGGTTAGAAGGTAAGGGGAGGGATTATTTTTTTTTTAAAGATGGGAAAAAAACCCACATAGCCCTAAAATGATTTTCCTTTTTGGGTGCTAGTTTCCAAATCCATCTTGGGTCTGAATCCCATCTGATACACAAGAGCACTGTGACTGGAGGCATCTTTCTTTGTTATGATGTGCTCCTATTCTTTGACACTTGAGGACATAATTTCCTCTTATTGATTCCTCTCCCTATACTGGCTCCTTCCAACACTTCAGTCTTTTCTTTTGATTAAACATTCCCAGTTGCTTCAGCAGATCTGATGGTGAGATTTCTCCCTATTCTCGTTGCACTACTCTGAATATTTATCTAAGTTCTTTCTCAAACATGGTGTCCAAAACTGTCCAATATCCCAAAGTTCATCTCACCAGGACAGGGCAGAACCATACACCACCTCTTATCTCCTCGTCTCCCCAATGGTCGGTCTCTGTCTCTTTCTGTCTGTCTCTCCTCTCTCTCTCTCTCTCTCTCTCTCTGTGTCTCTCTCTCTCTCTCTCTCTCTCTCTCTCTCTCTCTCTCTCTCTCTCTCTCTCTCTCTCTCTCTGTCTCTGTGTCTCTCTGTCTCTCTCTTCTCTCTCTCCGTCTGTTTCTCTCTCACACACACATCTCTCTTCTCTCTCATACCTCTCTTCTCTCAAGTATATGGATAAGTAAATCTATAGAATCTACAATATAACTACAAAGACATTTTTGTAGTAGTTGGGAGAATCAGGAATGGCTTCTTAGATGAGGTGGCACCTGTACTGAGCTTTCAAAGGAGGTAAGGGTTCCAAGTCGTAGAGATCAGAATGTAGAACATTTCAGAAATGAGGGGCAGTCTGTGCAAAGACAAAGAGTCAGGAGATAGAAATGAAACTAAGAAAGTGGCTTTTGAAGAAAGATTATTAAGAGGGGGCATAATAACAAATTGGAGACCAGTAAAGGCCCCTTTTAGGAAGTTGCACTGGCAATTGGAGGCCTGGTACACAGAGCACTGGGTCTGGAGTCAAGAAGACCTGAATTCAGTCTGACCTCAGAAATGTACAGGGTGTGACCTTGGACTAGTCATTTAACCTGTTTGCCAAAGTTTCCTCGACTATAAAATGAAGATAACAACAGCAATTATCTCCTAGAGCTATTATATGAAGATCAAATGAGATAATATATGTAAACTGCTTAGCATTGGGCCCGGTACATTATAGGTACTATTTAACTAGTAGCTATGATGATAAAAATCCTTTGTAGAAAGAGGGAATTTAAGAGGTGAAGATTAAGAGGGAGTGTATTTGGGTAAGGGGATCAGTTTGTGCAAAGGTATGTAGGAGATGGAATATTCTGTACAATAATCTATAAGCAGGACAATTTGGCTAGGCAATAGAGTACAGTATAGTGAGGAATTTTGGCATCAGATTATGAAGGCCATAAATGTCAGTTTGTACTGGAGGCAATAAGGAGCCATTGTAAACTCTTGTTCAGGAGAGTGACATGTCAAATTTGACCTTTCAGAATGTCACATAGGCAGCTGTGTGATGGAAGCAGGCAGACTGATTAAAGGGCTAGTATAACAGTTCAGGAATAAGGCAATGAATACCTGAACTACATATGTGGAGAAATGGGGAGGGTCACAAGAGATGCTATAGGGGTTCAGCTGACAAAACCTGGAGTGACTGGATGTACTGATGTGAAAGAGAATTTAAACTCTTTGTAATCAATCAACAACCTGGAGTGCCTCGCCTTTCACACTTAGTCATTAACACTTAGTAAGAACCTTTCACTAGAAAAGGAAGTACATGCCCTAAAAAAAGACCACAAGCCCCCTCTTCCCCCCTCCCCCTCCCCGTCCCGTGATAGGTAAATTGGGAGACTGTGATTGATTCCTGAGATGTGACAAGGAGAGCTGATGAGTGGAGAAAACTGTATAAGCGGGAGCCTCTGGTACCCCAGGCGTTCTTTTCTGGTCTTTTGCCTTGTGAGCGTGAACTTTGGTGAGATTCTTTGCAGTCTTTTGGCTCCTTGGGGGATTGAACTCTTGGTGGTTCAGTCTTTTGATGGCTGGATCTTGTGGCAGTTCAGTTTGATTAGACATTCAATTCTGCCTTGGATTCAGTGTTGGTGGCTAGATGAGTTTGGCTTCGGTGACTCGCATGGGTTGAAGAGACTTTCCCAGACTTCCACCTGGAGGCTGAGACTCTTCTGCTCTTCTGGTTAGAGATTGGAACTTTGTTAGGGGAGCAATCTAGATTTCTTCAGAGCAGACTTAGAGTGGTAGGCTAGAAAATTCCTTATCTCCTTCCTAAATTTCCTCTCTTACTATCACTATTTTGCTGTTATAAAGCTCCTAAAGCTCCTAACGGTCTCATGACTCAATATTTCATTATTATAAATGGCGACCACAATAATTTTTTTAACTCTCATATTTTGTCAAACCTGTTTTGATTATTACAATTTATTAAAGATCTGTCCCTAAAGCCCCTTAGTCACACAAATCACTGTCTAGCTTCACTTCTCTAATTTTGTACTTTAAACTTTTAAAAACTCTTAAGACCTTTCACTTTTCTCTATTAAATTTTATCTTATTAGATTCAGCTCAATGTTAAAGCCTGTTTAGATCTTTATGAATTCTGATTTTTTTCCTTCCAAAATTTAACATCATATGCAAATAATGATAAGCTTTGCTTGACCTGGAATCGGAAAGAACTGAATTATAGACAATTGTGTGATCCTGGGAAAGTCACTTAACCTCCCTCAGCCTAGATCCTCTAATATGTCAAATTGGGATAATAATGGCATCTGCTTCTCAAGGTTCTTGCAAACCATTAAGTGTTCTGTGAACATTTGCTAAAGAAGCTTGGTGGCACCTCATTCTTTCAACTGCTAAGACTGTTCATACTATATTGATTTTGATCAAATTTGCACAATTTTAACAATAGTTAAATAGTAACTATTATTGTTGTTGTTGTTGTTGTGTCCTCATTTGGAATTTTCTTGGCAAAGATGGGAGAGTGGTTTGCCATTTCCTTCTCCAGCTCATTTTACATATGAGGAAATGGATACAAACAAAGTTAAGTGACTTGCCAAGGATCACCCAGCTAATAAGTATCTAAGGCCAGATCTGAACTTGAGAAGAGTTTTCCTGACTTCATCATTCTATACACTGTACCATCTGACTGCCTAATTCTATTTTAATTTAGATCTAAATCTAAATTAATTTAATTAGAACTTATGTTCTAATTCTAATTTAATTTACTCTTATGGTTCAGATATTTTAAAATTCTTACCATTGCTCTTTCAATTAAAATAATTAGTAAGAGCTACTTTTTAAAAAAGACTATAACAACAGCAAAGAAAACAAAAAAAAAACTAGATGGCAGATAGTTATGACTTGAAAATTTACAAGTTCTATTTTAGGATGCCCAGATATGCAAATTAATAGAATTCTGGTGCTCTGATTCCTTAAACTACTCACTCTATCTTCCTGAAAGCTAATTTTTATCCCCACTACTCTCCTTAAACTTTTTCTTCAAAGTCACTTATGACTTCCCTATCCAATCACCATCCCTTCCCTTTCATCTTCCTTGGCCTCTCTGCTGACCATTTTTTGCCCTTTTACTTCTTGCTACAAGTTTCACTTCCAGGACAATGAACTGTAATAGCTCCATTTATACATCAAACTATTCCTTTATTGGCTCCTCCACTTCTGTTGCCCCTTAAATCTCAAATGTCTGTCATGTTGTTAACATCAGCAATCCTTCCTCTCTACAAACTTTCTTTTGGGATATCACCTTTGTGTGGATGATTAAAAGAATATCTCCTAAACCTTCTCCCTAAGCTGTTGACCTGAATTTTAAACTGCTTCTGAATTCTCTAACTAGATGGGTACATTGCTGATATCTCAAACTCAACATAGACCAAACTGAAATGTCATTTTCTTCTAAAAGCTGTCCCTCTTCCTCAGTTCTTCTTATAGTACTAATATTTCTCCACTTTCAAAAATTCAAAAACCCATCAATGCTTCTCTTTACCTTCTACCTTGAATCAATTCTCAATCCAGTCAATTCTACCTCCACTTCATCTATCCCTAGCCTTTTCCTTCCTACTATCACCCTGGCTTATATTATTATTAGCTATAACTTAAGACTACTATAAATGCCTCCTAACTGGTCTCTTCCTGCTATAATCAATCCTTCATTCTAATGTCAGAATAAGCTTTCTGTCATTTCCCTACTGAAAAAATTTTCAGTAGCTACCAAATGCCTATAAAGTACAAACTCCTTAACATGGAGGTTTAGGGTCCCTAAAATCTAGAATTCTTCTACAATTTTCTTTCATATAATCTTGCATCCAAATAAGGCTACTTTTTACTGCCCAGTTTCATTCTACTTTCTATGGTTTCGCTCATGCTATTCCCTAGGTCTAGAATAGATCTTTTCCCCACCTCCAAAATAAAGCAAACCTAAGCTCTCTTCTTTTAAGACCCAACTTAGATACCAGTCACCTTCTCTACTCCTCTCTGACTTTCACTCTATGCCCTCCCCTTCTCTCCACCTTAAAAGAAACTGAAACTGAAATCTCCCTCCTGAAATTTCTCATAATACTTTGGATCTCTGTCATGGCTTTGTTTTATGACTTACCACTGCCTTGTACATAGCATATGCTCAATTAATTTTTTGTTGAATATTAGCCATTCATGTGGTTCCTTTCTCCCACTGTTGAGTTCCTTCTAGAACCTCTATTTTGAGGAGAGATAGGTTGAGGCCAGCCATCCTGCTTTCCTATACTAACTTTTCTGATGCTCCAGACTTTGCTATCAAATCTTAGATGCATTCTCACTCTGGAAATTTCTTCCTCCTTAATGGTCTTCTCTTCCTGGAACATTCCTCTATGTCCATGGCCCTCTTTTCCCCAGTGGTGAATTCCTTTCAGGACTTCCTTTTTGAGGAAGAGTCCAGGCTTCTCATTTCTTATTTCTTTCCAGGCTTTGCTTTTGACTTTCAGAATTTATCACCATTCAAGGTATACCTCCTCTAAACCACCCTTCCCATTCCCACTTCAACTGCCTTTGGCTCCCTTTCATATTTTACCTTTAACCATTAGAATGTAAGTTCCTTGAGAACAGGAACTATCTTTCTTTTAGTTTGTATTGCATTCCCAGTGCTTAGCACAGTGCCTGGCACATGTTATATGCTTAATAAGCAAGATCACTTGACTTAAATCAATGTATGAATAAATGAGAGAACTTAGATATTTTACCAGTCACTTAAATTCTATTAATAACAAAATTTTAAAACTGGAGGCAATGCTTCTATTACTAAATGACTGTTTCAGGTATGAGAAATGTTATCAACTCCAAATTCAGATTGCATGTATTTATACCTAATTGGATATAATTTACTTTTTGGGTACATGCATGCACTTGAATGTAAATGCCTAACCTCTTGTAAACCAGGTACACATATACACGTGTACATGTATATAGCCAGATCTTCATGAATGAAAATTTGGGTTACCAAAGAACTTCAATTCCATGTCTGGAATGTTCTTTCCCTCTTTACCGCTTTTAAAATCTCTGGCTTCCTTCAAGACAACTCAAATATCACATCTGGAAGAGGTCTTTCCCAGCTTCCACAGCTGTTAATGTCTTTCTCCTATATGCTGCAGAGCCTCCCTATGTCTTATATGTACCATTTATAGACATCTTCATTAGAATGTAAATTCTTTATGAACAAGAACTGTTTGTTGTTGTTATTGTTGTTGTTTTTTCCCCATTAAGTCCCTAGGACTTTGCATGGCACATGATAAGCACTTAATAAATGTTTGTCTATTACTAAGATGATTGACTGATATATCCAAAAGTGACTACCAATTTGCTTACATTACTTGTGAATTAAGTATAGTTCAAGCTAAGAAAAGAACATATGATATGTTTTATACTTTTTGGGAAAAGGATTTAATAAGGTATATATTAAATAGTAAGAGAAATATTGAACCAGGAAGAGAAATTCTTGATATTTCATTACAATTAAGTCTAAGGACAGGATATGACATGTTTTTAAAATTAATTTAAGGTGATCAATATAGGGAATTTCAACAACTACAGGAGATTTAACTATTTCATTCCTGTTCAGTTTTATTATTTTTGTAGGACCACTAGCTGTTTCTTTCTGCATTGTTAGGAGATTAAGATGGTGGCTTAGAAGCAAAAATCAAGTCCTCTGTGAAAACCCTTCCACACCAATCAAAAACAGAACTTCTAGGAGGACACACAAACAAATTCAACAACAGGAGAGAGCTGAGGGACTCTCCTGCTAGATTCAACTTAAAGGGTATGCAGAGAAGGTTGATTCTTGGGTTTAAGGAAAAGAATGAAGGAAGGTCCCAGGACCCTTCCTTCACCTACTGTGTTGAGACTCCAGGGGTTGCTGGGATCCTGGGGAGAACACTCCAGCCCAGAGGGAGTACCTTGCTAGTCAAGGCTCAGAGCTCTGACCATAGCTGGCAGGGAGGCAGCTGGAGGAGAGGGGAGGAGGAGAAAGAAGCTTGGTGGTGGTCTTCAAGCACTACTCCTATATCTTTGTTCTCTGCTACTAGAGGTTTATGCCTCAGGGCACATCTAGCTCCAAAGATCAGCTCTGCTGGGTTAATTCAATCAAGCAATAGTGCAGATAAGAAGCCTTCAGAGAGCAGGGAAGCTCAATATTGAATACTCCTACCCCATCTACTGTGCTGAGACTAGAAGTAAAATCCAGCTACCTGGGAGCCAATGGCTGCAACCATGACATGGTACCTTAGTACCAGCAAAGGAAACTCAGGGCTCTGACCAGGCAGAAAAACAAATTAAACAGATAAAGTACTGGTTAATCTAATTTAAAAAAAGAAAGAAGAAAATCAAATTAACAGTATCAAAGATGAATAGGGCAACCTCACTTCTAATGAAGATGAAATTAAGGTAATTATTAAGAGCTATTTTGCCCAATTATATGGCAATAAATATGACAATCTAGGTGAAATGGGCAAATATTTGCAAGAATATAAATCACCTAGATTAACAAGAGGAAGTAGAATACTTAAATAATGCCATTCAGAAAAAGAAATTGAACAAGTCATGAAGAAACTCCCTAAGAAAGAATCCCCAGGGCCTGATGGCCGTTAAAGAACAACGAATCCCAATACTATACAAACTATTTGACAAAATAAGTAAAGGAGTTCTACCAAATTCCTTTTATGACACAAATATGGCACTGATTTTTCCAAATCTAAGCAGACCAAAAATAGAGAAAGAAAACTACAGACCAATCTCCTTAATGAACACGGAGGCAAAAATCTTAAATAAAATACAAAAAGACTTTAGCAAGTTATCGCAAGGATTATTCACTATGACTAGATAGAATTTATACCAGGAACGTAAGGACGGTTTCATATTAGGAAAACCACCCATATAATTGTCTATATCAATAACCAAACCAAAAGAAATCACATGACTATCTCAATAGATGCAGAAAAAGCCTTTGACAAAATGCATCACCCATTCCTGTTGAAAACACTAGAAAATATAGGAAAAATGGGCCTTTCCTAAAAATAATAAACAGTATATATTTAAAACCATCAGCAAACATCATCTTCAATGGGGACAAACTAGAAGCATTCCCTATAAGATCAGGAGGGAAACAAGGATGCCCATTATCAACTCTATTACTTAATATTGTACTAGAAACACTAACAGTAGTAATTAGAGAAGAAAAAGAAATTGAAGGTATTAAAATAAGCAACGAGGAGACCAAGCTATCACTCTCTGCAGATGATTAAATGGTCTACTTAAAGAATCCTAGAGAATCAACTAAAAGGCTAGTGGAAATAATCAACAACTTTAGCAAAGTTGCAGGATACAAAATAAACCCACATAAGTCATCAACATTTCTAAATATTTCCAAAACAACTCAGTAGCAAGAGTTAGAAAGAGAAATTTCATTTAAAATCACCCTAGACAATATAAAATATTTAGGAATCTATTTGCCAAGACAAACATAAGAATTATATGAACACAACTACAAAACACTTTCCACACAATTAAAACTAGATCTAAATAATTGGAAAAACATGATTGCTCATGGGGAAGATGAGCTAACGTAATAAAAATGACAATCCTCTCCAAATTATTTCCTTATTCAGTGTCATACCTATCAAACTACCAAGAAACTTTTTGTACTGAATTAGAAAAAAATATAACAAAGTTTATTTGGAAGAACAAAAGATCAAGAATATCAAGGGAACTAATGAAAAAAATCATGAAGGGGGCCTAAGTACGAGATCTTAAACTGTACTATAAAGCAGCGGTCATCAAAACAATTTGGTACTGGCTAAGAGACAGAATGGAGAATCAATGGAATAGACTTGGGGTAAATGACCTCTGCAAGATAGTGTACAATAAATCCAAAGATCCAGCTTTTGGAACAAGAACCCACTCTTTGACAAAAACTGTTAGGAAAATTGCACTGAGTTATTAATTGCCTTTCATTATTGTATTACCTTTGGTAACATGATTTCCAAAACATTCTATCAATAAATACTCATCTATAAATACCCAGCAATGGCATTATTTTATATCATTCACAGTGTGCAATCCTTCTGCTAATAAACTGTATAGGCAATGTGTCACACATGAAACACAACTTGCTCCTCTACAATGGGAATGTTCACTTATTATATAATGCATAAAATAATGCAATCTTTTTATTGCATTGATTCAATTGTTGCAATAGGCAATAGCTAAGTCTTTCAAATTCCTACTTTATTCAACACTTTTCATAGACTTTACATAGGATGATAGAAGCTTAACTGCTGTTTACTTGAAATCAGGCATGTTACTTAGTGATATATGCAAAGCAAATCTATTTTCAAAGAACAGTGTTAGAAATAACTTGACTGGATCACTACTGAGTGAAATAAAAGAGCTTCCTGGAAAAAAAAAAGTCCAGCAGCAAAAAGAGAAACTCAAAAAATAACTCCAAATATTAAATGCAATTTTGTATGAATAAACTCAATTATCCTTTTCAATAATTCCTGGTAACGGATCAGTATCTAGGCTGCTGGTATAATTCTAATTCAAATTAAAAACTCTATGGGGCACCTAGGTGGTTCAGGGGACTGAGAGTCAGGCCTAGAGATAGGAGATCCTGAGTTCAAATCTGAGCTCAAAAACTTCCTAGCTCTGTGATCCTAGGCAAGTCACTTCACCCCCATTGCTTAGCCCTTCTTAGCCCTTCACTCTCTTCTGCCTTGGAACCAACACACATCATTGATTCTAAGACAGAAGGTAAAGTTTTTTTTTTAAAGCCTATTCTGGAATTTATAATCTCCAAAAGCATGAAAAAAAAGGTAACAAGTCACTTTATTGTACATATATTTTAAAAAGTATACTGCAATATCTCCTCATGGAGGGGATGAATTTTGGTTTTTAAAGACTATATCAGTAGAGTGGATCTTTGGGAAGTTTTACCCCAAAAGAAGGCATTCAAAGTCTGATTTAATCAGAGATTGTGTCAACAGACAGGGTCATCCTTCTATATTGCTTAGTGTCTAACACAATGTATTGAACTTAGAAGGTGATTGGTAAATGTTTCCAGAATGAATTAATTCTGAAGTCTGGGTAAAGAGATATGTAAAATAAGAAATAGATATTCAAAGATACTAACATTAAAGGATAAGAATTGTTAAGTATTTTAACTCACATATTGTAGAGAAATCATAACTAAACAGTTTCAGATAAACAGTTATATATTAAAGAGCCTTTCATGTTGCATACATCTTAACTTACACAGCCTTCAGGACTTTTAAAATAAAAATACAGTCAAAGTAGAGATTTATACCCATGTCCATCCTTCTGTGATTGTACTGAGAAGTCATTCAAAGATCAAGCACTCATTATGTACCAGGTGTTTGCATTTTTTCATATCAATAATTTTTTCTTTAAGTAGTCATTAGTAACAGATAAGTAAGAGAATTAAAAAAATGCAAATTGCCTTATCTCAAATACTACTTAACAAATTTTGATAATTAATGTCGTCTTAATAGATTGGCAGAAATATTGTAATACTTCATTTAACGTGAGGGGAAATTATATGATGTTTTGTCATATATGTTATAGAGATATACCTCCACTTAGGTACAAGTTGGGTTGGATGGCTATTGAAAGTCTTTTCAATTCTGTGATTCTATCTTTTGTTCAAGGCCAAACCTGGTTAAGCTTGGAGAGTTCAATCAACTAAGCAACATATCTTTTTACCTACAATAAGTAACTCATAAAATTGTCTACTGAGTTATGGAGAAGTTGCAAACTGCAATGGTGGAGGAGTCAACAGTGATGACAGCTTGATTCCTAAGCAGAATGAAAGCAACTCAGAATTTGATGGAAAATCAAATACAATCCACAACCGAAAAAGTAAGAACTCTATTAACTCATTCAAAATTAGTAGTCATCTGGTCTTTGCTTCGAGACTTACAGAATGAATTCAGGATCACCCACTGCACTTTTGGATCACTAACTATGGAGAAGGGATTTAGCAGGACTGATTTTGTTGCTATTTTTAACTGCTGTTCCTTGCTCTACCTTTGGAGACTAGCAAAAAATTTCTCTTACATCTGAGAGCCTTTCTAAGACAGGAAGACAGTGATGTTGTTCCTGCATCCCCAAGTCTCTCCTTCTCTAGATTAAAGACCACCAGATTTTTAAACAGATTCCCACATATGATGATCCAGAAACTTCCATAATCCTGTTTAAGTTGCTCTAGATGATTTCCAGCTCTCAATGTCCTTCCCCAAAAGCAGTGCACGTATTTAAACACAATATGTCACAAGAGATCTGGCCAGGACAGAGTAAAGGGATATTAACTCTAGTCCTAAATACTATGCATTTCTTAAAGTAACACAATCAGCTTTTGTTGACTCATACCACGTTTTTAGAAAAAATGGTTATCCAGTATCACCTTACCCATTCTGTATTTGATGCTGGGTTTTTTTACACTGAAATTTAAGACTTTATGAATGTCTGTATTAAATTTCATCTTATATGAATGTCTGTATTAAATTTCACCTTATATGAGCCTCAATATTCTAGGCCAGTGATGATGAACCTTTTAGAGACCCATTGGGCCGTGTTATAGGTAAGAGAGGGTTAGACCATGAGAGGAAGATTTGCAAGGGAGAGTGGCATGAGACCAGCAGGAAAGGAGAGATGCAGGCAAAGTGAGGACATTCAGGGTGAGGGAGAGGGAAGTGGCCTCAGCTCTTTGCTCCCCTTCTAGCTCTGATGCATGTGAAGCACTCTTTTCCAATGGGCTGCTGGGCAGAGGGGTGAGTGAAGTGAAAAAAATTTCCTTAGTGAAGTGAAGAGGGGGAAGGGAGCATCTACCCCAAGTTCCTCTGCCTTTCTACTAATGAACTCTGGGGGGTGAAGGCTCACGGTTCTAGGCCATTAAGAACTTTTAAAAGCCTTACTCCATTGATCAACATATTAGCTCTCCCTCTTAGCTTTGTGTCAATTGCAAATATGATAAACATGCTAGCTATGTCTTTACTGAATTCACTGATAAATATACCAAAGAGCAGAGAGGGCCAAGCATAGATACTAGATACATTTCCCTAAAAGTCAGCTTCCATTGAACCACTAAAAGTCTAGTCACTCTAACAATTCTGAATCTACCTAATTGTATGAACTACTATTTAACTCATCTCTTTCTCCTCCTGTATATAAGGTTCATATGAAAAACTGTCATATGGATAAGATATAAAATACACCTATAAAATTTCCCTCATCTATCAATCTAATAGACCTGTTATAAGCAGTTAGTCTGGCATGACTTATTTTCAAAGAAACTTTCTTGTGGTTTGGTTTCTTGTGGCCTCTCTTTCACAGATATTCATTATCTATTTAATAATCAATTCCCCAACTTTGCCAGGAATTTAATTCAAGTTTCATGGCCTATGAGCTGTAGATTCTATTCTTTACACTTTATTGAAAACCATAATATTTTCTTTTTTTTTCTAGCCCTACAGCAAATCTTCTATTCTGTTAATGATAATGACCATGGCTTAACCCTTTGCCTGTTCTAGTTCTTTCAAGGCAGTGTGGTATACACTTCATCTGGACCTGGTAACTTGAACATATCAAGGAGTTCTATACATTCACTTATTATCATCCTATTCGTCTTGGGTTCAACCCTCTCTAATTACTTATTGTTCTGTACTTTCAAGCTAAAGGATAATTTTCATTGGCAGAAAAAAAAAAACAAAAAACAGGCAAACGAGCTGATCTTCCTTCTGCCCACTGTCAGTCATCTTCAAACCATTCACCTTAGTAAACAACATTCCTACCCTATGTCTGATACACTTTTCCCTTGTAAGTTAAGTTGTTGTCTCCCCCCCCCCCCATAAAAACAAACAAAAAACCAAACCTCTTTAAACCTCTACTTGTTTTTAGCAGTCCTCATGAAACTCAAGTAAATCAAAGTTTGATTCTATTCTTTAAAAAAAAGGGGGGGGGCACATTTGGCTTAGTGAAAGACGTTTTCCAAGAAATACAAAAACAAACCCTCTACAAAGAACCTTCTCTAAAGAGTTGAATTGTTTAATAACAGAAAAGAAGGATGTGTTCAAAATACTGTAGAGTTAACATTTACTGGAGATCTTTTTGCCTCTCACTGTGAAATTATATTGTTGTAGTCTCTCTGCATATTGTTCTTTTGATTGTCCTCTTTATATTCTTATCACTTCACCAGTGTTTACGTATTTTTATGACTTCTTCAAATCTGTCATTTCCTTACTGAGCTATTTTTTTTACATTTATTCACCATAATTTGCTTATCCATGCTCAATTATTGGGTATGCATATTTTCTAACTTAAGTATTTCCCCAATATTTTAACCAACATGAATAATGCTGTTATGAACACTTTTGGACATTGGGCCTTTTCTTGATGTCAATAATTTCACTGAGGATGTAGTCTCTGAGATAGAATTTCAAGGTATAAGAAAATTTTTTTAACTTTTTCCTTGCATAATTCCAAATTATTTTCTAGAATGGTTAAGTAAATGAATGCATAGTTCCACCAATTTGTAAGTTAGTGTGTTGGTTTCCCACAAATCCTCTGAATAACTGTTTCCTTTCTTTACTTATTTTTGTTAATTCATGGATGTGATGTGCTAGTGCAGGGTTATTCTAATTTGTATTTTTCTCATTATTATTATTTTTTTTTTAAATCTGGAGTTCCAAATTCTCATAACTCTTGATAACGAAATTACTTCATTTGGCTATCATGGTTTGTATTTCTTCTTTTGAAAACTGTATGCATTGACTGCATATCTATCAAGGTATGGTTTTTAACATTTGTCAATTCTCTTTAGATTTTTTTGATCACCTGGTCTTAATATCATTTTTCCCCCTGATTCATAGCTATAATGATCCTATATAAAATTTCATTTAAATTATATAATCTAGATTTCTTTTATACTATGGCTTTTGATATTTGGATAATACAGCCATTTGGCATTTATTGCATTATATAGTATAAGAAAGAGGTGCCAAACATGTGACCTTGAAGCCTTATTGTATCCCTCTATATTGACAAATGCAACCTGAATTAGATTAAAATGTAACTGGAGGGGGCAGCTGGGTAGCTCAGTGGATTGACAGCCAGGCCTAGAGACAGGAGGTCCTAGGTTCAAATTTGACCTCAGAGATGTGTGACTTTGGGCAAGTCAATTGCCTAGCCCTTACCACTCTTCTGCCTTAAAACCAATACACAATATTGATTCCAAGATGGAAGGGAGGAGTTTAAAAAATGTAACTGGAAATAATTAACAAAGTAAATACATAATATATTAAAGATGATGTTATCATATGGTTTTCTAAGTTAAGCCCAGAGGTATCCTTTTGTGTGGCTTAGTGGCCCTCATTTCTTTTTGAGTTTAATACAACTGATGTAAGATGTTGATCTAAATTTAACTTTCATTTACTTGATTTTTAGTTTCTCTGCAATCCTTGTTGAATAAAAGAGTCTCTATCTTAGTAATTTGTGTTCATAGGCTTTTTAAACTGTACTACTACATGTATGTTTCTGGTTCTTGTTTAGCTAATATATTCCACTGGTTTACTTGATTTTTTAAAAATCTAGTATCAGATTGCTCTGTTCATTATTGTTTTGTGTTATACCGTGAGATCTTTTAGAAACATGGTTTCTCACCCCCCCACTATATATATATATATATGTATATATATATATAAAATCTCTTGATATGTTTGCTTATTTGAAGTAGTTTGGTAATTTGGTTATTATAGCACTAAAACTGTAGTTATTTGAATGGTATTGTTCTAATACTATTAGAAGTCTATATTTTTATATTTATCCTTTGTTATCTGCTATTATTTTATATGTGCCTTTTAAAACTATATGTTGATCAACAGATTTACTATAAATTCATTGCAGTCTTTTTAGTTGATCAGTCAAGCCAATCAATAAGCATTTATTAATATGACAAGCACTGTGTGAGGTATGGAGATGCAAAAAGAAGTAAAAGACACTTCTTGTCCTCAATAAGTCCACAATCTAATATGGGAGAGCAACAAGCAAACAAATATTTACAAAGCAATTTACATCTAGGGTAAAGAGAAAATAATTAATATGGAGAAGGTGTTAGAATAGGGGTTGGAAAATGCTTACTTTAGAACAGCAGTTCTCAATCTCTCAATTTGTAGCAATGAGAATACATAATGCATATTAGGTATTTACATTCCAAATAACTGTAGCAAAATTACAGTTTTGAAGTAGCCACCAAAATAATTTTTTGGTTTGGGGTCACTGCAACATGAGGAACTGTATTGTGCGGTCATGGCATTAGAAAGGTTGAGAACCACTGCTTTAGAAGATGAAATTTAAGTTGAGACTTGAAAGAAGCCAGAGAAGTTAGGAAGTATAGATAAGATGAAAGAGTATTTACAGGCATGGGGGACAGCCAGAGAAAATGCCTAGACCTACGAAATGTAGTGTCTTGTTCATGTAATAGCAAAGAGGCTAGTTGAATCAAAGAGTATGTGACAGATACAAGAAGACTAGAAAGGCATTTGGGGGTGAAATAGAAGAGAAAAGGCTATGAAGGGCTTTGAAAGTCAAATGGAAAAGGGAGTCACTGGAGTTTCCTATGTAGGGGAGGGTGACAAAGTTGGACTCAAGCTAAGGAAAATCACTTTGCTAGTTAAATGGAGGGCAAATTGAAATGGGGGAAGATACAAGACAGACAGACTCCCAAGCAGGATATTGCAAAAGTTCAAAGTGTGAAGTGATGATGGCCTGCAGGTGAGTCGTGGCAGTTTCACAAGAAAAATTTTATACAATATTCTATTATCTTCCATATCAGAATTTTTCTCTTTGTGTCTTCAGTCTTCTTAGATTCCCATTTCTCTTATACCACCAAATCTTGCTCAGGAGCTCTGATCCAAATTTCTCTAAATGCTCTTAAATCTAATTTCTAAACATTTAATGTGGATATGAAACTATTTTTCAGCTTTATTCTCTATCATAATTCTAAGATGGATGGTCATGTTTCTCAAAAGTTCTCATCATTATGACTTTTCAGTAACCAGTTACTCATTGATGACTAAATCTCTGACTGCAAAATGATTTAAATTAAAAAATACACACACACATACATACATACATACACCTATAGGTAAACACATTTTTTTTAATGGAGAGAGATAACTAAATAAAATGATATATAAACCCCATTTTAAGAATTATGCTAAAAAAGCACTCTTGGCTTCAACTTATATTTATGCTCTTCCTTAAAATTCTACATCTGGTTTTTCAGACTTACCAAGATTTTAAGCAGCCAAAACCGGGACTTGTAGTAGAAGGTTTTAGTGGGGTTGATAAGAAAGAGAACCATGAATCCGTATAGTGCAAGTGGGTAAACTTGTATGGGAATAATGCTGATTGGAGCAAATAAGCATGCCAGCAGGCTCAAGCACCACAATATCCCAAGGAATCCAGAAATCTGTGAAGGAGAGGAGAAAGAGGTGAAATTAATTATATTCCATTATTCAGGTTTCTTTGAATTACCTTTTGTCACAAGAAAAAAATTATAAAAGCTCAATTATTAAATAGTATTTTTGATTAACAAATTCAAATAAGTTGAGAAAAATATTTAGTATATCTAAATTGTATTAAAAGTACAGAACAAGGTTTTGTTCTAATTACCTCAAAGAGATGCTGATGGGATAAATTATTGCGGGGATTGAGTTCAAAGATGAGCACATGATTCACTCCAGCTTGCCTCCAACCATAGGTATTGATGGCCAATAGAAAAAGGAACTCAATTAGGAGAAAGCCACCTCGATAGATTCTTACCAGGGGCCAGATTGTCTTATTAGCATCAAGTTTAAATGCACCTAAAGGAATATTAATTTTTAGTTATTAGTGATATAAGGTATAACATTTTTTCATATGTGTCTTCCTTTCTACTGAAACCATAGACCCTTTCCCCTTAAGTGTGATTACTACATTTCAACTCTACCATTTGCTACTTCTGAAACCTTGCAACAGTTTGCCCCACCTTTGTTCTTCTATCCTAGAATTGTTACTAGGATGGAAAGTAAGGATTTTTAAAAAATGAAGTTGATTTTAAATTCCATTTTCTCCATCAAATTATAACTGACCAATCTCGATGTCCTCTAAACTCCTATCTTCTTCACTTTTAAAAATATTCATTTAGTGTGTAGTAGTAATTGTATTGAAATATTCCATTTGTCAATATTTTCTTTCCATAAACCTCTTTATATTTAACAGATTGAAGACAGGCTGAGGAAGTTCATCGGTTGGTTAATAAGTATTTATTAGCTGACTATCATGTGCCAGACATAGTGCCAAGATTTATAAAGGAAGGTTAATTGACAAATGGTCAAAAGATATGAACAAGCAATTTTCAGATGAAGAAATCAGTCTTAAAAAGTCATACGAAATAATGTTCTAAATCAATCTTGATTAGAGAAATGCAAATTAAAACAAAACTGAGGTATCCCCTCGCACCTATCAGATTGGCCAATATGGTGGTAAAAGAAAGTGGTAAATATTGGAGGAGATGTAGCAAAACTGGGCACTAATGCAGTATTGGTAGAATTGTGAATTGATCCAACTATTCTGAAGGGCAATTTGGAACTATGCCCAAAGGGCTATAAAGATATAATAAAAAAGGGGAAAGGACTTGAACAAAAATATTATAACAGTTTTATTTTTAGTGGCAAAGAATTAGAAATTGCATGTCCATCAGTTGGGGAATGGCTGAACAAATTGTGGTACATGTTGGTAATGGAATACTACTGGGCTATAAGAAATAATTTCAGAAAAAACTGGAAAGATCTACAGAAACTAATGCAGAGTGAAATAAGTAGAACTGGGAGAACATTATATACAATAACAATATTAGAAGATGATTATCTGTGAAACTTGGCTAGTCTCAGTGATGCAATGAACTGGGATGATCCTGAAAAACTTATGATATGCCATTGACCTCCAGTGAAAGAACTGTTGCAATAATCTTTTATATCAGTATATTTATGGTTTTATTTTGGGGTTTTGATTAAGTATGAGTTTGCTTTTACAACAGTGACCAATATGGAAGTGTGTTTCGCATGACAATAAAAATAAAATACAAAAAAAAAGAAAGGCTAAAAACAAACAATTCTTGCTCTCAAGGAATGGTATAAAGGGAGAGTAATACTTACTGAAATATCTTTTAAAAGATATGTTTATTTTTATCTATATGTCAATCACATAGTGTATTCTGTAAGTTGTTGTTTGTCTTTTATTTTCAAAGAGAACCAAAGATACCATGGGGGTGATTTCTTGACTTGCATATAAATTGTATTTAAGTGAGGCAAAGTTGCACAAAATCATCAGTCTCACTCTCTTTTCTAGTCATCAAAATTAAAGTGGCAAGGCAAAAAGTTAGGATGACTGGTGATGACTCAGGATGCAGTGGATGACAGTGGCATCCTCAATTTCTGACCAAGTTCTAGATCAGTGATGGTGAACCTATAGCATGCATGCCAAAAAGGGAATGCAGAGCCCTATCTGTGCGCATGCCTGCAGTTGCCTGCTAGAGTTCCTTACTAGAAAACCTGAGTGACTTGCGGCAGAGCTGTTCCCCTCCCCCTTTCCATGTGCCTGAGGACATTCCTCACTTCCCCTGCCCCTCTGCCCAGCATCCAATGGGAGTGCTTCTTCCCTTCCCCTGTCTGGGGTAAGGGTACAGCTGGGGACAAGATTGGGGTGGGGACAGGGCCTGACACTCCATCTCTGAAAGGTTCATCATCACTGTTCTAGGGGTTTCACAGAGCCTTCACAGCTGTCATTCTCACCTTCCCATTTAGCCAAGGGAAGTCTTTCATGCTTGGGATAGACATCCCTCAAACTCACTGACAGGTTTAAGGCCTGCTGGTTACTCTCAACCTTCTATCTGCCCAGATGGTTTTAACAGTGTGTGGCCATTTCAAATGTTATAACTTCCTAGAGCCACAGGTGAGAGTTAGATGAAAGATGGATACTAAAAAGTGGATGAGCAACTATGAAATGATATTAGCAAACTCTCACACCAAAGGTGCTAGTCTTCCCTGAACACTCTACCTCACTTTATCCTCCTGTTTTTACAGAAGACTATCAATTGACAAAAATGAATCCATCTTTGTCCTCAGGGAACTTACATTCTACTAGGGAGGGAGGTAATAGCAGGTACACATAAGAATATATGCAAAATCAATACAAAGCAATTTCATGCAAAAAGTAATAAAATATGTATGTGGTAATTGTGTATGTGTATACACAAAAGCTGCACATGCTGAATTGAGCTTTGATAGAAACAAGGGATTAAAGGGAAGGATGGTGTACATTCTAGGAATGGGAATTATCCTAAGCAAAGATATAGAGGAGGGAAACAGAATGTCATCCATAGGGAAGAAGAAAAGGCCAGTATGTTGGGCTATGAGATCAGAAAGGGAAGTCATGTAATCAGATCAGAAAGACAAATTGGAGTTAAGTTGTATTTGATACAATAGTGAGTAGCCAACCATTTGAGACTATTACTTTGAGGGGAAGAGTTTGGAGTGGGTAGAGCTTGAGGCAGGGAGGGAGACCAGTCACGAAGCTTTGAGGGGATATAAGCACACAATGAAAATCATAAGAAAAGAAACTCTAAATTTAATAAACTGAGCAAAGAGAAAATTTGCCTCTTTTCATAAAAAGCTCATTGTCATGAAGACTGATGTCATGAAGACTATGCTATAGATTATCTGATATTTAAAAATTTATAGATCTATTTTTATAAAATAAAAAAATGCACTGATTCACTCCCTGCCAAAGATTAAGGTATTTACTACAAGATGGAATTAATAATACTAATAACAACTTATGTTTCTATATATAATGAAAACAGTTCTCATTATCTTTGTTTTTGCTAGGGAACAATCTAATAGATGCAAGACAGCACAATACATGGAGAACAGAACAAAAACCTTGAATGAATGTTTGTTTTTTAAATTAGAACTATACGTTTTGGAGAGTAAAGAGTTAAGTCATAATTTCAGTTTACAAACTAACTTCATGGTATCTTTTTGCTATTTTTCTAAGCTTGTATGCTGAAGACTACAGGTAAGCCAGACTTCTACTCATCTTGTTTCTTTATGAATGAACAGATAAGAATGTTTCTCAACTCCAGTCCAGGGTTAAAGAATGAGTCAGACTCTCCCCACCACCATGCTTCCTTTTTTTTTAAACTTCTTCACTGCCTCAACCAATTTTAATACTCAAAGAACCCAAAGTATAATTTAGGAATACAGGTAACAGATAATAGCTACCAATTATAATCAATGGAAAAAGAAGAAATTAGACTCTTGATCTAGAAATCTAGAAATGAAATGAAGGAGGATACCATAAACCAATTTGAGGAACATAGAAAATTTTACCTGTCAGATTTATAGATAAGGAAAGAACTTATGACCAAATAAGATATAGAGAATTTTATGAAAAATAAAATGGATAATTTTGATTACATTAAATTAAAAAGTTTCTAAACAAATAAAATCAAATACAATCAAGATTGGAGGGAAACAACAAAGTTGGGGGTAAATTTTATAGCAAATGTCTCTGACAAAGGGCTCATTTTTCAAATATATAGAGAACTTAGTCAAATTTATAATACAAAACAGTCCCCAAATGATAAATGGTCAAAGGACATGAACAAGCAGTTCTTAGAAGAAATTGAAACTATTTCTAGTCATGTGAAGAAAATGCTCCAAATCACTACTGATTAGAGAAATGCAAATAAAAACAACTCTGAGGTACCACTGTTCACCTATCAGATCATGTAACATGATCAAAAAGAAAAATGATAAATGTTAGAAGGGATGTGGGAAAATCGTAAACTTAATAATACACTACTGGTGGAACTGTGAACTGATACAACCATTCTGGAGAACAATATAGAACCATAACCAAAGGGTTATAAAACTATGCATAGTCTTTGACCCAGCAATACTACTACTGGTTCTGTATCCCAAAGACATCAGAGATAAAGTAAAAGGACCAACTTGTACAAAAATATTTTTGGCAGCTCTTTTTGTAGTGGCAAAGAATTGGAAGCTGAGGGGGTGTTCATCACTTGTGGAATGTGTTCATCACAAGCTGCAGTATATGGCTATAATGGAAAATTATTATGCCATAAAAAATGATGAACAGGATGAGTTCAGAAAAACCTGGAAAAATTTTTATGACCTGAAGCAAAGTGAGATGTTCTCAATAACTTTGTAATCATCAAATTCATTAGCCTTTTCTTTCTCCAATACATCTTTTCCTTGACTACTCTATTGCATCTGACATTGCTGACTACCCTAGGGAAAACTCTCTACTCCCTTGAATTCAACACTATATACTATTTCTCTTCTATCACTAAACAATTCTTCACTGACATTTCATCTTCTTCCTAACTCCTTACAATGGATATTTCTTAAGATTGTGACCTGGACTAATTTCTCTTCTTTAACTGTCTCCTGTGAAAATTCATCCTTACTGCTATGACAACCACTATGAAGAAAACAAATACCCCTTCTATGTACTTTTTCTTCTCAGCTTTAACCCACATTTCCAACTACCCATCTGTGCATTGTCATTTAAGACTCTACTGGTCTAAAACCAAGCTTCTTATTTGACTCTATCCCTATCATCCTGCTCCTGCAACAAAACAAAATTCTGTTCCTTCTGATTTCACTATTTCTAGTCTCATTTAGTGTCTCATGTTCAAAACCTTGATATCTTTGATATCCCTTTGCCTTACTTTTCATATCTTCTTAGTGAACAAATCACATCAATTATATTGCTGTAGCATTTTCCACACTCATCTTCTTTCATCTTCCAACTGTCACTGCCATAAGGCCCTTACACTAACTCTCCTAAAATTATACAATATCCTCTAAATAGGTCTATCCATCACTATTTTTAACTTCCTACAATACATTTTTCATACTTTTCCCAAACTAATCTTAGCAAATCACTCAACTGCTCAAAGATCTTCAGTGATTCTCTCTGACCTCTGAAGTTTCTTCTCTTCTGCCTGGCATTCAAGGCTTTTTACAACCTTGCTGCATCTTACTTCCCTCTCCTTGTATAAATCTGTCCACTCTATGTACTATAAACTCAAGCCAACTTATCCCCAAACTCTCTGTTCCTAAAAAAAAAAAAAACTTTGTACTTTTCTCTCTCTGTTAATACTGTACTCTATGTCAACAACTTCCTTCCTCCACCATTACAGTTTTTAATGTCTAGCGATCTTTTAAAGTCAAACTCAAAGGTCAGGAAGTCTTCCCTGATTTCTCATTAGTAAGAACCTTCCTTCTATAACCTCAAATAACACTTTATAGCACTAAGGAATTTATGTATCAATATGCATTACAGTGAATTGTGTATGCTACATTCCTTCCTTATACTACAAATTCTACCAGGGTAGGGACAGTGTTTCATTTATATATTTTTAAAAGATCTTAGCACACATTGTAGTAATCTGCACATAATATGTACTTAATAACTATTTAATTTATATTTTAGGATAACAGGATTATGGATTTAGAGGAGGCAAGGACTTTGAAGTCTATATTCAAAGTCCTTTTCACAGATGAGGAAAATGAAGCTCTGGGGGTTTGAATGATTTGACCAAGGTCACACAAGAAATAAAATGACTGAAACCCAAGTCCCTCTAACTTCAAAGTCTGGCACATTTTCCACTACACCATTGAGAAAAAGATGCTGCTAAGATTAACTAATATACTTTATACAGAATACACAACTTTATACAAACTGTAGATCACTATTACAGTGAGTGGTTAGAGAGGTACACTAGAAATTCTCAAATCACACTTTAAAGTTATGGAAAAAAATTGTAAAGGTTTATTTCCTTCTTTTGCTGAGGCCATTACAACCTGGGCTGAGGTACTTAAAAAAACTAATAAGGAAGGATAACAATAAAAACTAATATGACAATATGGAGTATAATGCTGCCTGAAAGTTTTGCTCATTTCTCACTATTCAAATTTAGAAAAAGGCTAAAAGATAGAAAAAGAGTAACTCTTCATAAAGGAAAACGTCATATTTGGAACTGTGAGAGGGATGTTATTTAACATAAGTGAATGTCCAGATAATCTAAATTTACTCATTTATACATTAATACTTTTAAAATCTGAAATATTTTGAATGGAAATATTTCTAAAATGGATTACATATTTCTTTGTCTTCTTAAAGTACCATGAACCAAACTGTAACTTCCTTCTGATAACAAAGTATCATAATTACAAACAATATTATGTCATACTATCCCATTAGCAATTGAATTATGTAAGACTATTTTTCCCTTTATTAAATGGACTCAGCTTACAAAGCTTTTAGAATTCTTGAAATTATTATATTGTTTCTCTGCCTTCTTTCTTGTGATTTTACTATCACTACTTGCTGCTAGCATTTGCCTACTTCAAGAAGTTCACCTTTAAAAATGGGAGATTTGAACCCCAGAAGTCCTTGGCAGTTCCCAGAATTCCCTATAATATCACCTGAATTCTCACCTGGGCTGAGAACAAAAATTGTATTTAAACTGACTGTTCCTCCTACTTGGTCTCTCTGCTTCCACTTCTAAATACACACGGCTCTCAAGATGTAGTAAGTGAATTGTGAATGGGCTAGTGCTCTAGGCACGTGCCTTCTTATTTTTGTATTTCTTTATCCTTGATTTCTAATAATCTTTAATAAGCCTCTAAAAATATAATACTTTTAGTAGAGAAACTAATTTAACTGTTACAGTTTGGTGACCACGAAGGGAAAAAAACCCCAATTAAAAAATAAGAGGCTAGATAATGATTTCTAAGCCACATTTCTCCAAGGCTTTTTTTTAGCAAGCCTCTTGACTCATCTTGCTCCTGCCTGCCTGCCTGCCTGCTTCCTGGCTCCTGGCTCCTGGTCTCTCTCTCGTTCCTGGCCCAGCTGATCCACGGCCCCAGCAACTCTTGCCTCCGACCCAGATGACTCATAGCTCCAGGCCCAGCCCCAGGACCTAGGCTTCTGGTGGCAGACCCAATTTCTTCAGGATCAAAAACCAGCTGGTAAAAATGGGGGTGATTTTTCCTTAGGCTATGATTAGCCTCCACGTGACAAGGGGCAGGGGGCACAGGGGGGGAGAAAGAGAAGGAAGAGACTTTTCCAAACAGGAACTTATAAGCATGGCTTTAAAAGGATATCTTTTGAGTGCATTGGTCCTTTTATTTATCTCCCCAGATCTCCCCTTATCATTGGAAGTACCTGAGGAATCTTTAAACTTACTCCATGTAATTCTCTCAGAGTCAGGGGAAAAATTCAGCTACCTGCAACTCTTTGGCCAAATTTGAGATTCCTAAAGTCCACCCATACATAGGGGGGGTGCAGCTCAGTGGATTGAGAGCCAGGTCTAGAGATAGGAGGTCCTGGGTTAAAATATGGCCTGACACTTCCTGGCGGTATGGCCCTGGGCAGGTCATTTAGCCCCCATTGCCTACCCTTTACCAATTTTCTGCCTTCTGACAATAAGCATCTAAATGTATAATTAAAAAAAAAAACCCCAAGGAACTTTAAAGAGACTGGAGGTTATATTTTTAAAGCATTTTGGACTCCAATGTTTTATAAAAATCTCTGTATTATATTGCATTTTACTGATTGTTTTGTTTAAGATTTAACTTTATGATTTTAAGTTCATATATTACTGCATTGAATACTATTCTGTTACAATGATTCATTTTAATGTACTGAGTTTTAACTACTGTTAAATTCTGTTGCTTTTCCCCTATAACTATACTGACCAAACATTATTGAGTAAGCCCATATAAAAACAGCTTTTCTATTTTTGACTTTGCAAACTGTCACAGAGGATAGATGGACTCCATCAGAAAATTGCTACAATTGTATAACAACCTTTGGAAAATTAAATGAGCTAAATATCTCCAATTGATTTTAAGGCTTCTTTAGACATGATTTTTTGAATTTTTCTTAACAATCTCTGGTCATTTTGCCTGCCCCTAACAGGAGGTAAGACCCATTTTAGTAGCTGAAGTGAAATACAATTATAACCCCCACCTCCCACATTTAGAAAAATGTGAACAGAAGCTGGGAAGTTAATCCCAGGGTACCCCTGGATGGCTCCACAAAAGAGGAGCATCTCTCATTTATAACATCAGCTCACTTTATCCAACATCAACAGTACAGGGGTTTGGGTTTTTCCTAGAATCTTCTGCCACATTTTTTGCAATGATATCTAGATTTCTTGATGATGTTCTAAACCCAAATAAGTTTTACTTTGTTTAAATATGTTTACCAAGGTTGAAAGATTTGCTACGTTTGTAAAAATTGTGACAAATATCCATCAGTTAATAGGCTTTTAAAAATGCCATACAGAAACTTATGGGAAACATGATAGTGGGTTTGTTTGCTATTGTAATTAACTGGACTATTGAGAATTTTGGGGATATTGATACCTACATATTAAACTTGTAAAATTCATTTGCTTGTACTCACAGTGGATCATGGCCAGATATGAAGAGGAAATGTATCTCATTTTTGGTGAGAAAGCCTTGTATTCTCTATTTTCTTAGTTGACACAGTGTGTCAATGATTATAAGCTATATTTTTGAATTTTAAAACTTTTATTATATTTTTCTTGCAAGTGCAATATGCTATTTCAGTTTTTTATTTTTTTCTCTCCTTTTTATATTTGCAGCACATGTCACCAGTATTTTCTTTAACTTTTTGATTTTGCAGTAATATAAGTTTAAAATACATTTGCTATAATATCAATGCATGCCTCCAAAGCTTGAGACTATAAAAATGATGCCACTAATTGTTTTTAAAAATTATGGGACTTTGCTTAATGAGTCTGTCTGATTCTAGGACAAGATATACAAAAGAGCCATTGCACAGGGTCAAAGAAACCAATCCAGGAAGGACTGATGTACTTTTAAGCCAATACAAAGGACTTGAACCTAGTGTGAAGACTCAAGGTTGCGACTTTTAACATATGTTAAGATGCAGGCCTTCCTTGAATCCACACTGTGAAAATACTTACAGACAAGTATCCCAAACTTGCCTCCTCACCTGGTTCCAATAATGTAGTCCATTTTCTGTCTTTCATAGTGTGTCAAACTTTCTGTAGTCCTGGCTACTGACTGGGTAAATGCTTCCTTGCTTATATCATTTTAATTGGGCCCTGATTCAAGGACCTATTATAGATTTATTTTTCCTTTACTTAGAATTTTTACACATAAGAGTTTGATAGTCTATATTTTCATCCAGAAATTATCTTTTTTATTTGGATTTTTCTGATGTCTTTTTAATTTCTCTTGCCAATTGATTCATATACCTCATAACTCAGCCATGCATCCCTAAATGATCCCTGTGTTTTTCAATCACCCTTTTCAAGGGGGGAATGTGAAAATATTATTATTTTAAATTGAAAAGTTTAAATTCCTTTTGAGAAGAATTTTAGGTTAAGAAAGATGCTACCTCTCTGAATCCAGAAACTGAACTGTTTGGAGAAGACACCATGAAGATGTCTCAGGACCATAAGCTGCACGAGAAGATCAAGAACAAATTTTGGGTGTGGTTGATTGAACATTTATTTTTATGTATACTTTCATGCCAAAGGGAGGACTGCCCCCAACAGGTTTTTTGTCAATGTGTCTAGCAATTATTGGTTTTGTTCTTTTTTCCTCTTATCCTCAAATTATTGTAATCTTTAAGTTGATTATGTTTTCATGATCCTTTTTGGGGAAACCTTTCCCAATGAGGATCAAATGGAGGTGCTGTAAAAATGGAGATTTCAACCTCAGACTTCAATCCCTAAAAGTCTTTGGCACTTCTCAGAATTCCCTATATTATCACCTGAATTCCCACCTGGGCTGAGAACAAAAATTGAATTTAAACTGACTGTACCACCTACTTGGTCTCTCTGTTTCCGTTTCTAAGCACACGTGGCTCTCAAGACGTAGTAAGTGAATTGTGAATGGGCTAGTGCTCTAGGCATGTGCCTTCTTATTTTTGTATTTCTTTATCCTTGATTTCTAATAATCTTTAATAAACCTCTAAAAATATAATACTTTTACTAGAGAAACTAATTTTAACTGTTACACATCCAATTCCATTTCTAATATATTAGATTTACTATAGAGCAGACTACCAAACTAATAACCAACGTTGTTAGAATTAGCTACCCCCTCACCCCCGACAGACAGTAAGTAGATTCTTAATAAAGGAGGGATGAGCTTTTTTTAGTAAAATGCATGACTTTAAAACATCTATTTAAGCATTTTATTTCCTGGTTGTTGACTAAATATTAGAGAGTTGAAGCTGCTAAAGAAGTAAACTTTGGCTAAGGGAACTATTACTATATAAACAAAGTACAGAACTATAAAGGAAAAAGAGAATATTTAAATAGTTATTTTCTAAAGAAATAAGTATACCAAAGTGAATTTAATAATAAGCACAACTAGCCCAGTAGCTAAAATTTTTTTTGGTGATTTTGTTTGAACAGAGGGATACACACACACACACACACACACACACACACACACACACACACACACACACACACACACGTGTTTGTATGTTTATGCATATATAACTTATCTCATTATACAGAATATACCAAAAATAATTCTACTAGAAATAGAAGATACCTACCTGTGAGCACAAGGGTAACATTTAGCACGATGAATATTCCACAATATAGACCAACTCTAAATATAGTCCATGAAGGTGCAGGCTAGGGATAGAAAAAAAGCATTTTGGATAAATAAGAGAGAATACTTAAAATTATAGGAAGAATTTTTCAATTCAATCCAAAATAGCAGCTGCCCCGAACACAAAGGAAAAACAAAATAGTTCTTACCATGAAAGTAATGGAGGTGAGGAGAGAGCTAACACATTTGCAGATAAGTTATACAAATTATAAAATACAAATAATTTCAAGAACTAATAACTGGGAAGATCAAAAAAGAGTTGGTTTGGGTGTGCTTTGAAGGAAGCTCTAGGATTCTAAAAGGTGGAAGTAAAAGGAAAGCACATCTGAGCCATGGGAGATCAGTTGTGAAAAGACTATGTAGCAGTGAATGAAAAGACTGTATACTGAGAAATAGCTAGCAGACCTCTTTTAATGGAAAAGAGAATGCACAAGGGAATCATATTAAATAAATCTGAAAAGGTAGGTAGGGGTCATAGGTTTTATATGTCAGGATGAGGATTTTAAAATTTTTTCTAAAATCAGTTGGTAGTTACAGGATTTATATTTTAGGTTTATCAATTTGGCAACTGTTTATAGAATGAGTTAAATAGGATAGACCTTGGAAGGAATAAAAATTAGAAGATAATTACAATAGTGGAGGTAAAAGATGATGATGAGTCTGATCCAGGCTAAAGGTTGTGAGAGTGGCGTATGACCTCATATAAACCATATAGGAATATTTGTGTTGGATCAAGATCCAGAAAATTCAATTAACAGGTTCTCCAAGAATCTCTTAAGCAAAGAAAAAGTAGGAAAAAGAGAAGGAAACAAATTTTTATTAAATCTATTATGTGCTGTAAAATTGAGATTTGAACTCTGGACTTCAATCCCCTCAAATCCTTGCTCCACTTCCCCAAAATGCTTTGTAATCTCACGGAATTCTGAGGTGGGTGAGATCGAGAAGGTACTTAAGCTGATTGCAAAGGATTTTGAGCTCTCTCTCTATTTTTGGACTTCTGTTTTGGAGCAGACGTGGCTCTTTCCGTAATGTAGGTGAGGTCTTGTCTAGGCCACTATGGCCTAGGCACGTGTTTCTTATCCTATCTTTTCTTTAATCCTTAATCTTCAATAAACCTCTAAAAAATATAATACTCCTTGCAGAGAGAAACTAATTTCTACCTGCCTCAGTCTCCCCTAAATTTTAATCTTTACAGTGCCAGGTGATAGGCTATGAGCTTTGGAAATATCTCACTTAAATCTTCTCAACAACCCTGAGAGGTAGGACCTATTATTATTTACATTTTACAGATGAGAAAACTGAGGCAAACGGAGGTTTAAGTGATTTGCCCAAGGTCAGACAGCTAAGGATCTGAATCCATATTTAAACCTAGCTTCCTGACCCTGATTGACACTCTATCCACTGTGCCACCTAGATAACTAAAAGTGAATGTTCAAGACAATTAATTTACAATGACTGCATATACAAATATTTGCTTGGGTTCTTATGTCTTTTTACTCCTTTCCTAGTTGTAGGCATCAACATTGTTAATATTTCTTAAAAACCCAATAATCAAAATAATGGGTATTTCTTGTCACTATTTCCACCACCAAATGCTCCAGTGTTGCAATTTTTAAATAAAAATTTCCCAAAAAAGGGATAGTAGCAGTTGCCCCTTAATAAATGCCTTGTAATTCTAAGCCTTTGAAGTCCTGAGCTAAAATGGTATACAAAAATGTTACATAGTGAATATATTCCATAACAAAACAAACTGGCTTAGAAATTAAGTCCATCTGCTAAGAGACAAAAATTGTTAGCACTAAATCCTAACCTGAGCTGCTCCCAATGGAGGGACCCGTAAACGTTTCATGGCCTTCTGTCTATCTCCATCTTCAAGTTCAATGGTCACCACAGCCTAGAAAAAAAGTTAAAAGTTTAACATAAAGTTCATCATACTTATTTGAAAAATGTATAAGTTCCAAAGCATCTCTTCAGCTAATTTACTTATTCAGTGCCATACCAATCAAATAACATTATAGACCTAGAAAAAAATAACTAAATTCATCTGGAAGAACAAAAGATCAAGAATATTAAGGGAACTAATAAAATTATTTTCTGCAAATTTGTGATAATTTCTGAGTAGATGTTAACTGATGTAGTAAAAAAATTAAAACTGAAAAGGTGAATACATACAATCAAAAGCAGAAATTATCAAAATGCTAATTATAATAGGTATACAAAGTTGATCACTTTGAAGGTACACATAGTTGATCACAAGTCTGACCTGGAAGGAATCTTAAAAGTTATGCAGTTTTGATTTCCTCATTTTATAGGTGAGAAAACATATATAGGTGAAAAGTTATATAACATGCCCCAGTGTCAAAGAGAAGTCATCCAGAAGACAATAGCCATAGGATTGAGAATGTTTGGTACAGAAGGGAGAATTTTTGTACCTCTGTCTCAGAGATAAGCTGGTTGATTTTCTTGCAAGTGTAAAATGGTGCCACTTCCACATGGGCCACTCGCCAATCGGCTCCGCGAGTTGTATCCAGGATCTTGTCATGTTTTTTGAGAATTTTACGAAACCCTGTAAAGTTCAAATTCTAAAAAGAGAAGGAGAAACAGCATTCTAAGTGTTGTCAGTTGAAGGGTTTCAATTATAATGAATCATAAGATATTAAAGATGTATTCAAAAGCTGATTCTAATCAGCAAAGTGTTCATGGATCAGACTTATGGATATATTTCTAATATTTAACATGACTGATTTATGAACCCTAAATTGGATTGGGTTAAATTTTGTTGAACTTAAAAAATTAGCCTCTATTTTATCTGCAGTCTGAAAACTGACAAACAACTTGTAATGGTCTTGAAATGTCAAAGACTAACACTTAACATCTGAAAAAGTGGTCAAACTCTGAATAGGTGTAGACCAGGGTTCTGGGAATAGAGAAGTTTTTTCACTAGACATGACAGATTTGCAAAATATTCTTCCTGGACACCTGGCTATACAATTGTGTTATTCCTTGTTCCTTTATCTTTACAACTGGATGCTAATATTGTGAATTTCAAAACAACTCAATCCTGTTCAAACCATTCTTTAGAGGATGGGATTTGGCTATTTCCTGATCAATAACAATAGAGATACTTGGAATGACAGAATCAGGTCTTGGAAACTACAATCTCCACCCTACTCAAGGTAACAAGATTTAGAAAGGGCTGCAGCAAAGCTCAAGATTTAATTATTTGAGAATATGACCTTCAACAGACATGTGCAAAGGGACCTCTGGGCAGTCCTGGGTTAAGCTAAAGCCACCATTGGCACAGGTGAGACACAGGAAGTGAGTTAGAGGAGAGCTGAGGAGGCTGGGTCTTCCTGTGTGGAAAAAAGGAGGTTGTTGGAGCCTGGTGCTTGGAGTGGAGGCCTTCAGACTGTTTCTCCATTTTGGTCACGTGAGTGATAGGGACTGATCTCTTTTCTTTGCCTCAGCTATCCAAGGCCTTGGGCCATTTGGCCCAGCCTAAGCAGAGTGGGTATTTAAGCCCTATTCCCTCCCTCTCCCTCTCTTTCTCTCCCTCTCCCTCTCCCTCTCCCTCCCTCTCTCCCTCCCTCTCTCCCTCTCCCTACCTCTCTCCCTTTCCCTCTCCCTCTCCCTTCTCTCTCTCTCTCTCTCTCTCTCTCTCTCTCTCTCTCTCTCTCTCTCTCTCTCTCTCTCTCTCTCTCTCTCTCTCTCTCTCTCTCTCTCTCTCACCTTTCTTCCTCCTGTTAGTAATTTAACCTGACTTAAGTTTTCATTTAGGAATTACATAGCTGAATTCCTTGGCGACCTTAAATTAATATATATCAGTCTTTTAAAGTGATTTCCATATCACAATATTATGTTAAAACCTTTGCTGTTTCCCTTGTTTGATTAACATCCTGAAAACCCCAATACTGAAAACCTATAATAAACAGTGCAGTGGGCTCAGAATATCTCTGTGAGCTGGCCTGCTGACACCACGCTGAAGATCTCTCTCAGTGTTCCTTGTCTGTTTGTCTCTTTTTCCCTAGTCCTTAAACCCCTTTACTCTTGTTTTCCAGTCTTTACCTCCCCTTCATTGGTGATTAAACCCACATCAGAACTTTTTGTAGAGTCTGGAACTCTATAACAGTCTAAAGAGTATGAAAAGAATTTTTACAGTATACCAAATAAATTTGATAGGGTTACATTCTAATTCACATGAGGAGATAGCTATGTTTCATTAATTACATGCTTACCTTATTAAGATATAAAATTATTCTTCCCTATTTTATCGATTTGATAGATTTCTAAGTAGTACACTGACATATTAACACAAAGAAATACTGAATTTTGGACTATACTTTCTTCTAAGAAATTCATTTTAAGTAAGAACAGGTCTAAACATTTTTTCCCTCACCCATTGAATATAAAGTGCTTTGAACATAATTAGGTCTTGCTAAATGTTTGCTAAATATAAACAGTGCAAATACTGAGCTTTGAAAATTATGGCTAAATGCTAATGCTGAAGTAAAGTTGTAGGAAATCCTATTTTCTTAATATCTCCCTCAAACACAACCACAACAATTCTATGTAGGTGTACAACTACAGAAATCTTTTTTGGGGGGAAAAGAGCTGCTCATGCACATCAACAAACAAGTTTAACACAATACAAATGGGTTTGGGGAGCAAGGAAAAAAGGAGGAAACAGGAACACAGCATTTCTGAATGTTAAAAAAAAAATGATTGAAAGGCACAGGGTAATAAAAAGGAAGTAGGAGACAGTGGTGAGAGAAAGGGCATTCCAGAGTAATATAGAAAGGATAGTACAGAAGTAAAATTTTTTGCAACTTATAGAGGGAAGAAGTATATGTGATCTGTGTTTAGTGCTATGTTATAGGGTTGGAATGTAACTTCTTTGGCCAAACAATATTACGACAAAATAAATAATTTAATAAAGCATAGCATAAGATAAATAAAACTGAACAATTGTAACCCTGAATGGTTATAATTCAATTTCCTTTAAAAGGAAGATTGAATTTCCTTATGAAGAGAAAGTTTTTTATGTTTTACTTATTTAAGCAGAGAAAGTTGCGACAAGATAAATGAATTTCATTATATTTAAAAGTTTTGAACAATAAAAAGAAATAGATTTAGAATAACAAGGCAAAAAAAAAAAGCCAGAATGGAAAAAAAATCTATTATAAAATGTTATAAAAATCCTATATAGGATTGACAGAAACATGTAAGAGGAAAACCCGTTCTTTGAATAAGTACAATAGACAAATGGTCAAAGAGATATGAATAAATAGTTCTTGAAAGAAAAACAAATTCAATGCTGATGGAGTTATAAACAAGTACTTTATTTACATTACTATCACAATATGGTATTGATAAGAGTTCTAAATTTATTAATATCCTTTGATTCTGTAATCTCATTACTAAGATCAACATGCTAAGGATGTGATAAGGAAAAAAGAAGAGATCTCAATATACAAAAATGTTCAAGTTTTTATTTGCTTGTGTTCATAATGAGTACTGAAAGACAAGGTGATAAAATATCCTATAAAAGGATATGTGATTATTTTTTTTTACCTTTAACTATGTGATGAAACTTTCTTTTTTTTCTCAGTAAGAAAGCTGTAAGCATTCCTTTCATATAATGGTAGACTTTAGATCTCTAGTTTGACAAGGAACATTACCTTGGTTATGGTTAGGTTCTTCCATGTATAAATTATATGTTAAGGCCAACAATAATTGATATTTATAGAAGAGTCTTAAGTACCTTCTGCTCTTTTTTACTTTAAACCCATAGTCATTGTCCTGGTAGAAGTAAAGGAGGATTGCACCAAAAAAAGATAATTATTCATTAATAGACCAACTAATTAACTAATTAATTAATGTTTTACAGATTGCAAAGGTCAAAAAATTAATCAGTGGTCAACATTCTCATGTGAATCTCTACATATTTAGAATAGCATACCAAATGGTAGCCATGGTCTATCTTTTCTCTATTCTTAAAACTCTTCCAATATGGCAGAATGTACTAGAATTTGAGTTCAACTGGCACAGTTTTCAAGAATTCTGGGTTATCTCCCTGATACCACAAGAAGGAATAGTATATTTGTTGGAAAAGGGTATCTTTAGAATAATTGTGACATATTAATTTGTTTCTTTGCTTTTAAAATAGACATAATTTTTTTTAAAAATGGTATGGTATATTGCTATGCCATACCATCAGAGAGGACAGAAGAACTGTTTCAACTCACCCATTTTGTCACAGTTATTTCCTACTAAGTACTATTTTGTTTCTATTAAGGGAAGGAAGCTAAAGGAGAGAAATTTGCAATGAGAGCTAAGAGAAATCATAATGCTGGAAAGTATTTCAAGAAGAGTAACCGGAATGGTAAAAGGCTTCAAGTTTGTGTTATATAAGGATTGGGTGAGGGACCTGGAGATTTAAGCCTAAAAACTTGGTGGGCAAGGGGTAAGAGTGTTATCTGTCTTCAAATATCTGAAGGGCTGTCTATCACAAAGAAGGATAGTTCTATTTAGCTTCTGAGAGCATAACTAAGAACAATGAGTAGAAACTGCAGAAAGATAAATTTGTTTGCTGTCAAGAAAATTTAGAGCTATCTATCCACAAGTGAATTGAGCAATCTCAGAAGTTAGTGGATTTTCCCTTCACTAGAGGTCTTTAAGAAGAAGCTGGATGACCACTTGTTGGTTATGTTACGGTAAAGATTCATTTTGGGATATGAATCAGACTAGATGGCTGCATCTAACTTAGAAATTCTGTGATTGGATAGCATTAGGAATCACCCACTGAAAGGAAATAAAATGATAATCCCCCCTGAATTCCAGGCTATTATTAAAATATTATATACACTTGGCTTCATTCTCTAATTTCCCACTTCTGTTTTACTTAATTAAAATAAAGAAAAAGGGTTGATATTAGAACTAAAGTTTTTTTTAAACAATCTAACTTCTCTAGAAAGAACCTGAAAACCAAGCATTTTGATGACAGAGGTTGCCCCGTGTTGAAAACAGGGTAGAGCAAATTTTGATTACAAATAATGATGACATTTATTTTTATTTAAGAAAGGTTTCATAACTGTGAATTCAAAGGGGAAGCCCCTGAGAATATTATGTGGACATAAATAATGTAGCATATTAGTCAATAACTATACAAATGTATCAGTGGAATATGGAGTGATAAGATTTTCTATAACAAAGTAAGAGGGGACTGGATGAAAGAGAAGTTTTTATTTGTCTGTAAACAAAATATAGGTCAATATACCTGATAGTAAAGCAAATAAATTTACCAGAGAACAAAAGAACAAAAGTACACTATGAATGAATTCTCTACAGTTCTGTAAAAGATGTGTTTCAATATCATTCCATTTAGAATAGTATTAAATATTAAAACAGAAGGAAATGGAAAGTACTGTAAAAAAGAAAATGGAAGTAAGCTAATGTGATAACAGCCTATATTCACATAGGCATGAGATTTAATTACTTTCTATTAGGAAAAAAAATTAGCCCTTTGTCCTAGGACAGTAATATCTTCTTTTTCATGAACTCAAAATGAAAAAATATAAGAAAATATTCTTATTCTTATTCAAACCTAATATTCTTTTGTGGTTTCAGCAAAAGAATTTTATTGGAATATAGTTAGCTTTACAATTTATTTCTTTTAAAAAAAAAAGATACCAGCAGTAAAATTCTATGTAATATTACAGTACATATACAATGGAAATGGTATAGATGAAAAAGGGTATTGTGTGTATGGGGAGGGTGATCTAAAAATATACAATGGATGATAATGACATTTGTAATTTAAACAAATGACCTAAATTCCAATAATAATATGAAAAGTATAATTAGAGATATAATTTAGTCTTCCTCTAATTTTCCATATGTCCTTTGTTAGCACTAAATATAATTATATTAGAAAACATTTCTTTTAGAGTTGTTTCTCTTTTTCTGAACCAGAGGGAAGTCATATAAGCTAGACATACCATAAATATATAGTCATAATGAGAGTAAATATTATATTCAGCTTTAATATGATTTAAACTTTTTCAAGTGAAAGATAATATTGAATATTAGAAACAAATGCTGGCATGCTTCTGTAAATGAGAAAATATGGAAAAATTAACCATCTATTTTTATTTTAGTGATGCGATCTATTAAAAATATGAGGCAGTTCCATGTGATGTTTATCTTTTCTACAACCATCAACATTGCATTTTCTCATGTAAAATTATACAATTTTCTAATCTAAAAAACCCAGAAGCTTTATAAAGCCCCCCCTCAATATTCCTTTGACAAATGAGCAAAGTGCTTGTTCTTGGGAAATGGAAAGCAAAGAATAAAGTCATTAGGTGACTGGCTCTGTGCCAATATTAGTCCAATAAATTAACCACATTAGGTTTCCATCAAGTTTTTTTTAAAATAAGTTTTTATTGGTGTCTTCTCTTTCTTACATCACTATAATTATCCCACGTATACTGCCTCCCTAATCATGCCTGAAAGTTGTCCAATATAACAAACAGTATCTTAGAGAGGAAAATAAAGCAGCAAAACTGACAGATATATTGAAAAAGTTGGAAAAGATCTGCAATATGTATCACTGATGGACCTCCATATCTAGGAAAGAGTGATTTGGAGGTATCTTCTCATATCTCTTCATTTATGTCCTACTTAATCTTTATATTTTACAACACTCACTTTTGATTTCTTGGTGCCACCCTATTTACATTGTTGTTGTTGCTATGTATATTGTTTTCTTAGTTCTGCTTACTTTACCCTGCATCAGCTCTTATAGATCTTTTTAAGTTTCTCTGTAGTTATTACAGTGTAGTTTCTGTTGTTGTTGTTTATTTCTTTCAGCTACATAAAAAAATTTTTTTTGACAATTGTATTCTGCCATTTTAGGATATAGATTTTCTCCCTCCTTCTTCCTTGCCCAAAGAGGTAAGAAGGTCAGATATAGCTTATGCAAGTACTTTCATGAAACACATATTTCCATACTGCTTGTGCCATGACAGAAGAAGCATATCACACATATAATTAAAACTCATGAAGGAAATAAAGTAGAAGATGGCATGCTGTCATCTGCAATCAGACTCCAACAATTCCTTATTTGGCTGTGGACAGCATTTTTCATTATGGGGTTTCTTGTGGATACCTTGAGACTTTGTTTTATTGATAATAGTTTAGTCCTTCACGGATGATCATTGTTTGATATTTGTTAGTGTAAGCATTATTCTCCTGGTTCGCTTAACTTTACTTTGTATCAGTTAATATAAATCTTTCCAGATTTTCTGAACTCATCTTGTTTGTCATTTCTTACGACACAGTAATATTTCATTAGGATCACATATCACAACTTGCTCATCCATTCCCCAACTGATGGGATAACGCACCTTGGTTTATAATTCTTTGCCACTACAAAAAGAGCTGCTAAAAATATTTTTGTAAAGTAGGTACATTTCCCCTATCTGCAATCTCTTTGAGATACAGAACCAGTAGTGGTTTGTATGGTTTTATGGCCCTTTGAGTGCAGTTCCATATTTTTTTCAAAAATGGTTGTATCAGATCACAGTTCCAACAGTGCATTAGTTTTCCAATTTTCCTACATCCCTTCCATCATTTATCATTTTCCTTTTTGTCCATGTTAACCAATCTGTTAGATGTGAGGTAGTATCTCAGAGTTGCTTTTACTGGCACTTCTCTAAACAACAGTGATTTGGAGTGATTTTTTTCCCCTCATGACTATAGATACTTTTAATTTCTTTTCTAACAACTGCCTGTTCAGATCCTTTGACCATTTATCAAATGGAAGCCAGTTTGTATTCTTATAAATCTAACTCAGTTCTCTATGTAATCAAGAAATGAGACCTTTGTCAGAGACACTTGCCATAAATTTCTCCCCCTAAATTTATTGTTTCCCTCCTAATCCTATTTACAGCAGTTTTGTTTATACAAATTCCTTTGAATTTAATGTAATCAAAATTGTCCATTTCATTTTTCATAACGTTCTCTATGTCTCATTTGGTCTTAAATCTTTCTCATATCCATAAATATGAAAGGTAAAATTTTCCATGATCCCCTAATTTATTTATGGTGTCATCCTTTATTTTAAGATCAAGAATCATTTTTTACTTTATTATGGTGTATGGTGTGAGATGCTGGTCTATGCCTACTTTCTGCCATACTATTTTACAGTTTTCCCAGCTTTTGTCAAATAATGAGTTCTTTCGCCAAAAGCTTGAATGTTTGGGTTTATCAAACTCTAATTGTAGTACAAACATATATCATTACTTAAAGCAGAATAATATCAGAGATATTTAATATGAATATTTTTTTCTCATTTGGCCACTTCCTTTCTCCAGGGTGCATTCATTTTTTAAAAATAATATTTTATGTGATCATTTCCAAGCATTATTCATTAGAGATAAAGATCATTTTCTCCCCCCCCCCCCATAGCCAACGCGTGATTACACTGGGTATCACATGTGTTCTTGATTCTAACCCATTGCCATGTTGTTAGTATTTGCATCAGAGTGTTTGTTTAGAGTCTCTCCTCAGACATGTCCCCTCAACCATTGTAGTCAAGCATTTGCTTTTCCTCGGTGTTTCCACTCCCACAGTTTGTCCTCTGCTTGTGGATAGTGTTTTTCTCCTAGGTCCCTGCAGATTGTTCAGGGACGTTACACCGCCACTAATGGAGAAGTCCATTACGTTCGATTATACCACAGTGTATTAGTCTCTGTGTACAATGTTCTCCTGGTTCTGCTCCTCTCGCTCTGCATCACTTCCTGGAGGTTGTTCCAGTCTCCATGGAATTCCTCCACCTTATTATTCCTTTTAGCACAATAGTATTCCATCACCAACATATACCACAATTTGTTCATCCATTCCCCAATTGATAGGCATCCCCTCATTTTCCAATTTTTGGCCACCACAAAGAGCGCAGCTATGAATATTCTTGTACAAGTCTTTTTCCTTATTATCTCTTTGGGGCACAAACCCAGCAGTGCTATGACTAGATCAAAGGGCAGACAGTCTTTTATCACCCTTTGGGCATAGTTCCAAATTGCCCTCCAGAATGGTTGGATCAGTTCACAAATCCACCAGCAATGAATTAATGTCCCTACTTTGCCACATCCCCTCCAGCATTCATTACTTTCCTTTGCTGTCATGTTAGCCACTCTGCTAGGTGTGAGGTGATACCTCAGAGTTGTTTTGATTTGCATCACTCTGATTATAAGAGATTTAGAACACTTTTTCGTGTGCTTATTGATAGTTTTGATTTCTTTATCTGAAAACTGCCTATTCATGTCCCTTGCCCATTTATCAATTGGATGTGAGTGGAGAATGGCTTGATTTTTTCTACAATTGATTTAGCTCTTTATAAATTTGAGTAATTAAACCTTTGTCAGAGGTTTCTATGAAGATTTTTTCCCAATTTGTTGCTTCCCTTCTGATTTTAGTTATATTGGTTTTGTTTATACAAAAGCTTTTTAATTTGATGTAGTCAAAATTATTTATTTTACATTTTGTGACTCTTTCTAAGTCTTGCTTGGTTTTAAAATCTTTCCCTTCCCAAAGGTCTGACATGTATACTATTCTGTATTTACCTAATTTACTTATGGTTTCCTTCTTTATGTTCAAGTCATTCACCCATTTTGAATTTATCTTGGTGTAGGGTGTGAGGTGTTGATCCAGTCCTAATCTCTCCCACACTGTCTTCCAATTTTCCCAGCAGTTTTTATCGAATAGTGGACTTTTGTCCCAAAAGCTGGGATCTTTGGGTTTATCATATACTGTCTTGCTGAGGTCACTTGCCCCAAGTCTATTCCACTGATCCTCCTTTCTGTCTCTTAGCCACTACCAAATTGTTTTGATGACTGCTGCTTTGTAATATAGTTTGAGATCTCGGACTGCAAGGCCCCCTTCCTTTGTTTTTTTTTTCATTATTTCCCTGGTTATTCCAAATGAATTTTGTTATGGCTTTTTCTAAATCAGTAAAGAAAGTTTTTGGCAGTTCAATGGGTATGGCACTAAATAGATAAATAAGTTTGGGTAGGATGTTCATTTTTATTATATTGGTTCTTCCTATCCATGAACAGTTAATGATGTTCCAATTGCTCAAGTCTAGTCTTAGTTGTGTGGAGAGTGTTTTATAGTTGTGTTCATATAGTTCCTGTGTTTGTCTCGGGAGGTAGATTCCTAGGTATTTTATTTTGTCTAAGGTGATTTTGAATGGGATTTCTCTTTCTAGTTTTTGCTGCTGAGCTGTGTTGGAGATAGTTTATTTTGTATCCTGCAACTTTCCTAAAGTTGTTGATTATTTCAATTAGCTTTTTGGTTGAATCTCTAGGATTCTTTAAGTAGACAATCATGTCATCTGCAAAGAGCGATAACTTGGTCTCCTTCTTGCCTATTTTGATGCCTTCAATTTCTTATTATTCTCTAATTGCTACTACTAGTGTTTCTAGTACAATGTTAAATAGTAGAGGTGATAATGGGCATTCTTGTTTTACTCCTGATCTTATTGGTAATGCATTTAGTTTATCCCCATTACAGATGATATTAGCTGATGGTTTTAGATATATACCGTTTATTATTTTTAGGAACGACCCTTCTATTCCTATGCTTTCTAGTGTTTTTAATAGGAATGGATGTTGTATTTTATCAAAGGCTTTTTCTGCGTCTATTGAGATAATTATGTGGATGGTTTTCCTAATATTGAACCAGCCCTGCATCCCTGGTATAAATCCTACTTGATCATGGTGGATGACCCTTCTGATCACTTGTTGGAGTCTTTTTGCTAGTATCCTATTTAAGATTTTTGCATCTATATTCATTGGGGAGATTGGTCTATAATTTTCTTTCTCTGTTTCTGACCTGCCTAGTTTTGGAATCAGTACCATGTTTGTGTCATAAAAGGACTTAGGTAGAACTCCCTCTTTGCTTATTATGTCAAATAGTTCGTATAGTATTGGGATTAACTGTTCTCTGAATGTTTGATAGAATTCACTTGTGAATCCTTCAGGCCTTGGGGATTTTTTCTTAGGGAGTTCTTTGATGGCCTGTTGGATTTCATTTTCTGATATGGGATTATTAAATAATTCTATTTCTTCTTCTGTTAGTCTAGGCAGTTTGTATTTTTGTATATATTCATCCATATCACCTAAATTGGTGTATTTATTGCCATATAACTGGGCAAAGTAATTTTTAATGATTGCCTTAATTTCCTCTTCATTGGAGGTGATGTCCACCTTTTCATCTTTGATGCTGTTAATTTCCTTTTCTTCTATCCTTTTTTAAATTAGATTGACCAGTACTTTAACTATTTTGTTTGTTTTTTCAAACTACCAGCTTCTTGTCTTATTTATTAAATCAATAGTTCTATCACTTTCGATGTTATTAATTTCTCCCTTAATTTTTAGGATTTCTAGTTTGGTTTTCTTCTGGGCGTTTTTAATTTGATCGCTTTTGAGTTTTTTTATTTGCATTTCCAATTCATTGATCTCTGCTCTCCCTAGTTTGTTAATATATGCACTCAGGGATATGAATTTACCTCTGATTTCTGCTTTGGCTGCATCCCAAAAGGTTTGAAAGGATGTCTCGCCATTGTCATTTTCCTCGATGAAATTATTAATTGTTTCTATGATTTCTTCTCTAACTAAACGATTTTGGAGTATCATATTGTTTAATTTCCAATTAATTTTTTATTTGGTTTTCCATGTGCCATTACTGATCATTATTTTTATTGCCTTGTGATCTGAAAAGGATGCATTTATTATTTCTGCTTTTCTGCATTTGTATGCCATGTTTCTGTGACCTAGTGTATGGTCAATCTTTGTGAATGTGCCATGTGGTGCTGAGAAGAAGGTGTATTCCTTTTTATCCCTATTTATTTTTCTCCATATGTCTATTAATTCTAATTTTTCTAAGATTTCATTCACTTCTTTTACCTCTTTCTTATTTATTTTTTGATTTGATTTATCTAAATTTGATAATGGTTGGTTTAAGTCTCCCACTAGTATGGTTTTATTGTCTATTTCTTCCTTCAATTCTCCTAGTTTCTCCATTAGAAATTTGGGTGCTATATTATTTGGTGCATACATGTTGATTAATGATATTTCCTCATTGTCTAGAGTCCCTTTTAACAAAATATAATTACCTTCCCTATCCCTTTTGATCAGGTCTATTTTTGCATTGGCTTTATCAGATATCATGATTGCAACTCCTGCCTTCTTTCTGTCAGTTGAGGCATGGACCTTCCGTGAGACTCAGATGGAAGGATCCAGCCAGGGCGCTACAGGCTCCCTCCCATCTTTCTGTTTCCCTGCTGTCTGTGTTGGGTGCCCCCGCGACTGGGTCAGGTTGTTTTCAGGATGTGGCCTTCAGAATAGCTGGCCCTGAGGTCCTTTTGCTGTCTCTGAGGTTCCAGCTGCTGCCTTGGATTCAGTGCTCTGAGTTGGGGGAGATGGGTCCTGGGACCTTCCTTCTGCCTACCCCTTAGATCCGAGTGATCTTGAGTTCTGGCTTTTGGGGGGGCCGTACCTTTTGATCCAGGTCCAGGAGGAGGGTTCCCGGGATCTATCCTATTGTTTGTTTTGAATTTCGGTGCCCTAGGAGCATACAGTTTGAGATCGGTAAGGAAGGGTTTCTGGAGATCTTAACTTCAGCTTTCTCTAAGCCGCCATCTTGACCGGAAGTCCCTGGGTACATTCATTTTGTCTGTAGAGAAGCCATTCAGTTTCATGTAACCAGAATTACTTATCTCTTGTAATTATCTCCAAATCTTGGTTTGTTAAGAATATACTTCCAATAAGCTGTGAGGAGCATTTGAACTCTTGATATCCTAATTTTTAATAGTATGCTCTTTAAATATTAAGTTTGCATATCCATTTAGAATGTGAAAGTCTCAGCCTAAACCTAATTTCTGTCATTCTAACAGATTTGGTTACTGTGGAAAATGTATGTGCACATATTTAATACAGATTCTAATGATACTGATTATGTTACTGAGAAAGAAATTAAAGTTAGCAACTATCACAAAGTGTCAGACTGGAAGTCAATTTGCATTTTGACTTAACAGTGATGCTGTTAATTACATGTGGAAAAGCAACCACTAATTTTATGACACAGAAACATTGAAATATCAAAACTAGAATTATATAAGCATGCAATTAGAGAATTTGTAAACAGTAAATGCTAAGCAAATGATTACATAATAATGAAGGGAAACATCTGACTGGTTAGCTCTTACCTTAGAAACATTGTGACATTTCAATCACGATGAGCTCACAAAGTGAATTCAGTGATTTTGAAACTGAATACAATTCATGTGTATTTCAAGTGCTTATTACCAGTAAGGAATAGTATTATATACTCTGGAGATACAAAAATGAATAATATGTCCAGGAATAAACATAATATTAAGAAGAACAAGAACGTGCAAGGATGTGCTATGCGTGTTCTAAACAAGGAATTCTTCACTTGCAGCTCTGAAATTTAGGGAATTAGAAATTAAGGAAGTCTGAAATGTTAGAGAAATATTTGGGCTGCATTTTAAAGAATGGGTAGAATTGAGAAAGGAAGTTAAGTGTGTTCAGAGAAGGAACTCTGAAGTCTCAATCTTTTGCTGTTGCCATAGCCAGATCAATGTTAGCATGAATGTAGGCTAATAAAAATAATTAAAAGCATCTATAGCTCATTTCTAATTAAATCTTCTTCCTGTTGGTGAATGGATCCAACATGATAAGCTTCTGAAAACCTATTTCCAAACTGAATGAAAGTGAGAAGAATGAAGACAGATTCTCATAAACATGGTACATATCCTTCAGGATGTAGCAGGAAAAAAAAATCTTCAGTCTAAGACTAGTACAAAGCTTTCAATCAAGAATTTTTTAAACCTTCATCCAGAATAAAAGGGGAATGTTGCATCCGAGATTGATCAGTTCATCTAATTACAATTCACAAAATAGTAATATTATCATATCACCTGAGGTTTTTATTAAATTGTCTCTTGTTTTACACGCAAATAAGCTCAGTCCTAAAAAAGCTTATACAATATTGCTGTTATTATTCCAGCGGTGACCTAAAGAGTATTCAGTGAAACAATTATGTCTTCCCTCTATTTAAATAAAGGTAAAAAATTTTGTTGAAATATTTCTCTTTAACTACATAAGTACATCTTTAAGTAGAACTTGTCAAATATCATATGTATTTTTTCAATTCCATTTGCTATTACTGATCCCAGCAAAACAGGGTAAACAGGGGAAGTAGAGAGACTTGTTTTTAAAATATCTGGACACTCAGACTTTTAAGTATTATAGATACACACTGAAGATCAACTTTCTTGCCATTATAGAAAGTTAATTTATATCAATTATCATTTATATAGTTTCTTTTCTCATAGTTGGAGAATTTATATCATGGATTCTTGCATCCTAAATGAATCATTTATTTGAAGTGTCTAACTTCAAAAATGATTTTTGAGAACTGAAGAATGGTTGTTCATTACACTGTGGATCTGCTTTGATTTAAAGATGCTCAAATTATTGATTATGTTTCATTTAAAATAGTCAAGTTTTATAATCTTCATTTGATGCCGTGGTAGAAACTACATTATCCTAGAACCTTAAAGTTCATTTGCAAATTCCTTGCACCTTTTTATTTTTTAAATCCTTATCTTTTGTCTTAGAACTACTGGCTCCAAGGCAGAAGAATGACAGGGGTAGGCAACTGGGGTTAAATGACTTGTCAGGGGTCCCACTGCTAAAAAGAATCAGAGACCAGATCTAAAAACAGTTCAAATTGGACATCTCATTTCCAGGTCTGGCTTTCTATCCACTGATGCCCCAACCTTGCATCTTTAAATCTGTAGTCTGATTTATTGTATTTCGAGTAGAAAAGTGACTAGCTAAAATTCTTATATTTTTAAAATGTTGACTGTGACACCATTATAAAATTGTTCCCTTATACAAAAGTAATTATAATACAAATGAGAAAATGAGGAAAGACTAGGAGAGGTTAAATTCAAGTCAGTTTGAGAAGAGGGAAGGCATACATCAAGCTGGAAGTGGTTAAGGAAAAGGTATTAATAGATTAGAGGAAATATCAAGGTATTGAAGAAAAATGTTTCAAATAGAAGCCAAATCTGACTCAGAAAAATAAGAGAAAAGATGAAGCTTTATGATGCAAATGAGAGGAGAAAAGGGAGTTGATGTTAAGTAGCCTCAAATCCTCAGTAAAGAAGGCAATATCATTTGCTACGAGAACAGATACACTTGTTTGGGATTTAATGAAAGAAGAAAAGGTTTATAACAGGTGCTGTAGAGAAAATGACAGGAAACCAATATGCAATAAATAAAATGTATTGCAGAGAAGCTAATGAAACAAAGAAGCATTTATTTCTGAAGCATTATTTTATTTTTGAAACTACTTAATTCACTGAATAGATTTAAAATTTTTAGTATTAATGGTTAAATTTAGATCACTGGGGTTAAATTAATTGCCCAGGTCACATAGCTAGGAAGTTTCTGAGGCCAAATTTTAACTCAGAACCTCCAGCCTTCAGACCTAGCTCTCTATCCACTGAGTTACCTAACTGTGCCCCTATTTTATCATAAGATAAAATTCTATGCTAAAAAAGCCCCAAAACAAAACTTTAATCAAATCTCAACTATTCACACTTGTGAAGAATATATTAAGATGGATAATTCTGAACAATGGCTAATATTTTAAAAATTACATATTTAGAGAAGCTCTATTACTGACATCTTCCTTTCAGGCTTTAAATATGTTCTAGTCTTCCATATGTTTAAAAAATTAATTATTAAACTTTGATATCTTTTCTTCTTCCCTTCTCAATGCCAAATTTCTAAAACTCTGGGGGCAACTATTTCCATTTTTATTACCCAGTTTTTCTATACTTTGCTATAATTAGGCTTCTGATCCATCACTCCTTTGAAACTTTCCCCTATTTCTCATTATCCAACTCAAGCCCTATTCTTGATGAAACTCGTTTTTTTTTTTGTTTAGTGACTTGTTTAAATATCCTCCAAAGTGATTATGCATATATTATTTTTAATATAAGAAAAATATTTTAAAATATGTCTTGCTTTAAAAAAGATTTTTATTTAAGCAAATGTTGCAGTTGTTAAACACAAAAATGATTGTTTTGTCACCTCATCTCTCTCTTTGGAAAGGGAAATATAAATAAATTCTTTTAAACATTTTAATGGAGTTTATATGTAATATATGGTCCCATTAAGTTCCTCTAAATTGATTATGTATCCCAATAATAAACACACACACACACACATATATATACTGTTAAAATCAATTTTAACAACCTGCAAAAACTTTTTTTGTTTAAATGGTCCTCAATGTAAACCAGACAAAGGGCAGGCTTTCACCTTAAAAATATTATTTCTGTGTTAACCACTTAATGAATAAATAAAAATGATTAAAAAACCTGTGTTTCTCTATTATGGTATTTGTTTAATAAAGCTTTTTCTTAGTCCCAAATGTCAAATGGCATAGGGTAAATTTTAATTGGTATGTCTGATATTTTACTTATATTCATTGTGACCTAATTTCTTTGCTTTTATTTTTCAAGGTCTAAAATTTTACCACAGTTCTATTATAGCCTGAAGAGATGATCAAAGATGCATTAAAGGGTAATGAAATTCAGAAGATGATTCATTTTTTGAAACTGGAAAAAGAAGAGAATTGAGACTTTAGCTTTTGTTTTGCTGATTTAAGTTGGAATTTACTCAAATGATTTTGGGAGATATGTCCTATTATTTAGTACAATGGAAGGCATGACAACCACATTTTTATTTATTTAAATTTGACTTACCCCATCATCGCTAGCCTCCAAAAAAGATACCAAATTGGAATTAAAAGTGTTTATATGTAAACGAATGTAGAATGCAACATCTCATTAAAATTTTTGGTAAACAAAAGTTGGAGAAGTCATGTTACTACTCTGCCTTTTTCTCACTTTTTTCTTTTTAAACCCTTACCTTTCATCTTGGAATCAAGAGTGGTAAGGGCTAGGCAATGGCAATAGGGGTCAAGTAACTTGCCCAGGGTCAAACAGCTAGGAAGTATCTGAGGCCAGATTTGAACTTAGGACATCCCATGTCTAGGCCTGACTCTCAATCCACTGAGCTACCCAGCTGCCCCCCTTTTTTTCACTTTTGATGACAGCATAGTGTTTCGGGATTTTCTGAGTTTGTTAGGCACCTATTTGCATATCACAACAGCAATTTCTATTCAACTAAATTTTTACATTTATTTAGCGGAACCTTATTCCAGAATAGTCCTGAGGTAATTAATAGCTAATCATACCTGATAGTTCTGCAGCAGAATAAGACTGAGGTAGAACTCGCTGAAGGCCAGTTTAAGGTCCCGAATATTTCTATATTGAACACGTTTTTCATGGGACAGGGAAAAAACTCGCTTTCTGCGCTGTCTAAGCATAGTAGTTTGTTCTTTCTGTGCCTCCAATGATGAATGAAGCTCATTCTGAAGGGCAGAAAACCTGCGTTGAGCCTCTGCAAGCTTTTCTGTAAAGAAAGAAAGAGAAATGTCAAATGCGGGACACTTTCAAAGCAAATGCTTACTAACCAAAACTTATAGATGTTTTGCCCTGGGTTGTATAATTCTTCTAGGGCTTAGGAAACAAGAAAAAGCCCACAGTTTATCTTACACTTAATTTCTTAAGATTTTGAGGGAAAATGTTTATTCAATATTACAAAGAATGACTGGACAGAGATGAAATAAATATTAAATTACACATATAAAAATATCAACTACACAAATAATATGTTCTCATCATTGCATTTGAGGAATTATACAGTGTTTTCAATGATTATAAGCTGTATGCTAATACAAAAAAACATCTTTTTTTAAAAGCCCATATATGGCTGTGAATCATACAACACTAGAGTCTGACACATGTACTTCCATTTCTTGCTGCATGTGTACCCTGAGAAAAGGTAGCAAGGGATGGGCAACTTGCATAAATTCCTGAGGAACTTCCTACTGAGCCAGGAGACTATGTCTTCCTACTGTACCACCTGACCTCCAATCTAAGGAAGAAGATACTAAGACCTTCCCCTAACTCTATGCCTTCCATATCTTGCTGGCCATATCTATAAAAGCAAAAAGAGGTCTGGCTGGGCTGATTTCCATTTGGCCTAACACATGGCAACTCCCATGGCCTGCTGCCAGCCCGTCCTACCAAATGTAAAAAGCACGGGGAGCAAAGAGAAGCAACCTTCCATCTAACCTCAGACAATCCAATTCCTGCTGTGCCTATCTCTTGAGAAAGAAAGTTAGTGCTCATGAATAGTTTGAGCCCTTGTAATAAAATGACAGTAGTACCTAAATTAACTTTTTCAGTGTCATACCAATAAAAACTTTATAGAACCAGAAAAAAACAATAAAATTCATCTAGAGGAACAAAAGGAGAAGAATATTAAGAAAATAAAATTTAAAAAATGTGAAAGGAGTACTAGCCATACTAGATATCAAATGATACTACAAAACTATAATCATCAAAATAATTTGGCTTAGAAATAGAGTGTTTGATCAATGGAACTGATTAGGTATACAATGTACAAAAGCAAATGAATACAGTAACCTACTGTTTGATAAACCCAAGAAGAGAAGGAAACAGAAAAAAAAAATTTGTATCAACTTTCTCTTCTAAAGGCCAAACTTATAAAAAAAACCATTTGCTAAATGATACATGGCCAAAAGATGTAAACAAGCAATTTTTTATATAAACAGCTTGTTTATATAAACAAGAAATCAAAGCTATTGATATAGCTTTAATCATATATATTCAATTACATAAAAGCAATAATCATATAAAAATGCCTTAAATCACTAATAACCAGAGCAATGCAAAGTAAAACAATTCTGAGGTACTACTTCATACCCATTAGGTTTGGCTAATGTGATGAGGAATGAAACTGGCAAATATTAGAAGGGATATGGGAAAATAGGTGCAGTAATGCACTTTTCATCGAGTTGAAAAAGAGCTCAACCAATTTGAAAAGCAATTTGGAAATACACTTCTACTAGGTCTATACTCCTAAAAAGATCAAAGAAAAAGGATCTATCTGTACTCAAATATTTATAGTAGCTCTTTTTAAGGTGGTAAAGAAATGGAAACTGAAGGGGCATGCCAATCAATTAGGGACTGGCTGAACAAGTGATGAGAAATGATTGTGATGAAATACTATGTGCTTTAAGTAATGATAAAGAGACAGGCGGAGTCAAGATTGGCAGCTTAGAAGCAGCAGAAGTTCAGCCCTCTGAAAACCCTTCCTTACTGATCACAAACTGAATGCTCCTAGGAGACTGAAAATCAAATCTAACAAGACAGAGCCAAGGAACCCTCCTTCTGGACTCAATCCAAAAGGTCCGTCCCCCAAAAGCCAGAATCTGAGAACACTCGGGTTAAAGGGGAAGGCAGAAGGAAGATCCCAGGACCCCCGCACCCCCTACCCAGAGCACTGAGCCCTCAGCAGCAACGGGAACCTCTGGGCAGGCAAAGGTGCTGGTCAAGAGGGTGTACCCTGTGGGCAGGGCTGTACCAGGCTCAGAGCATCCAACACAGGAGGCAGGGAGGCAGCCGGAGAGAGATTGAAGAATTGAAGAGCTGGCAATCTGGGCGGCTGAGTCCTTCCATTGGGCTCCAGACATACGGAGGTTTTTGCCTTGGGGCACATCTAGCCCAACCCAGCTGAACTTAATCTCATCAGAAGTCCTCAGAGCTCCGGGAGGCCAGGACCCCCCCCCCCCCTCGAGTGCTGGGCCTCCAGCAAGGACAGGAACTTCTGGGCAGGCAACGGCACTGGACTAGAGGGTGTACCGTGTGGGCAGGGCTGTTCCAGGCTCAAAGAGTTGAGCACAGGTGGCTGGGAAGCAGCTGGAGAGAAATGGAGAGAGGCTGAGCAGCTGAGACCTTCCATTTGGCTCCAGCCTTCCAGGAGGTTTCAGCCTCAGAGCACATACAGTCCAACCCAGCTGAACTTGATCCCATCAAAAGCCTGTAGAGCACAGGGAAGCTCAAACTCCTCCCCCAGAGACTGCCCTGAGAGATCTGGCAAAACTCCAAGAGTGGAGACTGACAGAAAGCTCCAAAGCCAAAAATATGAGAGGAGCAAGAGCACAGACAAATACAGGGAGCAAAGAAGGGGCAAATATGAGCAAACAGCAGAAAAAGAAGAAATAAATTACAATAGACACCTTCTACACAGCCAATGGAACAGAGAAGGAGGGATCAGCAAACGATAAATCAGAAAGTCCAATGAATTGTATACAGGCTGTGGAAGAACTCAAAATGCAATTCAAAATACAATTTAGAGAGGATGAAGACAACTGGGAAAAGAACTTTAAAACTAAGATAAGTCATTTGGAAACAGAAAATAGTGTCTTGAAAGACAAAATCAACCAGCTGGAAAATGAGACAAAGAAGATGAAAGATGACCTCCAAAGAAAATCAGACCAGAAAAATACTACCCACAAGCAGAGGATAAACTGTGGGAGTAAAAACACCTATGAAAAGCAACTGCTTGACTACAGGGTTGGAGGAGATAAGACTGAGGAGAGACTCTAAATGAACACTATAATGCAAATTCCAACAACAGGGAAATGGGTTCGAGTCAAAAACACATGTGATAACCAGTGGAATCATGCGTCGGCTATGGGAGAGGGAAAGGCTGGGGGGGGGGGGGGGAGGAAAAGAAAACGATCTTTGTTTCCAGTGAATAATGTATGAAAACGACCAAATAAAATAATGTTTAAAAAAAAAAAGAAAATCAGACCAGAAGGAAAAGGACAGCCAAAAAGCCAGGGAAGAAATCCAGTCTTTAAGAACCAGAATACAACAACTGGAATTAAGTGACCTCACAAGGCAGCAGGACACTATAAAACAAAACCAAAAGAATGAAAAAATTGAGGCAAATATGAAGCATATCATTCACAAAAGGGAGGAATTAGAAAATCGTTCGAGGAGAGACAATTTAAGAATCATTGGTCTACCAGAAGACCATGACAAAAGAAAAAGCCTGGACATAATACTACAGGAAATTAATAAAGAAAACTGCCCCAATATCCTAGAACAAGAGGGAAAAGTGGAGATTGAAAGAATCCACAGATTACCTCCTGTACTTAATCCCCAAATGACAACACCCAGGAATATTATAGCCAAATTCAAGAACTATTGTAAGAATGGGCACTTAAACACCTGACTTCAAACCCCAGAAGTCCTTGCTCTAATTCCCAAGATGCCCTCTACTCTCACTGAGATTCCCACCTTTGCGAGATCAAAATTTCTATTTAACCTGGCTATAAAGCCTACTGAGCTCTCTCTTCCTGCTTGCCCTTCCAAACATTTGCATCTCTCAAGATGTAGAGTAAGTTGCTATGAATGGCCTCTGTGCCTAGGCACGTGCTTTCTTATTTTTCTATTTTTCTTTATTTCTTAATCTTTAATAAACCTCTAAAAACATAATACTTTTATTACTAGAAACTAAAATTTTAATCATAACAGTTGGCGACCACTAGATTGGATTAGAACTTCTCAAATTTTTTAGCCTAGATAATAATTTTTAAGCCACGTTTCTATGGGAAAATGTTTTTTACCCTCCCAAAGCTATTGCTGATTCAGCTTGTTCCAGCCATTAGATAGCTCACCTGGGCCTGCCCAGGCCCAGCTGTTACCTGCCTGTTTCTGCGCTCCATTCTCACCTGGTGCCTGCTCTCCCACCTGCCCACCCTCAGATGCCTACCTGGCTGTGAGCCCCAGCAATCTCCTGGCTCCCACCTCCCACCCCAGTCCGCCCTCCTGCTGCCTGCAATATGAACCCAGATGAACCGTCTACACCAGCAATTCTGGCTCACTGCCCCAGGCCCAGGACTCACTTCCACCAGCTGGTAAAAACTGGGGGTAATTTTCCTTTAGGCTATGATTAGCATCCACGTGGATTGGGGGCAGGGGATCACAGGGAGGGAGAAAGAAAGAAAAGAAGGTAGAGGCTTATCCAAACAGGATCTTAAAGCATGGCTACTTTAAGAGGAAATCTTTTGAGTGCATTGATCCTTTTATTTATGTCACATGTGATTCAGGGTAAAAATTCAGCTCCCTGCAACTCTTTAGCAAAATTGGGGACTCCTAAAATCCACGCTTACTATGGGGGGGCAGGGCAGTTCAGTGGCTCAATGGTTTGAAAGACAGGCCTGGAGACTGGAGATCCTTAGTTGAAATCTGGCCGCAGACACTTCCTGGTGGTATAGCCCTGGACAGATCATTTAACCCCCATTGCCTAACCATTACCAATCTTCTGCCATCTGACAATGGACATCTAAATGGATAATTAAAAAAAAAAACTTAAAACCCAAGGAACTTTAAAGAGACTGGAGGTTATATTTTAAGGCATTTCATAGACTCCAATGTTTTATAAAAATCTCTGTATTCCATTGCACGTGGCTGATTGTTTTAAGATTTAACTTTGTGATTTAAGTTCATATTTTAAGTTCATATATTACTGCATTGAATACTCTTCTGTTACATTGGATCATTTTAATGTACTGCGTTTTAACTTCTGTTAAACTCTGTTGCTTTTCCCCTATAACTATACTGAACAAACATTGAGTAAACCCATATTTAAAAAAAAAAACAGCTTTTCTATTTTTGTCTTTATAAATTGTCACATAGAAGATAGATGGACTCCATCAAAAAATTGCTATAACAACCTTTGGAAAATTTAATGTGCTAAATATCTTAATTGATTTTAAGGGTTCTTTAGACATGAGTTTTAGAATTTTTCTTAATAATCCCTGGTCATTTTGCCTGCCCCTACCATGAGGTAAGGCCCATTTTAGAATGCTGAAGTGAAATACAATTATAACCCTCAGCCTTCCGCATTTCTAAAAATGTGAATGGAAGCTGGGCAGTTAATCCCAGGACATTTACCCCTAGAAGCCTCCCAAAACAAACAAAAAAAGGGAGCATCTCTCATTTATACTCTTCAGCTCATCACTTCACTTCCACCAGAATAACATCTAGAATTCTTGATGATATTCTAGACCCAAAATAAGTTTTACTTTGTTTAAAAATATGTTTACCAAGGTTGAAAGATTTGCTACGTTTGTAAAAATTGTGACAAATATCCATCAGTTCATAGACTTTTTAAAAAAATGCCATAAAGCAACTTATGTGAAATGATAGTGAGTTTGTTTGTTATTGTAATTAATTGGGCTATTGAGAATTCTGGGGATATTGATAACTACATATTTGTACTACTGTTCAATTCATTTGCTTATACTCACAGTGGATCATGGCCAGATATGAAGAGGAAAAAGATCACATTTTTGGTGAGAAAGCCTTGTATTCTATATTTTCTTAACTGACACAGCGTGTCAATGATTATAAGCTATGTTTTTGAATTTTTTTAAACTTTTTTATTATATTTTCTTGCATGTGCAATATACTATTTCAGTTTTTTATTTTTCTTCGCCTTTATATATTTGAAGCACATATCACCAGTATTAAACATTTTCTTTAACTTTTTTATTTTGTAGTACTATAAGTTTAAAATACATTTGCTACAATATTAATACATGCCCTAAAAATGTTTGAGACTATAAAATAATAAAGTGGAGGAATTCCATGGAGACTGGAACAACCTCTAGGAAGTGATGCAGAGTGAAAGTAGCAGAACCAGGAAAACATTGTACACAGAGACTGATACACTGTGGTACAATCGAACATAATGGACTTCTCCATTAGTGTCAATTCAATATCCCTGAACAATCTTCAGGGTTCTATGAGAAAAAATACTATCCACAAGTAGAGGACAAACTGTAGGAGTAAAAACACCAAAGAAAGGCAACTGCTTGACTACAGGGGTTGAGGGGATATGATTGAGGAGAGACTCTAAATGAACACCCTAATGCAAATACCAATAACATGGAAATGGGTTCAGATCAAGGACACATGTGATACCCAGTGGAATCATGCCTCGGCTCTGGGAGGGGTGGTGGGAGGGGGGTGGAGGAAGATAATGATCTTTTATTCCCAATTAATAATGTTTGAAAATTACCAAATAAAATAATGTTTAAAAGGAGAAAAAAATTTTTAATGATAAAGGAGATGGCTTCAGAAAAACCTGGTAAAACATATGAATTGATGTAAAGCAAACCCAACCTATAGAACAGTTTACACTATATTGTGAAAATAATCATCTGGGAAGACTTAGTAAATCTGATCAATACAATGATCCACTACAATTCCAAACTTCATAATGAAAATAGGAGTATGCTATTTCTTGACTTCTCAACGAGTGGAGAAGGGTGTGGAAGGAGGGAAAAAATTTGGGAAAATAAAAATTTAATCATAAAGAAAATCAGTTTAGTAGGAAGAAAACCAAGTGGTAATAATGACAATAAAAGCCATTTAAGAGGCAACTAGGTGATCAGTGGACAGAAATATAGGACTAGAGTAAGAAGGGCTTGGATTCAAATATGGCTTCAGATACTTCCTAGCTTCATGACCCTGGACAAGTCACAACTCCAATTGGCTATCCCTTACTGCTCATGTGCCTTAGAAACTATAGTATTTTTCTTTCTTTTTTTTCATTAAAAAAAAATGTAAATCCTTACCTTCCATTTTAAAATCAATACTGCATATTGGTTTCAAGGCAGAAGAACAGTAAGGGCTAGCATGGGGTTAAAGTGACTTGTCCAGGGTCACACAGCTAGAAGTGTCTTGAGACCAAATTTGAACCTATGACCTTCTGTCTCTGGGCCTGGCTCTCAATCCAGTAAGCCACCCAACTTCCCCCATAGTATTTATTTCTAAGATAAAAGTTAAGCGTTTACAAGTAAATAAGAAAATAAATAGATAAAAAAAAACAGTGAGGACTTCTAGTGACAAGATGGCAGAGTGAGGTAGCAGCTCTCCTAAGGAAGACCAAAATTTCCTCCAAACAACCTCGAAGTAAAGCCTCCTACCAAATTTTGGAGCAATGAAACAGTTTTCCATACCAGGACGAGTCAGAAGAATAGCAGGAAAGATATATCTCACTGGAACTGGATGAGAGTAAAGTCTAAACAGGCAGTCTGAATAAGGGTAGTTGATCCCCAATGGGCCACATTTTGTTCGACCCACAAAGCAGCTAGGCCTCAAACAGAATAAAGTCTCCTGCAAACCTCTACTACAGGAGCAGACCAACAGTTAGACCCCATCCCCTGGGTCTGACTAGTGAAGCTCTACCCCAAGACAAGCCAGTAGTAAGGTCTCCACACTATGCAATCAAATAGCTAGAGCCCCACCAGTACAAGCCAACATTAAACCCCAACTCATACCCCAAACAGGCCAGCAGTAGGGACCCTGACTGGGCAAGCAGGCAGGAAAGGCCTTCCACTGGCAAAAGTCACTGGTGAGGATTGATACAAGCAAGCAGTGAGGACCACTACCAGTGTAAACCAGTCAAAAGGCACCCCCATCAGTATGAGCCAGCAGCAAGGCCCTTCTCACTGGTAAAAGCCAACAGTAAGGCCCCCCTCTAGAACAAACCAGTAGGTAGGTCCTAAAGCTAGGAGTAAGGCAGCAATGAGGTTTCCCACCAGTTTAACGCAGCAGTGAAGCCTCCCTCAATGCAAGCCAACAGTAAGACTCCCTATCCGTGTAAGCCAGAGGCTAAGCCCTGAGACACAGTGCATGTCAATAGCAAAGCCCCAAGCCTCACCACAAGAAGATTGAGCCAGTGCTCTTTCTATTCCACAAGCAGAGCTCAATTTTAATAGACAATGAAAGTTCTAAAATACATTGGAAAAACAAACAACAACAACAAGAATCTGATGAGAAAAGGTTATTATGATGTCAGGGAAGCTCAATGACCACTTAGGAGATGACAATGACAAGATAGCTACATGTGAAGCACTGGGAAAAAAAAGTAAATTAGCCTCAGGAGAGAGCCAAAAAAGGGACTATAAAAATTGCAAAAGGAGTTGGAAGAAAAATTGGGAAAAGAAATGAGAGCAATGCAGGAAAACTATGAAAAAAGAACCAAAAGGGAGTACAAAAAAAAAAGGGAAAATATAGCCAGAAATTTGCTCAAGAAAATATCTCACTAAAAAGTAGAGTTGGCCAAATAAAACAAGGAGATATAAAAATTCAATGAAGAAAACAAGTACCTAAAAATAGAAACTAGACAGGTGGAAAAAGAGATATTTGAAGAAAATAATTTCTTAAAAATATTTGGTAACTGGAAACTAATGACTCCATGAGGCTTTAAGAAACAATAAAATAAAATTAATTAATGAATTGACTAAATTAAAATCTAATGAAAAAATAGGAGAAAATGTGATTACTTATTGGAAAAATAACTGACCTGGACAACAGAATAAGCAGAGATAAGTCTAAAATTATTGGACTGCCTAAAAACCATGAACAACAAAAGAACTAGACAATGTACTTCAATAAATTACCAAGGAAAAACTGCCTTGTCATTCTAGAATCAAAGGGTAAAAGAAACTGAATCTACTTATCACATCCTATGAGAGATCCCAAAAGGAACTCCCAGGAATATTATAGCCAAATTTCAGAGTTCCCAGAACAAAGAAAAAAATACTTTAAGCAGTCAGAATGAATTCAGATATCATGAAGTCACAATCAGGATTATATAAGGAATCAGTAGCTTCTAATTTAAAGGATTGGAGGACTTGGAATATGATGTTCAATGTAAAAATGGACTTGAATCCAGGACTTCAATCCCCAGAAGTCCTTGCTCCACCTCCCCAAAATGCTTTGTAATCTCACTGAATTCTCACCTGCGTCTAGAGCAAATCATTATTTAAAGGGTCTCTGCCCATGGCAGAGTCTCTTCTAGTCCTGTCTCGGCTGGCAAACAGACGTGTCTCATGATATGAGTGAAATTTGGGTGGGCCTCATGGCCCACATAGCACGGTGCTTCTCTTGCTTGTATTTTCTTTAACCCTTAACCTTTAATAAACCTCTAAAAATATCATACTCCTTGCAGAGAGAACCTAATTCCTCTAAAAATATCATACTCCTTGCAGAGAGAAACTAATTTCTACCTGCCTCAGCTTCCCTAAAATTTTAATCTTTACATCAGGAAGGCAAAAGAGCTAGAATTACAATCAAGAATCATCTACCCAGCAAAACTCAGTATAATCCTTTAAGATACATAAATAAATTGAGAACTTTCAAGCATTCCTAATGAAAAGATCAAAATTACATGGAAAATCTGACATTCAAACAAAAGACTGAAGAGAAGCATAAGAAGTTGTACAAGAAAAATAACAGTATATTAGTGCATAAAAACCTCATAATCAAATGCAAAAAAGCAGAAATATTAATGTATTCTTTTTAGACCATAATGCAGTAAAAATTACATTCAATAAAGGACCACGGAAAAAAGAGATGAAGTAATTTGAAATTCAATAATCTAATACTAAAGATTAAGTGGGACAAATAACAAATCATAGAAAGAGTCAATTTTATTAAGGAGAATGACAACAATGAATCTATATTCTAAAATTTATGAGATGGTTAAAGCAGTATTTGGGGGAAAAATTTACACCTTTTATAAAATACAGATGAATGAACTGGGGAAGAAAAAAGAAGAGGAGGAGGAGGAAGAGAATAAAAAACTAAAAAAAAAAAAGAATAAATTAAAAGTTCCCAAACATCAAACTTGAAATCCTGAAAATCAAGTAAGATTACTAAATTGAAAATAAGAAAACAACTGAGTTAATATATAAAACTAAAAACAAGCTTTATGGGGGGGTCAATAAAACAGATAAATTCTTGGTTAATTCGATTTAATAAAGGAAAGGAGAAAACTGAATTACCAACATCAAAAATGAAAAGGATGAAAACCCGTCAATAAAGAAGAAATTAAAGCGATTATTAGGAGATCTAAGGCCCAATTATATGCCAAATAAATCTGATATTTTAAGTGAAATGGATATTTACAGAAATATAAATTGCCTAGGTTAATTTAAGGATAAATAGAATACTTAACTAGCGTTATATCTCAGAAAAAGAAATTAAACATGCTATCAATGAACTGCCTTTTAAAAAAGCAAATCCTCCCAAATATATAAATAATTAATTCCCATATTATATAAACTATTTAGAAAGTTAGCTGAAGGAATTCTACTATCAAGCTCTTTTTCACAACACAAATATGGTAATGATACCTAAATTAGGAAGAATAAAAATAGAAAGAAAAACTATAGACTACTTTCATGAATGAATAATGCTGTGAAAATTTTAAATAAAAATATTAGAAAGTAAATTCCAGCAATACATCAAAAAAATCATACACTATGTATGATCTGCTGAGATTTATAGATTTATACCAGGAATGCAGGACTAGTTTAATACTAAGAAAATTCTTAATAAAACTGACTACATCAATAAATCCAACAGAAATTATATGAATATCTCAACAGATGCAGAAAAAGCTTCTACAAAGAAGAAGTCCATTTCTATTGAACAAAGGGCATAGGAATTAAATGGAGTTTTCTTTAAAATGAGAATTAGTATCTATCAAAAACCATCAATAAACATTATCTATACTGGAGATAAACTAGATGTCTTCCCAATAAGATCAAAGGTAAAAAAGCAAGGATGCCCATTTTCACCACTATTATTCAATATTGTACTAGAAATGCTAGCAACAGTAATAAGAGAAGAAAAAGGAACTTAAAGAATTATAATAGGCAATGAAAAAAAGACCGACTCTTTGCAAATATTTTAATATACTTAGGGAAAACTAATGATTCAACTAAAAAACTAGTTGAAATAATTAACCACTTTAGCAAAGTTGCAGGACATAAAATAAATCCCCATAAATGATCAGCTTTTCTTTATATAACCAACAAAACCTAGCAAAAAGAGATAGAAAATATTCTACTCAAATTAACTATAGATAATATAATACAACTAGGTGTCTACCTGCTAAGATAAACCCCAAAATTATATCAACACAATTACAAAACACTTTTTACACAAATTAAATCAGACCTAATCAACTGGAAAAATATTAACTGCTCATAGTAGCCAATATAATAAAAATGACAAGCCTACCTAAATGAATCCATTTATTCAATTCCATACCAATTGAACTGCACAAAATTATTTATATAGCTAGACAAAATATTAACAAAATGCATCTATTAGAACAAAAGACATAGAATATCTAGGAAACAGATGAAAAAAAAAACGTGAGAAGGTAGCCTAGGAGTACCAGATCTTGAACTGAATTACAAAACTGTAATCATCAAAACAATATGGTTCTGGCTAAGAAATACAAAGGTAGATGAATGGAATAGACTAGCTACACTATATAGAATAGCAAATGACCATAGTTATTTAGTGTTTGATAAACACAAAGATCCAAGCTTTAGAGACCAGAAATCACTATTTGACAAGAACTGATAGATAAGCTGGAAAAAGTTAAGGCAAAGGTTTGGTATATAAGCTAACATCTCACATCCATTACCAAGATATGCCCAAAATGTATATATGATTTAAACATAAAGGGTGTTATCATGGCAAATTAGGGGAAAACAAAATAGTTTATCTATCACATATATGGATAAGGGAAGGAATTTTGTCCAAAACATGAGATAGAGCATTACAGGATATAAAACGAATGATTTTCATTATATTAAATTAGAAAGGTTTTACACAAATAAAATCAATGCAAAAAAAGCTTAGATGGAAAGAACTAGGAAAAATTTAAAGCAATTATCACTGATTTTATTTATTTTTATTAATTTAATTTTATTTTGTTAGTCATTATTATTGATTTTATTACCTCTGATAATGTTATATGGGTTTATTTCACAAATATATAGAGAACTGAGTCAAAATACAAGTCATTCCCGAATTGACAAACAGTGAAAGGATATGAACAGGTAGTTTTCAGATGATAAAATCAAGGCTATATGTAATTCCATGAAAACATACTCTAAAAATTACTCTTGATTAGAGAAATGCAAACTAAAACAACTGTGAGATACTACCTCATACCTATTAGATTGGGAGATTTGATAGAAAAGGAAAATAACAAATGTAGAAGATGTGGGAAAATTGGGACACTCATGCCACTTGGAGGAATTGTGAATTAATCCCACCATTCTGAAGAATAATTTGGTAATATGCCTAAAAGGGATTTAAAACTATACATACCTTTTGATCTAGCCATAGCACTCTTAATTCTGTATCACAAAGAAATTAAAAAAAGAAAACTACTTATTTGTACAAAAATATTTTAACAGCTCTTTTTGTGGTGGCAAAACTTTGGAAACTGAGGAGATGCCAATCAATTGGGGAATGGCTGAACAAGAGATGGTATATGATTGTAATGGAATACTACTGTGCTATAAGAAATAATGAGATGGATAATGATCTGATCCAGACTGAAGTGAGCAGAACGAGGAGAATATTGTATACAGAAACAGCAATTTTATGATGAACAATTGTAAATGACTTTTCTCTTCATTGAAGTACAATGATGCAAAAACAACCCCAAAAGGGCAGAGTCAAGATGAAGACTTAAAAGTAGCAAAAGTCAATTCCTCTGTGAAAATGCTTCCATACCAATCAGAAACAAAGCACTTTAAGGAGGACAGAATACCAAATCCAACAACCAGACAGAGCTGTAGGACCCTTCTACTCAATAGAACTTAAAAGGTACACAGAGAAGGTTGAATTCTCAGGTTTAAGAAAAAGAAAGAAGGAAGGTCCCAGTGCCCCTCCCTGACCTACTGTGTTGAGACTCAGGTGGTCTGCGGGATATCAGGTCGAGGGCTACAACCGGGACGGGGTGCCTTGCTGCCACAACTATGTGAAGCTCAGGGCTCTGACCACAGCTGTCAAGGAGGCAACTGGAGGAGAAAAGCAGAGAAAGGGGCAGGCTGGTCCCAGTCTTCAGATACCACACCTCCATCTCAGGCCTCTGCCTCTAGAAGTTTTAGCCTCAGGGCACATTCAGCTTTGTAGATAAGCTCAACTGACTTAATCTAGTTTAAAAGTAGTGTGGAGAAGAAGCTTCACAGAGCTAGCAAAAAACAGGAGAGCAGGGGTACAAAATAGACAGAAAATCAAACCCAACAAGACAGAGCCACAGGTGTCTCCTACTCAATCCAACCTGAAAGGTCTGCAGATGAAGTCGAATTTTGGGGAAAGGGAAAGATCCAACACCCCTCCCCCACCTATTGCATTGAAACCCATAATAAGAATCTGGTTGACTGGGATCCTAGGGCGAAGGCTGCAACTGCAACAAAGTACCTTGGTACCACTGTAGGAAGTTCAGGGCTCTGACTGGGCAGCTGACAGGTAGAAGGCTGGCAGAAAGGAATACAGTGAAGGACTGTATGTTACTAGGTTCTGCCTCCACATCTTCATTCTCTACAGGCAGCTGGGGAAGATCTGGCTTCAGGGCACATTAATACAACAGGTCAGCTCCCTCAGCCTAATCCAGTTAATCAGATGAAGAGAAAAAAAATCTCCTTTGGGGCAGAATAGCCCAAACCCACAGATCCAGCAACTAAACAGAGAAACAAAAATAGAGACAATAAAGAGGGGGAAAGAAGGAAAAAATATGACTAAATAACAGAAAAGGAACAAAGAAATTACAATCAACAGCTTCTAGCCAACAAATGGAACAAAGGAGGACCAAGGAACACCAAGCAAAAACTCAGGAACTCCAGCAAATTAGACTCAGCCTTTGTAAGAACTAAACACACACACACACACACACACACACACACACACACACACACACACACACACACACACACACACACACTATTAAGAGAGTCTAAAGAAAATTGGGGAAAGAACTGTAAAAGCAAAATAGATCATCTGGAAACAGAGGCATATGAACTAAAACAAGAAAATAGTGCCTTGAAAGTCAGAATTGACCATCATGAAAATAAGGCAAAGAAAATATTAAAACAATGACTTACAAAGAAAAACAGTCCAAAAAGAAAAGGAGGATCAAAAAGTCTGGCACGAAATTTAGGCTTTAAAATCAGAATCCAACAATTAGATGCAAATGACTTCATAAGGCAGCAAGAGTCTATAAGACAAAACCAAAAGAATGAAAAAATTGAGGAAAATATGAAACACCTCATTGACAAAACAAGAGACCTGGAAAAGAGATCCAGAAGAGACAATTTATGAATTATTGGACTACCAGAAAATCATGACAAAAGAAAAAGCCTGGACCATCATTCTATAGGAAATCATCCAAGAAAACTGCCCTGATATTCTTGAACAAGAGGTTAGTAGAGATTGAAAGAATCCACAGATCACCTTCTGCATTTAATCCCCAATTGACAAAGCCCAGGAATGTTATAGCCAAGTTTAAGAACTTCCAGATCAAGGAAAATATACTACAAGCTGCTAAAAAGAAACCATAGCCACAGTTAGGATTACACAGAAACTGGCTGCATCTACACTGAAGGTCTGGAAAGCATGGAGTATGATATTCCAGAAAGCAAAGGAACTGGGTCTACAACCAAGAATAAACTAAACAGCAAAATTGACTATATTCTTGCAGGGAAAAGTATGGTCATTTAATAAAATTGATGATTTCCAAGCATTCTTGAAGACCAGACAAACAGAAAATTTGATGCCCAAATACATAACTCAAGAGAATTACCTGTTACCAGAATTACCTGGAAGTAGATTTCTCTTTCTCCAGTGTCACTTTTTTAAAATGTCATCTCTCAGTGACTTTGAGGTCAAATACCTTTGAGTAAATTCAAGTATAGACGAGCCTCAGAAAAAGGAAGTTAAAGAACGAATGAACTAACAAGACAGGAAACAATGAATCTACAACCACTGAGCCCCTGAGCAGCCCAAGGTAAATGAAGAAACTGTGATGTGATGTGTGAAAGTTAGTGGGTGGAGCAAAAAGCTTATAAGTTCAGACCAAGAGGAAGTCTGGGTCTTTGGCGTGCATGTAAAGGAGCAGAGTGGACGCTTGGTAGAGTGTAGCTAGAGGTCAATTATGGAGGTAATAGATTAGAAAGGTTAAAACACCTCTCTACATCTCTCCTACTTTTTCCTCTCTTTACTACTACTACTACTACTACTACTACTACTACTACTACTACTACTACTACTACTACTACTATTACTACTACTACTACTACTACTACTACTACTACTACTACTACTACTACTACTACTACTACTACTACTTTTGATTTAATAATTATTAAGCTAAACCAGCTTCATAATTTTAATTATTACACACCAAAAGGTAATTAAGGGGAAAAAATTTAAGGGACCCAATAAGTTCAAATGATTTGTATTCCTATATGAAAAGATGATAATAGTTACTTTTAAAAACTGTTATTATCATTGGGGTAGCTAGAAGAAGCATACAAAAAATATATCAAAAACTAGGGATAAAAAAAGGGAATAATCCTAAGAAAATAAGGAAAGGTATAAAATGGAGTAAATATATATTTTATAAAGAAGTGTACGGGGGAGGGGGAAATGACCAATGCAATGAAAGGGAGGAAATGGTTGGTGACAGATAATACTTAAATCTTATACTCATTGGAATTGGCTAGAGAGGAAAGAACAGTCAGATCCATTGGGGCAGAGAACTGTATGGTACCCTATGGAGAAGCAGAGGGATAATAAATAGGCTGGTGGGAAGGGGAGCAATATAAGGGAGGGAGAGGTTGGAGGGCCATTTAAAAGGGGAATAATAAGAAGGGAGAGGTAGGAAGGGGAGTAACATTAGAGAGGGGAAAGGAGGTAGACTAACTAAAAATGAAAAGTTGGAAGGGAGGGTAAGAGGAATAAGAGAAAAGAGAAGCAAAGGAGGAAGTAAAAATGGAGGGGAATATACAAGACAGTAATCATAACTGTGAATGTGAATGGAATGACTTCACCCATAAATAGGAAGCAGATCAAATGGATTAAAAACCAGAATCTTACCATATTATGTCTACAAGAAACACACCTGAAACAGGTAGACATATACAGGGTAAAAGTAAGACGGTGGAGCAGAATTTACTGGATTGCAGCTGAGACAAAGAAGGCAGGTATAGCAATTATGAAATCAGACAAAGCTAAAGCAAAAATAGATCTCACTAAAAGAGATAAGGAAAGTAATTACATCTTGATGAAAGGCATTATAAATAATGAAGAAATAGCTGTACTCAACAGATGTGCGCCAAATGGAATAACATCCAGATTTCTAAAGGAGAAACTAAAGGAGCTTAAGGAGGAAACAGAAAAAAAACATACTAGTGGGGAACCTCAACCTTCCCCTGTCAGAACTAGATATATTGAACCAAAGAATAAATAAGAAAGAAGTAAGGGAAGTGAATGAAATGTTAGAAAAATTAGAGCTAATTGATATCTGGAGAAAAATAAACAGGGACAAAAAGGAATATACCTTCTTTTCAGCAGCACAAGGCACATATACAAAGACTGACCATGTACTTGGGCATAAAACCATTGCAAACAAATGTAGGAAAGCAGAAATAATAAATGCAATTTTTCAGACAATAATGCAATAAAATCATACTCAATAAGGGCTTGTGAGAGGGCAGATTTAAAGTTAATTTTAAACTAAATAATCTAATTCTTCAAAACAGGCGTGTCAAAAAATAAATCAAAGAAACAATTGCTGATTTCATTAAAGAGAAAGACAATGAGGAAACAACTTATCAAAATATATGGGATGCAGCCAAAGCAGTACTCAGGAGAAAATGTATATCTTTGAGTGTATATATCAACAAATCAGAGAGGGAAGAGGTCAATGAATTGGGCATGCAACTTAAAAAACTAGAAGATGAACAAATTAAAAATCCCCAGATAAAAACTAAATTGGAAATACTAAAAATCAAAGAAGAAATTAATAAAATTGAAAGTAAAAGAACTATTAAACTAATAAATAAGACTAGGAGCTGGTACTCTGAAAAAAGAAATAAAGCAGATAAAGTACTGGTTAATCTAATTTAAAAAAAGAAAGAAGAAAATCAAATTAACAGTATCAAAGATGAAAAGGGCAACCTCACTTCTAATTGAAGATGAAATTAACGTAATTATTAAGAGCTATTTTGCCCAATTATATGGCAATAAATATGACAACCTAGGTGAAATGGGTGAATATTTAAAAAAATATAAACTGCTTAGATTAGCAAAAGAGGAATTAGATAATTAAACAAAACAACCTCAAGGGTTCATGATGAAAAATACCATCTGACTCTAGAGAAAGAACTGATGTGAAAGACTAAGACCTACTATATTTCTCTTTTTCTTTATTTTTTATGTTCAAGTTCTCTTTCACAAATGACTAATTTAGAAAAAATGTTTTATATTATTGCACAAGTAGAATCTATATCAGATTACTTATGTCATGGGGAAGGACAGAGGGGAGAATTTGGCTGAAAAGTGTAAGAAATTAAGATTGAGAATATTTTTTCATGTAATTCAGGGAAATATACTAAACTTAAAAAAGGGATCAGAAGGTATAGGTAACTGCAAGGAGCAAATAATATCACAAAATGGAAAAGTTATTATTTGTGTTTTCATTTTATTTTTAAAAGTTTTTACTTTGTTATTCCAAACTTAGCAAACAATAAAAATTTACATTTCCACATACAAAAAAAAGAAAAAGAATTATAATTGAGAATGTAAAACTATTGTACCCCTTTAAAATATTTGTTATTTTATTATTATATTAAAAATAAAAATACACAGAAACACTCAATATAACTTCAAAACTTTTCTGCTTTACATGTGTATCACCTTGACCATATTCTGCTCTCTTCTGTATATTTTAAAAAATGTTTTGATGATGCACTTTTTAAAATAACTATTGCTAACCTGCCTTTTATTTCCCTTATCAACCCCTCCACCAAACCCCAGAATATTCTTTGCAGCAAATAAGTATAGTCAAGTCAAACAAATACACACATTGGTCTTGTCTGAAAGGTGTCATATTCTGTACTCCTAAATCCATCACCATTCTGTCAGAAGATAGGAAACATGCTTCATCATTTCTAATTGAAGTGACTATCTTGAGAGGGAACAACCAGTTATTCATGTAGGAGTGCACAGACAGATACTAACTTATTAAAGTAATACCAAAATTAATATGACATTAAAAGAAGAGATAAAGATGAGAAGAGGCCAATGTATAATTTTTAACAGTTCCAAATTGGTTACTGATCAAATAAAATAGTGAATGGGTAAAAAAAGAGACACTACCCTGGGTAGTTACAATTTTCTATGTCAGTTTAACCAGCATGAAACAGTTATGACAATGGACCTTTCAAGAAGTTCATAAATATATGAACACTTTGGACAAATGAAAATATAAGGCACATCCTCTAACTCAAATCCCACTTTTAAGCATATACACCAAGGAAATGAAAGATAAAAGAGTCTATATAAAACAAAATATTTCTAACAGTATTATATGTAGTAACAAAGAACAGGAAACAAAGTAAAAGTCCATTTATTGGGGGACAAACTGTGTTGCAAGAATATAATGAAGTATTCCTGTGCTACAATAAAAGATAAATATAAACAGTACAGAGAAGTATATAAAGAATTATATGAATTGACACAAAAGGAAGTAATCAGAGCCAGGAAAACAAGAAATGTTATGGATAATATAATCTGAAAGAACAACAAAAGAATGCTTTGTGATTAAATTGATCAAGCTTGACCATGATGAAAAAAGAAGAAAAGCATTGTCTCTTCTTTGCAAAAGTGGAGGACTGTGGATGGGGAGTAATACATATTCCATGTACAGACTCAGTTCACTTGTTAGTATCATTAAACTTTTTTCACCCTCTCTTCTTTCAGTTACAGGGATGGTTCCCTCAGTGAGGAAAGAAGACTGTATTTGGAAATGAAGACTGTATTTGGAAATGAAGAGGATCACACACACACACACACACACACACACACGCACACACACATGCACACACGCACACACATGTATCTAAATGAAAGGAAATTTAGGCAGCCTAGGGCAACACAGGTTTAGAATTAAAATTCATTTGCAAAATGTTATGAAGGAAGAGGTGGCATATTATTTGCAGCATCACCTTAATAGAGCCAGAAGAAGTAGAAGGAAATAACGAATTGAAAAAATATATTGCCATGAAACCTGTTTGAGAGTGTTATAATAGTATCTAAAGATTGCAAATGAGAAAAAAAAAACTACAAGTACAAGAAAAATAGCACAAAGATGCCTGCATTTCTATGATAAAAATATGTAAATTTAAAAGTCAGATTACCACTCTGGGACTCTAATATCTCAATCCCCAATGTTTTATATGATAAATGATAACGAAGGTGGAAAAGCAAGCAGAGAAGATCAACTAATCAGAGGGAAACTCATGCTGGAGGCAACACAACTTTGATATATTGAGTACTGAGTAATCCCTAAGATACTGTAAAAGGTTATACAGGGCGACCTAGTAACAACTATGAGAAAATAACACTGACAATATGAATATATAAATAAGAGGATATCAAACTAAATGGCTATGTTTTCATCTCTATAAAACTTTTTGAGAACCATCTAACACCCATATCAAGGCTATTCTTAATAAAAACATGAGAAAAGTCAAAGGAGAATTTCATCAACCATTTTTGCTACTATATCACATCTTCACATTTAATATGGAATAAAAATGCAGTATTTATAAGACCTTAATCTTAATGACTGATTATAAAAAGGCATTTACTTCAGTGGAGCTAAATGCAGTTTAAAAGGTTTTCTCTACTCATATTTTAAGATATTCAACACTCCTTGACAAATTCAACAACATGTATAACACCTTCTCTCAATGTTTCCTTGTTCTCTGCTAGTATATAATATGGGAGAACACAGGAGAATAGATTTAGGGCTAGAAAGGGTCTTGATTGCCTTTGAAACTAATGTCCTAATTCTATAAATAAGAAATTTAAACTCCTAAATATCCAGGATCACAAAGCTCAGCCTGAGGCAGAATTTAAACTCAAGTCTTTCTGATCCCAAGTCCAACCCTCTATCCCTCGTACCATCTACTTGTCTCTTAAAGTATGTGGAGATCCTAGGGAATTAAAAACTCCTATATGTTGTAACTCTCTCTTAGTAGAATGGAAGCTCTTTGAAGGCTCATAATATACTTTAAAAAATTCTTTTTTTATTATGAACTTAAACATCAACATATATTCCTATATACAAATGAAAAAGAATATCAAGGGAAATAATGAAAAAAATGTGAAGGATGGAGGCCTAGCAATGCCAGATCTTAAATTGTACTATAAAGCAGTGGTCATCCAAGCAATATAGTACTGGCTAAGAGACATAAGGGAAGATCAATGGAATAGATTTGGGGTAAATGACCTCAGCAAGATAGTGTATGATAAATCCAAATATTCCAGCTTTTGGGACAAAAACCTACTATTTGACAAATAACTTCTGGGAAAATTGGAAAATAGTATAGGAAAGATTAGGTTTAGATCAATATCTCACACCCTATACCAGGATAAATTCAGAATGGGTGAATGACTTAAATATAAAGAAGGAAACTATAAGTAAATTAGGTGAACATGAAATAGTTTACCTATCAGATCTAGGGGAAAGAAAGCTTTTAAGACCCAGCAAAAGATAGAGAATATTACAAAATATAAAATGAATACTTTTGATTACATTAAATTAAAAAGGTTTTGAACAAACAAAACCAATGCAATCAAAATTAGAAGGGAAGCAACAAATTGGGGGAAAATATGACAAAAATCTCTGACAAAGGTCTAATTACTCAAATTTATAAGGAGCTAATTCAATTGTACAAAAAATCAAGCCATTTCCCAATTGATAATTGGGTAAGGGACATCAATAGACAATTTTCAGATAAAAAAAAATCTTTTATAATTAGAGAAATGCAAATCAAAACAACTCTGAGGTACCACCTCACATCTAGTAGATTGGCTAATGTGACAGAAAAGGAAATTAATAAATGTTGAAGGGGATGTGGCAAAATTGGGACACTAATGATGGTGTGTGAATTGATCCAACCATTCTGGAGGGCAATTTGGAACTATGCCCAAAGGGCAATAAAAGACTGTCTGCCCTTTGATCCAGCCATACCACTGCTGGGTTTATGCCCCAAAGAGATCATAAGGAAAAAGATTTGTACAAAAATATTTATAGATGTGCTCTCTGTGGTGGCAAAAAATTGGAAACTAAGGGGATGCCCTTCAATTGGGGAATGGCTAAACAAATTGTGGTATCTGTAGGTGATGGAATACTGTTGTGCTAAAAGAAATAATAAAATGGAGGAATTCCATGGAGACTGGAACAACCTCCAGGAAGTGATGTAGAGTGAGAGGAGCAGAACCAGGAGAACATTGTACACAGAGACTGATACACAGTGGCACAATCACATGTAATGGACTTCTCTACTAGCAGTAATGCAATGATCCAGGACAATTTTAAAGGACTTATGAGAAAGAATGCCATCCACATCCAGAGAAAGAACTGTGGGAACAGAAACACGGAAGAAAAACAACTGCTTGATCACATGGGTCAAGGGGAATATGATTGGGGATATAGACTCAAAATGATCACCCTAGTGCAAATATCAATAATATGAAAATAATTCTTGATCAATGATACATATAAAACCCAGAGGAAGTGCTCGTTGGCTACAGGAAGGGGTTGGGAGGAAGGGAGGGAAAGAATATGAATCATGTAACCATGGGAAAATATCCTAAATTAATTAATGAATTAAATTAGCTTAATTTTAAAAAGAAATGAAAAAGAAAAAAGAACTGTATGAAACACTATCACATGCTTATTATAACTGCCCTGTTTGTCTAAGCCTCACTTAAAAACTTTCTTTTGTATATTTTTAAAAATGTTTTACTGAGACTCTTTTTTTCTTGTTTTACATCACCATCAGTCCCTACTCATTATCCTCCTACTTCTCCCAAACTCCCAAAATAAAAATCTTCTCTTTTAACAAATATAGTCAAACAAAACAAATTCACATATTAGTTATACCAGAAAATATGTCTCATTTTGCACCTCTATTCAATCATCTGTCTCCTAAGAAGTTGGAGGAAAGCTTATACATCAGTTGAATAGAGTCATGATTAACTATTGCTTTGATTACAGTTCCTATGTCTTTCAAATGTGTGCTCCAAAACATTAGGTTTGTCATATATATTTTACTCCTTTTTCTGCTAACTTCATTTTATAACATTTCATGAGTCCCTAGGTTCCTCTAAATCTGTTCTATTCATCATTTCTCTAGGTTTAATAAAATTCCATTATATTCATATGCCACAGTTTGTTCAGCCACACCCCAACTGATAGCTACCCAGTTTATTTCCAGTTCTTTTCTATAATAAAATATGCTATAAAATATTTTTGTCCATGTGGGATCTCTTGGCAGTTATATGCAATTTGGTAACTTTTTCAAAATTGTTACAAATTGCTTTGCAAAATGATTGGACCACCACATGGCCTGACCAACAGTGTTTTAGTCTGGCTGTCCCACAGCTGAGGGCAGGAATATTTTCATTGATGACTTGATATCACCAGTGCCCAGCAAAGTGTCTTCTGAATAATGACTGCTTAATGTATGTTTGTTAAATTATACTGAACTTATTATCCTACAATTTTATGATTACCAATATTAAGCAACACATAAAAATAGTCATGTCATTAAAGTTGTGTGAACCATCCTGAAGGATATCCAACAATAATACAAACAGAAGAGGGATTTGTTATATGTGAGATACAGATTCTCCTGCTCACAGATGCCATGGTTCTTGAAGCCTCAGGATAACTACAGAGCTTCCTTTAATGAGATCCTCCACCACTCAAAAAATCTGGTCCAACATTTCACACAGAAAGAAAAATGAATGGATAATGCCTGTATCCTAATGGGATAAATAAATCTTATGCAATCTCCCGAGGATTGTGGTTTTGTTTTGGGGGATGGATTTTGGGGGGCTTTCAGTGAATTTATCTGATTTTTAAGTGAATTTATCTTAATTTTCTGATCTTTGAATTATATGAGAGAGGCCATTTGGGTCAATTTATTTTACATACTGTATAATTTATATTAAACAATTACATAGAGTATCCTTCTGTCCCTTTTCTGGGTTGCTTTCCTCCATTACTATATAAACTCCTTGAAGACAGGTCCTGCTTTGCCTACTTGTATCTTTTTTTTTTTTTAACCCTTCTCTTTTATCTTGGAATCAATACTGTGTATTGGTTCCAAGGCAGAAGAGTGGTAAGGGCTAGGCAATGGGGGTCAAGTGACTTGCCCAGGGTCACACAGCTGGGAGGTGTCTGAGGCCAGATTTGAACCTAGGACCTCCCATCTCTAGGCCTGGCTCTCAATCCACTGAGCCACCCAGCTGTCCCCAAAAGCTTGTCTTTTTTATACTAATATGTTTCTGTTTATGTAAATCATGGATCACCCTCAAGGAGTTTACATTGAGTGAAACAATATGTTTAAAGAAATGGTGGCCAGGCAGGAATATTTTGCTTTTTCACAGGGGAGAAGAATGGAGCCATAGGGGAGTTAAATTGACACATCTTTTCTAGTAGCAAATAGCAAAATATTGATAGATTTATTTTATTAATTCCTCGTCTTCCTGACTTTTCAATGTGAATATTACTCAAAAGTTTTATCTTTTGTCTGCTTCTCATTATACAAAATGTCTCAAAAGTCTAAATAAGCTTGTCTAAGCTTTAAAACTGCACTAAGACTTTTGAGTAACCCTGTACTTTCTTTCTTGGCCAATTAATTTCTTCATCTTTAGCTACATGTCTCTTTTCTAAGCATAAATATGTAAAAATGCTTCTAAGACAGTCTACTTGAATAACCTATTGCCAATTTTAAAGTCCACATGTCTACACTGTTTATGATTTATTGCCCCCAAATTTTCTCTCCTTTCTTAGTGAACTTCCTTTCTTTGATATCATCATTTGCTGGATTTTCTACTTTTGAAGCTTAGAGATTTTCTCTTTTCTCTTTCCCTTACCTCCTTCCCCCTTATCAAAATTAGTTATAGAGTCAAAGTGGCTTGGGTTTGGCATGAGTCTTGGAATCCAATTCAGCTCACACCAGAACAGTGATCCTCACAGCAGTTTTATCTTGTGAATTTTGTGTATGCATAGAATTATTCCCATTTTATACATGAAAAAGTGGGAATTTATGGAGAGTATACAACTGGCTTAGAGGATTTGTATATAAATGGATATTTGGGTCTGTATTTGAACCTCTGATGTTGGGAACTCCTGATAAAGGGACAACCTTTGAAAACCACTGTGGCTTAGTTTTAGGAAGTGTGCACAGAGAGGTCATTGTTTGCTTAGATCACAAAGGCAATGTGAATTAGAGGCAAGACTTGAACTTCTTAACTCTGAGGGTCACCTTGTTGGTCAGCAGGATGTGCATATATGCAACATGATTATAACACGTGCATATAAGTGGTATCATGTGCTGATTTGCTGCCTTTTTTTACCTGTGGTTTTGTGTTAAAGCACTTGTCACCAATTGTTTGTCTAACATTATAATCATAGGCTATAAAACTATTGTTCTAATACATTTGACATTAACTTTTTTTCCCTAGAATCAGTATATTGCTTTTGCAGTTTATAGAATAAAAATTACATAATTTACATTATTTAGTCCTACAAATATAGTAACAATGGCATAAATAATGCTACTTTTCATATTTTAAATGGTACCTGTAAAGACATATTTCTGGCAATTAATACCTAGCAACATAACTATATTTCCTAATGTATGCATTATGCCTTCTTAAACTGACATTGCATTTTTGAAAGAATTGTGTTAGAAATTCTTTCTTAATTAAGATGTGTTGATGAGTTAGGCCTGGCTCTCAATCCACTGAGCTATGTGGCTGCCCCACCTACTTGTATCTTTATCCTCAGTGCTTAGCAACATTCCTGGAACACAGTAATTAAAGAGCTGGGGCAGGGCTAAGGAAGTTCAGAATATAGTCTGGAAAGGAAGAGATGTTGCAGGTCTGGAAACCATTCTTAAATGGAGTTTCTATGGTTAAATCATGGATAGAATAATAATTTTTATATCAGGATATCTGAGTTCCATTTCTCTCTTAATAATTACTACTAAGTGTTTGGAGTTAGTATTGAGTCAGCCTCAATTTCCTCGTCTGTAAAATGGAGATAATAATACGTATAGTATCTGCCTACAAAGTAGTTCTAGGGTTCAAATGAGAATATATCTAAAGTCCTTTATACAATTTTAAATGCTATGTAAACATGGATTATAATATTAGTTTTTTAGTAGTAGTCTCTCGGTAACCGAGGATGACGATTGTCTTTGTGCGTTTTTGTGCACAAAGACACTTGTGCATGAAGATTTAAGTGGAAAAGTCGATACAGAGAGACAGTCCCACTCTCTTGGCGTTGGAAGCCTGGGTCCATTGGTACGAAAAGTCGTTACACCTAAAGACTTCCTCAGCTGCACTGGATGGCCGTGTTGTCTTTTGTGCTCCAACATGCCCTAAGCACTCCACAGTGCTTTGCTGCGTCACCATCTCAGCCGTTGAACCTTCTTATTGGTTTCTTCCATCTGTTTGGCCGAAGCAGTCTTCACATACTGGGTGAGCAAAGCCCTGGTTCACCAGGGGTCGACGACCCGATGGCTACCCTCACAAGGTTTAGCTGGCCTGTCGAAGCCGTTGCCCGGGGTGTGGCTGCTGCCGCATGCTAGCAGCTACTGGGAGCCACAAGTGAGAGCTGGGTGTCAGGTGGGGGTCAGAGGCTGGAGAGCTGCCCTAAGAGGGCACAACAAGCCCTCCATACCAGAGATACTACCCCTCCCTGAACACCCCATACACATATATTATTATTCTAAGTTAATATCCTATATTCTTTCCATTAAATATTATGTGTCTCTTTTGATTTAGAAGAAATTTAAAAAGTAAGTGGAGGTTACAGGATAGTCAAAGAATAATTTTATATAATATAAAAGTAACTAAAGGATAGCTCTGTAGTCTAGAAAAGGAAAATATATTTAGAATACTCATTAGCTTTTAAGAGTTACAAAGCGATATGCTAACAGTCACCAACTAAGGGCGGTCTGTCTCCATACTTTACATCTGGCAGAGGAGAACTTTTAGTAAAAGGGTATGCCAAGTCTTACTCCACCAGAATAAAGATTCAAGGCCATAATATATTCAGGTAGTAAGTATAAAGCTGAAAGACACTACGAATCTACAGTACCCTATTGTATTATGATGGAGCTTGTTACTTTATTATAAGAACTCAGTATCACTAGCTCAAGAAGGGCATTCATTATAAAAGAGTAACATTCATTGTGGGGCATTCTTTATAATAGAGTAACAAGTTAAGCCATAAAACAGAAGAGACATTATAGCCCAGACAATTGTGTATAGAAGCAACAGAATAAAGCACTATCTTCTGTTGAAGCCATCCTAAAACAGGGATTTAAAATTTATTTCAGGGAATGGCAAAGGATAAGGTTTTAAAATTAAGAGGAAAGGGTTTTACACATAAACACAAAGAAAGCACAAAGAATATTTTTTCTATGACAGTTGATTTAATTATGTGGCCCTTTCTTAATAAATGCATTTTTGGACCTCTTTTGTTTAGAGTAGCATTATCAGATTCAGAAAACAACGAGTACCAAAAACTATAAAAGGATTTCAGTGGGCTGTATATTGACTTAGAAAAAATATCAATATTGTAAATTTTATATTGTATTTTTATTTTGTTAAATATTTCCTGATTACATTTTAATCTTCAGGTTCAGGGTGCAAGAAGTATTGCAGATGAATATGTGCCCTGTGTGTCTGACACCTCTAGTCTGGAATATCTATGAGTAGAATATTCTGCTCATCACTGTGTTTGGGGGCAAAAATGTCTGAAAAGCTTCCTTTTGTTGAAGGACCATCTGTTTTTTCATTAGAAATTAGGCTCGGTTTAGAGGATATGTTATTTTGATTAATAAGTTTGAGTTCTTTTTTGTTATGGAATATTTTGTTCTATGCTTTTCATTTCCCCTCTTTACATCACACATTTTGATTTTGGGGTTTGTATTTTTTTAATGTTCATTGATATATTTTTTGTTTCCATCACCTATTTCCTATTCTATCCCTCTTTTCACTCCATCCAAGAGAACTATCACTTATAATAAAGAATAAAAGAAAAGGAAGAGAAAAATTCAGCAAAATTAACCAATATTATGGAAAATTCTGATAATTGTATATAGAGAACTAGTCTCATGGTTCCATACTTCTGTGAAGCAGGGAGAAATATTGTTTAAAATATTTTCTTTGGAGCTAAACTTGATTATTATGATTTTTGCAACATTGTTTCCATTATTTAATTATTGTTGCTTTGGATACTATTGTATCCAAAGGACTATTGTAGTCCTTCAGTAAAGCATTTTCCTGATTCTGCTTATTTCAATTTTTACTAATTCATAAAAGTCTGAATATTTATATTTCTCCATATGCATATTTATCATTTCTTGTTTAGTTTCATACTCAATTTATTTTATATTTTCTTCTTTATGATAATGCTCAGAAAGTAACAACAAAATAACAAAATAATCAAAAGTGAATGCTACAAAATTTTAAGAACAGGGATTGACCCCCAAGGAAGAGATTGAAAAGACATCTTTCCCCCTCACTTCTTTTCAGAGCCAGGGATCATGAGTGTTGATTACTATACATATAAATCAATACTTTTTTCAAATATTATTTAATTGTGTTAAATATGTTTAATTAATATGCTTAATAATTTTACATATTGTTTAATTATACCCTTGCCTTTTTTTCCCCAATAATTCTTTTTTCTTCAAATTATCTTTATTTTACCAATTACATATCATAACAGATTTCTTTTTCTTTTTTTTTAAATTTTTAAACCCTTACCTTCCGTCTTGGGGTCAATACTGTGTATTGGCTCCAAGGCAGAAAGAGTGGTAAGGGCTAGGCAATGGGGGTCAAGTGACTTGCCCAAGGTCACACAGCTGGGAAGTGTCTGAGGCCAGATTTGAACCTAGGACCTCCCATCTCTAGGCCTGGCTCTCAATCTACTGAGCTACCCAGCTGCCCCCTATCATAACAGATTTCTACATAAGTTTTCTGAGGTTATATAATTGAACTTCTCTCTGTCTGTCTATCTCTCAAGTCTCTGTCTTTGTGTGTCTGTCTCTGACTCTCTCCCTTTTTCCCCTCTCAGAGCTGGCAAGTGATTTCCTAATTATTCAAAAGGTTGGGTATTTGTGGAAAGAAGGGATACAATAGGAAATGTAGGTGATATAAAAACAGGAGATAAAATAAAAATGCTTTTTAAAAAAAACTGGTGTCCGACACTGACCCCACAGAGCAATTGATTTGACCTTCCTTCTCTCTACTTTCCTCAGTTGTAGAATGAGGAACTTGACAATTTCTGAAGTCCCTTCTAATTTAACATCTATGATGCTATGATTGTTGTAGAGGAAAAACTTTCATAATCATTTTGGTTCCAAGTATTTCATGGAACATTTTTAAATCAAGCACATTTAGAAGTGTTGTAAAGAAAAAACTAATAAATATAGATGCTCTTAGTCTTCATTTCTTTATATACCTCTCCAACACAAGGAATTAATTTGTCAGGCAAGAATAAAGCTTAGCTAAATTCTGGATGATAATCAACCAATTCATTTTCTCTGTCCTGACAACTAAACAATTTTTGATTAAGTAGTCTAGGGGAAAAGAATTGAACAGAGATGAATTTAGGAGTAAGAAAAATTAACAGGAACAGACTGAAATTAACACTGTGTTATTACAATATCTTAACAGCTCTGCCATCTGAGGACAAAAGAAAATAAGTGAAAATATCTTGTCTGAGCCTGAGAAGAAAACTGATATTGTCTAGGACAAGTAGCAAAATGTATTTCTGCCCATCACTTCTTGATATCACCCATTACTTCCTGACATGGCAAAAAAAATGAGTCTGATGACTGCAACAAAGTGTACCCATTGCACTAATTACACCAAAAATGTATGCCACACAAACAGAAGAGCAAAGGTCAAGTTTGACCACTAACTTATCATTCTGAAACTTATAGCACTGGTGTAAAAAAAAAAGTCCCTAAAATAGCCAAGCTTTTCTTAAGAAATTCATTTATTTTCCCTCACAAAAAAAGTGACATAGAAAATTTTAAATTATGATCTCTTCTTGTGATCAACATTAAAAGCAAGTTGTTCCATCAATACCTCATCTCTCACACTTAAAAGAATAAACATTCATCTCTACTTTTAAAAATTTACATTTTCAAGGTCCCATTCATTGACATTAATTCTATCCCTTTGAATTTTATTTCCTTGCTTGTAATGGCTTATGGAATCACAATACAAATTGGAATAATTCTATCATTCTTTTGACTAGGTCCAAGATAAATTTGTTTCTATATTTTTTATTATCTAATATCATTTGGACTGCTCCCCAATACCTGTTAGAATTCTGCCTCTTACCACAACAATGTCAAGTCTCTCTAGTTCTAGTTGGGGAACAGTGGTTCTGTTCCTCAATTACCTCCAGACTACAGTATCCTCTCTACTGCTGGTTCATCCTGGAACTTCCTTCAGTGCCTGGAGTCCCTTTGCTTTGGAAGAGTCTGTTATCCCCTCAGCTCACTCACCATGGATATCTTTATGCATAGCCTGTTCACCTTCTTCCACTGTTGAGTTTCACCAGACATCTCCATTTTGTGGAGAGGGCAAAGTTGACTTACTTTCTATTCTCCTTCCACTCATATTCCTGACTTCCTCTGGATTTCTGAACCATTCTACTAAAGTACCTTCATTCTGCTGTCTCCTCCCTTCTACTTTTCAGTTCATTTTTGTGTACTGCCATTACCAATTAGAATTTAAGCTCCCAGAGAGCAGATACTGCCTTGTTCTTTGTATTTCTATCTTTTTAAATTTTGGAAGAAATAGAAATATGAGCTAGATGATACTGCAGTGAGATGACTTCTAAACTGAATGAATTAGTGTAATCATTAGTAGTTCTGTATCAACACAGAGGGAGAATTCCAGGGTGATGTTCTAGAGATGAGTCCTGTGCCATTTAACATTTTTTTCATTGATTAGGATAATGGCTTAGAGGGATACCATTTAAGAGAATCAAGAATTGAAAAATATGGATTGAATCTATTAAGAAAATTTTAAAGGGTGAATATAAAAATCTTACATTAGGTTCAGAAATTTTAATTTTAAAAGTACAAGATGGTGGATAGTAACAGAGCAGTTCATCTGTAAAATATGTAGGGATTTGTGTAGACCACAAGCTCATTATGTGTGGAGGCATCCAAAAAACTAAAGTGATATTGGGCTGTCCAATGAGAGGAATAGCTTCCAACATTAAAGAGGGTGTGGTTCCTATGCATTATGCATTGATAAGGCATTTGGAATATTGCATTTCAATTTGAATTACATCCAGTGTAGGAAGAATAAAAAAGTTAGAAAAGCAAAAAAAAAAATAGAAAACATAGTTAAGTAGTGTGAAGGGCTTTGAGACCTTGATATTAGGAAAATTGAAGGAATAAGAAAATGTTTAGTTTATTGGAGAGAAGGCTCAAGGGAAGAACAGTTAACTTCAAATATTTTAAAGGATATTATATGAAAGAAGAATCAGACCTGTTTTCTTGGTCCCAGAGGACAGAACCAAAAGCAATGAATAGAAGTTGTAGAGAGGAAAAATTAGGATTGACATCAGGATAAACTTTCTAAAAATTAGAACTATCTCTTAAAAGTGGAATTATCTTCTTTGGATTGTAGTGGAACTCCCCCCTCAATGAAGGTTCTCAGGTGAAGGATATGACTGCCCATATAATGAATAGAACATAGTTGGGATTCTTATTCAAAAGTTTGGATCACTGTATCAGATGGCTGCTGAGTTCCTTTTTACTCTAAAAGTTTGTGGCTCTGGGTAGCAGAAAAAAGGCTACACTTGGAGTCAAGGAAGATTCCTCATTAAGGAATGAAAGGAAGTGACCTGGAAGTCTACAGACAAGGATTTTGATTAGGAATAGTAAAGATAAAAAATATAAATTTCAAAGAAGGGAAGGTTACTTGGAAGTAGAAATGGGAAGTAAGAAATTATCTTCTCAACCAGTGAGTTGTGTATATAATGTTGTTGCAAGGTTTTTTTGTACATAGTAACTATAAGGTGAATTTAAATTAATTTCCTTAGGTTTTGTTTCTGTATAGTTAGAGTTGTGTTATTCTGTAACTGTAAATATCTGTATGAAATGTGTAACTTGCATTTTGCAAGATGTTTTGCTTCCTTTCTTTTTAACTCTCTTCTCCCTGTTTCTAGTATAGAATATAGAATAAGTTTAGTTTGAAAGATCCATTTGGGCAGAATATTTCTCCCAAAAGGACCTCAGGAGGGAATATTGTTATAAGGAATTTTATTTATCTCACTCTGGCTCTTTAAGAGCATAATTCTTCTCAATAGAACTCTGTCTCTTTAAGAGAAAACCATAAAAGAGAGGAAGAGAGTCAGTTAGCAGCTCCATTTTGCTCTGGCTTCAGTCTGAGAGGAGTTGGAAGGTACTGGTTCAGTTTTCTCTCTATCAGGAGAAACTGACAGTGAAGATTTTAAAGTTTGATCTTATGATATTGAGTTGGGAAGAAATCAGTGACTGAGAGGTCTGTTCTTTTCAGAATACACGGAGAAGCTAAACTGTCTGTTCACTGAGACAAGCAGTTTGACCATTCTGGAGTTGAGGGAACAGGAGTTCTGGGACTGTTCAGTTTTGGCTCTCTGTCAAGAGGTCTCTCTGACAGTTGGCTTCTGGAAGTTTTGGATTTCAGGTAAGGAGTTAAGGAGGTTGAAAAAAAAGACTTATTAATTTAACTTAAGAAAGTTAAATAGATTTTTAATCTTGATTTAGTGAGTGTAGTTTTAGTTAGGTCTGCTCTGGCAGACAAGAAGAGTCTAGGTTTATTAGAGATTTAGTATAAGGTGTTAGTTAACATAGGCATAAGTAATAAAATTTAAGAACTATATTCTCTATTTTGATCTATAGGCATGGTAGTTAAAAGATAAGATATATAATCTCCTAGTTCTATCCTTCTGTTTACTATCTCACCTCTACTATAAAAAATAAGGGTTGTACCAAACTGCTTCAGGACATTTATCAACCATCTATCAATATTATTACAAACAACAGCTTCAGTTTACCCATAACAGTCCACCCACGGGAACAAATGTAGGTACAATGGTGAATACATGTATAAGCTAACAGTCTATTTGCATAACTTAGTTTACATATAGAAAAGTGATGTATTTAGAAGGGTACTAGTTCTCATAGCACATCAGCCACAGAAAGAGTTTGTCAGCATACCTATTTTTTCTGAGGTCCTTGCCAATAGTCACTACCAGCAACAGAGTACATGTGGAGAGAAAATATAAGGCCAAAATATGTTTGGTTATCCAGGAACCACTGGAAGCAGCATTATTGAAAACACAGGTCATTCTAGCAGTTGTAGAAGTGAAGTGGTTGGCTAAAGTAATATTCCTCCTGAGTGTATATTTAGTAAATATGTATTGCTATTATACTGAAATATTAAAGTAAAAAACTTTTAATAACCAACCACTATTTCCATGACAGACCAAATTAAATAAACAATATATGAAAACCCTCAAATGGAAACTTCCCTCTACTGATGTAGTATGTACAAGAAAAAATTATTTAGTGTCAGAGGTCCAGGATTTGAATTCTAGATGAACTATTCTCCATCTGTGACCTTAGACAAGTCACTTAGCCATTTCTGGCTTCAATTTCTACATTTGTAAAAAAAATAGGTTGCATCAGTTTTCCAAATTCCTTTCTACTTCTAAATCCTATGAGCAAATAGAAAATGTAATAATAGATGTGCTGTATTCTAGAGAAATCAAACACATGTGAGTGTTGGAAGTGATAACAAATTAAAAATTAAAGAATAATAATTATTTTTAACATTATAACATAAAAACTAAGAAATAAACTCAGCTGTCTAAATATCAAAGGAGCATCTTCCCAAAGAAAAGTCTTATCACTGAGTTTTCAGACAAATCCAGAAAAGTTTACATAACTTATAAGTTTTGCTTAATTATACCACAAATGGTACCAGCCCAAGTTCTGGGTCCTGGGAAGAAAGGATCATAAAGTACAGAAAGAAAAAGAAATGGAAGAAATTTTTCTTCCTATTTTTCTAGGAAGTAGGCTGGCATTAGGCAAAATTTTAAAATAAGTGCCATTTGTCTATGGCGTATTTGATGGAAATAATTCTCAACAAAGCATGGATAACAAAAAACCATAACCTTTCTAGAGATAGCTTAATTTTTTAAGTAGATGTTTGTCATCTAAAATGAATCTATGTAACCAATTACACTGAAATAAAAACTCTCAGGGTAATGTGGAGAGTACAAACAGCTGTGGAAGGACAATATTGGCAGTCTGAATTGGAAGGAGTCCTGGGAAGATTTCTTTTGAGTAACTCCCATTTTTCATTTTTTTCTTTCTATCCTCTATTTCTGAATCCAAAGGTTTTAAGGGCTCCAAGATTTATTGCTTTGTTTGTTTCCAAAAAGGTAATTGTAATTACAAGGGTTCCAGTAAATAAAGGGAATTTTTTTTTTCTTTAACTTTGGCATGAGTTTTAGTCAAGATAAGGTAAAAGGATGAAGTAGGCAAAAGGTATGAGTAAGAGACAACATCTGTTTGTATATACAGGGACTGTCTTAATGATCTAATCTCCAGAAGCAATAAACCCTAGCTAGAAGATATATGAATTTAGGCAAATCATTTTCACAGCTCTGGGCCTCAGTGTCTTCATCTATTAAAAAAAAATTATTTTAGATGCCCTTAAAGGTCTCTTTCAACTCTAAATACATGACCATTCAATGATTGTTACTGCTGATAGTAAGAGAGTCATAAAGTACTTTTTTTTTTAAGGTTTACATTAGCTAGAGAAGCAAAACATAGGCCACCATCTGAATTCTTCTGGCTTCCATATATCATATCATATCCATATATCACTTCCATATATGCCCCAAAGAATAAGTAAATGTTCATGATAATGCCATAAAAAGCTAAGTAGATCTAGCAGGACACTGGAAATAAAGGGCACCTGAAGTTTAAAAAACACATGCAAACACACCAAATTTTAAAATGGAATATTATATTTCAAATAATGAGGTGGAGAACAAAAATATTTATGGGGTTAGATTTAGGAAGGGATTTTAGAGGTCACCTAAGGCAAATATGAATATTTTTCAACTACTATAAGTTATAAACACATAATATAGTTTATGTGGTAGAAAATTGAAATTTTGGTGTTACTAATAGAAATTCTACACCTACAATTCTAAGTAGTAAGACATTGACAGTGTAGTAATGATCACTGTTCAGAGCTGGTTAGCTCTCATTCATATTCAGAATTTTTTTCTGGGTGCTGGCTGGTCCTACAATTGCTTAGTGACACTAGGATTTCATTACCATGAAGGGTTAGGGTAAGGGTTAAAATAATATATATATGTTTAAATATTTTTTAAACCCTTACCTTCTGCTTTAGCATCAATACTGATTCTAAGACAGAAGAGTGATAAGGGCTAGGCAATGGGAGTTAAGTGGCTTGACCAGGGTCACACAGCTGGGAAGTGTCTGAGGCCAGATTTGAACCTAGGACCTCTCATCTTTAGGCCTGGCTCTCAATCCACTGAGCTACCCAGCTGACCCCATGTTTAAATATTTGTTGTCATCCTCATTTTTACTTATAAAATACAAAGGGGACCCTGAGATTAAATACATACTTAAGACTACCAGGTATCTAAGAACAATGTTTTTTACCACACCCTGGGCTTTTCTATGGACAAGTGAAAAGAAAAATAGTATACTAGTTCTTAGAACCTAAAGAACACACATATAAATTAAAAATGAATATCTACTCATATTGGAGAAAAGTTTAATTGAATATCCAAACCATTTGTGTAGAAGTCAAAGGGATGGAAATCAATGGGGAAGGCTGAGTATGTTGCACGGTGCATTTTGGTGGCTGGGGAGAGAATAAGGCTAGGATCTAGCTCCTAGCTTTAAGGAAGAAATGGCCTCCACTCAAATTGATGTCTGGTAATTACAATGGAAATTATTAAGTGGATCACAAGCAGGAATTTTTGAGTTAAGCTGCAATAGATCTGTTTTGCCATATTTCCTTCTCAGATTTCTTTATCAGAACTCAGGCAACCCTTACTTTTCTCCTCACTAAATTATCTGGTACCATACATCCCATGGTTAGAATGGAGAAGGGGAGGGGGGGAGATGGACAAATGGAGATCAGGAATATAGAAGTAATGCTAGTTATCAGTAAAGTATCAACAAATTTCTAACATGTTTGCCTTTAATTTCTTCAGACATAAAAGCCGCATGCCAATTAAAAAGAGAAGAAAATCAGTAGAGCACCTAAAAGAAAAAGGATTGCTATCTAACTAATACAAAAAAGTAACTAAGGCTGAAAGTCCAATAGTCACTCAGGAGCTTTACTACAGAAATGATCCACACAGTGACTTTGGCTTGCTTTTCTGTTTCTAATATAGGCCAGTTCACCCCCACTCTACAGTTTAGCATTGTGCCTAACAGGCCTTTTGCTCTTGAGGGCTCACCATATTTGGTATTGGATTTAGTGTGAACAACTCATTAATCTTAGCCCTATACCTCAGAACCACTGTGTCAATCCATCAATCTCAGCAGGGAGCACAGACATGCATCACCATTCCTGAATATAAAAATCACCTTTTCCAAATAAAATTCATGTAAATGTAGAGTTAAAACACATGAACTAATTCAGTCATCTTGATTAGTGGATAGGAACATGGATATTGCAGCAATATCTTCCCATTATATTAGAATTATTTTGGTTTCAGCACCTTGAAAGAAAAACTGCAGCACATAGAGATTTATTTGGCTTAAACATCTATAACAGCAGTTCTCAACCTCTCAATTTGTAGCAATGAGAATACATAATGCATATCAGATATTTACATTCCGAATCATAACTGTAGCAAAATTACAGTTTTGAAGTAGCCACCAAAATAATTTTTTGGTTTGGGATCACCGCAACATGAGGAACTATATTGCGGGGTCATGGCATTAGAAAGGTTGAGAACCACTGATCTATAAGAATTTCTTCTTCTTGAAGTATATTACAAAACAGAAATATTGCTCACCTGAATAGAAGGTATTAATTTTGGCAAGTTCCTTTTCACAGGTTTGGAAAAATTTCTCTTCAAACTTGGCAAAATACCTCTTTACTGTATCTTCATCTGTAACTGAAATACAAGAAAAAATAAGTAGAAAATTAAATTCTGAAAAGATTAGAAAGTTAAGGGAAATTAAAATCTATGCCACTTCTTCAGCTTTTCAAAATTTAAACCATAAAAAATTTTTTTTATGAAAAATGAATCTGCTAGTATTTTGGAATAATATCAAGAAAAAGAAAAATAACTCAACAGGATACACATTTTTATTTACACAAAAGATTGACTTTATAATAATCAAATTAAATTTGTCTTCAATAAATAAATTCAACATACTTCTGTATAAGAAACAAATACAACTAAATTACATTTTCACAAATTGTTCAGATCAACCACAAAAATGAAATATTTTTCATTAACCCACAAACTTGTCTTAAAAATCTGTTTGACTCATTTAGAGTTAATATGGAGGCAACCATATAAATGTAATCAATATGTTGAAAGATAACACTATGCTTAATGATTATTACTCATTCAAGGTGATTGCTTGCATAATTAGTAGATACCTGAGCAGAAGCTTGGTATGATAGGAAAAACATTAGATTAGTAATCAGAAGTAACCAACTCTGTACCTTTGGGCACATTACAGTTATTGATATTTAAAGAGTGCTTTTGAGTTTACACAATACTCTTTGCAGTAGTCAGTGCAATTATTAATTAATTCCATTAAACAGATAAGTAAGCCTAAACTCAGGAGAGGTTAAGTGACTCACATAAAGATTATGAAAGTAAAAAGGGATAGCAAGAGAATCTGAACCAAGGATTTCTGGCTATATAAAATGGCTTTTGTATTATAACATGAAGCAGATATTACAAGTATAATTTGTCCCATTATACAGATGAGGAGGAAACTGTCTTATCAAATTCAAGTGGTTTTGCTATCAAACCTCACTACACAACTGAAAGTTTTCTCTCCAAAGTTAATCTCTTAACTGCAAAATCAAATGGCCCTTTCTCAATTTTCACCCTTCTTTATATTTTTGCAGCACTGATCTACTGATCAGCTTCTCCTCAATGATTTCATTCTTCTGGGGTTTTATGGAACTATCCTCTGGTTCTCCTTCTTGGCTCACAGTTACTTTCAGTCTTCTTTGCTCTCTGTGGGTAATCCTCAAGGATGTGAACTAGACCTTCTTTCCTTCTCTTTTCTCTACACTACTTCCCTTGATGACTTCCATCAGCTCCCAAAGATTTAATGATCACCTCTATTTTGGGAGACAATTCCCAAATACATATAACAATCATTCTCCAGAGCTCTTACCCTACAAGCAACTGATTATTCGACACTTTAACTGGATAAAGGCATCTCAAATTTAACATGTCCAAAATGAAGCTCATTATCTTTACTCAAGAATCACACTTCTTCCAAGTATGCCGATTTATGTTGAAGTCATCATCAATCTTCAGTCATCCAGGTTTGAAAACATTGGCACTGACCTGGACTGCTCAAGTCTCTCACCTCTTGCCTGAACCACTGTAACAGCCTTATTGATCTCTACTACTCAAACCTCTACCTATTCTATTCCATTTTCCACATGCCTACTAAAGTGATTTTTCTAAACTGCCAGTCTGACCACATCATTCTTCTACTCAAACTCAAATGGCTCCCTATTAGCTCCAGCATCAAATGAAAGCTCTTCAACTTGACTTTTAAAGTATTTCATAAGGGAAGAATTTATGATCAAACAAGAAAAAACATTACAATATGTAAAATAATTTTGACTATATTAAATTTAAAAGGGGTTTGTACAAGTAAAACCAATGTAACCAGAATTAGAAGGGAAACAACAAACTGGGGAGGGGGGACTTTTATAATAAATTTCTCTGATAAAGGTCTCATTTCTCAAATGTATAGAGAACTAAGTCAAATTTATAAGAATACAAGTCATTCCCCAAATGATAAATGGTCAAAGGTTATGAATAAGCAGTTTTCAGACAAAGAAATCAAAGTTATCAATCATCAGATGAAAATTTCTAAATCCTTCTTGATTAGAGAAATGCAAATTAAAACAACTAAGAGGTATGACCTCACACCTATCAGACTGGCCAATATGTCAGTAAAAGGAAATTATAAATATTGAAGGGGATGTGGCAAAATTGGGACACTAATGCATTGTTGGTGGAGTTATGAACTGAACCAACCATTCCGGAGGGTAATTTGGAATTATTCCCAAAAGGCTATAATAAAACAATGCATACTTTGATCCAGTAATACCACTACTAGATCTATATCCCAAAAAAATAAAAAAGGGGAAATGACATACTTGTACAAAATATTTATAGCTGCTCTTTTTGTGATGGCAAAGAACTGGAAATTGAAGGTATGTATATATGATAGCTGTGGAATACTATTGTGCTTTAAGAAAAGGTGAACAGATGATTTGAGAAAAAGTGGTAAAGACCTACCTGAAATGAAGCAGAATAAAATGAGAAGACCCAGGAGATCTTACTGTTACACAGTAACAACAATATATTTGTGACAGACTTAGCTACTCTTGGCAATACAATGATCTAGGACAATTCTGAGGGGCAAATGACAAAGAATGGTATCTATCTACAGAGAAAGAACTGTTGGAAGTCAAAATGCAGATCATAATGAACTTACATGTTGTCTCCCATTAGACTGTGAGTTCCTTGAGAGCAGTGTCTATCATTCATTTGCCTTTATTTGTAATGTACCTTAGAACTGTTGGAGTTGGAATGCAGAGCAAGGATACCATTTTTCACTTTAACTTATTTGGGTTTTTATTTTGAGGTTTTGGTTTTATATGATTATACTCTTACATAAAGGAACAATGTGGAGATATATTCTCCATGATAACAAATGTATGACACAGATAAAATTGTTTGCTAGCTCTGGGAGGGGAGAGATATGGGAGGAAGGAAGACAATTTGGTTCATATAACTTCAGAAAACTTACGTGAGAATTTGTTATTAAATGTAATTGGTAAAATAAAATGATCTTTATAATGAAGAAAAAAATAAAGTATTTCATAATTAAACCACAACTGACCTGGCCACCCTTATTTTACACTCTTTTTCTTGCACTCCAGGATCAGTGCAAACTGGTCATCTTGTTTCTTACAATGACACACTATTCCTCACCTTTTTAGTGGCTGTCAATCATGTCTATAATATACTCCCCATTCTCTTATAAGAATCCCAAGTTTCCTTTAAAGTGCTACCTTCTACATGAAGCCAAAAAATTTACCATTATAATTAGGCATATTTTTCTTGGCCCTTGAGGAGAGAACTAGAAGCGATATGCAGAAATTAATGAGTGGCAGATTTTTATATGCTTTATATTAATTCTTCTGAATAGAGCTATCCAAAATTAGAATGGACTAGTTCAGGAGGTAGCTCTCACTAGAATTCTTCAAGCAATGGTTGGTTGGATGCCTACCTGTTGAAGATACTATAAAGTGGTTTCTCAATGAGGTATGGTTTGAATTTCATGGCCATTTAAATCTCCTATAGCTTTGAGACCCTACATTTTGGTACTGATCAAGAACAGAATCTAGTGGTGGATTAAGTATAAAATTCATATATCAACAGGTGCTTTTTATTCTAACAATAGTTTTCTGCTAAAAGGAAGACTTAACCCTCCCATGCCTAGAATACCCACACTATGGTCCTAATACCATAGTAATTCAGCATATCTGGTCAGGCTTCTTTCTGGATAAAATTTGTTGGCTCCCTCCAAACCTTTTCCAGTTCTAAAACCACAATCAAATGAACTCTGTCACTATTTTTGGAAAGGGCATATCAATTCACTCCTACTGCCTAAAGTCAGAATGGTAAACCTATGGCACACATACCAAAGAGGGCACACAGAGAACTCTCTGTGGGCATGCACATCATTGTTCACCGCCAGAGTTCTAAAAAGTTACTAGAAAGGCCAAGGCATTTGACAGCGCTGCTCTCCTCCCCCTCTCCACCATGCCTGATGACATTTTTTCACATCCCCCATCCCTCTGCCCAGCAGCCCAATCAATGGGAGTGCTTATTCCTCTCCCCTGTGGGAGGTGGGACATGGCGCGTGGTGTCTAAAAGATCTGCCATCTCTGGCCTAGAGGCAGCTATGTCAAGAAGACCTGAGTTAAAATCCTGCTTTTACTAGCTGGATGATCTTGGGCTAGTCATCTGTATATATGCTTGCTGCAGTTTCCTCAACTGTAAAATGGGGATAATAAGAGCACCTATCTCTCAGTAATATGGTGAGGGTCAAATTTCTAAAGTGCTTAATTAACATAGTGCCTGGCACATAAGGCATTTAATAAGTGCTTGTTCTCTTCCTTTCCCTAGGATTCCATTTAATCATCTCTGAGATTGAAATAAACACACTTCCCTGGTCACTTTTTTCCCTTCCCTGTTGCCTTCCCCTTTTAAATTATAAGTTCTTTGAGGAAAAGGGCTATCTCCTTTTGAATTTATATCTCCTGTGGTTAGAAATAAGATATAATAAACATTTATTAAATGCCCACCATGTGCCAAGACTTTGCTAAGCACTAGCGATACAAATCCAAAAAAGAAAGCCTCTGTCCTCGAGAAGTTTACCATCCAATGAAGGAAAACAATACCAAAAAAGAAGCTGAAAAGGTGTCAGTTATGTAGGTATCCTAAGGAAGAAGAGGGAGATGGCGGTGGTGCTGATACTGGAGGCCTCAAAAACAAACAGAGCAGCTTATGGCAAATAAAAACTGGGAATCTGAGTCCTCTAAAAAAAGTAGACTAGGGGGCAGCTGGGTTGAGAGCCAGGCCTAGAGATGGGAGGTCTTAGGTTCAAATCTGGCCTCAGATATTTCCCAGCTGTGTGACCCTGGGCAAGTCACTTGACCCCCACTGCCTAGCCCTTACCTGCTCTTCTGCCTTGGAGCCAATACACAGTATTGATTCCAAGACGGAAGGTAAGGGTTTAAAAAAAAATTTTTTTTAATAAAAAAGTAAAAAGGTAAGACTATAGGAGTTGTTCTGTTTTGTTTGTTTTGCTCAACCACCTAGCCCTCTAATCAGAGGGATAGAACTGAGGATACTGATGGAGTGTGAATATGGCAATAAGTTTACTGGTCTACCTTATGTAAGCTTAAATCTTAGAAAGGAAGAAAGGAGAGAAGGATAATGATGATGTTGCCGGCAAGCAGAGCAGCTATCAGGCAGTCAATAGAGTACCTTAGCACTATCTTTTCATGTGAGATGGTGAAGATGAAGACAGAGACAGAGGGAAGCTAGGTGATGTGAGATGTAATTGAGGGCTAATTGAGGTCTTTAAGTATAGAGAGAGAGAAAAAGAGTGGAAACCTCCCTTCTCAAAGGATTCAGGGGAGACATCAGATGTAATGGAGAAAAGATTCGGGATGGTAAAGGGAACAGAATCTAGGAGAGGACAGCTGATGTTTAGGTTTGATTCAGAGAGAAGAGAGGGGATTTGAAGATTTTCCCCCTTCTGTCTCTTGGAAAATGTTGGGGGGAAGGATTTCCAGTCACAAGCAGGAAAAAGTGGGTAACCCTCAGGAGAAAGTCTTATTCAATCTTCTCTCTTTGGCTTCTCCCGACTGAGAGACCAACTGCTCTTCCAGCCAGAATCTTCTGCCCCTCAAGATTCCAAACTCCTCCTGGGGTCCTTCCCCCATTGAGGTGATCAGATCCACACACACTTCAGCCTGGCACTTTTCTTATGTGCCAGCCTCTGTCACAGAGATGAGGAAGGGTAGAAGGAAGAGGGAAGAAGAGGGAGCTCTCAGTAAATGGCTTCCATTTTTTCAGTAAAGTATGAGTCAAGGTAAACACTTAAATGCTTTATTCATTTATTCATTCAACACAGATGTTAAATCTATAGTAATTATTAGAATATTGAATATCTAATTATTAGAATATTATTCTATATTAATATATCATATTAATATTATGCTAATATTATTATATTAGAATATTGAAATTCTGAAACCTATATTAGAACATCTCCTTTTAAAGGTACCAGATTATGATCAATAATGAGTCTTATAGATACAATATTAGCAAACAAGTCCAAATTGCTAATGAAATGTTTAATCGATCTCCTTTTTGCTACTGGAATGTTATAGCCCCAGAAGTGAGAATGAACCCCAGATTGCAAGGTCTCTGTAAAGCCAGGATCTGGCCAGTGTCAGTCACACAGCCTAGGCATCACATGAGGTCCCCAAAACCCCTCCTGTACTTGGCAAAACTAGTTGTCCTTGTTCTACCCACTGAAGACAAAAATCTCCCTGAAAATCTGAACTAGATGGTTACACATTGCCATATTGAATTATTATCCTATAGAAAATTCTAAGTTTCAGTTAGGTAAACTAAGTCCCATTGTCCATATAAAAAGCTTACCTAATACCTTAGCCCAAGTCACATTCTCTATAAAATACTAGCTGTGATCAATAAACCTTGCCTCTGATTGCTAACAGCTTAATTGGCTTTCCTGATGCATTTCATCCTTCTCCCCACATCTCATTTTCCTCACCCCTTTGGGACCCCCAAAAGTTTGTTAGGACCCCTTAGGACCTGTCAGATGGTACCCAACATGGGGTTATTTGCCATGCCCTGGGGCACATGCCACCTGGTATCTTGAAATGGAGATGTTCTAATATAGGCTTCAGAATTTCAATATTCTAATAATTACTACAGATATTAAAAATAAATTTAATTCTGCAATACAACAGAACTCTTATTTTTGGAGTGTTTCAGTTGCTCTTAAACCTCTAAAAAATTATTTCATGTTCTTAAATATAACAAAATAAAAGTAAGTCTCACCATACTTTTTGTTTTTATTTTCCTTATTTGGAAGTTACAGAGACGTAAATGGGGGAAAAGACAATAAATATAAAAGATCATGGCCTAAATCACAAGTATCAAATACAAAACAGTCCAAGATACCTAAGGGCTGCCTGAACCTGCAGTTTCCCTTTAACTTTTAACAACTATGTTAACTTTTAACTAGGGGAATGACTTGCAACAAAGTAAGAAAAAAAATGATTCAGAGATGTTGGAAAATTTAAATGGAGAACAAAACCCTTCGAAGAGAGATCATATCTAGGAGATAAAGGAAGATAATAGTGTTAAACACTGGATAGAGATCAAAAAAGATGAAGGCTAGAGGAAAAACCTATCAGATACATTGTATTTACTTCTGTGCATTAATTTTCTTTCACCCATACAATACAGGCTTCTTGAGGACAGGAATCATACCATTTTTACATTTCTTTCTCTACTGCCTGGCACATAGTAGAATGTATCAAATTAACATTTGTTGAATTGAACTGAAGGTCTTGGGCTAATGGTCTTAGGAAATGTTTAAAAAAAAGAAAAGTGCCAAATGATTTCAAAATGTAGTCATCTTTTTTTTTAAACCCTTACCTTCTGTCTTGGAATCAATACTGTGTATTGGCTCCAAGGCAGAAGAGTGGTAAGGGCTAGGCAATGGAGGTCAAGTGACTTGCCCAGGGTCACACAGCTGGGAAGTGTCTGAAGCCAGATTTGAACCTAGGACCTCCTGTCTCTAGGCCTGACTCTCAATCCACTGAGTTATCCAGCTGCCCCCTAGTCATATTTAATGTATTTAGGCATTAAGAGTAAAAATTAAAATTTTTTCCTTAAATTTCACCCAGGTAAAAACATGGTATCTTCAGAGGTGATAACAGTTAAAAGATAAAATGGGATAATATAAACATCTAGAAGATATTTAGGGGTGAGAGGGATGGAGCAAATGGGAGGTACCTATTCATTCAACAAGTATTTATTAAGTACCTTCTATATGCTAAACAGACAGCTAGATATTGGAGACATGTAAACCAAAATTAAACATTTTGCTCTCAAGAAGCTTATATTCTGTTGCTTAAAAAAAAAATATGCACTCATAAGTGCATTAAAATAATCACTTTCTTAGACAGTTAAAAACTTGGCATAGATTCCATTTTAATTTCTCCCAGATTTCTTTAGCATGATAAATCAAGACTACAAGGATTCCCCCTCTGAGTAAGCATATTTTCTATGATATTATAGTTTCTGAAATACACCTACTACATAATCCACTGATAATACATATCCAATGTCCACACTTAAAACATTTTTATTGTGTATTTGCTCACTTCAAGGACAGAATCTACTTTGTTCCCCATCTTTTCTAAAATATTTCATACAGAAATTGGAATATAAAGGAGTTCTTGTTTTATTACCAAGCTAGTTGTTTCATTTACTTATCTGTACAATGCTCAGATCCTCTGATGTGGTATAATCTCAATCATGATACCTAAGTGTCCTTGTTGCAGATTGAATCTGTGCTAAATTTCTCACTTTCTTAGAAATCTATTATTTTAATTTACTTAACCTATGCATACATGTTTTCTAACAGAATATAGCAAAACTTTTAAAACCCTCTTTCTGTTCATTTTAGTATTTACAAATGAAGCTAAACTATATTCTGAGGTTCCTTACAGTTCTAGACTAGAATTCAATAATCTTAGATTACAAACTGTTGACTCTAAACTCTAATTCTCAGATCTAAATTCAAATAATAATAATTACTAAGATTACTCAAGAAGTGGGAAGAATATGTATATTATAGTACCTAATCATTTTGAAATTCTCTACTTTTGCTTTGTGAACCATGGCTGTAGTTCACTTATATATTTCTTTAAAAGTGACATCACAGGGTTTTGTTTTGTTTTTTAATGTACTTTACACAGACAGCTTTGACACCATCACATCTTTTTAGTGTTAATTCTCTTTGGTTTTATTCTTCAAGATCTGGATTCACCTTGATTTACATTTCTCAAAAATTTTAGGTACTTGTTGAAAATATTCTTGTAGGAGTAAGTAGGATATATACTGCAGAAAAAGTTAAATTCTTCCTCTTTTTTTTATTTGTCATGTCTTTCAAGCTTCCTTCTATTAAATAAATGCCATCTTCAAGAACAGTCTTTCATATATAAGAACACTAACCTAGAGTACCAAGGTTGATCTATTTTAAAGAGATCATGGATGGTTTAATTTCCCTGAAGAGAATGAATACTATTCAAGTTCGTTTTTCTTTAATCACTTATTATAATTATTAAGAGAAAATAGTTAGCAGGAAGGTAAAAAAGCAAATAATTATCAACTAAAGGGAAACACATTTCTAGGATATCAAGGTGAAATGACACAAAGCTACTAAATAATACTTTTGGATTGTTTTGATAATGGAATTTTGTAGTCAAATAGCATTCAAGGTTGGCATTTAGATTTTTCAACATTGTACAAAAAAAATTTTACTGTTCACTGGAGTCTGCACTTTTGGGAGGCTTGGTACTAATTGTTCTGGACAATATAAGATACCAAATTACAGTGAAAATTTAGGCATCAAAAGAGTCAAATAACACCACAAGATTTAGAGTAAGAAGAGATGTCCTGAATAAATAAATCCATCTCTTGTCATTTTACAGACATAGAAATTGAAGTTCCCTGAGGTTAAGTGACAGGCAACACAGGTAGCAAGGGATAAAAGTCAGATGATTTCTGGACAAAGGAACTAATATCTTGGAGTGAAACAGAAAGTTTCACTCCATGAAAGAGGATCTTAATTTTTTTTTTGTCATAGACTCCCTTTGGTGAAACCTATGGACAATTTCTCAGAATAAAATTTTAAAATACATGAAGTGAAATACATAGAATTACAAAGGAAACCAATAATAATAAAATAAGTTATCCAAAAATATTTTAAAATGTTTATGGATATCAGACTTTGCAGGACTCTGTCCACTGTGACATTTAGCTGCTAAAAGACTGAACTTTACAATCCCTAAGAAAGAGCATAAAAAATCAGCCAGGTCACCTCCAATTTGATTATCCCAAGACCCAGAGATAAAACCAGCTTCTTCCTTCACATCAGCCAGAAAGCCCCAAAGACCTCAGAAAAAGTCTAGCAATTGGCTTGGCTCCAAACTACTTTTCCCGGTCACATTCCAAAAGGAATCTTCATTTGACTGATAGCTGACCCATGTCCAGCTTCTGTCCTTTGCATGCATTTTCTTGTAATTTCTCTCTTCTCCATAACACCCAAAAAGGAGAAATGGATATGGAATACATTCTGTTCCTCACTATTACTTCCAAACCCTCCCTGTCTGAATATCACTCATCTTGGTTACTAGATCTAAATTTCAGCCTTCATTGCCATCTCTTCCTCAAGATATATAGGCAACTAATAGAGTTACATAGTACCAAAATAATTATGTAATTGATAAATGATCAAAAGGCATAAAGAATTCTTTAAAAAAGAAAACTGCAAAATATTAATGGTTAGATTTTTTAAAGTCTCCAAATCACTAATAATGAAGTAATTGCATAGCAAAAGAATTCTATGATTTCATTTTATACCCAGTAAACTAGCAAAGATCACAAAAGACCTGAAGAGAACATAAATGAAGAGACATTAAAAAATATATACATGAATGCATTGCTGATGGTACTCTGAAATGATCTAACTATTGTAAAGGATAATTTTAGCGTTGTGACCTAAACTATATTAATTATTGGTCGCCATGGGATATCCCAAATAAAATACCCAAGACAGCTGGAAATTTATGGTTATTTTTAATTAATATAGAGGAAAGAAATTAAGGAGAAGGGAGAAGGAAAGGAATAGGATTTCTCCCACCTGATCTGTGCCAGGAGGAAGATTAGAGGATTCTAGGAAGATAAAGTTTGGAGAGTAAAGGAGGAAGGAATTAGCCTGAACTCCAAGAGGGCTCAGCTAAGATGCCTGAACCTGAATTAGCTCAAGGGCAAACTCACTGCCAAAACCCAAACAAATAGCTGCCACCACACCAAGATGTCAGAACACTTAGCACACTGTCAGCCAGAGTCACATCTCCAGGGAAAGAGGCCGAAGAGAGGAGGTGGTGCAAAATATATGGATGGTTTTACATCACTTTCCTGCATCTCATTGTACCAATGGTAGCTTAGCTTGACTTAGGATAGCCCAGGGGTCTGTCAGATGTTTCTGCACATATCTGTTAAAGGCCATCCTCCTGAATACTTAATCCTTAAGTACGGATGTAGACATTCTTGATTTTGTTAAAGAGAGTGTCTTCATTGTTACAATCAGGAGATAGCCAAATCCAATCTTTACACTATTCTGAAAGATATTCAGAATGACACAAAAATTAACTAGAATATCTATAGCCAAAGATTCCAATGATAGACATATAGTCAAAAGAAATCAATGCCAAAAAGAATAGCTCCATATACACCAAAGTATATATTATAGTTGCAAAGAAACGGGAACAAAAAAGGTATTGATGTCCATCAAAAAGAAAATGGCTGAATGCAAAGAAATATCCTGTAAGAAACAATGGCTACACAGACTAGAAAAACATGGAAAGATTTCTATTAATTGATGCAGAATGAAGTAAACTGAACCAGGAAAACAATATACAGTAACTATAATGGTGCACATAGTAATATAAGAAGGCACCTTCCCTAATTGCTTCACAAAAGTAGTATATATAGGCAGAGAAAAGGAAGGAGAGAGATCTGGGCATGGAAGACAGCCAATGAAAATGTCCAGAATCAGGAGATGGAATATGCTGTTTTGAAGGAAGCCTAGTAACAAAGGAGTAAATATAAGACCACTGGAAAAGTAGAAGGCAGTGTGGTGGTTATGAAAGGATTTGAATGCCAAACAGCATAGTATCTACACAGTATATACAACCCTCATGCTGGGAAGCAACCTCTGAAGATGCTCTGGAGATGCTTGTTGTTACCAAAACATTATTAAATGGTTCAACATCAGAATTTGATATCATTTTATCAAATGGAAATTACATTAAAGAAGACAGATTACTTTCCTCCAGTATATCATCATTATCAAAATACAGATGGGTTTAATTGTGCTAGGTATTACAATTTATACTTGCTTTTAATAGAATATATATATACAAAGATATTAATTTAAGAAAAATTGGATATAAAAATTTTCTTTGTGAAATCCTACTTTCAATTACAAATCTTTTTAAGTGCTTATTATTTAATTGCCAGGGATACAAAGAACTATAAAAACAGTCATTGATACCATGGAATTCACACTCTAATGGGAGAGACAGCAGGTAAATAACTAGGTATATTCAAGACATATACAGAGCAAAATGTGAGGTCATCTCAGAGAAAGAACACTGGGGTTGGATAAGTGGGGCTAGAAAAGGCAGACAACTTAGAGAAGCTGGTATTTGAACTAAGTTTTGAAAGAAGCCAGGAAAACAAGTAATGGCAAAAAAATGGGAGACCATTTCAGGCATGGGGGATAGCCAATGCAAAAACAGGAGATGTGGAATGTTTTGAGTAAAGAATAATCAAGTAGGCCAATATGATTAAATCAAGATAGTGGACTTTGCTGAGGAAAATAGGGTTTAAGAAGTCTAGAAAAATGAAAAAAGGGCAAGATTGTGAATATATAGCCATTTCATCCCTCTACTCAATAAAGTCCAGTGAATCCCAATTACCTATAGGATCAAATGCATAAAAAATTCTCTATTTGGCATTCAAATCTCTTCATAATCACCACATTTCCAGTCTCTAGTTTCATTCTCAAGGCATTAGGGAGTCATTGGAGTAGAGTCATGAGTGGGTGGGGTGGGGGTACTTTTGTGGTCAGATTTACACTTTCAGAAAATAATTTTTGGTGGCTTAATGAAGGATGGGTTGGAATGGAGAGATGCCTGAAGCAGGCAAACACACATAAAATAAAGCATTCAAAAAGAAAAAAGAAAACCTATGTCATGGACTGTCAATCCCTAGTATATAAACCAAATATTCTCTATTACATAGAATTCAAAGGAGTAATTCTCTGGCTGACCAAATTTCTCAGTTATCTAAGCTTATGTGACAAAATATTCTTCTAATACAGATAATTCTGTTGTACTAGTATTGATTTATCAATTAAGGGCTATGTGATTTTTAAAAAATCCTACAAAGTTGCAATTGGAACCTGTGATCATTCCTTAAACATTTCTTTGGAAGAAAACATGCAGAAAGAAGATGCTTTCATTTTTAAAATATAGCATTATCTCTAAACTTAACATAGTACTATCTCTCCACCTTGAAAAAGATAACTATCCTTTATAGCTATACTATGTTTACTAAAAATGGAATGGTAATAAGTATAATAAAGATATTTTATGAAATTTACTATAATTAAAGACTGTAAAATGGGATTATAATACGAAGACTACTCACTAATTAAATGAAACAAAATTGCTAGGTGGTAAGACACAGGTAGACAAACTTGAAAGCTGAGTTTTGAAGACTGTGCCAGAAAGAACATGATAGTACAGAACAGAATCCTTGGGGCACAAAAAAAGAAGTATTTTCCATAAGTAAATAAGCTAACTATATATATATATATATCTCACCATAAATATGCCACTAATGTTAACTTTATACATTTGTTTTTCTTGGAATTTCAGAAGATCTAATATAGAACTAATTGAAGGGGTTTCTAGGATCATTTACAGTACACTCCTTTAATCAGTTCTTAATAATTAATACTATCACTCACATTCTAGATGTTCTTTAAAATTAAGCTGCTTCTTCATCTAATGAGTTGTTTGCAGCCTAAGTGCTTATGAAAGTACTAAAAGTCCTTTATAAGGAAAGTAAAAATAGACATGTGAAGTTTTGGGGTTCCCCTTGGTAAGGAGCATGAACCACAGATACTGTATGGGAAACATGAACCAGATAGTAGGGGGGTGGATAAGGAAAACTACACATAAGTATCTCTCTCTTACCTCTCAATTATATCTGGATCTATCATGTGCAACAGGTAAAGACCAAATGACATCCAGTTTATATTAATGTACATACACAAACATACACTTCATGTCATACATATAATAGCAAAATAGGCATGAACATATACATGTACATGTTATATTGTATGTGCAGTGCTGAATACAAGTATGTATTGACATTGCATACATGTATGTGTGAACAAGCATGCAGCATCATATCTACACATTACACACAGAAATATATGTGTGTACATACATATAAAATGTCTCAATTACAAAGAATCCATATTAAGAGTTGCCTTTAGAAAGTGGCTTAAAAAAGAAAATGAAGAATTGGGAAAAGCACTCCATTTATATTATGAATCCTTGAATTATAAAAGCTATTAAGAATACCAAGTTGTTTGGTTTTGTTTAAACAAAAATCATAATAAAAGTGCCATAAAATATAGATTCCTGATTAAGATAAAAATAAACCAAGGCACTTTAATAGGATCAATAGCCTCTTAATTAGGCTTCATGCCTTTGATCTCTTCTGGCCTCCTATCCATTCTACTCATTACTAACAAATCAATTTTCCCTATTAAATTTTAATTATTCCTATTTCCCCATATCACTACCCTTCCCAAAAACTTTTAATTGATGTCTTTTTTTTCACTTCACTCTACTTCCACTAGTATCTCAGTCTATTATCCGTCTCCCAATGTCATATTCATAACAAATAGCATTTTTTTAAATCAAAAAAGAAGTGGAAAAAGCATAACTCATCAATACATTGAAAAAGTATAAAAATTGTGGAATGTACCACATTAGAGGATTTCACACCTCTGCAAAATTAATCTCTTACCTGATCTCACAACTCTGCAAAGTTAATCTCTTATCACTCTTCTTTGGAGTCATGTTTATTCACTATAATTTTACAACATTAACTTTTTTATGGTAGTTGTTCTTTCGATTTACATTAGGGTCATTGTGTATATTGTTTTCTTAGCCATTTACCTGTTTCTGCATTAGTTCAGGAAGATCTTTTCATGTTTTTCTGTATTCATCATATCTGTCATTTCTTACAGCACAATAGTATTCCACATTCATATACTGCAATTTGTTTAAACATTAATCCTATAAGTAATCACCTACTTTTGTTTATAATTCTTTGCTGTCATAAAACGTGCTCCTGCCCCCAAATTTTTTTTTTCTTTTTTTTTTTTAATTTATTTATTTTTTTTTTAATATATTTTATTTGATCATTTCCAAGCATTATTCGTTAAAGACATAGATCATTTTCTTTTCCTCCCCCCCACCCCCCATAGCCGACGCGTAAGTCCACTGGGCATTAGATGTTTTCTTGATTTGAACCCATTGCTTTGTTGATAGTATTTGCATTAGAGTGTTCATTTAAAGTCTATCCTCTGTCATGTCCCCTCAACCTCTGTATTCAGGCAGTTGCTTTTTCTCGGTGTTTCCACTCCCATAGTTTATCCTTTGCTTATGAATGGTGTTTTTTTTTCTCCTGGATCCCTGAAAGTTGTTCAGGGACATTACACCGCCCCTAATGGAGAAGTCCATTACGTTCGATTATACCACAGTGTATTAGTCTCTGTGTACAATGTTCTCCTGGTTCTGCTCCTCTCGCTCTGCATCACTTCCTGGAGGTTGTTCCAGTCTCCATGGAACTTCTCCACTTTATTATTCCTTTGAGCACAATAGTATTCCATCACCAACATATACCACAGTTTGTTCAGCCATTCCCCAATTGATGGGCATCCCCTCGTTTTCCAGTTTTGGGCCACCACAAAGAGCGCAGCTATGAATATTTTTGTACAAGTCTTTGTGTCCATTATCTCTTTGGGATACAGACCCAGCAGTGCTATGGCTGGGTCAAAGGGTAGATATTCTTTTGTCGCCCTTTGGGCATAGTTCCAAATTGCCCTCCAGAATGGTTGGATCAGTTCACAACTCCACCAGCAATGAATTAATGTCCCTACTTTGCCACATCCCCTCCAGCATTCATTACTTTCCTCTGCTGTTATGTTAGCCAATCTGCTAGGTGTGAGGTGATACCTCAGAGTTGTTTTGATTTGCATCTCTCTGATTATAAGAGATGTGGAACACTTCTTCATGTGCTTGTTAATAGTTTTGATTTCTTTATCTGAGAACTGCCTATCCATTTCCCTTGCCCATTTATCAATTGGAGAATGGCTTGATTTTTTGTACAATTGATTTAGCTCATTATAAATATGAGTAATTAAACCTTTGTCAGAGGTTTCTATGAAGATTTTTTCCCAATTTGTTGTTTCCCTTCTGATTTTAGTTATATTGGTTTTGTTTGTACAAAAGCTTTTTAGTTTGATGTAGTCAAAATTATTTATTTTACATTTTGTGATTCTTTCTATATCTTGCTTGGTTTTAAAGCCTTTCCCCTCCCAAAGGTCTGACATGTATACTATTCTGTGTTTACCCAATTTACTTATGGTTTCCTTCTTTATGTTTAAGTCACTCACCCATTTTGAATTTATCTTGGTGTAGGGTGTGAGGTGTTGATCTATTCCTAGTCTCTCCCACACTGTCTTCCAATTTTCCCAGCAGTTTTTATCGAATAGTGGATTTTTGTCCCAAAAGCTGGGATCTTTGGGTTTATCGTATACTGTCTTGCTGAGGTCGTTTTCCCCCAGTCTATTCCACTGATCTTCCTTTCTGTTTCTTAGCCAGTACCAAATTGTTTTGATGACTGCTGCTTTGTAATATAGTTTGAGGTCTGGGACTGCAAGGCCCCCATCATATGTGTTTTTTTTCATTATTTCCCTGGATATCCTTGATCTTTTGTTCTTCCAAATGAACTTTGTTATGGTTTTTTCTAAATCAGTGAAGAAGTATTTTGGTAGTTCAATGGGTATGGCACTAAATAGATAAATAAGTTTGGGTAGGATGGTCATTTTTATTATATTGGCTCGTCCTATCCATGAGCAGTTAATGTTTTTCCAATTGTTCAAGTCTAGTTTTAGTTGTGTGGCGAGTGTTTTGTAGTTGTGTTCATATAGTTCCTGTGTTTGTCTTGGGAGATAGATTCCTAGGTATTTTATTTTGTCTAAGGTGATTTTGAATGGGATTTCTCTTTCTAGTTCTTGCTGCTGAGCTGTGTTGGAGATATATAGAAAAGCTGATGATTTATGTGGGTTTATTTTGTATCCTGCAACTTTGCTAAAGTTGTTGATTATTTCAATTAGCTTTTTGGTTGAATCTCTAGGATTCTTTAAGTAGACCATCATGTCATCCGCAAAGAGTGATAACTTGGTCTCCTCCTTGCCTATTCTGATGCCTTCAATTTCTTTATCTTCTCTAATTGCTACTGCTAGTGTTTCTAGTACAATGTCAAATAGTAGAGGTGATAATGGGCATCCTTGTTTCACTCCTGATCTTATTGGGAATGCATCTAGTTTATCCCCATTGCAGATGATATTAGCTGTTGGTTTTAGATATATACTGTTTATTATTTTTAGGAATGACCCTTCTATTCCTATACTTTCTAGTGTTTTTAATAGGAATGGGTGTTGTATTTTATCAAAGGCTTTTTCTGCATCTATTGAGATAATCATGTGGTTCTTGCTAGTTTGCTTGTTGATGTGGTCAATTATGTGGATGGTTTTCCTAATGTTGAACCAGCCCTGCATCCCTGGTATGAATCCTACTTGATCATGGTGAATGATCCTTCTGATCACTTGCTGGAGTCTTTTTGCTAGTATCCTATTTAAAATTTTTGCATCTATATTCATTAGGGAGATTGGTCTATAGTTTTCTTTCTCTGTTTTTGACCTGCCTGGTTTTGGAATCAGTACCATGTTTGTGTCGTAAAAGGAGTTTGGTAGAACTCCCTCTTTGCTTATTATGTCAAATAGTTTGTATAGTATTGGGGTTAATTGTTCTCTGAATGTTTGATAGAATTCACAGGTGAATCCATCAGGCCCTGGGGATTTTTTCTTAGGAAGTTCTTTGATGGCTTGATGGATTTCAATTTCTGATATGGGATTATTTAAGAATTCTATTTCCTCTTCTGTTAGTCTAGGCAGTTTGTATTTTTGTATATATTCATCCATTTCTCCTAAATTGGTGTATTTATTGCCATATAATTGGGCAAAGTAATTTCTAATGATTGCCTTAATTTCCTCCTCATTGGAGGTGCTGTCCCCCTTTTCATCTTTAATGCTGTGAATTTGCTTTTCTTCCTTCCTTTTTTTAATTAGATTGACCAGTACTTTGTCTATTTTGTTTGTTTTTTCAAAGTACCAGCTTCTTGTCTTATTTATTAAATCAATAGTTCTATCACTTTCGATTTTATTAATTTCTCCCTTAATTTTTAGGATTTCTAATTTGGTTTTCTGCTGGGGGTTTTTAATTTGATCGCTTTCGAGTTTTTTCAATTGCATTTCCAATTGATTGATCTCTGCTCTCCCTTGTTTGTTAATATGAGCTTTCAGGGATATGAATTTGCCTCTGATTACCGCTTTGGCTGCATCCCAAAAGGTTTGAAAGGATGTTTCGCCATTGTCATTTTCCTTGATGAAATTATTAATTGTTTCTATGATTTCTTCTTTAGCTAAACGGTTTTGGAGTATCATATTGTTTAATTTCCAATTGGTTTTAGATTTGGTTTTCCATGTACCATTACTAATCATTATTTTTATTGCCTTGTGATCTGAGAAGGCTGCATTCATTATTTCTGCTTTTTTGCATTTGTGTGCTATGTTTCTGTGACCTAATGTATGGTCAATTTTTGTGAATGTGCCATGTGGTGCTGAGAAGAAGGTGTATTCCTTTTTATCCCTATTTATTTTTCTCCATATGTCTATTAATTCTAATTTTTCTAAGATTTCATTCACTTCTTTTACCTCTTTCTTATTTATTTTTTGATTTGATTTATCTAAATTTGATAATGGTTGGTTTAAGTCTCCCACTAGTATGGTTTTATTGTCTATTTCTTCCTTCAATTCTCCTAGTTTCTCCATTAGAAATTTGGGTGCTATATTATTTGGTGCATACATGTTGATTAATGATATTTCCTCATTGTCTAGAGTCCCTTTTAACAAAATATAATTACCTTCCCTATCCCTTTTGATCAGGTCTATTTTTGCATTGGCTTTATCAGATATCATGATTACCACTCCTGCCTTCTTTCTATCAGTTGAGGCCCAGAAGGTCTTACTCCATCCTTTAATTCTGACCTTGTGGGTGTCAACCCGCCTCATGTGTGTTTCTTGAAGACAACATATGGTAGGGTTTTGGATTCTAATCCATTCAGCTATTCGTCTACGTTTTATGGGTGAGTTCATCCCATTCACGTTCAAAGTTATGATTGTCATTTGTGGACTCCCTGGCATTTTGATTGCCTTCCCTAATTCTAACCTTTTCTTCTTCGGCTCTACCTTTTAGTCCAGTGATTTACTTTGAATCAGTCCCCCTTGTCCCCTCCCTTGATGTTTCCCTTTTTAGTCCCTCCCTTTTTGTTCCCTCCCCCTCCCCCCTCTCTTTCCCTCCCTTTTTGTTCTCCCTCTCCCCCTCCCCCCCTTGGTTTTCCCTTCTCCTTACCCTTGTTGGGTAAGATAGAATTCAAGATCCCAATGGATCTGGATGTTTTTCCCTCTCAGAGTTGATTTCCCTGAGATTGAGGTTTAAGTAACCCCCCCCCTCTTCCTCTCCTTCTTATAGGAGTTTTCTTCCCCTCCCCTTCCCCTGTGAATCTTTGTGTGAGAACCATTATTCTATTTGGTCTTTCTTTACCCCCTATTTATACATTACATTTTCCCCACATATTAGTATACATAGGTTGATATAAATGTAGTCCTTATAGAAGAGAGTTTGAGTAAAAGAAGATAACATTTTTCCCCTTTCCTTAATATTTACCTTTTCAGGTATTCCTTGCTCTTTGATTTTCGGTATCAAACTTTCCACAGAGCTCTGGTCTTTTCTTTGCAAAAAGTTGGAAGTCTTCTATTTTGTTGAATGCCCATACTCTCCCTTGGAAGTATATAGTCAGTTTTGCTGGGTAGCTGATTCTTGGTTGGAGACCCAGCTCTCTTGCCTTTCTGAAGATCATGTTCCATGCCTTACGATCATTCAGCGTAGAACTTGCAAGGTCTTGTGTGATCCTGATTGGCATTCCTTTATATCTAAATTGTCTTTTTCTGGCTTCCTGTAGGATTTTTTCTTTTGTTTGATAGCTTTGGAATTTGGCAATTACATTCCTGGGAGTTGTCTTTTGGGGGTTTAGTGTAGAAGGTGTTCTGTGAGCTCTGTCAGTGGATGTATTGCCCCCTTGTTCTAGAATCTCTGGGCAATTTTCTTTGATTATATCTTGTATCACCATGTCCAGTTTGGTGTTTATTTCTGGCTTTTCTGGGAGTCCAATTATTCTTAAATTTTCTCTTCTCCCCCTGTTTTCCAGATCTATCACCTTGTCGGTGAGATATTTTATGTTCTCTTCTAATTTCTTGGTGTTTTGGCTTTGCTTTATTAGTTCTTGCTTTAAAGCCTGGTTTTCTTTTACAGTTTGGTCAAACTGGTTTTGTAGATGCGTGAATTTCTTTTGCATCATTTCCCACTTTTCCTCCCAGAGGGCTTCCATCTTTTTGGTCCTTTCTGATTCAAATTCTTCATGGGTTTGTGGAGAGTTTCTATTTCCTTTGGAAGATTTTGGAGAATTTTCTTGTATATCTTCTTCTATCTGCTCTGTATTTTGTATTTTGGCTCCATAGAATGTGTCCAGAGTCGCCCCTTTCTTCTTATTTTTCTTGGTATTTTGGGGCTTCTGTGCTTCTGTGGAATTTGTCATTTCTGAACGTGGAGGATTGGCTTTTCTTGTCTTTGTCTGGTGATCAGTGGCTTTAGTCCTGGGCAGATGTTGGTTCTATGAGCTTTCCCTGGGTTAAACTGAATATGCCTCACTGGAACTGGAATGGAAGGGTCGGACCACGAGGCCACACTCTCCCCCTGGCTCGATTTCCGGAAGTTGCCTTCAGAATCCCTGGCCGTGAGGCTGTTTCGTTCGGCCTGCGGGGGGATGGGCTGCCGCTTCCCCAAGCTCCGAGAGCACAGACTTTCACTGAGACTTGGATAGCAGGATCCAGCCCGTGAGGCTGTCTTGCCCGCCCTGAGGGTTGCTGTTGTTTTGACCAGCTCTCTGCAGCGGAGGCCCCAGGCAGTAACTTTCACCCGGACCTACCAGCTCTTTGCAGCGGAGGCCCCAGGCAGTAACTTTCACCTGGACCTACCGGCTCTCTGCAGCGGAAGCCCCAGGCAGTAACTTTCACCCGGACTGGGACTTGGGTAGAAGACCCTGAGGGTTGTTGTTCCTCAGACCCTGCTCTCTGAGCCCGGCGCGGCTGCCGCTTCCGGGAGCCTTGGACTCTGCGCTCCTACCCCTGAGGTCCGAGGGATCTCGGGTTCTGGCTTTTAAGGGGAGCCGTACCTTTTGAACCAGGTCCAGGTCCAGGAGGAGGGTTCCCAGGGTCTGTGCTGTTGATCGTTTTGAATTTCGGCGCCTTAGGAGCTTCTAGTTTGAGATCGGTCGGGAAGGGTTTTCCGGAGATCTGAACTTCAGCTTTCTCTAAGCCGCCATCTTAACCGGAAGTCCCCAAATTTTTAATAGTTCTCCACTCTCTATTGAATTAAATCTAAACTTCTCAGAAAGGCATTGGAAACCTACATTATACTTTCAACTTACTGTTTCAGACTGCTCTACTCTGCCACAACTATCCTATGCTTATAATCAACTAAGAATACTTAAAATATAGTTCTCATTTTTCCACATCTACCATTTTGCTAGCGATAGTCATTCCATCTAAAATATCCTACCCTCAACTCCACCTACAAAAATACCATCTATTTCACATCCACTTAACTAATGCTATATTAATCTATCTAGCTACACATTTATCTATGTTCTCCACAAGTGTTCCCACACTCACCATCTTAATGATGACTGCAAAACTCAGACTAAAAATTCTTGTAATGAAGTTGATCATGTCTTACTCAACTTTTTAGCAACTGCAAAGCTTAGCATCGAATCTTAGACACTGGAAAAGTTTAATTGTTGAATTAATCCTATTCTTAAAAAAACAGACATCCTAGGACATGTTTCCACTTTAAGTATCAATGGATTGCCTATCTGCACAGTCAACCATTTCCATGCACCTTCTTCCAGTCACCTCATTGTTTCAACTTTCATTCATTTTTTCTGACTTCACTCTATTTTACTTCTAGATCATTCTTTCCCTAGAAGCCTGTGTTGGGAATGGCATAAAATTAGTCAGAAGAAATATTATTATATTGGCAACTTGTCAGTCACTGCCCAGCTGACAACATAGTATTAGGAACTATAATAGAATATGGTAAAAGCATCTCAGGGAAAGTCAGTATAAACAGTATTACATAGTGCATACTAGATTGGCAATTTATCAGAATAGTTGCCCAGTTGTTAACATGGTATTACAATGACCAAAGAAGGGTTAAACACAATCCAAAATCACTCCATCAAAATGTAGCCACAAATTTTAATAGGCATCAAGTCCTTAAAAGATATGAAATGCTGTCTTTTTTTTTCCTGCTACTGTAAATTGCTCACTTTTTCTCATGGCATTTCAGGTGAAAGAAAGAATCGTCCTTATATTTTCTGATTATCCCAAATTTATTTGTCATTGAAGACCTAACTCAAATGGAAATTCTTTCAAAAGCCTCTACCTTAGCTGTCACTGATATCATTCTTTCCTGAATTCTTATAGCACTTAAGACTAGGGAAACTCTTTAGAAAAAAGTATCCATTTATTTTTTCATTTTATATCTGAAGTGTTTATTATTGTGCTTGGCACATAGCAATCACATAATATGTATTTTTCATTCATTTATTTTTTATAAAGTCTTTAAAATCCACATACAAATCTATAAGTATGCAAATATATCTTCTGTGGTTAGAAATAATGTACTTCAAACACATTGCTATTTTCAAGTATGTGTAATATTATAATTTAAACATATAAATTGTCTGTCATATGTTCTCAATCAATACATACAATTAATACAACCTAGCATAAAGACTTTGACATTCAAAGAAAGTCCTGACATTTAAAAAATTGTAAAATATAACCAATAAACATACTTAATTCCAATAATAGCTAGCATTTATACACATAGTCCTTTAACAGTTGCAAAGTGCTTTATACTTCTCATCAAAATACTCAATAAATATTATCTCATTTGGCATTTGGCTAAAGTTGACCAAATGTTCAAATTGAATTGTGTTATTGACATAATGTGTGTCTATCCTGAAGGACTCTTATCCACACTCTTCTACAAATTCACTATCAGGAGAGCTATCCAACACGGATAAAATAGAAATGGTTTATAGTAAACTGTTATAAAGCTATACAAAAAGTTAAATCCCAGTGAGAGTAATGAAGGAGAACCAGTCAGCATTTTCCTTCCATGTCCTTGGCACAAGTTGAGATGATTTGAGTTTAACAGAAGATAGAATAAAGCTATGCTGGAGTTCCAACTGTATAGTTCAATCTCACTTTACAAATTCTTATTCATAAAATTGTTTTATAACATTTGGTAGGTTTTGCACCCTACTAGCTTCAAATACTGCTAACAGCCAGTTCAATAGCCAAACAAACAACAACAAAGAAAAATCATTGACAACTTTAAATCTCCAAAGAAACTAGACTGAGATAAGACTTAGAAAAAAAAATTTTTTTGAGAAAAAAACTTTTTTTTAACTCAGTGAAAAATAAAACCAGAAATGGAAGCCTTAGATTCCAGAAAACTCCTGGGGAAATGTCTTTTTTTTCTTAAAAAATACTATATGTGTGTGTGTGTGTGTATATGTATATATATATATGTATATATATATAGTGTATAAATATAACCTCTGCCACATCTCTCCCTTTCTCTTCCCCTTTGCTTCCCTCCCTCCCTCCCTCCCTCCCCAACAGTCCTCCTTAAGGTAGTTTCTTCTTTCCCTCATGTCTCCTCCCCAACCCTTCTTATTAGCTTAGGACTTTATTCCTCCTTTTGCTTTCTATTCTACTTCTGCCCATCTACCTTTTTCTTTCTTTTCTATCACCATTTGTCACTTTTTGTCTCCTGAGAAAAAAAGTCCTATCCCCTTCCCTCTTCCACAGTATACAAAAAAAAATTTTTAATATCTGTCTATCTCTAGCTAGCTAGCTATCCATCCTCTACTTTTCTCCCAGAGATTGATAACCTTTTCCTCCTAACAGTTATTTTCCCAAGAACTTAACTGCTCTACTCCACCCAAGGATAGGTACTGCTTTGGTGAGATTCCCTTCTAATCCTACCCACCCTACCACAGGTTGATAAGAGTTTTCACTATAGCTTTCTTACCCCATGATAAAACTATTCTCTCCTATATTCTTTTTTTTAACTTATATACTACATCATTCTTACACCAATAATCTACCTCTTCGAGAAAAAAGAACCTTCCATCTCCCCTGTGTTCTATAATCCTAAAATAGTGATGGTGACCCTTTTAGAGACAGAGTGCCAAATCCCCACCCCCACCCCACCCCAGACCAAGGGCCATGTCTTCCCCCCACTAGAGACCGTGTGCCATGACCTTCCCACCACTGAGTGATGGACAAGCCTCCCTTACCCCAAATAGGAGAAGGATGAAGCTCTCTCATTGGGCTATTGGGTAGAGGGGTGGGTGAAGTGAGGAATGTCTTCAATAAGCGTAGAGGGGGGAGAGGAGTAGCCCGAGCATTCCACTACCCTCCGGCCTGTAAGCCACCCACCTTATCTCTTGTGAGCTCCCATTGGGCTGCTGGGAAAAGGAGCAGGGGATATGAAAAAAATGTCATCAGCCACGTGGAGAGGGGGAAGGGAGCAGTTTTGCCAAGTCCCTTTGTCTTTCTAGTAATGAACTCTGGGGGTGGAAGGGCAGCCACATGCCCACAAGAGTGCTCTGAGTGCCATCTTTGGTACCCATGCCATAGGTTTTCCACTGTCCTAGAATATAGCAACATTTTCTTTTTCCATCATCCCAAAGAAAGGTTTGATAATTCTTTCATTAATGTTTTACCCATTCTTACTCCCCGAGGAAGACTACAGCAGTTGCTTTTTTATAACATCTCCAACTTTAACCCCAGAATATATGTTAACTCTCCTGAGAAACAGAAACATCCTTTCCTCCCCCTGCTACCCCCCCCAAACTTCCTGTCCTTGGAAAGAGATGATCCTTCACCATCCCTTTCTACCAGCAATCTTCTTCTTACCTTATTCTATGCCCTCCACTAGTTATCTCTCTTCTAGCTAGTAGAGGAAGAGATTGAGTTCCAGCATCAAGGCCTTTCTCTACCGTGGTCTTGTCTTGCTGCTCCCTTAAGAAGTGTTGAATGTCAAGTTGGTGAGCAAAATGCACATCTGCAGGGCAAAGCCCAAGAGTGCAGGTTGAGGGAGTCATGTAGGTAGACTTTTGCCACAAATATCATAGGAGTGTAACTTGAAACTTCAGGGGACATTTATGCGACAGTTGAGATTTCTATGATGCAACTGGTTCCCACATTGAGGGCACATGACAATGAAGTGCTGGGCTTTCTTATGGAACACAAGCTTTTCCACATCCTAAAACACTGCTGGGCACTCGCTACACTTCATATTCTTCAGTGCATTTACCTGGTTTCCTGGTATAGGGCTTCAGATAACCCCCCAATAAACTCCACTGCTCTGGGACATAGTGGGGCTGGTAGTGCTTCATCTCTTAGCCTGAGGGTGATGATCTCTACTATCTACTACATGACCTCCAGGAAACAGTGATAGATCCTCCCTTTCTGTGGGTTGTCAGGCTATAGCAGGCCTTCATCACCCCCTGGGGTGTTGTACTATCATCAAGATTATCAAAAATTTTTCCTACCTTACTGATGAGGAGTCTGGCATTCTCCCCAAGGGCAAGGAATCCTGTCAAGGATAAGGTTCCTCCTAAGGCCAAGATTTCCCCCAAGTGCTACCGGGGACTTAATTAAGCCTCTGGGTCACCTCCAATGCCTATTCCAATTTGACAATGCAGAAATCTAACACAACCTCTTACACTCTGAGTTCAGGTCCTCATTTAGGGGAAGTCCTTGTTTAGCTAAAATGCTCCACCGGTTGGAGAAAAGGAGGTAGAAAAGATGGTAGTAGAGATTTGAGGGCTGGCTTTGGGGTCCAAGCAGGTAGGAAGAGTGGCTTTTTGGAACTAAGCCTTGTCAATACAATGCCTCTACTAACTCCATCCTCTTTCAGAACAATCTTGAGATTGACAAATTGGCTCAGGGCACTTCTACATTTCTCCACCAAGTGTTCCATTTGGAGGTAAGAGGTAGCAGTCAGCATTTAACAGTGTCAACACCAACTCCAGAGCCCTAGTATAGAAGCAGAGGAAGAGGTCAGCCATAATTCTGAAACTGCGCATTAGTGAGACTTCTATTTCTGAAATGAGTCACTAAGAAATGGAGAGAAGGCCACCAAGATTACTTTGTGGCTCCAGAATTTGAGGCAGATGGTAACATTGCATAATTGCTCCTCTGCTCAGAGCTGGTTCATGTTTCACAGGGTGGCGGCCTCATGTCCTGAAAGCTTGAATCAGAAGACTTCCACTTCAGATGCCATAGTGCTGGGTATGCTAGAAGGAAATCCATGGCTCAATTTGGCACAATTTCCAATCAAAATAAATCTAAGAATACCAATAGCATCTGACAGATAAGTCATTCAGTAAACAATACTAAGCCCTATATGCTGAGCATAAAAATATCAATTTAAGCTTTATCCTCTGTATTAAATATTAGATAAATGAATAGGCTATCGAAATCACATTTTTATGTGACTTTTTCAGCTAGTCAAATCAAGCAACAAGCATTTACTACATGTTATACACTCTATTAAAACTTCTGGGATACAAAGAAAAAGCAAACATAGTTCCTGCTCTTGAGGAGTTTTATATCTAGAAATTTTAACCAAATTTTTTTTAGTAAAAGAAAACCATTCATATATTCATGTATATGTGTGTGTGTGCGTATATAAAAGTTATCAAGCTTCAGGAAAAAATTAGAGAACCAACTAAAATTGTATGCAATGTAAATTTGGAATAGAGCCCACATTTTAATTGTGATGCTGTGGAAGCAAGAGATTCCTTAAAAGAAATAAGAAAAGCTACTGGTGTCATATGCTTAAAAAAAAAACCCATCAAAACATAAATAGAAAAATAAGTGTTTTCTGTCCAGAAAAAAGTTTCCTTTAAAAGATTAAAAGACCTATTCGATCATTATCCTTAGGCATTCAACACATTAGCATAAAGAATGACCACAAATGAGTAGATTCTAACAAACATATAACTGCCACAAAAGCAAACTCATGAAAGGCTAAATGTATAGTATATTTATCTGACAATATTGGAAAAACTACAGTTAACCCACATACTTCCCTTAAAATAGATTAAAATAGTTCTCTAGTGCTATCTATGGTGTTTTTTTAAATTTTCTTAGCAAAAGAGTTTTATTCTTTTTAATATTCCAAGTCACTGAAATGATTACAAGTATTTATTAAGCATCTACTATGTGCCAGGTACTATCCTAAGCACTTAGAAGACAAATACAAGTAAAAATGAAGACAGCCCCTGCCCACAAGGAGCTTCTATACTAATGGGAAGAGATCTCATAAAAAGAAGTTAAAAAGCAGGTAGTACAGGTAGGGAGAAAGAGCGAGAGTGTAGCCACAAAGAGTCATGAACAAAACTCAGAGAAGAAAGGTAGAGTGAACATGATGAACCTGGGTCCTTCCTTGAAATACAGATTCTGGGAGGAAACTAACCAGAGAAGAGGCCATGGAATATGAAGAGTGCTGGACCACAGTGGTGAAAGAAGTCTGCAGCACAGGGGTAAAAGAAGTCAGGAGCACAGGCCACAGAGAAACTTCCCACCAGAAGCACAAAGGATTATAGACTTAAAATTGGAAATGACCTCAGAATCCACTTAATCCAACCCCCTCCCCCTTTTTTTACAGTCGAGGAAACCGTGAGGCACAGGAAAGTTAAGTGACTTGTCCAGGGTTATACACTTAAGTGTCTGAAGCAGGATTTAATCTAAATGTGGGAATCAGGAGGCTCCAAATCCAGACCTCTAATCACATTTGTCCAATAAATTTGCTTTACAATTATTCTATTTAAATTAAGAAATTTTAATGTAAAATATAATATAACAACTTTTCAGTCACTCCCTCAAAGTTGGGATTTTTGTTTATCCCTTACTCTTCATTCATTTTTCTGCTTACAGAATCATACTAAGTTCTATACTCTTATCTTCTAATTTTCCCATTTTCACTACATAAAGTTCTTCATTATATAAAAAGTCTTTTCATATTTCTTTATATACTTCAGCTATAGTTAGCTGGATACCATTCTTTATGTGCCACAATTTAATCATTCTCCTCTAGCTAGAAATTTAGGTTACTTCCAGAGTTATAGATGCTTTGAGTTACAGTTTTAAGTACAACACTGCCACAGTTATTTGAAGACAAGTCTTTTTCTATTTTTTATATACTTTGAAGGTATGCAACGGAGGTTAGATTAAATGTGTCTTTTCTCATATATATACCTGAATATATCAGGCTGATTTTAAGACATCATGAGTTTCATTTAACCAACAAAGGAATAAAAATACCCCAATAAGTAAGTAATTCTTATTCTAATTCATAATCCTGAAACATCTGGAGAAGAAATAACTTGGGAAGCTGAGGAGAAAGTCATAGAGATAACACTCTAGCATTTTACTTCAAAGAAGCTAGGAATTGGGGGGGGGTGCGACACTCTTCCAGTGACTGTGATAGATGCCCCCTTCCCCCATCCTTTAAAAGAGTAAGCTAGTCCAAAGTCCTTATGGTAATTATGGAACCAAAAGGGATTTCTAAACTTAATTTAAAATCTAAGACCTCCCCAGTGTGTGAATTGAATATCTAAGGAACATCCATCCCAGAAAGACTCAACATAGGAATCAGAATCACATATCTGACAGCCTGACATGACTATGTAACAGAACTATGAAAGCCAGATAGCATGACATATGAAAGCCATTAGCCAAGGGGTTGGGGGTAGGGCCGCACAGGTGGAATTTAGGCTTGAAAATCCAGAGCAGTAGCTGCATCACTCTATTTGCTTCCTGTCTCTGGGATTACTCTTTCTCTACTTTATCTCATCTTGCCAACTCTTTGGCAAGCTATGGCATGGAGGAGACCACACTAGGCTAGAATCTGGGGCCTGATCCTACTGAAGTTAGAAGGGATGGAAATCTTTTTTCTCTCTTACTCTCTCTTTACTCATTTTACTTTACTAATAAGTGCTTATAAATGTAATATAAGCCTCCAAGACTAATTTTTATTTATAACTGCAGAGCCACTCCACAGTTCAATGATTCAGTCCAGTATATCTTCACAGCATTAGATTGCCATGAACACTCATGAGTATCTAATAATAATAACAGATCATAGAATGACAGAACACTTTCCCAACAGCTATCCTGGAAAGTAGTCAGAACAAAAATTACTATCACCCCAATTTTATAGATGAAGAAAAAGAGGCTTAGAGAAATCTAGTGACTTACCTGAACCAGAAATCAACCCTGAGTCTCTGGATTACATTCCCCACACTGTACTCAACAACTATAATAGCTACAGGTAATAAACAATTTACATTTGTATGGCACAGACAGCTAGGTGGTACAGTGAGTGGATAGAATGCTGGCCCAGGAGCAGTAGATTTCTTTTCCTAAGTTCAAATCTAGCCTCACACATGTAATAGCTATGTGACCCTGGGCAAGTCACTTAACCCTTTTGGCCTCAGTTCCTTATCTATATCTTATCTGCCAGAGAATGAAATGGCAAACCACTCCAGGATTTTTGCCAAGAAAATCCCAAATGGGGTCACAAAGAGTCAGAAAGGACTGAAAAATAACATTCAAGTGATACTTTAACGTTTGCAAAGCATCTTCTTCACAACAACCCAATGAAGCCAGTTGTACATGGAATCCCTATTTTACAGATGAGGAAGGTGGGACTCATGAAGTGAAACTGACCTTCCTTTAGTAAGTTGGCTGATAAATGTAAAAATTTTAAATTTCGATCCTGTCTCCTCATTCCAACACCTGTTTTCCTCCCTGCTACTACACTAACTTGCAACTTTGCCAGAAGCATTCTGAGACAGTTCTTTCTTCCCATGTTGGGGTGGTTATCTGTTCTTCATTTGAGGACTGAAAGTTCTAATCTCTATTGTCTACCACAAAAATGATGAGAAAATGTGATGATGATGATGATGATGATGATGGCCATGAAATACTTTACATTCACACCAAGAAGCCAAAAAATAATTCTTCTTTTATGTACACAGTTGGCAAATGCTTGATAATCTCACTGCATAAATCAGTTTCTTCTAACCTTATAGGGCAGAGAGGTGGCACAACGGATTGAAAACCAGTCCTGGAGTCATGAAAAAACCAAGTTCAAATCTGGCTTCAGACATAAGATGTGTGATCCGAGGAAAGTCACTTAACCCTGTTTGCCTCAGTGTCCTCATTTATAAAATGATTTGGAAAAGAAAATGGCAAACTATTCCAGTATCATCGCCAAGAAAACAAATGGAGTCACAAAGAGTCTGAAACAACTGAACAACAAAAACTTTATTAGGACATGTTCACTTCCAAGAGTATCAGGTTGGGGATATTATGCCTCTCCTATATTTACCTTTTTGAGAAACAAGCTGCAGTCACCAAGAAAAAAAGCAGAAAATTTGAAATATTGAATTTTAATGCACTATATTTTTGAGGATTCCCATCTATATAGTTTCTTTTTATGTATAACCAGCAAATTTAATATCCTTTTAAAAAATATTCTTGGTATTAAGATTCTTCCCAATTTTACAGCATAGCTATACTTTTTATATGATGAACATACTTTTCTTTTAAATATTGTTTTATTTTATATAACTAAAAATTAATTTCATTTTGCTTATTATTTATATTTTGTTACTGTATAATATTAATATAATAACAATTTTAAAATTATATATGATAATATAAAATTGTAAATAAAAGGCTAATAAGACCTTTGTACTATTACTCATATTCTTCATTGTAACCCAAGATTTTAACTAGAATTTCCCAAAGACTAGGTACTAGGTTCCAAGTTAACATTTTAGAATATATTTTCATGTCATGAATGAATCTTCTATGTATCTCAATGAAAATCTACTCAATAAGTTTTCAAAGAATGTCCTAAAGATAGATTTAACTTTAATTTCCACTGAAGGAAAACAAAGTGCTGCTATCAAATGACCAGGGTCATACATTACTTAACTACATTCAAATCACCAAAGAGACAAGAATTTCTTTATAACTAGTTCACTTTAATTAAAACACACTACATGGTTAGTTTGTATTTATGTCTGGCCCTATGACACTTTATAATCAGTGCACTTATAAACCTATTCATCATAAGTCCAAGTTCCACCTGAAATACATGTCAGCTATAGGTCCCTGGGCCAGACACCTGACCTCTTAGTAATCTATAAATTGTTTTGCAAACTTTAAAGCATTATAAAACATTATTATTATTATCATTTTTGTTTACCTATATTATCAAGCTATCAACTTTTACCACATATTGCTTTTATAGTGATAGTTTCTAGCAGTCTATTCTCCCCAACATTAATTTAATGCTGAATATGCTAGCAACAGCAATAAGAGAAAGAAATTAAAGGAATAATAACAGATAATGAAGAGAAAAAACTATCCCTGTTTGCTGATGGTTTACTTGGAAAATCCCAGGGCATTAGCAAAGAGAGTAATTGAGACAATAAATTCAGCACAGTGGCAAAATAGATTCTCAAATATTAACAGAATTTCTATATAATAATAACAAAAGAAGCAATAATAGAAAGGGAAATCTCATTTTAAATAACTACAAAATGCATAAAATATCTGGAGCTCAACCTCTTAAAAGTACACAAAAGACTTGTCCTTAAATGTACACAAAAATTTTGGTTACAAAGTGTTCCTTAAAGAAATAAAGAACAAGGGCAGCTAGGTGGCTCAGTGGATAGAGCTCAGCCCAGAGATGAGAAGGCCTGTGTTCAAATAGGATAACAGATACTTCGTAGCTATGTATCACTTAAACCCAATTGCCTAGCCTTTACTGATCAACTGCCTTGGAACCAATGTTTAGTATAAATTATGAGACAGAAGATCAGAGTTTAAAAAAATAATGAACAACTTAAATAGCTGAATACTAGGCTGTGTCAATATAATAAAAATGACATTAGTAGCAAAATTAATTGCCAATTTTTATGCTATACCAATCAAATCACCATGCGTGATACTTTGTAGAATTTGATAAAATAATAACAAAGATGTGACAAATACAAAAAAGTATGGAAAAGTAAGCAGAGCCAAAACATAAAGTAAAATAACTACAACAATGTAAATGGAAAGAAAACTGCATATCAAAATAAATTAAAAAAAAACACTAACCGTAACAAAATTACAAAGGGCTAAAATTAAGAGATATTTGAGGAGACACTCCTAACCTAATCCTTCATGGAGGTGGAAAATGTATAGATGTTACACAATGCAGATATTTTTGGCCTTTTCAATGTTTCCAGCAGTTGTGCTGATTTTTTTTCCTCACTAAAAAATATAATTTGTCATATTGAATGGGTTGGGAGGGAGGTGTAATGCTTAGAATAGCTAAAGTGACATAAGAAATAGAAAACATCATTAAAAACTATTTTTTTTAAGTAGGAGGAGACAAGATGCCTAATATCTGAATGAGAGTAAAACTTCATCAGGTGCATTCTTCAAAAAAAAAATCATTATACTTTTAAGTATACCACAGAAATAAGAATAAGAAACCACAGAAATAACTATTTGCATAAGCAAATAATGTAAGCCATACAGTGAAAGCAGCCCTTGCTTTAGGGAAGACCACAACAAATGGGAACTTAAGGAAGAAAGCCCTTGATACAAAAGAAATTATTTACATTATGTACAAAGCAGCATGTTAGAGTGGAATGTGTTAAGCTTAGAATCAAAAAGATGTGAGTTCAAACCTCAACTCTCAAAATGATTAGTTGTATAATTAGCCAAATCGTGGAAATGTATGTGATTCAAAAAACTCCATGGAACTTTTGGGTTAAGTTGTCTAATTAGAGGAAATTTCCAGTCCTTCCTGTATTCACTTGTACAGACACTGATGGCAAGTTTTTATTTCTCTGAAAAATATTGAAGGACACATGAATAGACCAATGCATTGTTACAAGTCATTAAAGTCTTTTTATGAGGTGGCTTTCACATTGAACATGGCATGGAATTAGGTCCTGAGGCAGGAAAGAAATAATGGAGCAATGAAGTAGATTGGCCAGAAAGAAAGTCTAAGCTCTCTATCATTAGCTAATTGCAAATATCTTTACAAAAAAAGGTCTTGGGGTATCTTGAAGTCTACTCTTTTACTTCATTACCTAGTTGCAGTTGCAGTTCCTTAACTAATTACCTGGACTTGCTATTTTCACTAATAGAACCTTTGTAAAGAAAAATTACTTTTACAAAAATGTATTCTTCAGGACATTTATTTAATTAGTTATGTATTGAAAAATATACAGTAAGAAACCTGAATTTCTTGAATAATCCTTCAGTAATTCTTTTAAAATAAAAGTTCAGGAGGGCAATTTGGAACTATGCCCAAAAGCCAATAAAAGACTGTCTGCCCTTTGATCCAGCCATAGCACTGCTGGGTTTGTACCCCAAAGAGATAATAAGGAAAAAACTTGTACAAGAATATTCATAGCTGCACTCTTTGTGGTGGCCAAAAATTGGAAAACGAGGGGATGCCCTTCAATTGGGGAATGGCTGAACAAATTGTGGTATATGTTGGTGATGGAATACTATTGTGCTCAAAGGAATACTAAAGTGGAGGAATTCCATGGAGACTGGAACAACCTCCAGGAAGTGATAGCGTTCTTTGTCCTAAATCCCTTAAAATTGTCCGGAATCACTGTATCACTGTTAGTAGTAGCAAAGTCAATTGCATTTGATCATCCCACAATGTTTCAGTTACTGTGTATAATGATTTCCTGGTTCTATTTATTTCACTCCATATCAGTTCAAGGAGATCCTTCCAGTTCTTATAGAAATCGATCAATTCCTCATTCCTTAGAGCACAGTAGTATTCCATCACCATCATATACCACAATTTGTTCAACCATTCCCTAATCAAGGAACATCCCCTCATTTTCCAATTTTTTGCCACCACAAAAGCACAGTTATAAAGATTTTTGTACAAATACTAGCTTTCCCATTTTAAAAAATCTCTTTGGGATACAAACCTAGTAGTGATATTGCTGAATCAAAGAACATGCAGTCTTTTAAAGCCCTTTGGGCTTAATTCCAAATTGCCTTCCAGAATGATTGGATCAATTCACAATTTCACCAGTAATGCATTAGTGTCTCAATTCTGTCACATCCCCTCCAACATTTATTATTTTCCTTTACTGTCATATTGGCCAATCTGCTAGGTGTAAGTAAGGTGGTACCTCAGAGTTGTTTTGATTTGCATTTCTCTAATCAGGAGGTATTTAGAACATTTTTTTCATATGATTTTTGATGGTTTTTATTTCTTCATCTGAAAACTGCCTATTCATATCCCTTGACCATTTGGGAAATGATTTGATTTCTTATAAATTTGACTTCATTCCTTGTATATTTGAGAAAGGAGACCTTTGTCAAAGAATTTTGTTATAAATATTTTCCTCTAATTTGTTGCTTCCCTTCTAATTTTGGTTGCACTGGTTTTGTTTGTACACGATGTACTTTAAAAGGCATTAATAAATGCAACTTTTAAAAATGATCAAGTATAGTCAGAAACATAAAGTTGTAACACATTAGTGGGGTCATAAGGAAGATCAACAGGCAAGATACTAAGCTTCCTGAAGGTAGGTATTACATTTGCCCTCCTATGCATCCCCTATAAATAGCCCAGTCCCTAGAAGTTAGGAAGCACTCAATAAATGCTTGTGGACTGTGTAAAACAACTATAGTCATACATTTCTACATTAGATTTGTATGTAATTTTTTTGATGAAAGGAAAACTTCACCTGACGAAATGAGTTAGCTACTTAAATATGAACTGCTTCTTTCTCTTTTAAGGCAAGAAACAAAATTAGCACAAACTAGGAGGTAAATTAATAGATTTAGATATATTTATCTATCACAGATTCATATCTTTATAATATACTGAAAAGTACTTATTTTTTTCTGATTCATAAATAAATAAAATCCAAGAAACGAGATTTTTAAGACATTTTTCTATAAATGACAAAGTAGCATTTATCAAGTGTTTTAGAGTTCACAATGTTATGTAAAACAAACTCCCATTTTATTTTCAGAACAGCCCTATGTATACTAGGGGTATCATTAGTTCCCAATTTATAAACAAACTGAGGCTCAGAAAGATCAAGTTATTTGCCTACAGTCATAGAGCTAACTAATCAATATTGGAGACAAAAATCAAGCAATGACAATAACTCATTTAAATACAACACAATAAAGGGAGCAAAGTAAAAGGAACGTTGCTTAGAATCCCACTATTATATAAGAGCTTTAAAAAACACATGCACATTATAAGCAGAACTAAGAGAACATTGTACAAAATAATAGCAGTATTGTTGATGATCAGCTATAAAAACTCAATTACTCTTAGCAATGATTTGGGGCAATTCTAAAGGACTTATGACAGGGAATACTATCCACCACCAGAGAAATAACTGTTGAGTCAGATAGTACTATCTTTCATATCAGTGTATTTACAATTTTATTTGGGGGCTATGATTTTGTGTAAGTGTATTCTTACAACATTAACCAATATGGAAGTATGTTTTGCATGATAATATATGTATGACCCAGATCAAATTGCTTACCATCTCTGAGTAAAGGGAGGGAAGGAGCCAGTTTGGATCTCATAATTTTGGAAAATTATGTTGAAAATTATTATTACATTAATCAGGAAAATAAAATATATTTAAATTAAAAATGAAAAACATTTTAATAGCATAATAGAGAACCTTTAAGTACAATTTGAAATGAAGAGAATGCTTTTTTAAAATTTTTTATTAAATAAGTCTGACTACTGTGAATTTAATAGTCAACTTCACAGAAAATTCCAAGAGATATCCCTTAAACTCATCAACACATCTTAATTAAGAAAGAATTTCTAACACAATTCTTTCAAAAATGCAATGTCAGTTTAAGAAGGCATAATGCATACATTAGGAAATATAGTTATGTTGCTAGGTATTAATTGCCAGAAATATGTCTTTACAGGTACCATTTAAAATATGAAAAGTAGCATTATTTATGCCATTGTTACTATATTTGTAGGACTAAATAATGTAAATTATGTAATTTTTATTCTATAAACTGCAAAAGCAATATACTGATTCTAGGGAAAAAAAGTTAATGTCAAATGTATTAGAACAATAGTTTTATAGCCTATGATTATAATGTTAGACAAACAATTGGTGACAAGTGCTTTAACACAAAACCACAGGTAAAAAAAGGCAGCAAATCAGCACATGATACCACTTATATGCACGTGTTATAATCATGTTGCATATATGCACATCCTGCTGACCAACAAGGTGACCCTCAGAGTTAAGAAGTTCAAGTCTTACCTCTAATTCACATTGCCTTTGTGATCTAAGCAAACAATGACCTCTCTGTGCACACTTCCTAAAACTAAGCCACAGTGGTTTTCAAAGGTTGTCCCTTTATCAGGAGTTCCCAACATCAGAGGTTCAAATACAGACCCAAATATCCATTTATATACAAATCCTCTAAGCCAGTTGTATACTCTCCATAAATTCCCACTTTTTCATCTATAAAATGGGAATAATTCTATGCATACACAAAATTCACAAGATAAAACTGCTGTTCTGGTGTGAGCTGAATTGGATTCCAAGACTCATGCCAAACCCAAGCCACTTTGACTCTATAACTAATTTTGATAAGGGGGAAGGAGGTAAGGGAAAGAGAAAAGAGAAAATCTCTAAGCTTCAAAAGTAGAAAATCCAGCAAATGATGATATCAAAGAAAGGAAGTTCACTAAGAAAGGAGAGAAAATTTGGGGGCAATAAATCATAAACAGTGTAGACATGTGGACTTTAAAATTGGCAATAGGTTATTCAAGTAGACTGTCTTAGAAGCATTTTTACATATTTATGCTTAGAAAAGAGACATGTAGCTAAAGATGAAGAAATTAATTGGCCAAGAAAGAAAGTACAGGGTTACTCAAAAGTCTTAGTGCAGTTTTAAAGCTTAGACAAGCTTATTTAGACTTTTGAGACATTTTGTATAATGAGAAGCAGACAAAAGATAAAACTTTTGAGTAATATTCACATTGAAAAGTCAGGAAGACGAGGAATTAATAAAATAAATCTATCAATATTTTGCTATTTGCTACTAGAAAAGATGTGTCAATTTAACTCCCCTATGGCTCCATTCTTCTCCCCTGTGAAAAAGCAAAATATTCCTGCCTGGCCACCATTTCTTTAAACATATTGTTTCACTCAATGTAAACTCCTTGAGGGTGATCCATGATTTACATAAACAGAAACATATTAGTATAAAAAAGACAAGCTTTTGGGGACAGCTGGGTGGCTCAGTGGATTGAGAGCCAGGCCTAGAGATGGGAGGTCCTAGGTTCAAATCTGGCCTCAGACACCTCCCAGCTGTGTGACCCTGGGCAAGTCACTTGACCCCCATTGCCTAGCCCTTACCACTCTTCTGCCTTGGAGCCAATACACAGTATTGACTCCAAGAAGGAAGGTAAGGGTTTAAAAAAAAAAAAGACAAGCTTTTGCAATAGATGATAGAGAGACTAACACTGGCATAGGAAGAAAAGTTAAAAGATCTGTGAAATCTTGGTTTCTAATTTTTTTCTTTCATAAAAGAAAACTGTGAGAATAATTTGTTTTAAAGTACTGTATAAAGTTTCTTTAAATGCTTATATTGCCATGGAATATTCACATCACATATTATTTTTCTCAAAATTTTGGGGTAGATGGAAACTGAAGCACAGAGTGTTGTAACTTATCTATAGTCATTATCACTAATTAAAGCTGGATCTGAAATTAGTGTTTTTCCCACTAAACAATACTGCCTCCTACTGTATGCCTCAAGATGTGAAATGGGTTGCAAATTTTATTGTACTAACTTGAAAAATGTTTCAATGATTCCCTTTCATTTGTTTGTTTTATACTTAAGAAACTTTATTTCTGGCAACTTCAATTCGATGGAGGGTGGGAACAACAGAACATACCACAGGGAATCCACCTACAATGATGAATTCTTCCTTTTCTTCTTTTAAGATTTCTGGGATGAAGAATAGTTTGCCACCTAGGACACTGAGTGCCTATATGTAGTTCCTAATGGAAAACTGACCACCTCTGACCCTAAAAAGATGCAATCTGTGAGATTAGGAAGAAGGAAATTGCATTTAATTACTGTGTAATTAGAATTTTGTTGCCCAGAACTCTCTTTCCCAGCATCCCACTTCCCTTCTCAAGTTACTTGCTAAAGTTGGGAGGATATATTTTGAGTGTAGCTCTACCCTCACTCTCTTCTTTTTCGTTGAACCAGGTTTGAGGAAATTGGGTTAGTGCCAAGCAGGAGAATTTCACTTACATGGCTTTTACTCAGGCTTTTATTTTTGTTTTTTATTTCTTCTACTTCAAGTGATTATTAATAAATCTTATAAATATAATACTTGGAGTTACTGGATATTAATTTTAATCTTACGAAACTAAAAATGCAGAGTAATTACATTAAAGATTCCTATTACTCTAAAAAAGTTCTGTAGTTCCAAGATAAATTTCTATTATACCCTATAAAGGACCCCTTCATCATTACCTAAGAAGAATGAGAATAGTTTACATTACGTACATAATAAATGTTAATGTATGATACACAAGAATGCCCAGCAGAACACCTTATAAACAACAGGACCTTCAAAAGTAGTTTTATTTTAACAGGTGTATTTTCTACTATAGTATAGTTTTACCATCCTAAATTTTTTGCATTTTGGAGCTAGCTTTGCAATGATTACACTGAGGCTCCCAAATGAGGCCCACAATAATGCAAAAGTTTGATGTTAAATATCTGTGCAGGAATCATAAACACAAAAGTATGGTGTACAATTAACTCTAAAGACAGCCCACAAACAGTACATGGACAGGAAATTTGGCCCAGAATTAAATAAAATAAAGATATCCAGTTGGTGTGCCTTTGAGAACCTCATAGTGCTTTTAATGATTTCAAACTTATTCAAGAAAACAAAAGCCAAGTCTTTTTTTAAACAATAATGTAATCTCCATGTCAGATACCTGCTCTCCATCTTCCACCTCAAACTCAGTCCTGTGAGCCTGGTCTCTGAATGATAAACTATCATATCACTTTTTTGTTTCTCTTCAGGTCAAGCCACCAGGCTATGCCAGTCGACTACCAGACACTGTGCTAAGTATGGGGGGATACAAAGAAAGGTAAAAATAAGTCAATCTATCAGTCCTGGCTATCAAGGAGTCCAGAGCTTGAGGGAGACAAAACCTACAAACAACTATGAGCAAACAAACTCCATATAGGATAAAATAAAGAATACTCCATTAAGCAAGGGCACTAGAATGCAGAGATACTGAGACTTTGACACTTGAAGGAAACCAGGAAAGCTATGAGGTAGAAATGATAAGGGAGAGAATGCCAGACAAGGCAGACAGCTAGTGAAAATGTTCATTGTTGTAAGATTGTGTATGAGGAACAACACTGAGATCAGCCTGGAAAGTAGGAACAAGTGATAAAAGGCTCTAAAAGCAAAACAAAGGATTTTATCCTTGATCCTGAAGACAAGAGAGTCACTAGAATTTGTTTAATAAGGGAGTGGCATGGTAAGATATGAATTTCAGAAAGATCCATTTGACAGTTGAGTGCAGGATGGAGTAGACTAGAAAGAAATGTGAAGCTGGGAGACCAATGAGCAGTCTACTACAATGTTACCTAAGCATGAGGTGATGAGAATCTGAACTAGGCAGTGTCAGGAGATTGAACAGAACACAAACAAAAGCTGTTAGAAATGCAGAAACAAGGGGGCAGCTGGGTAGTTCAGTGGATTAAGAACCAGGCCTAGAGACGGGAGGTCCTAGGTTCAAATCTGGCCTCAGACACTTCCCAGCTGTGTGACCTTGGGCAAGTCACTTGACCCCCATTGCCTAGCCCTTACCACTCTTCTGCCTTGGAGCCAATACACAGTATTGACTCCAAGACGAAAGGTAAAGGTTTAAAAAAAAAAGAAATGCAGAAACAAAACTTGATAACTGCTTGTATACTGGGGTAAGAGGGGTATACTGGGGGTAAGAGACTAAAGTGAATAGATTTCAAGTCTAGGTGCCTAGGAGAATGATGATACCCTCCATAGTAATAAGGGAGTGAGGAAAAGGAGAAAGTTTGGGAGAGGGGGAGAGATAGTAAGTTCAGTTTTAATTATGTTGAGTTAAGATGTTGATGGGATATCCAGTTCAAGATGTCTAAAAGATAACTGAAGAAACATGACTGGAAATTAGCAGAAGGGTAGAGCTGGACATGTTGATCTGACAATTATCTGCATCAAGATAATAAATGAAAAGCTGATTAGATCACCAAAAGAAATAGTACACAGAGAAGTATAAAAGAGAACCCAGGACAGAGTCTTGGCAGACTCCTATGTTTATAGGACATTTCCTAGATGAAAATCCAGCAGATGATAGGAAAAAAATTCCTTCCACAACCCCCTCAAAGGTATTTTAGTATCCTCCTGAGATTACTAATATGAGATTACAAATATACCCTGTATGTTAACCTGTTTGTATACTGTTTTCTCCCAATTAGAAAGTGACTACTTGAAGTGACAAACTGTTTTTGCTTTTCTTGTATCCCCAGCACTTAGCACAAGGCCTCAAGTATAGTGCCCATTTAATAAATGCTTGTTGACTTGACTTTGCTTAACTCCTCACCTCCTTGCTTTTCATCTCTAGCTCTGAGAATAGTAAATTAAGCAATAATAAAACACTTTATGCTCATAAAAGATATGTCAATCACTTGTCTTACCATTCTGTTCACATTCTCTGACTTCCACTTCTAAAAAGCTCTTTCCTGGTCACTAATTTAGCTCTATGTGCTATCTTCCCCTATTAGAATGTAAGATCCTGGCAGCGGCAGCGAGAAGCCAAGGGCCTGGGCCCGGCCGTGCCTCGCCCCACCCCCACCCACCCCCCACCCCTGCCAGGCCGCATGGACTCCAATGCAGCTGCAGGTGTGGAGCACCCCAGAAGGCCGCTGAGCTAGAGCAGTAGGAGGGCCAGGAGCAGAAGCAGTGGTGGCAGAACATGCAACAGCAGCAGCAGCTGCCGCACATCGAGTCCTTTTATGAAAAACCTCCTCCTGGACTTATTAAGGAAGATGAGACTAAGCCAGAAGACTGTATCCCAGATGTACCAGGCAATGAACATGCCAGGGAACTTCTGGCTCATGCTCCAACTAAAGGACTCTGGATGCCCCTGGGTAAAGAAGTCAAGGTTATACAATGCTGGTGCTGTAAACAGTATGGATACAGAACAGGTGACAAAGAATGCCCATTCTTTATCAAAGGCAATCAGAAATTAGAACAATTCAGAGTAGCACACAAAGATCCCATGTATGACATCATAAGAGAGAATAAGCGGCATGAAAAAGATGTGAGGATACAGCAGTTAAAGAAGCTTCTAGAAGATTCTACCTCAGATGAAGATGGCACTAGTTCCAGCTCCTCAGAATGTAGGGAGAAGCATAAGAGAAAGAAGAAAGAGAAGCATAAGAAAAGGAAAAAGGAGAAGAAAAAGAGAAAGAAAAAGAAAAAAAGCACAAATCTAAATCAAATGAGAGTTCAGGCTCTGACTAAAAAGTCATTTCCTTTGAATCCAACTTGTCACTCCAGAATCATAGCTGAATGTCAGAGGTAAAGAAGAAGTAGCCACAAAAGGGCCTCAGTTGACAGAGAAAAAGGAACCAAAAAACTTGCATAGTTAGCATCCCCCCATGGTATTTTGCCCTCAATGCCAACAGTGATGAATTCACCATGGTGTTGAGTTTCTTCTATGCCACACTGCTGGATTCTCATCCTCCTCCTCCCTGTGTACTGTAGTTTGTGATTAGTTTTGAAAAAAAAATCAAGCCTAAGATACAAAAATGTTCTGGATGTTTCCAAGAGAGATTCCCCTAGAAGATCAGAGGGTTAACGGGGTAGTAGGATGACTTGAAAAGTTGAGATCTTCAGCAGTTACAAGTGTGTTCTATTGGATGATTAATAATAAAACTCCATTATTTCTGACTTAAAAAAAAAAAAGAATGTAAGGTCCTCAGGGGCAAGGAATGTCTTGCTTAATTGTTTTTGTATCCCCAGGACCCATCACAGTGCCTGGAATATAGTAAAGGCTCATACTGTTTGGATCCAAGTCATGTAATATTGGATCTGTAAAGAGTGAATCAAACTCTCTTTGTCTATCAATCAGCAACTTTTAAGTTAATCAATAAAAAACTTAAGTACCCCTACTTAGTACTTTACCAATCACTAAGTATCAGGGTCTACAAGTCACTTGCTAGAGTAGGTGACAACTCCAGAGGCCACTGCCCACCCCTTGGGCAGTGCTAAGCAAACTGAAAGGTTGGTTCCCATAAAGTGGGGGTGTGACAGGAAGTGACAGAGAAAAACTGCTTTAAAAGACCAGTTCAAAGATTCAGTGAGGCTCTCTACATTGGTGAGTGGGCCTGGAGGAGGAGACTCTTTCCCTGGATCCTGCATCATTTTGGGGTAGTGAGTGGAGTGATTCCTTCTTTGGTTCTTCAGTGAGGAGAACCTCTCTGCTCGTTGGTGCTTCAATGGCACACCCCTTTCAGTGCAAGCTCTGGTGAGATTCTTGGTGGTCTTAGCCTCATGTGCACAGAAGGTTCTTGGTAGATTCTTCAGCCATTCTGGTTCTTTGGATTTCAGCTTCCTAACTAGGACTTTGGATGCTGGTGAGATTCACTTTCAGATTCACATTTGCAGTCTGGAGATATTAGGATTAAATTTAGAGTATTTGTAGGTAGGCAGTACTTTCTGTCTCTTTATCTACATTTTTCCACTTTCACTCTTTCCACCTCTTTGTAAATAAAGCTGCTAAAAGTCATTTTGACTTAAGCTTAATATTTAAATCGGTGACCACAATATTATTTTAGAATTCCCATATTTAGCATAAAACCTAAATTTAAATTCTTATGGATTAAAGGTGAAAATCACCCATGGGGCAATTCAGAAGTACATAGTGGACAAGCTCAGGCCAACCAAGAATCATGTATTAGTAGAAGAAGTAAGGGATATCATCAGAGAGATATAGAACTAAAAAATAATGCCACTTGCTATGTGGGGGGAAAAAATCAAGAAAAGCTGATGGAGAGTTTATGTCAAACTAAAAGAAGACGATAGAATATTAATTAGAGAATTAGAGCAATTCTATTACTATCTTGCTTTTTTTGAATACATATTTCTTTAAAAGAATTACATAAACGAAATATAGCTTCCTATACAATCATCTCTTCTTTGTATGTGAAATGTTAGTTAAATAGTTTGATCTTTGTTAAGTTCATGATTAAAAATAATATTTTTTAAACCCTTACCTTTTGTCTTAAGAGTCAATACTGTGTATTGGTTCTAAGGCAGAAGAGTGGTAAGAGCTAGGCAATGGGAGTCAAGTGACTTTCCCAGGGTCACACAGCTGGGAAGAGTCTGAGGCCACATTTGAACCCAGGACCTCCCATCTCTAAGCCTGGCTCTCTATCCACTGAGATACCCAACTGATTCCTAAAAAGAAATTTTTAAAAGGAAAATACAGATTGTATATCAATTAAGACCATTAAAAATAACTCTGAGAACTTCCTGAATTTGTAAGTAAGCAAAATAAATTAGGATTATGATTAGGGAGATAGAAAATAGTTTTTTTTTTCCAAGTGAAACACATTAAAATGTACTACACTCACTATGGAGAAATGACATAATACTTAACATACTAGCACAAACTCATTAAGTAGTTAACTAGCAAAGATCAAGACCCCTAACTAGTGAGGCATAGATAGGTAAATTATGAAGGAATTGGAAATTCAGAACTATGAAACATGAAGGTAACATGTTAATTAGCTAATTACTGAATTGAATTCAATTGAAAATACATTTGGGAAATTTCAGTATAAGAAAAATGGAAATGTTAAAAGAGTAGACTAGGTTATACAAAAACCATACTCCTTTACTTCATAGCTACATCTTGGTTGGCTCTACAATGAAGACAAGAGCCATACAAACAAAATCAATGCCACCAAAATTAGAAGGGAAGCAACAAATTGGGGGGGAATTATAACAAAAACCTCTGACAAAGGTCTCATTTCTCAAATTTATAAGGAACTAAGTGAAAAAAATCAAGACATTCCTCAATTAACACATGGTCAAGGGATATGAATAAACAGTTTTCAGATAAAGAAATCAAAACTATCAATAAGCACATGAAAAAGTGTTCTAAATCTCTCAAAATTAGAGAAATGCAGATCAAAACAACTCTGAGGTACCACCTCACACCTAGCAGATTGGCCAATATGACAGTAAAGAAAAATAATAAATTTTGGAGGGGATGTGGCAAAATACAGACACTAATGCATTGCTGGTGGAGTTGTGAATTAATACAACCATTTTGGAGAGCAATCTGGAATTATGTGCTAAGGACTTTAAAAGACTGCATACCCTTTGATCCAGTCATACCACTGCTGGGTTTGTACCCCAAAGAGATAATAAGGAAAAATACTTGTACAAAAATATTCATAGCCACGCTCTTTGTGGTGGCAAAAAATTGGAAAATGAGGGAGTGTCCCTTGATTGGGGAATGACTGAACAAATTGTGGTACATGATAGTGATGGAATACTATTATGCTGTAAGGATTGATGATCTAGAAGCTTTGCATATGACCTGGGAGAACCTCAATGAACTGGTGCAAAGTGAAATGAGAAGAACCAGAAGAACATTGTACACAGAAAGTAAAACATTGTGGAAAAATCCAATGTGATAGTCCAATAGCTAGCAGTAGCAATGCAACAAGCCAGGACACTCTTGAAGGAATTACACAAAAGAATGCTATCAGGGGCAGCTGGGTAGCTCAGTGGATTGAGAGCCAGCCAGACCTAGAGATGGAAGGTCCTATGTTCAAATTTGGCCTCAGACACTTCCCAGCTGTGTGACCTTAGACAAGTTACTTAATCCCCATTGCCTACCCTTCCCACTCTTCTGCCTTGGAAACATTACATAGTATTGATTCCAAGACAAAAGGAAAGGGTTTTATAAAAAAATAAAATTAAAAAATAAAAGAATGCTATCCACATTGAGAGAAAGAACTATGGGAGTAGAAATGCAAAAGCAAAACATATTACATCACTTATTACATGTATATGTGGATATGTGATTTGGGGTCTAGGCTCTAAGAAAAATTGCTTTTAAATTGACAGGAAAAATGAATAATATAGAAATAGGTATTATATTCAAGTGACAATATTTGAACAACCCAATGGAATTGCTTGTTGGCTCTGGGAATAGGAAGGGAAGAGGGGAAGGAAAGAAAATGAATCATGGAAACATGGAAAAATATTCTAAAAAATAAAGAAAAAAAGGGGGAAAAAGAGGCAAAAGCCAATCTTCAAATTAGCTGTGTATCAAGACAACTAATAATCAAGTGCTGTTTGTGTCCTGATTTTGTATGGTACCAGAGTAAACTACAATAATGATAATCTACACATGAGTAATCATAAGCAGAATGACAGAATCTAATGTTTATTGTAGTGTTTCAAATCAATTAATATATGTAACTTTTTTCACTTCTAGTGGGCTAGTCCAGAATAATCTTATCTGAAGCAACAATTTTACCTGGAATACACAAGCTACATTTCCACGATTATGTATTTTCTTCTTACCCTCAGTCTCCTTCCCTTTAAAAAGAGTAGAAAAGTGATGAAAGAGAAGGAGTGTGATCAGCATTCTTTAAGTGATCTGCTTCTGTCACAATGACTCTTTTTCTTTCACTTAGATCCTGATCAAAAGTTTTCAGTTTTTGCTTGATCACATGGTTCGATGGGGATATGATTAGGGATGTAGACTCTAAATGATCACCCCAGTGCAAATATTAATAATATGGAAATCGGTCTTGATCAATGACACATGTAAAACCCAGTGGAATCGCTTGTTGGCTATGGGAGGAGGGTGGGAAGAGGGGAGGGAAAGAACATGATTCGTGTAACCATGGAAAAATATTCTAAATTAATTAAACTATAAAAAAGTTTTTAGCTTTTTCTTCCCTTTTTATTACATTCTTACAATCTATCCTTCAGAGTGGGAATTTATTTTGTTTATTAATCTCTAATTCTCCTGCTTAAACTCATCTTTCCTTCTATTTCCATTAATTTTCCTGTTGAGGTTAATGCTATGCCATGCCAAATTCTCTGTGTGTGTGTGTGTGTGTGTGTGTGTGTGTGTGTGTGTGTTTTCAACTCCCCCTTCTACCACATTTGAATAGGTTTTTTTCTGCTTATGTGAAATACTAAGCCCTATACCTCTCCTCCTCCTTTCTTCTTACTTAGCACATTCTCTTCCATATCCCTTTTCTTCTCTGTTTACAGAAGAAAATCTGCCCAGGCCATCTGTCTGTCTGACTTATTTAATTTCATGATTTTTAAAAAAAAAATTTCATTTCCTCCCAATTACATGTAAAAACAGTTTTCAACATTTTAAAATGACTTTGGAGTCTTGATTCTCTCCCTTCTTCCTCTCCTCCCTCCCAATGAGATGGTAAGCAAACATCTAGATTTTCCATGTGAAATCATGTAAAATATTTTTTCATATTAATTTTTTTTGTAGAAGGAAACTCAAACAAAAAATATTAAGTGAAAAAAGTTTGCTTTGGTCTAGGTTCAGATTCCATCAGTTCCTTCTCTGGAAGAAGACATTTTTTTCATGAGTCCTTTAAGATTATTTTGGATCATTGTATTGCTGAGAACAGCTCTGTTAATTCACAGTTGTTCATTATATTATATTCCTGTCACTTTGTACAATGTTCTTCTGATTCTGTTTTCTGCTTCAGTTTATGTAAGTCTTTCCAGGCTTTTCTGAGATTCTTCTGTTCATCATTTTTTCCAGCATAATAGTATTCCATTACAATTATATACTATAACTTACTCGGACTTCTTCAACTTTCCAATTCTTTGCTACTACAAAAAGCGCTACTTTACATATTTTTTACATCTTTCCCTTTTTGCTTTTTATCTCTCTAGGTTACAACCCTAATAACAGTACTGCTGAGTCAAAGGGTATGTACTGTTTTATAGGCCTTTGGGCATAGGTCCAAATTGCTCTCCAGAATGGCTGCATCAGTTCACAACTTCCCCAACAGTATAATATCTTGATTTTTCTACCAACTCTCTAACATTCATCATTTTCCTTTTATGTCATGTTAGCCAATCCAATGGGTATGAGGTATACCGGTACCTCAAAATTGTTTTAATTTGCATTTCTCTCATTCATAATGATTTAGAGTATATTTTTCCATGATTAAAGAACTTTAATTATATATCCTTTGACCATTTATCAGTGGGGGATGACATATTCTGATACATTTGACTCGTTTATCTTTGTATTTTAAAAAATGAGGCTTTTTATTAGACAATTGTAAAAACTTTTTACACCTTTATGATTACACTGTGTATTACTCTCCAACCTATTTCTCCGTGTTTACTTTCTAAGCATCAAATCCCCCAATTTACCCTCTTTTCTATCAGCTCCACCCCCCTTCTCTTAACTCTTTCCCTTCCTGTAGGGTAAGACAGATTTCTATATCCAACTGAATATGTATGTTCTTCTATCACTGAACCCATTCTGATGAGAGTAAAGTTCAAATGCTCCCCTCCTCACCTCTTCCATCTTTCCTTCCACTGTAAAAGCTCTTTCATGCCTCTTTTATTTGCAATAACTTACCCCATTCCATTTTCCCCTTCCCCCTTCTCAATACATTCCTTTTTCTCACCCCTTAATTTAATTTAATTTTTTATCATCCCATCATATTCATACTCTTGCTTTCTCTCTCTTATATATATATATATATATATATATATATATATATATATATATATAAGAACATATATATATATATGTTCTTCGAACTGCCTGAATAATGATAAAGGTTCTTAAGATGTATAAGAATCATCTTTCCATGTAGGGATATGTGCAGTTTAACCTTACTGAATGTCTTTTGATTTCTCTCTCCTATTTATCTATTTATGCTTCTCTTGAGTCTCAATTTTAAGAGTCAAATTTTCAATTCAGCTCTGGTCTTTTCATCAGGAATGTTTAAGAGTCCTCTTTTTCCTTGAAAACCCATTTTTCCCCCTGAAGGATTATGTTCAATATTTCTGGGTAAGTGATTCTTGGTTGAAGTCCTAGCTCCTTTGTCCTCTGTAATATCATATTCCATGCCTTCCAATCCTCTAATGTAGAAGCTGCTAAATCTTATGTTATCTTGACTATGGCTCCACAATATTTTTAATTGGGTTTTTTTTTTGGCTGCTTGCAATATTTTCTCCTTTACCTGGGAATTCTGGAATTTGGTTATAATACTCCTGGGAGTTATTCTTTTGGGAACTCTTTCAGGAGATCATTGATGGATTCTTTCCATCTCTATTTTAACCTCTGGTTCCAGAATATCAGGGATAATGTCGAAGCTCTTTTTTTGATCATGGCTTTAAGGCAGTCCAACAAATCTTAGTTCTCTCTTCCTGTATTTATTTTCTAGGTCAGTTGTTTATCCAATTATGTATTTAATATTTTCTTCTTTTTTTTCATTCTTTTGACTTTGTGTGATTGTTTCTTGATGTCTTGTGGAGTCATTATCTTCCACTTGGTCAATTCTGATTTTCATGGCACGATTTTCATGAATGAGCTCTTGTACCTCCTTTTCCATTTGGCCAATTCTATATTTAAAAAATTGTTTTCCTCAATAAATTTTTGTACTTCTTTTTTCCATATGGCCAATTATGCTTTTTAAGAAGTGCTTCTCTTCATTGGATTTTAATGCCTCTTTTACTAAATGGCCTATTCTATTCTTAAGGTATTTTATTCAGTGTTTGTTTTGAGCCTCTTTTACCAACCTGACTCTTTTTTCATTATTTTCTTGCATCACTATCATTTATTTTCCCAATCTTTCTTATGTCTTTCTTATTTGATTTTTAAAATCCTTTTTGTATTCCTCTAATAATTCTTTTTGGCCTTGAGAGCAATTACTATTTTTCTTGGAGGCTTTGGATGTAGCAGTAATGACTTTGTGGTTTTCCAAATTTGTTTTGGTTTTCTCTATCACCAAAATAACTTTCTGGGCTGAGTTGTTTTTTGGTCTCCTAGTTTTCTAGTCTTCTTTTCTTTTAATTTTAAAAACTGTTAAAGTTGGTCTCTGTAACTGCATTGAAAGGAACACTATTGCAAGATTCAAGTTCTTTGTGCAGCTGCCTTCAGACCTAGCTCTGAGGAATCTAGACGTTTTTAATTCTTCTAAAGTGGTATGATTTAAGGAAAGATGTGTTTAGTACTCTCCTAGCTTGAGCTCCAGTCTGCAAACAACCACAAGCTCTCTTTACTGCTTTGAACTGTGTCAAGGGTCTCGTGCTCCCTTGTGGTCATAAGCACTGATACATGCTTGTGCTCATCCTTGTTCTGAAACCACAACTCAGGCTACAACCTGGATCTGTATATGGTCAACGAGACAAGAGATTTGTACCCAGAGCAAGCAAAGGGATCCCCAAAATCTTCTTCTAAGCAACTGTCTAACCTATCTTACCATATATGGCTGAGACCTAGAAGCCTATGCTGCTGATTTAGCTGCCCAAAGGCCTGTTGCTGCTATGGGGCCTGCCGTGGCAAATTGCTTTGTATTCTACTTCTGTGCCCAGTGTAGATCTTTTGTGCCAGTCTTCTAAATTATTTTAGAATGAAAAATCATTTCACACCATCTTTTTTGTGGATTATACTGCTCCAGAATTTGTTTTAAGGTTTTGTATCATAGTTTTGTAGGAGATAACTTGATCAAAATCAGATGGGTCTGTGAACCTTCTCTGCCATCTTGGCTCTGCCTTCTGTCAGTGATTCTTAACCTTTTTCTTGTTGGTCTAGTTGGTCTAGCAAAAAAGATTTGCTTTTTTTATTCTTTTCTTCTACTTCTCTATCTCACCAAAATAAAATGTGACATTGCATATATTTGACAATACAAATTAAAATTATCTTTTGAATATTTGGGGGAATAGTCATGATAACTCTTCTAGCAACTTCAGACAAGATAAGCTAAAATCAACTACTCTATAAGCTCTCTAGGTTTTATAGACTGTTTTTAATTGAACATATTTCACTAGTAATTTATTACTTGACTTGCTGTCCTAAAAATGGACTTAGAACAACAATTTCTAGCCTTTTACTAGGGAGGAAATTAGAATTTTCTTCAATTAAAAAAATGATATCACTATGCCCAAAGGACAATAAAAGAATGTCTACCCTTTGATCCAGCCATAGCACTGCTGGGTTTGTACCCCAAAGAGATAATGGACAAAAAGACTTGTACAAAAATATTCATAGCTGCGCTCTTTGTGGTGGCCAAAAATTGGAAAACGAGGGGATGCCCTTCAATTGGGGAATGGCTGAACAAATTGTGGTATATGTTGGTGGTGGGATACTATTGTGCAAAAAGGAATAATAAAGTGGAGGAATTCCATGGAGACTGGAACGACCTCCAGGAAGTGATGCAGAGTGAGAGGAGCAGAACCAGGAGAACATTATACACAGAGACTAATACACTGTGGTATAATCGAACGTAATGGACTTCTCCATTAGTAGCGGTGTAATGTCCCTGAACAATCTGCAGGGATCTAGGAGAAAAAACACTATTCATAAGCAGAGAACAAACTGTGGGAGTAGAAACACCGAGGAAAAGCAACTGCCCAACTACAGCGGTTGAGGGGACATGACAGAGGAGAGACTCTAAACGAACACTCTAATGCAAATACGAACAACATGACAATGGGTTCGAATCAAGAACACATGTGATACCCAGTGGAATCACGCGTCAGCTATGGGGGGTGGGGGGAAGGAAAAGAAAATGATCTTTGTCTTTAATGAATAATGCTTAGAAATGATCAAATAAAATATTATTTTAAAAAATGATATCTACTAGTCAGAAACATACATGTATCACTATGAAAGTGATAATACTACACAATGTTTTCCAGAAGTTTTGGTGAAAAATGAATTGTTTGGTCATTTTAGTTGTGCCTGACTGATTTCATCTGTAAAATGAGTTAAAAAGAAGGAAATGAAAAGCCACCCCGGGGTTTTCTTGGCAAAGATAATGGAGTGATTTGTCATTTCCTTCTCTAACTCATTTTACAGATGAAAACACTAAAGCAAACAGGGTAAAGTGACTTGCCCAGGATCACAGAACTTTAAAGTCTTTGAGGTCAGATCTGAACTCAGAAAAATTAATCTTCATGAATTCAGGCCTGGCATCCAATCCATTGTGCCACCTAGCTACTCAAAAAATGAATAGCAATTCCTTTTCAAATGCAAATATCTTAAGCAGTGTTATCAAAGAAAATACCTTATATCATCTCATCACATAAATTTATATCTTCTTTTAATTCTTCTAACTAAAACAAATGATGGGTTAATTTTCTAAAGCAATTTTCAAAGATTCATTTCTGTCTTGCCCTCATCTTAGCTTCATTTATCTTATCCCTGTTTTTCCATTAAAAAGAACAAAGGGCAAAATTAACATTTAGAACTAACAAAATTCACAGGCAATATTATAATTTCTTTCTTCATAACAGCTCTTCATTTGTACATCTAATGCTGTATACCTTTCATATCTCTCCTCTGAAATTAGTGAAATGGTCTCCTAATTGGATTCCCTACCTCAACAAATCTATCCACTCCACACTGTAGCAAATCTGATTTAAAAAACCACAGATAAGACCATAAGATACACAAGCAATAGATTCTAATAATTCTCCATTACTTCTAGAATCAAGTATCAACTTCTCTTTTTGGCATTTAAAGCTCTTCACAATCTGGAGCTTCCTAGCTTTCCAGGCTTTCAATATATAATTCTTCTCTACACAATGAACCTTCCAGTCAAATAGTATTTGACTTCCTGTTGTGCACAAATGATGCTCTGTTTCTTCTCTCCATGCCTTTGTCCTCCCATGCTTGCAGTGCTTTCCCTTCTCACCTCCCTTGGCTTCCTTCAAGACTCAGCTCAAGTGCCACCTCTTCCATGAGGCCTTATTGCAGTTCTCCCATCTGCTACAGTCTTCCCTTCTAAAAATACATTTCATCTGTTCTCTATATATCCTGTATGAACTTACCTATTTACATGTTTCTCCCCCATTAGAGAGGAAATTTTTGCTTTTGCTTTTGCCAGGGGTCAGCACACTGCATGGCAAACAAGAACTTAAACAAATTTGTGGGCTGACAAATTTAATTCTCCTGAATGGTTTTTCTGCAATTCACTGATTAGAACTACATGGTTCCTTGCAACCAAAATGCAATATTAAACTATTTCCAGCATAATGAAAAAGAACTTCAGAGAAAAGGGAAAAGATACAGGGAAATACCACACATCAAGAAAAATGAATCAAATCTTAATACAACATTAAGGAAAACCTGGATCTAAAAAAAAAAAAAATTACTCTACCACTCTTAGTTAAGAATGGTTTAAAATGTTACATATTAAATGCTCTTTCCTAAATAAAATGTTTTGAATTCTAATCAACATCATGTAAATAATTTAAAAGGACACTGTCACCAGTTCACAAGGTAGCAAACTAAAAGGAAACCAAAACACACATAATATTAAGAAATAAAGATAGGGAAAGATATTGATCTATTATAAAAGTAACACATCTTAGTATACTCCCTATGCAAAAACTACATCTTCAATATCTGGATGGAATTGAAACTGTTCCTTAAAACTAAAAGGCAAACAAAAAACAGTTAAAAAAATAATCTCACATTCCTCAAAACAACAAAGAGGACAGAGAGTTCAGAAGGGATGATCTCTGTCCATTCAAGCGTATAATCTGAATGAATAATTTACAAACATACTTTCATCTTCAATGCCACTGAGAACAGCTGAATTCTAAGGAGCTCAGGGAGACACTAACACATCTGCTAACCAAGTGGAATAATCAGAAGCCAAAGCTCAAATTGCTTGAGCAATATGCTTATAATCTTTGGAAGAAAATAGGCAAAAAGAAAAGTATAATTTTTAATATGAAGGTCTATAGTTTATGTCCTAAGAATATTCCTTTATAATAGTCATTCTATAGATAGCCTGTTTAATTTACACATTAGAGGAGGGAAAGAATACTAACAAATGATAAGATCAGGTAAAACCTCCAGGGAAGAGGCAGAAGTGAAAAGGAATAGTCAGGTCACAGTAGATAACTTATAAATAAAATGCACAGGATAGAGAATGCTAAAACCAGGGAATACTTAATAGTAAATCTGTGCTAGAAAGGAGAGTACTTCATGAAGGTGGGAGAGAGAGGTTTGGCATAAAATAGGTTAAGAGAGCCTGGTCAGACACACATTATGAAGGGCTGTAAATATTTGGGTGAAGAATTTATATTTTACCCCAAAAGCAATAGGGAAGATTTTTGAGAAGTTAACCAACATGGCCAGTCTTGTATTTTCTTGTGTAATCTGATGAAGAAACAATTCACTGAAGAATGATTTTATTTATAAAATATTTATTGAAGCACTTTTTATAAAAGCAAAGAAATGCAACATGGAAGAATGACTAAACAAATTATAATACGGATCTAATATATTATTACACTGTGGAATTAGAATTTCTGTACCCTTGAACTATGATTCCCAGAACCCCACTTTCAACCTCGTTACATTTTGGAGATAAGATTTCTGTAACCATACTCCCTCCTGCTCCTCTACTCTCACTTTTGTTTGCGGTAAACTTGTCTTTACTCAGGCTTTATATTTTTCCTCTTCTTTAAGTGATTATTAATAAATCTTATAAAATGTAATACTTGGAGTTACTGGATATTAATTTTCATCTTACATTTCCATTAAAAAGGATAAACAAGAAGAACTCACAAAAATTCAGAAAAATAAGAATAATTTAAAAGATGCTCATGATAATGGAAAGTAAGCATAAAATAAATGTAAAATGCTGTTACTCTGAAAGACTCCAAAATTCTGATCAGTACAATGTACAATCAAGACTTATTTAAAGTAATGACAGTGAAAACGAGTGTCCCATCTGCAGGCAAAGAATAAACTAAAGATTAGTAACAAGGTACATGTTGAGTGTAGTAATCTGTGTTCTAATGTATTTTCATTATCTACTTATTATAAGAGGGAGGTTTTGTCATATAGAAGGGAATTAGAAAATGATGGTAAAATAAACAAGGAAACAAAGATATTGAAGTGGTTCACCATTTACTTCTCTAGCTCATTTTACAAATAAGGAAACTGAGGCAAACAGGGTTAAGTGACTTGCCCAGGGACATACATCAAATAAATGTCTGGGGGCAGACTTGCACTCAGGTCTTTCTGACTCTAGACTTAGCGCATTACTCATTGCACCACCTGATTGCCTTTCAATGAATTATTAAATAAGTGGAAAATGAATTGTAGAACAGAAAAATTTTAAAGCAAGAAGACCAATTAGAAGAGTCTTACAGGTCAAAATGGTGGAGAAGGAAGAGGTACAGCCTGGCTTATCAAACAAATCTCTTCCCCAAAGATTTTAAAAACTCACCAGTCTAAATTCTGATAGGAAAATGTAAGAAAAAAGTTAACAGCAAGGTTATTCTTAGCCCATGGCAGCTTAAGGAGAATCAAGTAGAGATGTCTGAGCATTCTAGCACCCATACACTGAAATAGAGCCAAGAATGGACACCAAGTGAGGAACAGATCAAGTTGTTGATAAGAAACTGTGTACAGGGCCCCACCTTGGTACTAAGGAAGGAAGTTCAGAAGAAATCGGTAGTTGTGTGGCTCTGATCCCAGGAAAAGAGAAGGGACTTGGTTCTACAGCCTCTAGCCCAAGTGGAAGCCTGCGATATAAATACCAGGGCAGGAATCTCAGACCAAAAGGGCCCTATATTTCAATCTTTCTTAACCTGCAGATCTTCCCGGTTAATAGTGGCTGAATCCAGCATTGACACTCCCAACCAAGGACAAGTCAACACATCCAAACCTGGGTTAGGAACTTGCAAAGCTTAGACCAGGAGAGAAGTAAGTCGATCTTGCCCTCATACACATCCCTTTGGAAGCACTGCAAACTGGCAGTCTCATGGCCTGGCAATAGGATATAAACTGTTCCACAAGTCCAAAATCCTTAAAGAGGCTGGAAGAATGAGCAAACAAACAAAATTCTACCCTAATCAATCAAAAATTAAATCCTTCTTATGTGCCAGTCACTGTGCCAACCAGGAATACAAAACGAGGCAAAAGACAGTCTGTGCCTACAAGGAGCTCCCAATCTAATGAGAAAACAACAAATATATACAAGATAAACAGTAAGCAAGAGAGGGAAAGCACTAAAACTAAGAGGGGTTTGGGAAAGGCTTCCTATAGAAGAGGAGATTTTAGTAGGAATTTAAAGGAAGACAGGTAGAGGTCAGTAATTAAATGAGCAGAGGAGGGGGAGCACTCCATTTATGGGAAGACAACAAGAGAAAATGCTCAGAGTCAAAAGAAGGGATAGGGACTTGTCCATGGAATTAGCAAGAAGGCTAATATCAGGATCAAAGAGTAAGTGGCAGAAAATCAGGCATAAAAAGACTAGATAAGTAAGTTATGATGAGCTTAGAAATGCCAAGCAGAGGGTAGCTAGGAGGCTTGGTGGATTAAGAGCCAGGAGTACGGATGGGAGGTCCTGGGTTCAAATTTAGCCTCAGATACTTCCTAGCTATGTAACCCTGGGCAAGTCACTGGACCCCCACAGCCTAGCCCTTACTGTTGTTCTGCCTTAGAATCAGTATTGATTTTATAGTTTTCTACACTGAAGTTTCACCTCACCCCCAACAAGCTGGCAAAATATGAGGTAGTCAATACTGGAAGGGCTGTAAGAAGACTGGCACAACAGTATGATCAGTGGAGCTAGATTTTAGTAAAACCATCTGGGAAAGCAATTTGGAATTCTGTAAAAACATCACTAAAACATCTAGACCCTTTTTCCAGTGATTCTATAACATATACCAATTTTGATTATATTAAACTGAAAAGGTTTTGTACAAACAAAACCAATGCAACCAAAATTAGAAGGGAAACAAAAAACTAGGAAAAAATCTTTATAACAAAATTCTCTGACAATTAGACAAAGGTCTAATTTCCTAAATATATAAGGAAATAAGTCAAATTTATAAGAAATACAAGCCATTGACAAATGGTCATGGGGTATTAAAGATAGTTTTTACATGAAAAAATCAAAACTATCAATAAGCACATGAAAAAGTGTTCTAAATCACTCCTGATTACAGAAATGCAAATCAAAACAATTCTGAGATACCACCTCACACCTAGCAGATTGGCCTATATGACAGTAAAGGAAAATAATAAATGTTGGAAGACATGCAGCAAAATTAGGACACGAATGCACTGCTGGTGGAGTTGTGAATTGATCCAACCATTCCGGAGGGCAATTTGGAACTATGCCCAAAGGGTGATAAAAGACTGTCTGCCCTTTGATCCAGCCATAGCACTGCTGGGTTTGTACTTCAAAGAGATAATAAGGAAAAAGACATGTACAAGAATATTCACAGCTGCGCTCTTTGTGGTGGCAAAAAATTGGAAAATGAGAGGATGCCCATCAGTTGGGGAATGGCTGAACAAATTGTGGTATATGTTGGTGATGGAATACTATTGTGCTCAAAGGAATAATAAAGTGGAGGAATTCCATGGGAACTGGAACAACCTCCAGGAAGTGATGCACAGTGAAAGGAGCAGAACCAGGAGAACATTGTCCACAGAGACTGATACACTGTGGTACAATCGAATGCAATGGACTCCTCCATTAGTGGTAATGCAGTGGTCCTGAACAACCCAGAGGGATATAGGAGAAAAAACACTATTCACATTCAGAGGAAAAACTGTGGGAATAAAAACACCAAAGAAAAACAACTGTTTGATTACATGGGTCTAGGGGGATATGATTGGGGATGTAGACTCTAAATGAACATCCTAGTGCAAATACCAACAATATGGAAATGGATTCTGATCAAGGACACATGTAGTACCCAGTGGAATTGCATGTTGGTCATATATAAAAGGGATAGGGGAGGGGAGGGAATGGAGGAATAGAAAATGATTTTTGTAACCAAGGAATACTGTTCGTAATTGACCAAATAAAAAAATAAATTAAAAAATTTAAATAATGTGAAATCACCAAAAAAAATTTTTTAAGGAAAAAAATTGTTTTTTATTTGAGATGGCTCTCTGGGAGGGAGAATGTAAAAAACAAGAAAGCAATTTTTTTTTCATTTTTTTTGGGGGGGATTTGGGGGGTTAAGATGGGGCCAACAGTTTCCTATCTTGCCCAGACTGAAAGTACCATAGCCATTCACAGGCCTGATCTTACTGCTAAGTATTTTTTCAGTTTCCAACCTGCTTCCCCTTCTCTCTCCTCTTCCCTTCCAGCTCTGAGAGCCTGCCATATTGGTGCTAGATAGCAATAGGTCTATTTAACTTCAGGGCATCCTATAGTTTCCAAGCTTAAGTAATCTACCAGTCTCAGGCACACCTAGTAATAGAAATTGCAGGCATGTATTGTATTGTGCTTAGCAAACATTTATTCTTTAAAAAGTCTATTACAGGGGGCAGCTGGGTAGCTCAGTGGATTGAGAGCCAGGCCTAGAGATGGAAGGTCCTATGTTCAAATTTGGCCTCAGACACTTCCCAGCTGTGTGACCCTGTGCAACCCTCATTGCCTAGCCCTTACCACTCTTTTGCCTTGGAACCAATACACAGTATTGATTCCAAGATGGAAGGTAAGGGTTATTAAAAAAAAAAAAAAGTCTATTACAGAAATCTAGGTAAAAGGGGATGAAGATCTGAAAGAAACTAATGACTATGTGACTGTAAAGAAAGCAGATAAAAAAATGAAGTGAAATGAGAATTAACAAGATTTGGTTATGGTGGATAAAGAAGAAGGAAAAGTCAAAATGAGGCAGCCACTTGGCACAGTACTGAACTTAAAGTCAGTAGGATTAGAGTTCAAAACTTAGCTATGTGATCCTGGCAAATCACAACCTCTCTCAGTCTCAGTTTTCTTATCTGAAAAATGGAGATAATAGCTCCTAATTCACAAAGTACCAGTAAGAATAAAATGAATTAATGTATATAAAATGCTCTGCACATCTTAAACCACTAAGTATACACTAGTTAGTATGATGATGCTAACGATGAGTCCGAGGTTACAAAACCCAGAAGGCAAAGAAAATGAAGATATTCTTAACAAAAACAAGGAATTTTTGAAAGAAGGCAGATTTCTTTGTTGAGGAAGGGAGAACAAGTAGAGAAAATTACTCCATTTTGGATACCCTGCATTTGAGTTGCGAAAGGGGCTGATGCAATCCAGCAGGCAGCTGATGATGTAGAGTTCAAGAGAAATAATATAGCTCAATAAGTATGTGTATGGAAATATACATACAAAAATATTTCGATGTCATCTGCATATAGAGGTAATTAAGCCCATGTGAATAGAAGAGATCATGAAGAAGAAAAAAAAGACAGTGAGAAGAGGGACTAGGTTCATATTTTTTTAAAAATTAACATTTAGAGAATCCAGAAGATAGATGATGACTAATCCAGCAAAAAAATTATCTGAAAAGGAACAATAAGATGAATCGAACCCAAACCAGGAGAGAGCAGAGTCATGGATGCCAAGGGAAGATGTTGTTCATCCTATTATATTACCCTGAACAACCCCAATTTTTTAAATTATAATTTTAGAACAATAGGTATCAATAGCATTTGAGGCAAATGGGAAAGGGGGAAAGACTGGAAACTGTAATGTTCTTAGTAGAGGAAACTACTGGTAAGGAAATCCTTTTTATTTGTACACATAAGCAATAACTCTGCAACTTACAGTATTAGAGATAAGGAAAGAAAAAGTAAAATGGGGGTGGGGGGAATGAATCAAATGATACTCAAGATCCTTTCCAGTTCTAAAATTCTACAATTGGGAACCTGCGACTAGCACCATCATCATTATTGCATATTTATATAGTGCTTCGAGGTTTGTAAAGGTGCTTTACAAATTTTCTCATTTTAATCTTATGTCTCTGCCCTAAAATAATTACTTGATGAAATATCTTGCTTCTAAGAAACTCCAAAAAGTAAAGATGGTAGAACTCTAGCCTTTGAGCCAGAACCAGCTCTCAGTTTACATTCCTGGAGGGGGTGAGGGAAGGGATAGGCGTAGATGGCAAGATGTCATAAACAAGAAGAGATAATATCTTCATTTAGGACTATAGTTGTGAAAACATAACAACTTTTTGGAGCAATATCCTAAAATGCCACAAGATGGGGGCATTATTCCAGGAAAGTCCATATCTGTTGTTTAATACAACAAATACTTTTCTCTCTGGATGTGAATTTTCTGAGTATGTCACCTTTCTGGATGGGTCTGTTGGCAGTACCTCAATGTATATCTCACTCACTGTTTCTCACCTCAGCACCTCTGTATTTACTTCTCTCTCTCCCTTAACTATTCAAAATAAAGAAATAGAAGCTATTTTTTATTTCCTAGACAATGTTGTATATATCCTATTCATTTTTAAATGGACTTGATATTGGTGAAAAATTAATAGATTAATGGAACAGGACAGATAAGACCAAGAACCAACCAAATAATTCAACATTTTATAAATCTCAAAAAATACTGAGTTTCTTTTTTTAATAAAAACTTCTAAGAAAACTAAAAAAAAAACAAAAACACAGTTTGGCAGCAAATAGATTTAGACCAGGTTATCATAATACATGTACCACAATAAAGTCAAGATAACTATATAAATCAACATAAAAGATCATGCCATTTTAAAAAATTAAAGTTATTTTTCACAACTTTGGATGATAGAATTCACAACCAAATAAAATGACTACATAAGAAGAAAATGGCCAACCTCAATTAAATACAATTTAAAAGCTTTTGCACAATAAAAATACAAGAGTAAGAAAAGAATTTGTTACCTACAGAAAATATTTGCATCAAATACTTAAATGTGATTTGTGATATCAACCACTTGAGAGCTCCCTCTAATGAAGCCAACTGAAACTCATTCATGTGTGACTTTTATCCACATTCTCCCAAAAATATGTCACAGAGGGTCAAGTCAACAAGCATTTATTAAGTATTTACTATGTGTTGAGCACTGGGAATATAAAGGCTAAAATAGTTCTTCTATCAAGGTGTTTATTACATGTTAATGGAGGAGACAAAATGCAAACTATGTATATACAAAATAATATACCGGATAATTTGGGGATAATCTCAGAAAAAAGGAATTAAAAGTAGAAAGACCAGAAAAAAATTCTTACAAAAAGTGGACTTGAGTTAAGACTTGAAGATAAGAGACAAAGACAAGGAAAGAGAGTATTCAAAAAGAGAGATAATATTCCAGAGAAACTATAAGAATTTAGAAAAGAGGAGAAGTAGAGGAAATAAAGGCACCAATTACATTTGGCTTTCTCAAAGACTTTAACCAAGAAATGGTAGCAGAGATTGAAGATGGATAAATCAGGTGAGAGTTTAAGGATGGAAGAGACATGAATCTGTTTGTAGGCAACAGGGAATAGTCAGGAGACAGAGAGACTAACGGTTAGTGAAAGAGAGATGATTTGCTGGGAAATCTAATGAAAACAATGGATTCACTTGAATATACAGAGAGGATAACTTTGGGAAAGCCCTTGTATTATGTGGTATAGTGAATTGCTTAGGAATGTGTAAAACCACTGAGATCATGTAATAAATCTATGGTGAAATCAGTCAGCAGTTTCATAGTTTTTTTTTTTAGCTACATTCAGCAGTATGTGAATAAGGAAAATGATAGAAGCAATAGAAGGTTGAAGTTTGGCAATATGAGTAGCAGTGGGACAATAAAAGGAGGGACTAGAGTGAAAAGATAATTTAGAGTTGTTGAACTGATTCACCAAAAGGTCAAAATAGAGAAAGCGAAAAAAGTGTAGCCAGAGAAGGGAGAATGACCTAGGAAAGGACTAAGGAGCAGAGGGATTGGAATACATGCTGAAGAAGATAAAGAACAGCATTAGGAGTCAAAATAAAAGAAAAAATGGAATGATACTGTTACCAGATAAAGGAATTTCAGAGTTCATAAATATGGAAGTAGTACACCTAAGGGTTATGGCAAGATCATGGGTATGATCATCACTATGTGACAGAGTTGGAACAGAGGAGTAAGTTATGGGAAATAAGTAAATTGAGGAAGAGAGAAGTTAGGATAGATATTAGGAGTATTGATATGTATGTAGCTTGGCATTGGGGGAAAGAGAGACCATGAGCCAGGCACCAAACTTACTAAAATGAAAGGAGGGTGTCCTGAAGAATAACAGAAAATAGCTAACAGAATATTGATTGCATGATAGATACAGACTGAATGAACCTCAAGAGAGAATGAGCGATATTGGTAGAGAGAATATGGAATTAGCAATAGAAAGATATGAGCATTCCAATTTCTTCACCACTACTAGCAAGGCAGCTGATGGTAGGGGAGTGGGGAGGAGCACATAGGTAAGGAAGAGTATGATTAAAAGTATAGCTAGCTCTGAAAAGAGTGGTTAAGAATACTGTGTCAACTGAAAGAAGCCAAGTCTCTGTGAGTGCTAGAAGATGGAAAAAATAATAAAGAAAAAAAGTTAAAGAAGAAAGCAAGTTAATTACAAAGCAGGCATTCTAGAGTGGAGTGGAAGGGGTGAGTAGGTCTGAAGTGGGACAAAGGAGAGACAGAGTTGAAGGGGATTAGAGTAAGAGAATGAGAAAAAATGAGGAATGGTATTTGAAGTTTACCACAGTGGAGGAAATAAATTCTAACCATTAAGGAATAAATTCAGGCAAATTAACAGTGACTAGAGAGAAATTCATTAAAGGAAAGAAGTGATTAAGACTATTTGGAGTCCCCTCCTTGATGTTCAACCCTATGACAGGTGATGATATGGAATCCTGTGAGGTCAAGAAGGCCCACCTCACAACAGGAAGAAGTAGATAAAAATATCACCAGGGGAGTCTGGACAGATTGAAGTAGCTGGCAATTTTAGGTGGGTATGGTCTGCAAATGGTCTCTGGAGCACTAGAAAAGGCTAGAGGTCTAAGATCTAAACACATAAGTACCCTGGAAAGAAAGAGCACATGTCTTCTTTGGAAGACTAAATCTCAGACTAATGTAGAGGGTTAAGGTAGATAGAGACACAGATGAGCACACTATTCAGTTCCTCAGGAAGACCCAGGGAAAAGAGGTAGACAAGCTATATCGGGTACAATGTAGCTTTCCCTAGAGTCAACAAACAGGCTATTGGACTTTCTTGACATTTTTCTGACAACACTCTGGCCATCAACCTGTCGTCCCTCACTCTTACCACATAAATAGCCTATCTTTTCTCCCTGCTATACAATTTCTTTCCCCCTCCCCTTTCATTTACTTATATATTTATTTAGAATGTTTTCCATGGTTACATGATTCATGATCCCTCCCCCCTTCCTTCCCTCTCCTAGAACTGACAAGCAATTCAACTGAGTTATATGTATATCATTGTTCAAAACCTATTTCCATGTTATTCATCTACAGTAGAGCAATCTTTTAATATCAAAACAGTAATCCGTCCCTATCACACTACATGATCGATCACAAATTTTTTCTAATGCATTTCCATTTCCACAGTTCTTTCTCTGGATATAGATAGTTTTCTTTCTCCTAAGTCCCTCTGGATTGTCCTGGGTCACTGCATTGCTGCTAGTAGAGAAATCCATTATGCTCAATTGTGCCATAATGTATCAATCTGTGTACAATGTAATCCTGGTTCTGCTCCTTTCACTCCGCATCAATTCCTGGAGGTCATTCCAGTTCACATGAAATTCTTCCAGTTCATTATTCCTTTTAGCATAATAGTATTCCATTACCATCAGAAACCACAATTTATTCAGCCATTACCCATTTCAGGGACACCCCCCTCATTAACCCAATTTTTTGCCTCCACAAAGAGCATGGCTACATTTTTGTACAAGTCTTTTTCCTTATTATCTCTTTGGGGTACAAACCCAGGAGTGGTATGGCTGGATCAAAGAGCAGGCATTACTTTAAAGTCCTTTGTGCATAGTTCCAAACTGCCCTCCAGAATGGCTGGATCAATTCACAACTCCACCAGCAGTTTATTAGTGTCCCAATTCTGTCACATCCCCTCCAACATTTATCGCTATCCTTTGTTGTCATATTGGCCAGTCAGCTAGGTGTAAGGTGGTACCTCTTGACCATTTGTTGATTGGGGAATGGATTGACTTTTTGTAAATTTGAATTGGTTCCTTATATATTTGGGAAATTAAACATTTGTCAAATTTTTATTAAAAGTTTTTCCCAATTTGTTGCTTTCTTTCTGATTTTGTTTGCATTGTTTTTGTTTGTACAAACGCTTTCTAATTTGATATAACCAAAGTCATTCATTTTACATTTGGTAATGTTCTCTATCTCTTGCTTGGCCTTAAATTCTTTCCTTTCCCACAGATCTGACAGGTTTATTACCATTCTATGTTCACCTACCTTATTTATAATTTCACTCTTTATATTTAAGTCATTTACCCATTCTGAATTAATCTTGGTATAGGGTGTAAGATGTTGATCTAAACCTAATTTTTCTCATATAGTTTTCCAATGTTCCCAGCAGTTTTTGTCAAACAGTGAATTCTTGTCCTAAAAGCTGAGATCTTTGGGTTTATCGAACACTATCTTGCTGAGGTCATTTATCCCAAGTCTATTCCACTGATCCAACCTTGTGTCTCTTATCTAGTACCATATTATTTTGATAACCACTGCTTTATTATACAGTTTAAGATTTGTTACTGCTGAACTCCCATCCTTCACATTTTTTCATTATTTCCCTCGATATTATTAATCTTTTGTTCTTCCAGATGAACTTTGTTACATTTTTTTCTAATTCTATAAAAAAGTTTTTCAGTAGCTTGATAGGTATAGCATGAAATAAGTAGATTAAGTTGGGAAGGATTGTCATTTTTATTAAATTAATTCATCCTATCCATGAGCAATTAATGTTTTTCTGATTAATTAGATACAGTTTTATTTGTGTGAAAAGTATTTTGTATTCCTGTGTTTGTCTTGGCAGATAGATTCCAAAATATTTTATATTGTCAAGACTGATTTTAAATGGAGTTTCTCTTTCTAACTTCTGCTGCTGAATTTTGTTGGAAATATACAGAAATGCTGATGATTTAGGTGGGTTTATCTTGTACCCTGCAACTTTGCTAAAGTTGTTCATTATTTCCACTAGCCTTTTAGTTTATTTTCTAGGATTCTTTAAATATATCATTATATCATCTGCAAAGAGCGATAGTTTAGTTTCCTCACTGCCTACTTTAATCCCTTCAATTTATTTTTCTTCTCTAGTTGCTACTGGTAGCTTTTCTTGGAAAATATTAAATAATAGAGGTAATAATGGACATCCTTGATTCACTCCTGATCTAATTGGAAAGGCTCCTAACTTGTTCCCATTGCAGATGATACTTGCTGATGATTTTAAATATATACTATTTATTATTTTGAGGAATGGCCCTTCTATCCCAATACTTTCTAGTGTTTCCAATAGGAATGGGTGTTATATTTTGACAAAGGCTTTTTCTGCATCTATTGAAATAATCATTTGATTTCTGTTGGTTTGATTATTGATATGGTCAATTATGTGGATGGTTTTCCTAATATTAAACAAGCTTTGCATTCCTGGTATAAATCTCATGGTTATAGTGTAAAATCATTGTGATAATTTGCTAGTAATTACGATTTTTACATCTATGTTCATTAAGGAGATTGTTCTATAGTTTTCTTTCTCTGTTTTCGGTCTGCCTGGCTTTGGAAAAATCAGTAACATATTTGTGTCATAAAAGGAATTTGGTAGAACTCCTCCTTTACTTATTTTGTCAAATATTTTGTATAATATTGGGATTTGTTATTCTTTAAATTTTTGATAGAATTCACTTGTGAATCCATCTGGCCCTGGGGATTTCTTCTTAGGAAGTTCCTTGATGGCTTGTTCAATTTCTTTTTCTGAGATTGGATTGGTTAAGAATTCTATTTCCTCTTTTGTTAATATAGGTAGTTTATATTTTTGAAAAATATAATAACCATTTCACCTAAATTGTCATATTTATTACCATATAATTGGGCAAAATAGTTCTTAATAATTACCTTAATTTCATCTTCATTAGAAGTGAGGTTGCCCTTTTCATCTTTGATACTGTTAATTTGATTTTATTCTTTCTTTTTTTTAATTAGATTAACCAGTACTTTATCTATATTGGTTTTTCAAAGTACCAGCTTCTGGTTTCATTTATTATTTCAATAATTCTTTTACTTTCAATTTAATTTATCCTTTAATTTTTAGGATTTCCAATTTAGTTTTTATCTGGGGATTTTTAATTTGTTCTTTTTTTCTAATTTTTTTAAGTTGCAAGCCCAATTCATTGATCTCCTCCCTCTCTATTTTGTTGATGTAGGGACTGAGAAATAAAAAATGTCCCCTTAGTACTGCTTTGGCTGTATCCCATAGATTTTGATGTTTTGTGTCCTCATTGTCACTCTCTTTAATGAAGTCCATAAATGTTTCTATGACTTCTCCTTTGACCCACCAGTTTTGAAGAATTAGATTATTTAGTTGATAATTAATTTTAAATTTGACTTTCCATAGACCCTTGTTAATTATAACTTTTAGCTCATTATGATCTTAAAAAGTTGCATTTATTATTTCTGCTTTTCTGTATTTGTTTGCAATATTTCTATACCATAGTACACGTTCAATCTTTGTATATGTACCATGTACTGCAGAGAAGGTATATTCCTTCTTATCCCTGTTCAGTTTTCTCCAGATATTTATTAACTCGGATTTTTCTAGTATTTCATACATTTACCTTACTTTTTTATTTTTCAGTTTGGTTTATGTAGTTCTGAAAGGGGAAGGTTGAGATCCCCCACTATTATAGTCTTACTATTTCCTCCTTGAGCTCCTTTAATTTTTCTTTTAGAAATCTAGACGCTATACCATTTGGTACATGTTTAGTCATGATATTACTTCATTGTTTATAGTACCCTTTAGCAAAATGTAATTTCCTTCCTTATCTCTTTTAATCAGATCAATTTCTACTTTAGCTTTTGTAAATATTGAAATTTCTCAGACTTGTGAATGTTAAAAATTTCCACATTGAAGAATCCTCCATTGGAACAAATTCCCTACTGGGAAACATTCCCCATTTTGATGTGAGAACTTGCCAGGATCAGAAATGGGAGGACCTCTACTCCACCCGTACTTAATACTGCTTTAGGGGAGAAAAATCCTTGCTATGGGAGGACCTCTACTCCACCCGTACTTAAGACCGCTTTAGGGGAGAAAACTCCTTGCTGAACAATGAAAGTACTTGGACCCATGCTTATAATAAGGCAAGTAGTTCTTTGAGCCATGCCTGTTTTTTAGAATTGATACAATGAGATGCTAGGTACCTAAAAGGGTCGGGCAAGTTTTCTCTTAATGAGATTAGTTGACTCAGCTGTGTTTTCACTGGTTCAGACTTACTGAGGAGATCAGTCCACACAGCAGCATTTTTTCTGGTTCAGACTTACTGAGGAGATTAGTCAACTTAGCAGGAATTCAGATGGGCAGTCCTTTGGAAAAAGTCTACAGTGATTGGTAGATGTAAGGACTTAGGGGATGTGACATAGGAGAAAAACTCCTATATAAGAAAAAGCAGAATCTCTTGAGAAAAAAATTCTTTTGGAGGATCTCTGATGAGGATCGCTTGGGAAAAATCTCTTGAGAGAGGCTCTGGAGAAGGGAAGCTCTTGGAGGACAATCTCTAAGGAGGTCTCGCTGGAGCTCCTCTGAGGGGACTCTGTTCCTCTGGAGGCTCTGGAAAGAGGCCTTTTGAAACAGTCTCTGGCTGGATCTCTCTTTGAGGAGGATATAAAAGGGGGCAAGCAGCTATTAAATTAACTATTTTTGTAACAACTGACATTAAGTCATTTAAGTCAGTGAATCCTGCCTTGGCACATAAAGCTTCCTGATGGATAATACAATGAAAAGACAAAATTAGATATCCAATAGCTTCCATAAACAATTTGACAAATCTGCCTTTTTTCCCCCACCATGTTTGGTGCCCCATCTGTCGTCACCTCACAACTTTAGAGATATCAATGCTTAGGTCACGGAATGTTTGTATAATAACCTTACATATTTCACTTCTTGATATATTTGTTAGCACTGATACTGACTTTGGCACTGATACTGATTTTATCAACTCTTCTCTCATTGTGAGACCATCAGAATATCGATCAATAATGGCCAACTGAGCATGTGATGTGACATCAGTAGTTTCATCAAGAGAGATCGAAAAATATTTACAATTACTTATGACATAAGTCATATGACTCTCTTTAACTGATGTTGTGTGTGTGTGTTCAGTCTCATTATTTGGTCTTTTATGACATTTCTACTGAGTGGTAACTCAGATATTTTCTTAATAATTGCATCTTTATTCTGCACATCATGAAATAGAACTGGTACACATCTTAGGAGAGTTTCTTTAATAAATTCTCCCTCACTGAGTGCTTTTCCATGCTGAGCTATGGAGTGAGCAATGCTCAATCTTGCAGATGTTAAATTTGTAGAACCTTTTACATATTTAAGAATGGAATTAGATTGGCTCTTATAAAGGTGCAGCTGCCTAGAAATTTATTCCTTCCTTTCATCCTCACTTTTTTTCAAGAGCTGGGAATGGGTAGTTTCAAAATGTCTATTTTATTCCATGTTCTGCTTACTACCATTTCAGTACAGAGAACACAAAATGATTTGCCATTTTTTTTATAATACTATATATCTTGGTCCATGTCTCTTGAAAGGGTCCACTACTGCTACTACCACTTCCTTTACTTAAACTTGTTTTTTTTTTATTTTGGGGGGTTCTCCATGGGTGGGGGAGATGAAAAAATATAGAATCATAAATAGTCTCTTAGCCCTGCAGGCAATTAGAGGTTAACTAGCCTAACTGACCATAAGATGGCACATGTAACTGTCTCTTAGGAAAGGGCAGGGTTAATAAGCAGAAATAGGGGTTAATAAGGATGTACAACAGTAATAGTGGTGAAATGGGAGTCTGTACTATAATGCAAGATGGTGTAAATTAAGATGGTTATCCTTGTGTAAATTAAGATGGTTGCCGCTTTTTATCTAATGGTGGGAAAAGGCACCCATAGCACAGGTCCTCAGCTCTCTCGGCTTCCCTTTCACTTATCTCAGTACTGATGGTCAATTAGAAATCGTGACACCCCAGAACAGTAAATTGGATGATAGTTGCTACAATTATGTGGTTGCTGATAATGGCAATCACAGGGCACCCAGAGATGTGTCCCCTGCAGCATTCCACTGCTCCCTTCTCTGTCAGTCAGAAGTGGGGTCTGTAAAACTGAAAATCTGTTACCCTAAAAACATAACTACATTTCCCAGGATCCCACTGACTTCTTGTCATTACATACTTCCTGTAGACTGAGGATATTAGTGAGTAGGCAGTCCTCTTGGGCCTCTTTGGTTTGCAGAAAGCATGGTGGAAGTGGTAAGAGTGGGTATTTTAAATGAGCTAATTGTGGTCTTTGTTTTGTATAACTTTTATTCCTTTAATTCTAATGATCATTAATAAATCTCCTAAAATATAATATTTTTATTATCAAGATTGATTTTAATTTTTATAGGTCAAAGATCCCCTAACAGCCATATTATCAAGATTGATTTTAATTTTTATAGGTCAAAGATCCCCTAACAGCCAAACCAAAAATACCAGAACCAGGCACTCTGAGCCAGAGTTCTGTTGTTTTGGCCTACAGACCTCTAGCATAGAGGGTCTACACTACAGCAAATACCTGGTTGTGCAGGAGCTGAGGATAAAATGTCCTTCTCGGCATGTGGCCTCATACTTCTCTGTATGTGGCTTCGTGTTATTTAAAATGACTACATGTGTCAGTGCTAACACGCATGTCATAGTTTCACCATCCTGGCTATAGGGTAATAGAATTCTATACCCCACTGAGTACAGTTGATTTTCCCTTTTCTGAGCCAGTTATGATGAGGATAAAGTTTAAGCGCTGCACATCACCATCCTGATCCTCCCTTATCTGTAATGATTTTTCACACCTCTTTATGTTATATAATTTATCCCATTCTCTCTCTTCCCTTTTCTCTTAGTGCAACCCTCTCTTTCACCATCATGTTTTTCATATGCACACAACATACATACATATCATTTCATATCATCATATTTAGATACATGTGTCATTTTATATTATCATATATATCATATCATCAGCTTACTTCCCCACCCTCTTTCTGGGTAAATTCCTTCTATTTTCTCTACTACTAAGATAACTTTTGGAGAATTTCAGTTATCTTCTTTCCATGTAGACATATAAACATTTTTTTTTAGGCAATGGGGATCAAGTGACTTGCCCAAGGTCACACAACTGGGAACATAAAAACATTTTGATCTTAATAAGCTCCATAAATTTTCTCTTTCTTATTTACATTTTTGGGTTTTTCTTTTGACTTGCTTGTGTTTAGACTTCAAATATTTAGTTCCAGTCTGGCTTATTCCTCAGGAAATGCTTGGAAATCTTCTGTCTTATTGATTTTCCATTTTTTCCTCTGAAAGTATATGCTTAGTTTTGCTGGAGAGGTGACTGGTTTGTAAACCCAAATCTTTTGCTTTCCTGAATATCATATTCCATGCCTTTCAATCCTTTAATGTAGAAGCCACTAGGCCCTCTGTGATCCTGATTGTAGCTCCATAGTATTTGAATGGTTTCTTTCTGGCTACTTGAAGACTTTTCTCCTTAGCTTGGTGGTTCTTGAATTTAGGTATTATATATATTCCTCTAAGCTGTCATTTGAGGATTTCTTTCTGGAGGTGATCTGTGAATTCTTTCAATTTCATTTTTATTTTCTTGTTGGAGGATCTCTGGGCAGTTATCTTTAATAATTTCTTGTAATATGATGTCCAAGGTTTTTTCTTTATCATGGCTTTCAGGCAGTCCAATAATTCTCAAATTGTCTCTCCTAGATCTATTTTCCAGGATCATTGTTTTTTTTTCCAATAAGATACTTCATGTTTTCCCGTTTTTCATTATTTTGATTCTACTTTATTGTATCTTGATTTCTCACAAAATCATTAGTTTCTAGATGGTTCATTCTGATTTTTAAGACCTGATTTTCCTCTGTCAGTTTTTGGTTCTCCTTTTTCAATTGACTCATTTCTCCTTACATCACTTTCATTTCCCTTTCCCACTTTTCCTCTGCCTCTCTTAATTGGTTGTTGAAGCCTTTTTTTTTGAGTTCTTCCAGAATCGGTGTCCAATCCATATTATTCTTTTAAACTTCGGGTGTGTTTCCTTTGCTTTTACTGTCCCTTTCTGTGTTGGTACTTTACTCTTTGTCTCCATAAAAATTCTTTAGAGTTAGGTGCTTTTTTTGTTGTTTGCTCATTTTTCCTAAATAATTATAGGTAGGCTTGGAAGGATGAAGTGATAGTCTGAGGGCTGAGAGCTCTGAGAGTCCCCTCCCCATGTTTATTCAATTGACCCTTAAGATGCTGATAGCTTAAAGACTTGCCTCAGGCTTAGGTATAAACTTTTGATTTCACTCTGACCTTCATCAGGTCAGGGACTGATCAAATTCTAGCCCCAGGCTTAGGTTCAAGTTTTTTGTCTCACTATGTACTTGATCCAATCAGGCACACCTTTGATTGTCCTGTCTTGGAGCTCCACCCTGAACTTTGCAAAAAGATCAGTACTTAGTACTATCAGCCACCCCAAACTGTGAACTAAGTCCTTATCTCAAGCCCAGACTAGAATCCCCTGGGCTAGGGCACCAGACTTCTCCATAGGTTTGAAATTTCAAGGAGTATGGGTTGGCTTGTACCACTATTTTCCCAGGCAGCAACTCAGGGTCTGGATATTGACTTGATATTAGGTTCCAAACCTGAGACAGCAGTGGAGTGGGGCAGGGGTGGGGGGTGTAGCTTGCTCTTGGCTTACTCTTCCCTCCTTGCTACAGCTTCTTGTTAGTTCTGCTCTCCTCTCACCCCAGTGCCCCAGATGTTCTTTGCCTACATTTTGGGTTTTTCTTTTCTTGAAAGTTATTTCATTGTCTTTCTTGTTGGTTCTTTCACTCCTATATTTGTTTTGTGACAATATTTAATCTTAATTAATCTTTAATATTTAACCTTTAGAGGATTCTCATGGTGGACAGAGCAGCTCTGAATTACTCTGCCATCTTTGCTCCATCCCTGGAAATAGTTATATAATTTCTTGATATCATCCTTTACTCCTTTCTTCTTCAGCGTTCCTATGTTGAAGTCTGCTCAAGCCAACCATGAGCCCCTCTGCTGCCCTCATTTTAAGTTCTTCAATTAGTGGGGCCATATAACAACACTAGTAAAATGTTAGTATTAAAAAGGATCTTAATTTTCATGGGGAACTTACAATAAGTAAAATAGTTGTGCTACTTACTAAAAGCAATCCAAAATACTTCCCTTGTGTTCATATCTAGTCCCACCTCACTAACCTCTCATCTGTCTTATCTATTCAGATATACAGTTAGAGAGACTCCACAGTATGTTTGGGTAACTATGTGGTGCAGTGGAAACAATACCAAGGGCAGGAGTCAAGAAGACTTTTTGAAGTTAAACAAGCCAGTTCTATATAATAATTACTATTTTTTTATTTGAAAATTTGATGAAGACATATCATGTCATTTTTATATAATAACATAAGGACAAAGAATTCATTTTCTTATGCTGTCAATTTTTTAAAAATGTTATTGGTATCTCCTCTATGGTCAGATACTTTTAATATCTGTCCCTCAAGTTCCTCACAATGGTTATCAGCTCTAGCACAGATCTCCAGAACATAAATTTGATCCATTCTAACTACTATTCTCATCTTTGTTTTCTTGAGGGTCATTTCTACCTTGTCTATAAATACATCACAGACTGTGTGATATTAAGAGTACAAATATGGTCATTCCGCTGTCCTTAATGGAAAATAGTATGCTGAAATGGCTTTTTATATCTTTTTACACTTTTCTTCTGTTTTTATTACTTCTTACATTTTTTCACTGTTGAATGTCCTCAAGATAACTTTGCTTAGTTGGATATCTGTGGATTTATATCATATAGTGTAGGGTCTGTCATACAGACAATAAATAAGTGCTTATTGATTGATACAAAGGACTACATGGAATAATCCACAAACAAATGTTTATACTATGTACTGGCTCTTTAGCCAAGAAATATTACAAAAAATACACACTAGTGTTATCTACTTAGAGGAAATATGTCTCAAAAACTATTTTCCAACTGCCATTGAAGGAAAATTTCTCTTTGTACTATTATGGAATCTCCTTTAAAAATTGAATACCTTAATAAAAACTAAAAGGTACTTTTTTGGCTATGGATAGAATTTTTTATCATAAGTCCTTTGGGGTTGTGTTGCTGATAATGTTTTAGTCTTTCACAATTGATCATCATATAATATTTCTGTTATTCTATACATATTTTCTCATTCTTAATCTTAGTCACTCAGCATTCACCCTTAGGCTGAGGTGAGAGAGATATGGTGGGAAGGATTTTTTTTTTTGGATTATGAACAATTGGGTTCTTGTGTCTATTGAGAAATCTTGATGAACTCACCAACTACCCTCTTTGCGTAAACTTTAAATCACTCTCAGTGTGTTTTCCAGTCTGATCCAGATGTCCCAAATACCACTCACTTTGCTAAGCCTTCTCATCACAGACCACCAGGTTAAGGGAACAAATAAACATTTGGTTGTATTCCTAGATTCCTTTAGCAAAGTATAGCCTTGCCCCCAACCAGCTTCAATCATGCAAAAGACTTCAGAGAAGCTATATCTCCATCAAAATCTGATTTTGTATTTCATTGTCAGCACAACATGAGATGCTCTGCTTGGTTTTGGTGGTACCAACATACTACCTTCAGGATAAACTCATCACCCAAACCTCATCACCAGGCAGACTGCTTCAGCATTGGTATTCCACACATCCTCAATACCCTCTGACTGGAGGTTGAAGGACACAGTGAAAAATATCCCTTTATAGAGAGTTCAGAATTTGCAGCCACTTCTTCATTTTTCATCAACTGCTCTGATTCATTTTGACTCTGGGAACATCATTCCCCTGTGACAAACATCATAGAAGCTCTTTTGTTTTTTGGGGCTTTTCCCCTTTCTTAATTACCTTTTGGTGATTCTCTTGAGTTCTGTGTTTGGGCATCAAATTTTCTGTTCTGTTGCTTTCCAGAATATCATATTCCATGCCTTTTGGTCCTTCAGTATAGATGCAGCTAGATCCTGTGTTATCCTAACTATGATCCCATGGTATCTGAATGACTTCTTCTTAGCAGCTTGTAAAATTTTTTCTTTGGTCTGGTAGTTCTTGAATTTGGCTATAACATTCCTGGGTGTTGTCAATTGAGGATTAAGTACAGGAGGTGATCAGTGGATTCTTTCAATCTCCACTTTTCCCTCTTGCTCCAGAATGTCAGGGCAGTTTTCTTAGATAATTTACTATAGAATGATATCCAGGCTTTTTCTTTTGTCATGATCTTCTGGTAGTCCAATGATTCTTAAGTTGTCTCTCCTAGACCTGTTTTCTAGATCTTCCATTTTGTAAATGAGGTGTTTCATATTTTTCTCAATTTTTTCATTCTTTTGATTTTGTTTTATAGTTCCTGCTGTCTTGTGAAGTCATTTACTTCTAGTTGTTAGATTCTAGTTTTAAATTTTATAACTGAATTTCATCCCTTGCTTTTTGGTCATCCTTCAACTTCTGGTCTGATTTTCTTTGAAGGTCATCTCTCATCGTCATTGTCTCGTTTTTCATCTTCTTTACCTCATCTTTCATCTCCTCTGCCTCAATTTTGAGCTGACTAATTTTGGCTTTCAAGGCACTATTTTCTGCTTCCAAATGATTTATTTTGCTTTTTAAGTTCTTTTCCCAGTTATCTTCAGCCTCTCTTAATTGTTTTTTGAATTTTATTTTGAGTTCTTCCAAAGCCTGTGTCCAATTCACTAGCGTTTCTGTGTTTTTGCTTGGTGTTCCTTGATCCTCCTCTGTTCCATTTGCTCTTTGTTCATTACCTGGATAGAAGCTGTTGATTGTAATTTCTTTTTTTCTTTTTCTGTTGTTTGCTCATATTTTCCCTTTCTTTCCCCCCTGTAGTTGCCTGTAGTCTTGCTCCTCTCATTATGTGCTTGATCTGTGGGTTGGGCTGTTCTGTCCTGAAGGGGCCTCTTCTCTGTTCTTCTGATTGATCAGGTTAGTCAGATTTTCCCTGACTGACAGCAGATGCTGAAAAGGAGCTGGGTTTCCCGCACTCTTGTCAAAGTTGTTGCTTGTAGCTTGTTGCAGCTTTTACCCTTGGAGCTTAGTCAGCAAGGCTCTCAGATCAGTCTGTGGGGTAGGGGTGTTGGAGTTTGAGTTTCTCTGCCCTCTGAAAGCTTCTTATCTGCCCTATTGATGCAATTGAACCAGGGTGGAGGAGTTGATCTACGAAGCTGGATGTGCCCTGAGGCCAAAACCCCCAGAAAAAAGGGGGGGGGGCAAGATGGAGCGTCTTTGTTGTGACTAGGCTGCCTACTCTGCGCTTCTCCTCCAGCTGCCTCTACTCCATCTGTGTTCTACACCCTGAGCCTATCAGAGCTTTGCCAGGAAGGTACTCCCTCTGGACTAGTGCCCTTGTCCAGCCAGAGATTCCAGTCACTACTGGAGGCTCAGTACTGTGGTGGGGGAGGGGTCCTCAGACCTTCCTTCTTCCTTCTCCTTAAACCTGGGTGTTCTAGAATTCAGGCTTTTGGAGGGGCATACCTTTTAAGTTGGGTCCAGGAGGAGGGTTCCCTAGCTCTGTTCTATTGTTAGATTTGGTTTTCAGTCCCCTTGAAGCATTGTGTTTTTGATGGGTGAGGAAGGGTTTATGGAGGTCTGAACTGTTACTGTCTCTAAGCCACCATTTTGACTCCACCTCCTCTAACAGGTACTTTTAAGACCTAGGTAAACTATTACTTTTAGGTGCCAATTATCAAAAAATTATTATCTACAGATTAGCCTTTTAAAAAAACACACAAGGGGGCAGCTGGGTAGCTCAGTGGATTGAGAACCAGGCCTAGAGACTGGAGGTCCTAGGTTCAAATCTGGCCTCAGACAGTTCCCAGCTGGGTGACCCTGGGTAAGTCACTTGACCCCCATTGCCTAGCCCTTACCACTCTTCTGCCTTGGAGCCAATACATAGTATTGACTCCAAGATGGAAGGTAAGGGTTTAAAAAAAAACACACACCCCTTCTGTCTTAGAATTAATACTAAGTACTGGTTCCAAGGCAGAAGAGCAGTTAGGGCTAGGTACTTATGGTTAAGTGACTTGCCCAGGCTCAAAACCTAGAAAGTATCTGAGGCCAGATCTGAGCCCACCTCTTATCTCTAGCCTGGCTCGCTCTGTCTGCTGAGCCACCTAGCTGCCTTCATAGATTAGTTTCTAATGATAACCATCTATGGTATACTAGCTAATTTAAAATATGAAAAAACTTTCTTTCAAAGTACTTTCTTTATGTGACGTTGAATGGGTACATGTAGGCATAAATCTCAGTTCTACCAAAACTATAATCAATAAGCAAAAAATAGGAGATATAAAAGAGGAGGAGGAAATAGTACTGCAATAAAAATAAGCCTACCAAACAATGTTTGTTTGTTTTTTCCCCTAGTATCATAATCAGAAAGTTTCCTATCTAGCCTTTGGCCTCTGGTGACTTGCTTAGTATGCTGTACTGTTTTGTCATAACTATCAAGAAAACAAATCTTTTTGAGCAGGTACAAAAGGAATAGAGACTGTACTTATATGCGCCACTAAACAAAATTCAGTGCAAAAATAAAGAAAAACAAATATTAGCAAAAGTATACTGTGCACAAATAATTGATATGACTTTGAAATTACTTTTTAAAAAGGTTTTTACATAAAATGACTATATTCTTTGGGAAATGATTCCACTAACTCACTAGATTTTAATGCATATAATTCTCCAACTTTCAGGTAAGATCAGGTTAGATGAAGAAAAAAATTTTAGCAATTTGTGTGCCTCTCACTTAAGCTCCTATCAGGTCTTTTTTTAATCTTTATAGAAATCTTTTTTTATTATTATATTATTGTATTATATAAAATATAACTTATTTTAGTTGGCCCCTACAATATCCAAGAATCCAAAAAAAAAATGATATGAGAGATAGAATTATCATTCTTCTGTACCCAAAACATTCCCTAGTGTTTGGAGGGGAATCCAACTGACTATATCTCTACATACTTTGATCCATATTTTGACTTAATCACAAACTGGATATTCACAGAACCATAGCTCTAAAGTTAGAAGGAACATCTGAAGTTAGTCAATTCAAGCACTTCATCTAACAGATGAGGAAAGTGAGACTAGATGAGGTGAAGTGATTTGCTCAAGGTCACATAGATGTTAAATGGCAGAGGAGGTATTTGAACCCAGGGTCTCTGAAACAGAAAAAATGTATAAAGATAAGTAAAACTAGTTAGCTAGTGTGTGGATTGCTAGGCCCAGTCAAGAAAACAGAGAACGAAGCTGAAGGTGGGAAGGGAGGAGGGGTAACAGAAAGGAAGGAAGCTGCCTTGTGGGTAACAGAGATGATATAAAGAGATGAGAATTTCAGAACTGATTTCATTTTGCAGAATGATGAGTTTCTGGAGTTCATGAAATCCAGGGAAGCAGCAGGATAAAAAATGATGAGGTACATTCTCATAAAGCCCTTTTTTCTACAGTGGAAGATCAGGGAGGGAGTCTCCAATGTCTACCCCTGCAAGTCTCTTATCAGAGGGAGGGAAGGGTCTAGGGGCAGAAGGTTCTGAAAAGTGAGTTTCAGAACTGATTTTATCTCATAGAATGATAAGATTCTGGAGATTCTGAAGTCCAGGAAAGTGGTCAAGTGAGAAATGGTCTCTACCTCCTGACTCTCCTGGCTTCCTTCAAGTCTCAGTCAAAATTACACCTTCTACAAAGAAGATTGTTCTTGCAGAAGTCCCCTTAATACTAGTACCTTCCCTCTTCTGGATATCTCCAGTTGAGCTTGTACATGACATTTATAGATATCTTTGTATATGGTCTCCCCCATTAGAGCTCATTGAAAGCAGAGACTGTCTTCCTTTTTTGTCTCCTCAATACTTACTTATAGCACAGTACTTGGCACAAAGCAAACACTTAACAAATATGTTGACTGATTGAATAACTGACCTCAGATGAGATACTTAATTCTGTGGGCTTCATTTTCTCTACAGCAAAGTGACAATATGACATTTCTAAATTCTAAATTCCATGATCCTTGACCATCTTTCTTGAAAAAATAGCTAATGTGAATTTTTTTTAAATCACCCAAATTCAAAAGGGGGAGTTTCTCAATGTGCATTCATGATAATTCACTGGCATTGGAATTACCATAATTTTATCTCACATCTCATGTTGAGACCTATTTAACAAAGTTAAATATATAAACAACTACCTAGCAGGTGAAAGTTAACCAAACAGAAAAAAATATGGCCCATTAAACACAATCAAAGACAGAAGAATCACTGACAACAGGATGGACATTGGGAACTAATTATAAAATATGATAAATGTGTTCTGGTGTTCTTATGGTCCCATACATAAATGTGTATAAATGGTAGGGAAAGGAGAGGGAATAGTGCTATTTTCATCAAAATAGAGCTAAGTAGGAGACCATGGATAAGTTTATGGTAGAGCTGGACAAAAGATAAAAGAGCATAATATACACAGAAACCCAAGTTTAGTCCAAAAGTGACTGTCAGAAGAAGAAAATTTGGTCCATATGAGCAGCAACATGAGAATTATTGATTTAGATTAAGAAAAAACCAGACTAAATGATTTAGAAAACATTACAAATATATATTAAAAACATATGTAAAATAAATTTAAAACACATTATATAAACATATAAAACACTATAAATATAAAAACCAAACCAAAAACATTAGCACACATTTAGGAGTTTTGTTTTTAGGCAACCAACAAAATCTAAATTCCAACCTGATTTTGCAATTTAAAAGGTTTTGTTTTTTTTTTTTTAATAAGTAATTGTTTACTGTTTATATATTAATAAACTGAAATTTATTGCTTCCTTACCTTCTATAGAAGGTGCCTGGTCCTGGGCTGAATATAGCATATCCTTAAAAGCCTGTTGGAGAAAAAAATGAAAACAAGTATCACATATCAAACCTTGGATAAACTTTATAATAAAGTATTTAAACAAGGAATATTATTTTCTGGCTCCAGATAATAATTCTACAAAACTCTCTAACACATGAAACCAGTGAGAATTCAAATAGTCATACTATAGATACACTAGAAAAAAACACTGAATTTGGTCACTCTTTTTTACCTCATTTGGGGTTTTATTTTGTACCCCAATGTATTTTGTTTTCTGCAGGGCAGCTATGTGGCAAAGTAGTCTTTAGCCTGCAGACAGGAATATTCATCTTCCTGAGTTCCAGTCTGGGCTCAGATACTTATTAGTTGTGTGACCTTGGGCAAGTCACTTAACCCTCTTTACTTCAGTTTCCTCAACTGTAAAATGAGCTGGAAAAGGAAATGGCAGTATTGGTGCCAAGAAAACTCCAAATAGAATTACAAAGTCAGTCAAACATGCCAGAAAAACAAATTAACAAATTTCATTTTCGGAGTTTTATTTATTCTGCTATTTTTCATTTTTGGACCCAGAATTTTATATTGTGTTTATTTTGAACTTTCCATACAATTTCCATAATTATACAATAAAGTACAACAGAATCTGGGGTTAAATTACAGACAAAAATATTACAAATTATTATTTTCAGATGTTTTGTGATTCATGTACAATAACTTAAATTTAAGCTAAATTTAGACTCAGACTCCTTATGGAGGTGGTCTGAAGGAATCTAATCTTCCTCTTTAGGATAAACTACCACCAAATCAACCCAAAATACTAGGAAAATGTTAAGAAAAGAAACTGCAGGCCAGGGCCTTAAGATCAAAATGACAAATGGAAGTCAGGGGTGGAGATCTTTCAGACTCACTTCCAACTTACAAGTATCTCATTTCAATGTATTATCATAGGCTTAGTGTCAGATGACAAAAGTGCTTGACTCTTTACTATCAACTACTAGCTTCATTCACAACAAATTTAAAACAAGTCATTTCTCTCTGAACCTCAGTTTTGCCATCCAAAAAATGGGAAAAATGGCCACCATGCCCACTTTTCATGTTGTTCCTATTACTGTTGTGCTCATCCTTTGTTTTGGAAGAGAACCAATGGCACATTAGGGTGATGTCTTGACTTGAGTGTAACTCTTGAAGCATGGGAGAGTTTCACAAAGTTATCAGCCTCACTCTCTCCTCCAATCTTCAAAGTCCATGGGCAAAGCAAAAATTAGGACAACTGGCAATGGCCCAGGACATGGTGGATGACCTTGGTATCTTTAATGTCTGACCAAGCTCTACAGGCTCCATAATACTGGCTTCCATAGTCTTCTTGGCCTTGGAACAAATTGTTCTTATCCATTCAAAACTCTACTGGGGAAGTCTTCTCATGCTTGGGGTAGATATCCCCTTAACTCACAAAGTCAGCTTTGAGACCTGCTTTACTCTCAACCTGGTTTGGTGCATCTACCTACATCTGTAATGGCAAACTTATGGAACACATGTCAAATACAGCATGTAGAGACCTCTCTGTGGGGATGTGCAGGCCCCTAGATTAGTTGACTGGGAGCCTGGCTCCACCCTCAAATGCAGGGAGTGAGACAATTGAGCCTGTCTCTAAGTGGACCTCAGCCCTGGCTTGGCCAGAAGCCTAACCCCCACTTCTGAACATGAGAGGGAAGGCATGTGCAGGGCTGCACACTAGTGGGGCACTGGGCACCCCGCAGAGCTCAGCCCTGGCTTGGCTAGACTGCATCCCAGCCTTGCTCCCAAACACAGGGTTGGGTGGGGCACTGCATGCAGCTGGGGGTGGGGCATGGCACGCAATGGAAGCATGGCACAGGGTCCCTAAAAAGTTCCAAAAGGTTCTCTCCATCACTGACCTAGTTGGCTTTACCAGGGTATGGCCACTGGGCATACTGCAGCTTCTTGGAGCAATGGGTGACTTTACATAGTTATAGCATGAATTTGCTGCAATCAGGGCTTGAGAATTGGGAAAGTGGATTCTAGTCCTAACTACCTCTGTAATTTCATGCTGTATCCTTCAATTGTTCGGTTTTGTCTGCCTCTTCACGACCTCATGTGTGTAGATGGAATTTGCTCCCCAAAACTATCTTATCCAGCATCCCATTTGCGTCCTTACATTACGTATTTACACTATGTGCTAACTTAGGGAGGATATATTTTGGTGTAACCCCACCTCTCTCTCTCTTCTTCTCAGAACGTGGCTGTGGAGGCTATGGGGGAGAGCTTGGCAAGAAAATTTACTCACATGGTCATACTTAAGATTTGTAGTTCTATTTTTCTTCTATTTCAAGTGATTATTAATACATTTTATAAAATATAATACTTGGAGTTATTGATATTAATGTTAAATCTTACACATGGACCACAGCACTCCAATACAATCAATGGAGTTTTCTTGGCAAAGATACTAGAGTGGTTTGCCATTTCCTTCTCCAGTGGATTAAGAGAAATAGAGGTTAAGTGACTTGCTTAAGTGACTTAAGTGACTCACAGGCTAGTAAGTATATGAGGTTGCATTTCAACTTGGGTCTTTCTGATTCTAGGCACTTTAACTACTTAACCACCAGTTCCCTAGACATAGTGCTTACCACAGGTATTACAAAGAGAAGTGAAAAACTTTCAAATAAAATGAGATAATATTTTAAAAGCATTTAGCCCAGTGTCAGCCATGTAAAAGGTTTGATATAAATGCTTATTGCCATCCCTTCCCCTCAGGGAGCTTATTTTCTAATAGAGGAAACAAAATGCACATACAAAGCCATATGCATGCATATATAAAAGATTTTTTTTAAGGGTGGGGATGTCACTAACAGCTGAGGAAACCAGGAAAGATCTCCTGGAAAAGGTGGCCCTTCAGCCACTAATATAACTATCTGAGTGAAGCACTTCTCTCAGAGCCTCAATTTTTTCACCTGTAAAATGAGAAGGCTATATTAGATGGTTTCTAAAGACCCTTTTCCAACTCTAAATCCTAATGTTCACAAATCAATTACCTTCAGTTCCCTATCTATTAAATGAAGGTAATAAGTCCAGCTTTATCTTTTAGCAGGAAGACAGAAGAAAGATAAGAGTCTAAGGAGATAACTAAACAATGAAAAAGTTTTGTAAGGCTTAGAAAGGTTTGGCTTTTATGGTGAATTTGATAACAAGGAAAGTAAAAAGAAAAGCATTCAGCTCCTAACTAGTCCCAAGAGTGGCACCAGGTCGGTGACCTCTTGACTCAGCTGGGGTCATCAGAAGGCTAGTAGCCTAGAGAAAAGACAAAGAGAAAAGAAAAACAAAAAATAACTTCACTGTCCCAAGATAGAATGCACTCCCCTTTTTCTGTATACTTTTACCTGTTCAATCCCTAGCCACGGTTTAAAGACTATCTCAAGTGCTACCACTTCCATTTCCTCATTTGGTAAATTATCTTTCCTCATAGACCCAACAAGGCAGAAGGAAGGGGAAGGAAAGCCAACAAACCTTTATATAGATAGTACCTACTCTGCTAGGCACTCTGCTAAGCTCTTTTTATTTTTTTAAACATAACCACCTCTTGATCCTCACAATAATCCTGGAAAGTAAGTGATATAATTATTCCCCGTTTTATAATTGAGAAAATTGTGGCAAATGAAGATTAAGTGACTTGCCCAGGGTCATGCTGCAACTAGAATCTGAAACCAAATTTGAATTCAGGTCTTCCTGACTTTAGGGCCAATACTCCATCCAATGCACCATCAGCTGCCAATGGAACATTTTGTTTCTAACTTCTCTAGTATCTGTATGTGATATTGAATATTAGTTACTGTTTGGGTAGGTTACAAAAAATCCAGGAAAATGACCACTAATATTTCTCAAGAAAACCAAAAAGGTACCAAGAACATAATGTGATTTTCTCAGATTTCATGGATTCTATTCATGTCTACAAACATTTAAGTTCCTGCCACAAGAAAGGCACTGTCCATGTCAGAGACAGAAAGACACAAGCCATACTTTCAAATAGTTTATAAGCTCCTAATGGAAAAGACAAACACCAAAAGAGTCAATGCAATAAGTGAAAAGAAAAGACTCCAGCTATGTGCTCTGAGGAATCTGAAAAGGGAGACTTCATTTTGGAATGTCAGATGAGGCTTTCATGAAGGAAGCAACAAGATGTATCATTTGAAAAGGCAGGACTTCAACAGACAGAAAGGGGAGAGAAATTCCTTTCCAGGTAGAGGACAATGTAAGCAAAGGAATAAAGAACAGAAAAATAGAGAATGGGGAGTAAAAAAAAGTCCTAGGTAACTAAGACTGAATGATGGGGTATAAATGAGTACAGTTAGACATATAACTTAGAACAGGTTAAAAACTCTTCAACACCAGGATTAATAACCAAGTTTAGTAGTAATTGGATAAGCAATAGGTAGTCCCTAAAGAAAATCTAAGAGATATGTCAGTGCCAAGAATAAAACAAAAGGGTGTGGACTGAAGGCAGAAATGCCATGGGGTAATGACTCTCAGTAATGCAGGTAAAGAGAAATGAAGCCCTAAACAAAAAGAAACTTTAGTGGGAGCTAAAAGGAAGGGCCAACATAAGAAAGATTGGAAGAAGAAGCAAGAAGATTAAACAACCAATTAAATTTTCAGGACATAGGAAAAAGAAGAGTTAATGATGACTCCTGGGTCATAAGCTTGAAAAACAGATAACTTAGAGAAAGGAGTCTGGGAGAAATAATTCTCTCTTCCCTCTTCTCTCAGTTGGAAAGCTACCTAAGAACTACAAGAGTGCAGGTTCTAGAGAGGAACTGAAGATGAAGATAAAGATTTGGGCATCATCTACATAGATGTGATAATAAAAGGCATGAGAATAGATGAGATCAGCAAGGAAGAAGGTCAAGGCCAAAATCTTGGTGGACAAATAAATCTCCTTTCCTACAATTTCCTAGGAACTAGGGCAAATGTTGCAAAGAGCGTAAAAGTCTAAATTGAGGGAAACTGATAAGTTAACTAGTATGTTGCCTGTGTTGATTTAAATATATGAAATAATAACTGACTATGTTCCAGGCAAGGTTATTACATGGACTATCCTCATCCTGGCCTGGGGGAGGGGAGGACTATGGGCATATTATTATCATTTTTCCTTAAAATTTATTAATTTAGTTTAGGAGGCTTTCTCTCAAGATGTTAAAAACATAATAATCTTTTAAATTGTTTAGGCCACTTTACTTATCATTACATTCAATGAACACATGACCTCTGTTACCACAGTCAATCTCAGTTACCCTTACAGTATTAGTATCTCAGGTCAATGTGAAGTTAGGATCTCTTCATCACATTCACCTTAATTATACATATGATATTTCTTTCATTAAACACAACCTGTCATCATCCTACTTAGGCTGGTAGCGATAATGAAAAGAATTGCTTTTAAAAGAGGAGTTCCAAGAATTCCTGATGAAAACATCAGTGATATAGAAATTTTGAACTTCAAACACTGGAGTTAAGAGAAATGTTTAAAATGTAAACATGAATAAAAAATTATAAGAGATTGAACAAAAACAAGCTGCTCATATTCAAATATGGGAAGAAAATACATATGTCCTCTCCAAATCCCATTATCAATGAGGGTTCATGGAGGGAATTTAATTAGACATGGCTGGAAAGTGTTTTATATTTTGATCTTAAGTGAAAAATGGAAATGGGGAAGAGAGGAACTAGTAAAGGTAAAATTAGGGAGAAAATCAAACATCATCAGTGTGAACAAGTAAATAACTAAATAAACAAAAAGGAGAAGTGGGAGAGTGGCTAACACTTGAACCTCACTTGTCTGATTTGGTCAAGGAGGAAAGAATTCATACACATATACACACCCAAATACACATAACTAGGTACATAAATATTTTAGTCAAAGAGGAAATAGGAAGGAAAGGATTGAGAAAGGGGAATTAGAGGGAAGGTGAATTTAAGGGAGTAGAGTCCTATGCAAAACAAACTCTAAGGATATAAAAAAATATTTATAGCCTTTTTTTCCTAAAAGGCAAATAATGGGAATCAGAGGAGGATACCTACAAAATTGAGGAAGAGCCAAATAAGTTATGGAATTTTGTAAAAAAGACAGTAAGAAAAGGCAAAGGGACAGTTTTAGAGACTCTCAAGAAGACTTATATGACAAAGAGTGAATTGCAAAGAACTAGAATAATTCATACAATGAGAAAATATGATAAAGATAAGCAACTTCAGATTTGGGCTTCTGATCAGTATAATGACTAACCATGATTCCAGAAGATCAATTTTAAAAACATACTACCCACTAGGTGGAACAGTGAATATAGTGCCAGGCCTAAAGTCAGGAAGACCTGAGTTCAAATCTGGATTCAGACACTATGTGACCTTAGGTAAGTCTTGGTAAGCTTAAGTGTGTTTATCTCAATGTCATCATCTGTAAAATGAGCTGGAGAAAGAAATGGCAAACCACTCCAATATATATGGCAAGAAAACCACTAACAGGGGTCACAAAGAATTGGACAGAACAGAAAACGCCTTCTTTTGATTCACGTATATCCATGAAAAGAGGTTTTGTCTTTCTCAATTATGGTCAGAATAGGGGGTGAGAATGAAAAGAAGAAAGAAACTGGGGGGGGTGCTATGTGAGTATATGTGTATATGCATATCATTTTTAAAAGAACAGATCTATATGTTATATTTCAAAGATCTATACACTATATTTCAAGGAATCATTGGTAAAACTGCCTAGATCTTTTAGAACCAAAATTAAAAGAGGTTAAACAATCTGTCAACCTACTCCTGAAAGAAATCCCAAAAGGAAAAATACCAAGATTTATCATAGCTAAAATTCAAAGCTTCAATATCAAAGAATCCAGTACCAATTACCAAGGAAGCTCTAGATCATACAAAACCTAGCCACTTCTACTATATTCAAGAGGAGATCTTGGAATATTCTAAAAAGTCAAACAATATAGTTTTATAACCAAAAATAATTTACACTAAGCTGAATAATCCCTACTGAGAAAAAAAAATCTTTAAAGTGAAGGAGGCAGAAGTTTTTAATCTAAGGTCCATGAACCCATTTTATTTAATATTTCAATAACTATTTCAATATATGCGGTTTCTTCTTAATCCTATGCATTTTAAGTTACACATTTAAAAAAATCTATCAGTCTTACCAGCTTTGCCAGAGTGCCAGGAGAGTTCATGTCATAAAGAAAGTTAAGAATTCCTGGAACAAAGGATGTTAAATATTTCTGATGAAAAAACCAGAGTTGGGTACAAACTTTAAAATGCAAACATAAGAGTTAAGAGAAACCTAGAAAAGTAAACTTATTCAAGCAATTGGAAAGGACTATATGATGATGTAACGCTAGCATTTTAATAGAAAGAGAAGAAACAAGTGTCTCTTTAGAACCTTAATGTCTTCTAAGGGTAATGAGAGACATTTAAAAAATCAGAGGGCCTGTACTAAGGTTGAGGGTTTAAGAGAAGAAAAAGAAAGGAAAGATGAGAGAAATATATTAATGTATAAATGATGAAGCAGAGGTGGGGAATTTGTTATTACTTATAATTAGGCTGTGCAAAAAATTATATATACAAGCGTAAGACAAATCCAAGGCTTACTGGAACCAGATAAAGAATAGAACACACACACACACACACAGACACACACACACACACAAACACAGAGTTTAGTACAGATATACATTAAAGTCAAAAGGAAACAATGGGGGCAATGTTAAGAGAGAAGAGGTTTGGTACAGTTGAAAGTAAAACACATTTCCTAACTGATGGAAGTATTAAAATAAAAAAAAAAAATTTAAAGAATTGGAATCTAAGGTAGTATCCACCCCTTGATTGAGGCATGTTGTTGAACAAATTGTGGTATATGAATATAATGGAATATGATTGTGCCATAATAACTATAAAATAACATCATTTCAGTTCACTATGAAATGATGCAGTCACATGAACAAAAATTGGAGAACAATTTATATAAGGACAGTAGTATAACAAAAACAACTTAAAACATTTCAAAACTCTGATCAAAGCAATTATTAAATCACCAAAGGACCTAAGATAAAGATGTTAGCCATGTCCTGACAGAGAAATGGACTCAAGATGAAGAAAGAAATATACATTTTTAGACTTGGCCTCTATGTGGTTTGTTTTTGCTTGACTATGCACATTTGTTACAAAGTTTTTGTTTTTGTTTCCCTCTATTTGAAATAAGGAGAAGGGTTGGAAAAAGGAAGAGTTAGCAACAGTGAAAGGAAGGAATGACTGTTGTAACATTTTCTAGATGCATGAAAAGAAAACTGAAGGAAGTTCAGAAAGAAGCAATGGCAAGAAAGATTGCTTTGAAAGTATCAAGTGTAATTCATTATATGCTTTCTTTAAGAGCAAGAAGTATGGCATGGAGCCTTACAATTTCAAATATAAAACAATTTTTTAATTCTTTGTATACAAAAATGCTTATTTTGGGGTACCTAAGTTCAGAATGTTTTAAAATTTTAAAGGAATGATTTAATTCCAATAATATATAAACTATTTGGGAAAATAGGCTAATAAGAAATTCTACTAAATTCCTTTCATACTACAAATATGGTACAAAGGGAGTGAAGATGGTATACAGAAAGTGAAAACTGAGAAACAAAACTATAGAACAATTTCCCTAATGAATACTGATGCAAGCATTTTAAATAAAATACTAGCAAAGAGAATATATAAAAATATTACAAAGATCATACACTATGACCAGGTGGAATTTATACCAGAAATACAGGATTGGTTCAATATTAAGAGAACTTTCAGCATAACTGACTGCATCAATAATTGATCATCTCAGGAGGCAACTGGGTGGCTCAATGGATTGAGAACCAAGCCTAGAGATGGGAAGCTCTAGTTTCAAATCTGGCCTCAGACACTTCCTAGCTGTGTGACCCTGGACAAGTTACTTAACCCCCATTACCTAGTCCTTACCTCTCTTCTGCCTTGGAACCAATACAGAGTATTGATTCCAAGAAGGAGAGTAAGGGTTTTAAAAAAAATAACTGATCATCTCAACAGCAAGAAAAAAAGCTTCTGATAAAATATGACCCTCATCCCTATTAAAAACACTAGAGGGGGCAGCTGGGTAGCTCAGTGGATTGAGAACCAGGCCTAGAAGCGGGAGGTCCTAGGTTCAAATCCGGCCTCAGACACTTCCTAGCTGTGTGACCCTGGGCAAGTCACTTGACCCCCATTGCCTAGCCCTTACCACTCTTCTGCCTTGGAGCCAATACACAGTATTGACTCCAAGACGGAAGGTAAGGGTTTAAAAAAAAAACACTAGAAAGCATAATAATAAATGGAGCTTTCCTTAAAATAAGTGGTATTTATCTAAAACAGTGAAAAGCAAGAAGCCTTCCCAATAAGATCAGGCAAGAATAAAAATAAAGTGAAGCAATTACAATAGGCAATGGGGGGTGGGGGTGGGGGTGGAGAACTATCACTTTTGAAGAATCCTAGAAAATACACTAAAAACTAATTGAAATAATTAACAACTTTTGCAAAGTTGCAAGATATAAAATAAACCCACAAACAAACTGTGGTACATGTTAGTAATGAACACTATTGTGCTACAAGAAATAATAAGTAAGATGATTTCAGAAATAGCTCAAAAGATCTGCATGAACCGATACAGAGCAAAATAAGCAGAATTGGGAGAACATTGTACACAGAAAGCAATATTGCACAATGATCAACTGTGAAAACTTGCCTACTCTCAGCAATGCAATGATCTGGGACAATCCTAAAAAACTTATGACTATCTACCTCCAGAGAAAGAACTGTTGGAGTCATCTTTCACATCAGTGTATTTATGGTTTTATTTTGGGGTTTTGGTTATATATGACTATGCTCTTACAAGGACCAATATAGAAGTGAGTTTTACACAACAATAAAAATAAAATCAATAAAAATTATCATTGATACTATGTATCTCTTGGAGGAAACATACATGAATTTAAAATCTGACTCAAGACAATGGGTTGGAACACATTTTCAGCATCAGACTTAAAAAATAGGCAAACTCATCTACACCAGAATATTGGAGGCAATAGGATTATCAACTGAAAAAGGGAAAATGATTTTTTATGGGGCACTAAGGAAAAGGAATTGTTTCGTGTGTATTTATATCTCTACCATATAGCAGTGCCTGACACATTGTAAGTGCTTAATAAATGATTACTTGATCAATGATTGTCTGTAACATTTTTTTGATGAAAAGATTCTACTAGCAAATCTCTCAAATTAGTTAAACATGGATATTAGCATTTACCATAACAAGATAAATATGAAAGTTTCTAAGCTTGAAACAAAGAAGATGCCCAAATTATCTTATTCCTAGCACTTCAATCTGCCCTAATCAACTCCCACAAAGTAGTTACTCACTAATTTCTGATGGCTTTTACCTGCACTTTTGATTACCCATAACCACCTCTCTTTTGGTAAGTGTTTCTTTCTAGTTCTTATCTATCTGATTTGGGAATCATTTCTTGTCCTGACCTTTATTATTCATATTTTCCTTAATTTCAACTTTCTGGTTTTAATCAATAGAGTTTCTTGATTTTTTTCATTACTATTTGATCCCTTCAGGCTTTGCTCATCTGGGATATATAATCTAATACATCATCCAAACTTCTTTGCTACAGCAGAAATGGCACCCTGATCTCAGGTCCAAAATAAAGAGTCCCATGGATTCGTAGACCAGGGTAGCTATGTAACATAGTGGATAGAGCACCAGGCCTAGAATAAAGAAGACCTGAGTTCAAATAAGATCTAAGACACTTAATAACTGTGTGATCCTGGGAAAGTAACTTAATCTCTGTTTGCTTCAATATCCTTGACCATAAAATATAGAGCAAATTAGTACCTACTTTTCTGAGTTGTTACAAATGAGAAAATATTTGGAAAGTGCTTACTATAATGTATATTAATATATGTGTGTATATATAGTAATAAGGAGGCAATGAATAAATGCTCCTTTCCTTCTTTCCTCCATCTAAACCCTCCCAATTAAACACTACATATAAACAGAACTCCAGGCTTCACCAGCTTTTAAATTTGACTCCTGACTCCCTGGGGCAGTACCACTAAGAGTATCTCCTTGAGAACACAAGGAAGTTGCAAGGATTGATGCACTATACTAAACATTAGCACAAAAGACAATTATCTGAGCCCCTTACTCAAGGCAGAATTCCTACTCCAAACTCTCAAGGTCATAGAATTTAGAACTAAAAAATCTTAGTGATTAACCTATCCCCAAGCCAGATGGAATTCAAACTCAAATCTCTTCTGCCTTCAAATCAGTGTTGTTTTGTTTTCTATTATATCATATGACCCCTCCAATAGAACATTCCTCTAAAGGATTAAAAGACTGGGCCAACTTCTTATTCATATATAATAGATATTAACTGAGCAAATCTGAAAATTAAGTAGAGTTTACTGCCTACGCTCCTACCCAGATGTCAGTGGGCCATTTCCTTCAGAACACATTACCGACCAAGTCCATGGTATTGCTGAATTGTAGTGTCTAACTGATTCCCTAATGTACTTTCACCCCATGCTTCTAGAACTATAGGCAATTTGAATGTTCCTTGTCCAGTTGTCCCTGCATGTCTTTAGCTAGAAGAAAAGGTTCTACTCTCAGTGGGACTAGGACCAATAGAAAGGCAATTTCAGTATCTATTCTTTATAACTACCTCCTGTTCCAGAGGAGTAAAGTCTTCACAGAATGTATGATCAATTCCAGAATCTCATTTTATGGATGCAGAAAGGATATCTCTTGCCCCCAGAAATAGAATGACCAAAGAGAGGGTCCTTTTTATTAGGTCTGACAACTAGGTGAAATATTCTTTTACTCATAGCAGCCTCCCTCTACTAAAGGCACCTCCAATTCAAAACAATTAAATAAGGAATTTTCCATCATCTTTTAGGCCTGATGGCTAATCATTCTATATTCTCACTAATGTTAAGCTGCAAGTACAGCAGCATATGACAGTTTTGAAATTGTTATAAAAATTAGGTATAAGTGAACAAATTTTAATGCCATAAACAAAGAAAATACATTAAAACTGACATTAAATTATCTAGACAATTATGTCTTTGCAATAAAGCCTGCATTGTGTATTAAACACCAGGAAAAAATGTGCAAAACAAAGGGCTCTGGCAACATTTTTTTTAACTCTTACCTTCTGTCTTAGAATCAATACTGTTTGTTAATGTTCTAAGGCAGAAGAATGGTATGGGCTAGGCAATGGCGGTTAAGTGACTTGCCCAGAGTCACACAGCTAGGAAGTGTGACCAGATTTGAACCAAGACCTCCAATCTCTACTCTAGGCCTGGCTCTCAATCCACTGAGCCACCCAGCTGTCCCTGGCAACATCTTTTAATATGTGAATTGGCAGAAAAGATAGTAGTATAAATAAAAAGTTTTATTCATTCTTCAGGTTTTTTTCTTTTGTAAAGAGCTTTTCTACTTATACATGCCTAAATTCTTTACAATGTAGAGCAGTGATGGCGAACCTATGGCATGGGTGCCAAAGATGGCATGCAGAGTTTGTTACTAGAGAGGCCTATGGCATGTGGCCATTCCCCCTCCAGAGTTTGTTACTAGAGAGGCTGAGGGACTCAAGCGAGGTGTCCCCTTCCCACTCCATCAGACCTGAAGACATTTTTTCACATCACCTGTCCCTCTGCTAAGCAGCCCAATGGGAACTCTTCCTCCCTCCCATGTGGGGTAAGAGGGTGGGGAGCAGAGCAGGGCACACAGCACTCAGTGGAGGGGGAGAGGTACTTGATCTCTGGAGAGGGGTGGGCACAGTACTTGGTCTGGGTGGTAGGGTGGGGTGGGACCTGGCACTCTATCTCTAAAAGGTTTGTCATCACTGATGTAAAAGGATATCTGTCTGCAAAATAAAGCTAATCATGTTTTGCTACAGTCCACAGATGAAAAAAAATTGGGGGGGGGGGGAACCTCTCAAGTAAGCTAAGAAAAAATTTCAAAATTTTAAAAATTACCTAAGCAATTAATATAAATGATCAGGTATGGTGTAAGGGGTAATCTTTTTGTGGTATGGACTGAATTCGCTGATAATATTCCTTCTGATTTTAAAATTCCTTGATTCTGTCTTTCCATGATCAAAATGACTATTATTTTTACATAGCCAAACCAAACATTTCTATAGAAAAGCCAGGAGAAAGGGAAGAGAATTGTCAGACCTAGGTCACTGTGCATCCCTACTTCTCCAGGGAAGTACCAAACACCTCAAGTGTTGAGACCTGGGGAATGACAGTCACTGAGTCCTGGAGCCAATTTGTGGAAGCTTAAACAAACATTATGAGTTATTTACCCTTCATCAGGAGATTCAGAGAATATGAAAAGTCAGTAAGAAATTAGACTCCAAATAGGAACTTCAAAAAGAGACTACAGGCAATGGTTTGGAAGGTAAATACTCTGATTTCAATTCATTTAACAAATATTTATTTACTAAGTACTTGTTCTAAGCAAGGCAATATACTTTAAGAATACAGAGATATAAAAAAATAACAGACTCTATCCTTAAAAAGTCTACCATCTAATGGGGGTAGAGGGGAATAAGACATAAGTATAATTATGAAGAGGGAGAGATCCCTCTTAGCTACAAAGATAAAGGAAGATTTCATTGAGAAGGTGGCAACTTCAGCTTAGTACTGAAAAGTGACAAGGAATTCAACAGGTAAAGAGAGTTTGTTCCAGGAAAGAGAGCTAGTTTATGCAAATGCATGCAGGCAACAGAATGTTACATGAAATGTGAAGCAACTAGTATTCCAATTTGACTAGGATAGATTACATATAGATGAATAGAATAAAATAAGGCTAGAAAAGTAGTTAAAGTCAGATTGTAGAGGATTTTAAATGCCAAATTAAAGAGTTTATATTTGGAAGGTGGCTAAGGGAAAGAATTGAGACAGGAAGATTCCATTAGGAAACCACCACTGCCCAAGTGAAAGGTAATAAGGGTGAAAACTAATGCCATGAAATTTGTATGGAGAAGATGGATATAAGAAACACTGTGATCACAGAATCATTATGATTCAGCAAATGATAAAGTAAGGAAGTAAGGGAAAGGGAGGAATCAAATATGATTCCCAGGGATCCAGTCCAGGGGATGAGGGCATCAAGAAAGAGAAACTATAAGGAAGAGTGTGTTCTGAGAGAGAAGATTGGGAAATCAGTTTTGGTTATATTGCACTTGAAAAGCTAATGGGGTATATAGGTGGAAATAGCCAACAGGCTAGAAATGTAAGGATGAGACTTGGGGGAAGGAATGGGTTGAATTTGGAACTTATTTGCACAAAGGTGATAAATAAAGCCCAAGAATTGAATAAATTTGCCAGGTAGAAGAATATAGAAAGAGAAAAGAAGGAAAACAGATGTCAAAACTATCCATCCATATTAAGGGGCAATAAAAAAAGAATTATAGAAGTCAGGGCAAGACTTAATGACCAGACTTAGTGGGGACGATAGGAATCGTTAAGTGTTCAATGGAAAAAAGGATTAAGGATTAAACTTTCCTTAATAGCGATTCTTCATAAGAATTCAATCTCCTTTGCTGGGATTCTTTAATAATGGCTACATGACCTTTTGCTTGACATGGTATAGTGGGGCTTCTTCTTCAAATACAAACTGACCTCTGAGATTCATTCCATCTCTAAGATTATGTATTACTAATTCATGAAATAACAAAATGAAGAGAATAAGTGATATGATATTCATTTGTAATAAATCACATAAGGAAAAAAAGGGCATTAAATCTGTGGGTAAATAAGCCACCTCACTGTTAGTTGTCAACAGGATTAAATACAAAAAGCAATTATGACATGGTGTGTAGAAATCTAGCCAAAAAATCAGAATAGCCTCCATTCCTGTCTGGTTTCTGACATATCTTGGCTTTGAGATCCTGAACAAATTATTTACCTCTCATTTCTCTAAACTCAAATTATTAATTGCAGAGAAATTAATGATCTGCATAGGTAGGAGTTTCATCATCCAGGAGATCAAACTCCACATTGATAAAATCATAGGTCTAGTCCCTATGCCTAGTAAAAAATGGTAAATAAAATAAATAAATCATATAGATAATTTTAAAAAACTAGAATGCAAACTAATCAACTTATAATTGTCATGAAGATTTTCACTTTTTCTAAACTGTTTCACAGTCATAGCACTACAGTCCCTTCAAACCCTATCTAAGGCAGGCTCTCCTTGGACTCTGCTGGAGGTTCCATCATCTTTAGGAGCTGGTATACTCATCCCCACTTAACTGATCCATAGCATGTTTCAATTTTCTCACATATTAATCAATAAACATTTATTAAGCTTGACTACAGCATCCCAGGCAATGGGCTAAGTATTAGGGAAAGAAAAAGAGAAAAATGTTCTTGCTCTCAAGGAACTGACAAGTTATTGGGGGAGACACGATGCAAAGAAATCTATAGGAAGCTACATACTAGATAAATAGGATCATTAACAGAGGGAAGGCAATAGATTTAAGAGATATTGAGAAAGGTTTCTTGTAGAAGGTGGTATGAAAATTTTGCAACAAATAATCTACAAAATAATCCACATGCAGATAACAGTGTTTTCTTAATCAACATTTTGAATTTCATACGCATTAGTCAAACAAACCTTTCCTCTAACCCTACCAAATATCAATTGTTAGGGATTTTTTGATCAGTTCTCTATGGATATCAGATCACTCAGGATATCTAACTGAATTTATTGATCAGGGATGGACAATAGATAACAAAAAGTCTGCCAAATGTTTCTTATAAAATAAAATGTTAAGACGGTAGTTTTTTAAAGCTGTGTAAAAAGAATATTCATAGCTGCATTCTTTGTGGTGGCCAAAAATTGGAAAATGAGAGGATGCCCATCAATTGGGGAATGGCTGAACAAATTGTGGTATATGTTGGTGATGGAATACTATTGTGCTAAAAGGAATAATAAAGTGGAGGAATTCCATGGAGACTAGAACAACCTCCAGGAAGTGATGCAGCATGAGAGGAGCAGAACCAGGAGAACATTGTACACAGAGACTGATACACTGTGGTACAATCAAACGTAATGGACTTCTCCATTAATGGCTTTACAATGTCCCTGCAGGGATCTATGAGGGAAAAAAAAACTATACTCAAGCAAAGGACAAACTTAGGGAGTAAAAACACCGAGGAAAAGCAACTGCTTGACTACAGAGGTTGAGGGGACTTGAGGAGAGACTCTAAATGCTAAATGAGCACCCTAATGCAAATACCAACAACAAGGAAATGGGTTTGGAGCAAGGACATATGTGATACCCAGAGGTTGGCTAGGGGAAGGATGGGGGGATGGGGGGGAGGGGGGAGGAAAAGAAAAGGATCTCGGTTTCCACTGAATAATATATGAAAATGACCAAATAAAATAATGTTTTAAAAACTAAAAAAAAAAAGCTGTGTAAAAACATATTGCCTTCTATAAAATGTTCATAACTGACCTCAACTTGGAAACATTCAGTCCAGAATCCTTAACTGATTGAAATACTTCATTTCCGTATCTTATGTTTAAGGTAACAAAAGGGGAAAAGGACATTTAACAAAGAGAATGTTTTTATGTTTATGTTAGAAGCCAATGAGTTTGCTATCTTGCTCAAAATATTACCTAAATATTCATTCTTTCACTTATTCAACAAGCATTTTTAAAAATAAAAATAACTAAGGGCTAAATTTCACACTGAGGTAAATAATTAGCAAATTTCATATCACCCTACTAACCCTAAAGTCTAGTTCCATGTCAAACCACAAGCTTCTTTCTGACCTTTGTGTTTAATGAAAGAAAAGTATCCCCCATATTACATTAATATATTAAAAACCAAAAGCCGCAATTCCTGCTCCTTTCCTATGGTCCTTTTCCTCATCTCAGCATCACTTCCCATTAACTCCTTCCTATAGGCTCATCTTTGGGTGAGTAAGCCCATAGGGTTCACTCAAATTCAGAATAGACCCAAAGATCCAGCCTGAACCTAGTCCAAGCCTGGTCTAAAAGATCCCCAGAAAGTTAATTTTCTGGAGGGAAAAATATACTCTATTTGGAGGCAGCTAGGTGGCACCCTAGTCCAGAAGACAAAAAGACCGGAGTTCAAATCTAGCCTCAGACACTTACTAGCCAAGTGATTCTGTGTGACTTTGAGCAAGTCTCTTAACATGTCCTTTGTTTCTTCATCTGTAAAATAGAAATCATAATAGTACCTATTTTCCAGGGTTATTGTGAGAATCAAATGAGAAAAAATTGTAAAGTGTTTGACAAAGTACCTGGCACAAGAGTAAGTACTTCATAAATACTTGTTCCCAGTCCCTTTTACTTGAGAGCAGAGAAAAGAGACTTGAAACCTCTATGTGGCATAACTGGATCAGTCTGAGACTAAGCCAGGTTCTCCAGAGTTGGCCCAGAACAAATCAATCTCAAAGCCAAACTTTATGGCCCCACACATCAGCTCTTTACTTCTCAGACAGTCTTAAGATGAATGTTCATTCCATATCACTCAGCCCCTTTGTAAAACAAATTAAAATTTTAAACTTCTTATTTAACATTTTCCTGAGTTAGATACTTTCTAGACATATCTGCTTGTTCCAATGTTATTCTTTTAAAAAAATAATAATAATTTTAAGTGGGGGTAAGCACTTTGAGGAAAAACTATGTATGATCTGTGCCATCAGATGGTCAAACTAGAGATTTCCAACAAGTTCTGGTAAGACAAGGTAATAGCTCTAAATAATAAACAATGCCTTTAGGAAAGTCAAACTTAATACTATACAATGGTTCTCAAGAGCATTCTATAAATAAAAATCTCCTAAAAATAAAAAGGAATCAAGTCCTGCCAAGTCAGTAAGCATTAATTAAGCACCTACTCTGTTAGCAGGCACAATGCTAAACTACAGGATTACAAAGGCACTACCTCAAAGTGCTCACCTTTAATGGGTGACTATGCAAACAACAATGTCAAACAAGATCTATTTGGGATAAATTGGAACTAACAGCCAAGGGAGGATATTAGCATTCAGGTGGATCCAGAAAGATTTCTAGTAGAAGTGATCTTAGCTGAGACTAGAAGTAAGCCAGAGAAGCAAGAGGGAGAAATAAAGGACCACGGTGATAAAGACATGGCTAAAGTGTAAAATGGGGTGTATGGGGTGCTCAGGGAGGGGTAGTATCTCTGGTATGGAGGGCTTGTCGTGCCCTCCTAGGGCAGCTCTCCAGCCTCTGACCCCCACCTGACACCCAGCTCTCACTTGTGGCTCCCAGTAGCTGCTAGCATGCGGCAGCAGCCACACCCCGGGCAACGGCTTCGACAGGCCAGCTAAACCTTGTGAGGGTAGCCATCGGGTCGTCGACCCCTGGTGAACCAGGGCTTTGCTCACCCAGTATGTGAAGACTGCTTCGGCCAAACAGATGGAAGAAACCAATAAGAAGGTTCAACGGCTGAGATGGTGACGCAGCAAAGTACTGTGGAGTGCTTAGGGCATGTTGGAGCACAAAAGACAACACGGCCATCCAGTGCAGCTGAGGAAGTCTTTAGGTGTAACGACTTTTCGTGCCACTGGACCCAGGCTTCCAGCGCCGAGAGAGTGGGACTGTCTCTGTGCATCGACTTTTCCACTTAAATCTTCATGCACAAGTGTCTTTGTGCACAAAAACACACAAAGACAATCGTCATCCTCGGTTACCGAGAGACTACTAATACTAAAGTGTAAAAAAAACTTGCTAAGAATCATCCCTCCTTTTTCCCCATTCCAACCTCTCTGGGCTCTTCCCTCTTATGTCCATCCCATATTATACTTCATCTCCAGACTCCATGCCTTTTCCCTGCTGAGGCCCCATGCCTGGAATATCCAGTCTCCTTCAGTCTGGCTTCCCTGTCCTCCATAAAGGTTCAACTCAGAGGCCTCACAATGCATCAGTTTTCATGTGTACAGGTTTTGGCATGCGGTCTCCTCTATTAGAATATGAGTTCACTGAGGGCAGAGACATTGTTTCTGCTTCTCTTTGTATCTCCAGGGCTTAGCACAGGACCTGGCACATAGTAAGTGCTTATTAAACGCTTCTTTTTCTTCTTGACTCTTCTCCAAACAGACATGAAAAAAAAAACAAAAACCTGAATCTAAAAGTATGAGGATCACTTTTAAAATAGCTGAATAATTATAACAGCTTCCTTTGCCAATGTCCCAGATAAGCAAATCATCAAACTCAGGATGTTAAGACAGAATTTCTGCCTTGGGTTGGAGGTTGTACCTCTAAGGTTGATCTCTCTGGGGGAAAAAAGGAGGCAGATTGCCATGCTGCTAAGAAGATTCATAAATTCTTATACATAATGTCTTCTTATACATAATATCTAACTGGACTGAATTTTTTACTTTGGTCTTAGCAGCTTGCACTAGAAAAAAATGTTCCTTGGTTTTTGAAAAAAACCTAAGAAATAAATCTCTGGGAAAGACCTCATTTGGATATAAGGTATCTTGTTCATTTTGTTTCTTTTTCTAATAGCCAATTGGTTGAAATAGGTCTAAGTTCATTTTGATTGATTAATTACAATGCTTTGAAAAATATAAAATCACATTAACACTAAGCTCAGAAGCCAACCCCTTTAAAGAATTACTAATAATTTCTTTTATCTAGAATCACAGTAGTCTTGTTGATTCTCATTCCTTGGCATCTATTCCCCTCCCTTTCTCCACAATGACGAGGCCACCAATGTAATTTAAGTCCCATATCACCTCTCCCTTGGACTATTGTAATAACCTTCTAATTGGTTGCTCCCTTCTCCAATCCATCTTCCACATGCTTCCAAAGTGATTCTTTATAATTCAAGAACAAGTCTAAGGACCATATCACTGTCCTTCTTACATGTTTTCAGAAGACAGGAGAGGCAGCCAAGATACTATAGTAGAGGCACAAAAAGCTCTAACCTCTCTAAGAATCCTCTCAAGTCAACCTTAAAATAACACTTCAAAACAAATGCTGAAAATGGCAGCACCAGCATGGAGATGGAGTGAAGCAACTTTCCTGCAGAGAACAACTTGGAAGGTAGGCAGAGAGGATCTATTTCACTGGAGGGAGAGGGGAGCACAGCCCTCAGCAAGACTACAACAAGGGGTAACAGCACAAGCCAACAGCAAGTCCCACCCCCTTCTGAACCTGAGCCCAAATCAACTTCAAGACCCAGTCCAAACCAATAGCAGAGGTTCCTCTGCCCACCACTTAAAGTTCCAAGCTCTAGCACAAACTTGAAATGAAGTCCTAACCACAGAGATCCTGGCTGGTGAAAGCCTAAGAGGAAGCCCAGAGCCCCTGCCTTAGCCTGCAGTAAGGCCCAGAGCCATAGTGCAGGGCACAAGGCTGGTGTAAATCCAGAGGCATGGAGCCCTTGCCCAAACCTGCAGTGAGGCCCTAAGCCGGAGCACAAGATAGCTCACAGTCCTCTGAGCCCTGCAAACCATCAGCAGTCCCTGGGAAAGACAGCAGTGGAAGGCTTTCAAAGTTCCCAGCCTACAGGTCATCAAACCACCACGGGAGAACCAAAACTTGCAGAAACCCAGAACTAGAGCTGAGGATTGTAGCAAGAAAAAGCTTAAGTTTAAGAGAGTGCCCCCCTCTACCCTGGGAACAGAGTCTACCTTTAAGATAAAAATAAAAGTGGAGAAAAAGGCTAGGAAAATGAATAAACATGGGGGGGGGGGGGGACCATCCAGCATCTACAAGCAAAACTTCAAAAAAATAGGAATAATAGGAATTTGTCTCAGGCTCTGGAGAACTCAAAAAGGACTTCAAAAATCAAATAAGACAGGCAGATAAAAAATGACAAAGAGAAATTAAAGCAATGCAAGACAAAAATAATACCTTAAAAAAGCAGAATTGGCCAAATGGAAAAAGAGACATAAAATCCACTGAAGACAAGAGGTCTTTTAAAAAAGTAGAATTTGTGTTCATATAATTCTTTTGTCTTAGCAAGTAGATTCCAAGTTTCCTGTATTATCTAGAATTATTTTAAATGGAATTTTTCTTTCTGTGTCTTGCTGTTGGACTTTGTTGGTAATATTTAGAAATGATGATTTATGTGGGTTTATTTTGTGTCCTCCAACTTTGCTAAAGTTACTTTTTCAACTAGTTTTTTAATTGATTCTCTAAGATGCTCTAAGTATACCATCAGTGACAGTTTAGTTTATTAGTTTACTCATTGCCTACTTTAATTCCTTCAATTTCTTGCCTACTTTAATTCCTTCAATTTCTTCTTCGTATTGCTAAAGCTAGCATTTCTAGTACAATATTCAATAATATTGGTAACAATGGGCATCCTTGCTTCACCCCTGATCTTAATGAGAAGGCATCTAACTTAATCCCCATTGCAGATGATACTTGCTGCTGGTTTTAGATAGATACAACTTATCATTTTAAGGAATGGCCCAGTTATTCCTATGTTTCCTAGTGTTTGTATTAGGAATAAATGGGTATTGTAGTTTTTCAAAGGCTTTTTCTGTGTCTATTGGGATAATCATGTGGTTTATTAGTTTTGTTATTGATATGATCAATTATGCTGATTGTTTTCCTAATATTAAACCAGCCCTGCATTCCCAGTATAAATCCCATGTCATCACAATAAATTACTCTTGTGATATATTCCTGTAGTCTCCTGGCTAGCATTTTATTTTAAATTTCTACATCAATATAGTCATCCCTCACTACATTGCGGTTCACTTATCACAGCTTCACTGTAGCATGGGTTTTTTAATATATATAATTCTGTATTGCAGAGTTTTGCTTTATCGCAGGATTTTGCCAACATGAGAATGTACATGGCACACACTTGGCTGATGAAAGGCAACCAACCACAGCATTGTGTTCTGTATCCTGGGCACTGATTGGCTCAGTGACTATAGCACTGGTCTGTTTGTTCTCCCATTACTGTGTGGATTTTCACTTATCACAGGGGTGTCTGGAACATAATTCCAGCAATAGGTATAGATAGGATCATTGTATTCATGAAGGAAAATTGCTCTACATCACAATTGTAAAACACTTTTCACACAAATAAAGTCAGATCTAAAAACTGGAAAAATATTAATTGCTCAAGGATAGGTCAATTCTACCTAAATTAATTCATTTATACAATGCCATACCAAACTACCAAAAAACTAGAAAAAATAACAATGAAATTCATCTGGAAGAATGAGGTCAAGAATATCAAGGGAATTAATGAAAAAAAAAATGTGAAGGAAGGTAGTCTAGCAGTACCAGATCTCATCATCAAAACAATCAAGTATTGGCTAAGAAATAGAATGGTGAATCAATGGAATAGATTAGATACATAATATAGAGAGGTAAATGACTTTAGCAATCTAATATCTGATAATCCCAAATATCCCAGATTTTGGGAGAACTCACTATTTGACAAAAAATGCTCGATAAAACTGGAAAATAATATGGCAGAATTTAAGTATAGATCAATATCTCACATTCAATGATAAGATATAGTCAAAATGAGTATATGATTTAGACATAAAGAGTGATACCCTAAATAAACTAGGGGAACATAGAAGAGTTTACCTGTTATATCTATGAAGAATGGAAGAATTTATGAAACAAGATAGAGAACATTTTATGAATAATTTTATTATGTTAAATTAAAAATGTTTTGTGTATAGAAAACCAATGTAACCAAGATTAAAAGAAAAACAACAAAGTGGGGGGGGGGGTTACAGCAAATTTCTTTGATAAAGGTCTAATTTCAGGAATCTTGTGCTCAAAGAAATAATGAACTGGAGGAATTCCATGATAACTGGAATAACCTCCAGGAACTGATGCAGAGTGCAAGGAGCAGAACCAGGAGAACATTATACATAGGGACTGATACACTGTGGTACAATCGATTGTAATGGACTTCTCTACTAGCAGCTTTGCAATGATCCAGGACAATTCTGAGGGACTTGGGAGAAAGAACACTATCCACATCCAGGGAAAGAACTGTGGGAGTAGAAACACAGAAGAAAAACAACTGCTTGATCACATGGGTCGATGGGATATGATTGGGAATGTAGACTCTAAAAGATCACCCTGGTACAATTATCAATAATAGGGAACCAGGTCTTGATCAATGATACATGTAAAACCCAGTGGAATTGTGTGTTGGCTAGGGGAGGAATAGGGGAGGGAAAGAACATGAATCATGTAACCATGGAAAAATATTTTTAATTAATTAAAACTTTTTGACTAAAAACAAATAAATAAATAAAATAAAGGTCTATTTTCTCAATACATAGAAAACTAAGTCAAATTTTTAAGAATACAAGTCATTCTCCAATTGACAAACAGTCAAAGGATATAAGCAAGCAATTTTTAGATGAAGAAATCACAGTTACCAATAATCATATGAAAAATATGATTAGAGAAATGAAAATTAAAACAACTCTGAGGTGCCACCTCACACCTTTCTGATTAGCCAATATGACAATAAAAGAAATGTTGGAGGGGATGTGGCTAAGTTGGGACACTAATGCATTGCTGGTGGAGTTGTGAATTGATTCAATCATTGTGGAGGGCAATCTGGAACTATGCCCAAAAAACTATAAAACTGTAATATTACTACTAGGCCTGTCTCCCCTCCAAAAAGAGGAAAGGACCTACTTGAACAAAGCAATTTAGAGCAGTACTTTTGTGGTGGCAAAGAATAGGAAATTGAGAGGATGTTCATTAATTGTGGGATGGCTGAGCAAATTATGGTATATGATGGTGATGGAATACTATTGTGCTATAAGAAAGGATGAACAAGATGATTTCAGAAAAAAGCTGAAAAGACCTTCATGAAGTGATGCAGACTGAAATAAGCATAAGTAGGAGAACATTATACACAGAAACTGCAATACTGTATGATCAACTGTGAAAGATTTTGCTACTCTCAGCAATACAATGATACAGGATATAATTCTTGTGTGAAGGAAATTTCTTGTAGCCCATCATCTCCTGATTACCTGCATAGCTGGTGTGGGCCTGAACTTGAACTGGAGGCTAAGACAGGACAAAGGAAGCCAGGAGGTTATAGAAAGGGTTAAGCAGGAAGTTCACACTCTCTCTAACTCTGGTGGTTTGCCAAGAAACTTCTATGCTGGGGATCTGCTGGAGGAGTCACGTGGAAAAGTTAGATTAGGGCTCTCTCTCTCTCTCTCTCTCTCTCTCTCTCTCTCTCTCTCTCTCTCTCTCTCTCTCTTTCTCTCTCTCTCTCTCTCCCCTACTTATCTAAAGTAATCCTATATTAAAATCTAAGGATTGATTCCTATTTTAATCAAAACATTCTGAAGTTGTACACAGAGGCTGATATATTATGGCACAATCAAATGTAATGGACTTCTCTACTAGCAGTAATGCAATGATCCAGGACAATCTGGAGGAACTTATGAGAAAAAACACTATCCACATCCAGAGAAAGAACTGTGGGAGCAGAAATGTAGAAGAAAAAGATATGATCGATCACATGGTTTGATAGGGATATAATCAGGGTTTTGATATTTAAAAAATCAGTCTACGGCAAATATGAATAACATGGAAATAGGTATTGAACAATGATACCCAGTGGAATTGCTTGTCAGCTACGGGAGGGGGGATAGAAGGGGAGGGGAGGGGAACATGAATAATGTAACCATGGAAAAAATAGTCTAAATTAAAAAAAAAAACATTCTGAAAGTCTTATGACAAAGAATCCTATCCATCTCCAAAGAAAAGAACTATTAGAATTGGAATGCAGATCAAAGCATACAATTTTTCATTTTACTTTATTTGTGTTTTTATTTTTTTGATTTGGTTTTATGTGAGTATTCTCTTACAACGATGACCAATATGGAAGATTTTTTGCATGATAATACATGTATAATCCAAATCAAAGTACTTGCCATCTCTGGGAGGGAGAAGGGAAGCAAGGAAGGAAGATAATTTGGATCTTATAATTTTGGGAAATATGTGGGAAACTGTTATTACATGTAATTGAGAAAGCAAAATATCTTTGAAAATGAAAACTTTATTCCACATTATTCCCATTTTTTGCATCCTCCATGCATGAGGCATCCCTTCATATTTGACATGCATGCACTTTCCCCCTTCCCTTCCATCTAAAAATTTTATTTTCTTTTCAGACTAATTTCAGATGTCAACCTCAAAAAATATTTTCCCTGACCCTTTCCATCTTAAGCATTCTCTCCCACTATGACTTTTCTTGTACTTACTTTTGTCTATGTTGTATCTTTCTGTCCTATCACTCCCTTTCTCTTAGAATGAAAGCTCTATAAGAGAAGATGTTTTATTTTTTCTTGTCTTTATATTGAGCACCAAGCATAGAGCCTTGCACATGGTGGGTGAGTAAATGTTTAAGTTTAACTGAAATAAATTTTAGTGATAATAGAAATTATATCATATAACCTCTTTATGGAAGAGGAAAAAGGTTCAAAAAATTAGGTTAACTCACTCTAGGTCACATAAAAATGAGTGAAAGACCAAGGACTAGAAATCCAAGTCTAAACTTACTTCTGGTCCAATGCTCTATTTTATCAAGCTTTTTAAGATATAGAATAATAGACATTAGTGATTTCCCTTTTTCATTAGCATTCTCTTTCATATTATTCTTTATAAAATCTTCTTTTCACAAACTGTTCAAACTTCCTTATATTTTTGCTAAAATGTTTATCTTTTAAAACTTCTCCAAGTCCCTCTCCACATCTACCAAACCCTTCCACAGTTCTAGTCCATTGGCAACAAAACTAATTTCATCTTAAACCATTTCCATTTTTATTCTTTGCATCATTGAAAATTGGTTCCTTCCTGATAACAGGGTATTCCTGGCCAATCTTTCCAACACTGGTAGCATATAACAACAATAATAATAACACCACCAATAACACCAGCTATCATTTATAATAGTGCTTTTTTTTTTAACCCTTACCTTCCATCTTGGAGTCAATACTGTGTATTGGCTCCAAGGCAGAAGAATGGTAAGGGCTTGGCAATGGGGGTCAAGTGACTTGCCCAAGGTCACACAGCTGGGAAGTGTCTGAGACCAGATTTTAACCTAGGACCTCTTGTCTCTAGGCCTGGCTCTCAATCCACTGAGCTACACAGCTGCCCCCTACAATAGTGCTTTAATGTTCATTTAGTCCCTTACAAAGTTTATTTCATTTTATCTTCACAACAACCTAGGAAGGTGGGGACTATTATGATCTTGTTTTAGAGATGAAAAAACTGAGTCAGAAGTGAAGTAACTTGTCCAGGGTCACACAGCTAGAAAATGTCTAAGACTGAATTTTAACTCAAGTCTTTCAGATTCCAGGTTAAGTGCTCTATCAACTCTACCACCTATCAGCAACTTTTACTCATACTCTCAAACTCTACTCACTGGTTGAGGTAGAGGAAGCCAGAATATGGCATTGCTCCCCAGTGCCACTTCCAGAATGTCCCTCTTGGTAACCAGTCCTTCTTTCACAATCATTCAATCTATATTTATCTCCCAATCAAGTTTCTGGTAACTATTATCTACTGGACCCCAGGATATTCTCCTTTTCTCATTTTGTAAAACTAAACTCCCACCTCCATACTAGGAGAATTTAACATACACACTGCCACTCCTATTCTAAATTCCCAGTTTCTTAATTTATTTGGCATGATCTACTCCTCCAGTTGCCACCTTAGCTATACATACCTTTGATCATCCACAAATGCAACATTTCATTGTTCAGGAACTCTGAAATTTCTTTAACTGATTATCAGTTTTTATCATTCTGTCTTTCCCTTTGCCCCATGAGAACCTAATTCTGTTCTTCATACTCACACCAACCTCCAATCCCTTCACACCCTCAGCTCTTTTCCCTAGTCATCCATCACTTCTACACTGGCTATAAACCAGTTCTACTTTCCAATGTCCTCTACATTCAAGACCCCTTAAGACCAATCATGTCTTGTCAAGCCCCAAATTAGGATTTCCATTACCTGATTTCTTTGCTCCTATTCACTGTTGAACGAAACTACTAAAAATTTTTTTCAAAACCATGGGTCCAATACAAATTTTTATGAAAAAAAAACTTGATTGAAGTTCAATGAAAAGTAATTCCATCCTTTTCATGATTTTCAAGTAAAAACTCTAGAATTGGTTTTAGGATCAAATTACTGTTATTAAAACTGTTTATTCATTTTAGCAGTAACTATTAATTAAGATATCTGGTTATAATATATGCCATCACAAAAAAATATTTTAATACAAATTTCTGAAGGGCTAGCCCATTTATTTCATAGAATATACTAAATAGCAAAATTTCATCACAACATTCCCTAAAGGTAAATGACAGTATCTCAATATCATTCCTAGAAATACAAGAGTAGCTGAGCAGAAAAATATAAGTAAAATATGGGAAATGCATCACTACTAATAGAAAAATATCTCTGAACACATATTCTATTAATGGTGACTCAATATCATCATCCTGGAGAAAGCAGGGTGGTAAAGTGGAGAAAAAGGTATTGGAATGATGCCGCCACTTAACTTCAGGATGACTCTGGTCAAGTACTTCCTCTCTCCAGGCCTTATTTCCTCATCTGTTAAATAAGGAGATGAAAGCATGCCAACTCACTTCCAGTGTTTTATGATGTCCATCTTTATATGTGATGAACCTCAATACATTATTACCCTACGAGTTTCCATAAACACTACCAAAGACATGAATAATTCCAAAAGTCTTTTATAAAACACTTGAGTTTAAAGATAACCCTTGTTCTATTTCTCCAGTTTTCAATATTCCAAAATTTCTAGGATCAACTAGGACTCTAGAATTTGTTTTGCATATTTTAAAAGATGATCATAAATTTAACCAATTTAATTCAATAAATAATGATAAATAACCTTAGTTCAAGGAGCCGAGCTACACACAATTACTCAGTAATCCTACAGAATACCTAGAAAAATGCTGGTCTCAAAAAAGGGGGGGGGGGGGGGAGAAGCTACATCATCCTGTACCCAACAAAGAAAATTTTCCTTTATCTAGTGTGATCTATCTTATATATAGAATTAGTCAGTATAACCTGAGATTTCCAAATATGCATAGATACAATGAACTAGCAATAATACATCATGATAGTGATAAGGTGAAATTGGACTATGGAAAATAATCACATACAAATGACCTTTTATTCACACAAACATTCAACATGTATTAAGTGACAATTGTGAATCAGACACTATGAAAAGTTTTGAAGCAAAAAACAAAAACAAAACAATTCTTTGCCCTCAAGGAGCTAATATTTTAGGGGAGAACAGAGGAAGAACATAATACCTAACAATTTCAAAATTGATTTAAAGTTTGTGAATGCTTTAAAAATATTAACTTGTATCCTTACACTAGCCCTGGTAGGTGAGTATTATTTTTCTCAATTTACAGATGAAGAAACTGAGGCAGGAAAGTTAAATGCCTTGCTAATAAGTGTCTGAGGTTCTATTTGAACTCAGCTCTTCCATACTCTAGATCTAGTGACCTAACTACAAAGGTCTCCTATAGGAAGAAGTGCTCTGAAGCAAGGTAGGAATTCTGATTGAGAAGAGAGGAAGGACTGTAGATGGGGAAGCCCTTGTACAAAAGAAAAGAAAACCAAGATGGAATGTATGGGGAACATCATGTAGGCCAGTTTGGCTAGACCATAAAATGCATGAAGCAGAGTTATGAGCAATAAGATAGGACAGAAAAGCTGGAGACAGATGCTGGAGGGATTTAAGAGCCAAAAAGAGTTTTTATTTTATCTGAGAAGCAAGGAGCTGGCACCCTGAACAAGGGAATAACAGGATCAGTGATGCTTTAGGAATATCTCTATGATAAGTATGGAGGATAAATGGGAAAAGGTAAAGACTAATGGCAGAAAATATAAATGAAGGCTACTCCAATTGTCCAGATGAGAGGAGACAAGGGCTTGAAATGGGGTGGTGATCAAACCTGGAAAGAAGGGAAAAGATGCAAGACACATTAAGAAGGGAAAGTAGTGACAACTGATAGAATGAGACAGCAGGGTAACTCTGAGTCTGTAAATGTAGGTGACTAGAAAAATGGCAATACCCTCATGAGATAGCAAAGAGAGGCAGAGAGGAAAGGAGGGTGGAAAGGAAGATTCCAAAGTGGTGAGTTTGGGGTGCCTGTGGGACATTCTGTTGGAATTTCTAGCAGGTAACTGGCAATATGAGACAAGTTCAGGAGAAAGCCAAGGAATAAAGCAGAGCCCTGGAATATACCCACATTGGGGTGAGAGAAATGGGCAACAAATATCATGCTCTAACAAAAGAATGTGAAGAGAGGTTAAGCAGGTGGAAGGAGAATCAGGAGAAAATTCATGGAAGAAAAAGTATCCAAGAAAATTAGATGGTCAATAGTGTCAAATGCTATAGAGAGATCAAGAAGGATGCAGTGTGAAAGGGTTATAAGATTTGGGAGTTACTAAAACACTGCTAACCCTGAAGAGGAAGTGCATTTTTTAAGAAAATTGACAGGTCAGAAGTTGGGTTCTAAGAGGTCAAAGAGTGGGAAGGGAGAAAATTAGAGGCAATAAGTATAGCAGCTTTTTCCAGGAGTTTGACTAAGAGAAGGTTATGGAATGATGGCATGAAAGGATGGTAGGATCAAGGGAAGGCTTTACGTCCAGCTTCTCTCCCATACTGTCCCGAATGTGCATCAATTTAGTCTAGGACCCTGCTACAAAGTGGAGTAAGGAGACCTTTGTGAATAATCCACCAAGTAGACAGTGATTACAATAATTTTCATTTATAACTGGGATATCAGTGTCTCTCTCCTCTTCCCTCAAAATATTCCCAAGCTATGTCATTTTCTATATTAAATAATCCCAAGTGATGACTAGCATGCTAAATAAACACACATATTTATATATTGATATATATCCCTGTATATGTGTACATGTGTGTAAACCACACATGTGTATATGTGTGCACAAACATGTGTGGGGTTGCCTCAACATGCTTCTTAACTGTGCCTCCACAAAGAACTGACAGTAGTACTGAAAATTACTACCAGAAAGATAAAAGAAATACACCCCACTTTCAATAAAAACCACAATCTGGACCCTAGCCAAGATTTTTAAATTGACAGAATGTTATTAAAAACAATAAATCACAAAGGCTCTACAGGCTATTGGTAGGTGTAGTGTCTGTATTACAATTCTCAATCGCAAAACACTACCAAAAAACAAATTGACAAGAGATGATAAATGATTCTCTGCCCTTTGATTTCTACCAATAATCAAATATTTTACACTGCAACTGGATTTTTTCCTAGTCATCCTAAATTATCATTTCTCTTAACTATCCAACATATTATGTCTAACTTCTCCAATCATTATAGTGGTTATATGAAAGGATAAATTTGCTTCTATCGTTAAATAGCAGTGTTGGTTTTTTGTTTTTTTTTTTAATCAAGCTTCTATAGAAATCAAGTAAAAGGATGGAATAATTTATTTCCTAGGTATGGGTTCATATTGATTTTGTACTCTTTGTTCTATCTTGGGCACAGAGATGAACTCCTGGAGGTTAAGAAATACTGTTGCTCTAAAATAATTTTTCTCTCTCTCCAAGATCTATCTACATGGTCAATTCCTTTTCCACTTAGTGCTTCAAGTCCTTTTATCAAGTATATGAACCTTTGCATTATCTTTGTTTTCCTTACGTTAATCTAAAGTGACCAAATAGTACCTTTATCATTATCTTTAACATTCTCTAGGAGCTATCATTCTCTCCCCAACTAGGACTGGTTATAGTTATGATCATTTAAACATTTAGGTATGGCCATAAAGTGGATTGTTTGCGATACATACATTCTAAGGAGCCCTAAAGGGACCGCTCTCTCTTCCTAGCAAATAAAAACACTGGAAGGTGGGGGCGGCGGCGGGAGGGGGAGAGGGAAGGGTGGTAGTAAGGAGGGAACAGACCTTAAAACAAACACACACAAAAAATTAAGAGGCAAACCTCAAAATAAAATAAAAAAGGAAACATACATCCTCCATCGTCTCCTTCCTCAACCCTTTCCAGAAACAAGAACACAAAACAACACACGACCCTGCTACTTTGCATACTTTGTGTAAAAAGAAAGCCGTATCCTTTTCCCAGAAGCAAAATGAGACTATTGATCAAAATATGTTTGTGTTTACATATCGTGCGGATTACATGGCTCAGGGGTGGGGGGTGGGGGTGGAGGGTGTCTGTCTGTCGGTCTGTCTGGGTTGAAATGAAGTTACAAAGGCTTTGTCAACAGTGGTCCAGGGCTGCCGGGGGTTCGGCGGGGAGGGGGCCACCTGCAAGCACAGCCTGGAAGAGAGAGCTCACTCCCCGGGCTGGGCTAGGGGCGTGCTCGGCCCCCCCTACCCCCGCAGGGCGCCCCTGACTCTCCTAGCCCGCACCCCGCAGGAAGTCGGCACCTGGGGCTCTGCGTCCCCGCAGATCCGTTACCCCGGGTGGAGGGGGAAGGGAAAGCAACGGAGCAGGCAGGCACCGCCGGGGCACCGGCAGGGGCAGAGGGCACCGGCGCAGCGCGGCAGGGGGTGGGGGATGCCGCAGTGGCTCTCCGCCGCTCCGGCTCCGGGCTCCGGCTCCGCTTGGGACGGGCGCACCTAGGGGCGCGGGGAAAGGAGGTCGGTACCTCATACTGAATGTACTGCTTCCTCCACTCGGGAGTGATGTGCGCGGAGAGGTGCTCGGTGAACTTCATCCTTCTGCCTTTCCCCTCTCACTCCCTCTCGGGTCCGGCTGACACAAGCGGTGGCAACGGCGGCTCCGACTCCTCCCCACATGGGCCCCGGCGCGGCGCAGCGCTCTCCTATACGGTGCGGTGCAGTGCGGTGCCGGGCTCCTAGGCTCCTGCTCCCGCTCCAGCTCCTGCTCTCGCTCTCGCTCCCGCTCCCGCTCCTCCTCCTCTTCAGACTACTGCCGCCGCCGCCGCCGCCGCCGCCGCCGCCACTACCGCCGCCGAGCTCTACTCAGAGCCGCCCTCCCGCCATCTTCCTCCTCCTCTCCCACGGCCCCGCCCCGTGCCGCCCGGCAGACGTCATCGCCATGGTAACCGCCTCCTCCGCAACGCGACGAAAGGAGGCGGGGAAGTGGGCAGGTTTGCAAGGAAAGATTACTGTGGGGGCGGGGTTTTGAGGAGGTTCCACCCCCGACCTCTGCCCCTCGTTTCTTATTGGTTTTGCCGCTGTCTTCTCACTGGCTGCCTGGGAAGTAGCAAAGTTGGGGAGATAATTAAAAAATTAATTCCGTAAAAACAGTAGTAAGCCTGGGACTTTTTTATTTTCAAAGTTTGATTGATTAATGATTAATTAATTGATTGGGTTAATTTTTAAAGCCTGTTTCTGCGGTCTTCGCAATTTGAACTAATTCAACAGATACGTATCTATTCTACAGAGAGTGCTCCCAGAGACGCCCAAAACATGTTCTCAAAAGATTTAAGATCCACCAAAGGTAGACTTAGAAATAGATACAGATTCAGGTACAAATATAGACAGACGGATAGATAGATAGATAGATAGATAGATAGATAGATAGATAGATAGATAGATAGATAGATAGATAGATAGGTAGGTAGGTAGGTAGGTAGGTAGGTAAATAACTGTAGCCCATAGGCTTCTAGATAGCACAAGGGATGAAAGAATGAATTCAGGAGTCATGAAGACCTGAATTCAAATCCTACACCAGACACTATTGAGCTGTGTGAGTCTGGGCAAGGGACTTGACCTCTGTTTCCCTTGGATCTGTAAAATGAGAATAATAATAAGTCCTTCTTATATGGTTGTTATGAGGATCCAACATGATGATATTTGCAAAGCACTTTTCAAATCTTAAAATGCTATATAAATGTTTGTGATAAAAGGAAGCATGTGGCTAGTGTAAATGCAAAGAAACTGTCCCAAGATGTTGCACTATGAGAAATTTGAGGAGAACTCTCTCAGTTTGGAATGGAGGGAGAGACAGAGACTGAGATATAGACACAAATAGAGAGAGAGGAAAGGGGAAGTGGGAGGAAAAAAGGAAGAAAGAAAGAACCAAGAAGGAAGGAGGGAAAAAGGAAAAGGCAAGATGAGAAAAGAAAAAAGGAAAAGAAAGGAAGAAGGAAAAGATGATATATGGATATATAGATGATAGCATCCATTAATCACTACATGCCATTTACAGTGCTAGATACTGTGGATACAAACACAAGTGAGCACACTAGACAGCCTCTGACTTCTAGGAGCTTATATTCTAATCACATTTTAGTAAGGGAAGACAACATATGAAAAAAATCAGGAGAGGTGAAATGGAACATGTGAAGAACAGCATGGAGTAGAATGATAGCCTGGTAAGTGTTTTGGAGGTCTTACCAGCTTTTTTTTTTTGTTTTCTTCTGCTATTAGATTGTAGTAAGGCATTCCTTATAAAATTCTTCAAGGCAATTCAGTTAATCCAAGATTCTGAAACAAGTTAATTAGCTAATGACCTTATGATAAATTCTGCTACGGGGATGGAATAATTACACAGATAGGTAAATACAAGGTAATAAAAATAGTTCCTAATGAGGAGGTGTCCATCCACTGGGGAATGACTGAACTAATTGTGGTATTTGATGGTGACAGAATACCATTGTGCTGTGAGGAAAGATGAATTGGAGGATTTCTATATGAACTGGAAGAACCTCCATGAACTGATGCAGAGTGAAAGGAGCAGAAACAAGAAAACATTGTACACAGAAAGTGAAACATTGTGGGTCAAATGTAATAGATTTAGCTACTAATAGCAATGCAATGATCCAGGACAATCCTGAGGGACATATGAGAAAGAATGCTAACCACATCCAGAGAAAGAACTGGGGGAGTAAAAATGCAGAAAAAACATATAACTTATGTGGTTCTATGGGTATAGGATTGGGGGTTTTTAGTTTTTAAAAGATTACTCTATTACAAATATGAATAATATGGAAATGGGTTTTGAGCAATAATACATGTATAACCCAGTGTCAACTCCAGTAGCGAGGAGGGAAGAGGGGAGGGAGAGGACATGAATCATGTAACCATGGAAAAAGATTCTAAAGCAATAAATAAATTAATTTTTCTTAAAAAGAAAATAGTTCCTATAGTTTGGAACGGAAAAAAAATATATCTTTCCTGCTTCTAGCCAAGTAGCCTTGAGTGTGTCATTTAATATCTCTAGCCTTCAGTTTTCTTCTTAATAAAATGGAAATAATATGGAGGTTGAGCAAAGTAATCGCTAAAGCCCTCTAGTCCCATGAACCTAATTGCAGTGCTGAAATGAAGAGCCTAGAAGTAAGATGACGTATTCCACTGGAGCGAGGTTAAAAAATGAGATAGTTACATTAATGAAACTATGGTTCTTGGATTTGGACTACTCCAGAAGATATCTGCCCAGTGATCTATATAAGAGTCTGTTTTTATTTTTGATCAAGAACTGTGATTTCATCAATGATAAGAACTACAAGAGTAGAAAATCCCCCTGCCCATGTAGATCAGTAATTTACCTATACCATAAAGTTTTATTGAGTGTCTTGTGATATTGAGAGGTTGAGTAACTTACTCACAGGTAGGACACAGGGAGTATAAGTCAACCACAAAACTTAAACCTAGGTTATCACAGTAGCAACCTGACTTTTTAAAAAAATAATTTTAGGTGGTAAAGGAAAAGACAAAGAAAGAAAATCATAGTTGCCTGACTCCAATGAAAATTCATACCATGGGAACTCCTTAGTCTTGCTTTGTGGGGATGGTCCAACCCTAAAGATATTAAGACCCAGTTGTGTACCTGGCATGTGACCCATCTTATCCAACAGTTAAACTAAACCCAAGATTATTTAGACTTGTCATCTATTCAGATCATTTCAATAATGCTTTCACATGGGGACAAATCCAAGCCCCAAACCTTTCCAAATGCAAAGGATCATACAGTCAAGAAACAGACAACTTGTTTGGGCTTCTCATCTTTTCTGATAAAGATCATAAAAATTACTGTAGGTCATTCTGTAAAGACTTCTGCTTTTAAGAGCTTTTTAGATGTATTGGCCAAGAGAAAAGGTCTCAATTTTCTTCCAATGCTGATATTTTTAAAGGGAGAGAGTTGAAATATCTGTCAGTAGGGGAATGAGTTCCCCAAAGCTCAGATGATATAGTCATAGAAAATAATTTAATGCCTTAAAGAGGTATATATAAAAAAGAGGTATAAAATTTATGAGATTTGAACACCTATCTAATTTGTCAAGAAAGGAACAACTCCTTTGGCTAAGCAAACAAATCAACCTATGAGGACTTTAATATATCTAAGCTCCAAATTTTACAGTTTCAGACAGTAAAGCACCAACCTGGTTAAGTAGAAAAATCAAGTTTCTGCAGACTCCCTCCTGTTGAAGAGAGAGTTTTCTCTCTTATCTTTCCTCTCCCACCAGCCATGACCCTTCCAGATAAGAGTTACTTCACCTGTAGAAGACACTGTGTCAAGCAGAAGCAGAGACACAAATTCTAGTCTGACATGAATGCAGAGTCACGCCAGGGAAGAAGCAACTTCAAAGCATTAGACACATAGTCCCAGAAAAGAGACTAGAGCTATGGAAGAGAAAGTCCCATTAACCCAATGGAGACCCTGCACCCAAAGAAAACTAAGGAAGGGAGATGGATTTCCAGGCTCTGCAGTACCAGGAGTTGTGAATGCCTTTACCATATACATAGCTTATAAATGTGCCTCAATACCATTATAACTGAAGTTTGATCCTGCATTTCCCATGGACAATGTGTGTATTTGTGGGAAGGTGCATTCTGGGTTTAGGAGAGGAATATTTTATATCAACCAACTTTGCTTATTAATAAATCCCTGGTCCATTGGCTTGTTTGTTTTTTTTTAACCCTTACTGTGTATTGATTCTAAAGCAGAAGAGTAGAAAAAGCTAGGCAATGGAGTGTTAAGTGACTTACCCAGGGTCACACACCTAGGAAGTATCTGAGGCCAAGGATGAACCCAGAACCTCCCATCTCTAGGCTTGACTCTCAATTCACTGAGTCACCTAGTTGCCTTCCATTGGATTATTGCTAATGAGAAGCAGTGTGTGTGTGTGGGGGGGGGGGGGGGAAGATGTCCTAAGCTATAGTATTAGAAGTGCAAATTTATATGGTTACCCCTAGCCTAGAATCCAAGTTTAATCACCACATTGAAGATCAAATCTGCAACCCTCAACTGTGAGTGTAAGTTTGAAAGGAATAGCTAGGAAAGGGTGCTGTATTTATAAATAACAGTGAGTTCCAAGGAGCAAGAATAAGTATTGCTTCTTGGGAAAACCCAAGAATTGGAGCATTCCAAAAAATGTGTGTTTTTTTATGATGATGGCTTATATTTTTATAGTGCTTTAAAATATACAAATGTACAATGGGTTCCAATAATGCCCAGTGGATTTACGAGTCGGCTATGGGGGGTGGGGGGAGGAAAAGAAAATGATCTATGTCTTTAATGAATAATGCTTGGAAATGATCAAATAAAATATATTTAAATTAAAAAATATATACAAATGTAATAGGATAGGTAGCCCAGCTGATGGGTGAGAGCCTCATCCTGGGGACACATGGATGTTTGGTGAGCCTTCTTCCAGACATTCATAATGAAGTCAGAGTCAAAGTCAAAAAAATTGTATAAAGCTCCTACTATGTACTAAGTATCAGAGATGCAAAAAAGGCATAAAATAGTCCCTATCTTCAAGGAACTCATGGTCCATTGGAGGAAGACCATACACAAAAAGAAGTTGAAGGGTGAGGGAAGCAGAAAGGACAGGAGCTCACCCCTGAAATAGGGGCATTTGGGGGATGGGATTGGATGGACCACTATGGGCCAGTAACAAAGGTTTTCACCATGGATGAAAGGGCAGGCTAGCCAGGGTCCAGCACACAGACCAACCAGTCAGAGTAGGCAAAAGTAACTGGAAGTTGTATTTTATTCTTAAAAGAGTTTTGAAGGGAAAAGGGAATTCCTATCACTAATTTCTATCTAATGATGAACTATGCCTTCATGAGAAGGGTCTTCATAGAGTTTGGTTGATTACTCTTATCTCCCTCTCCTCTCTCACCTAAAATCCCCAACCCTAAAGTCTGGTTATCCTGCTAATCCCTCTTTTGATGGTTACTTGAGGTATTGGTCTGTGGCAGATTAGACAGGGACCCAAGGGGAAAGATCCCAAGACCAGATGAACTCACTGAGAAATGCAGATGACTAGATGCTGTTTCAGGCTAACTTCAGGTTAAAAGATCTTCTTACAAGGAAAACACAGGTATTAACAGCAAGGACAGGTACAGGAACTCCACCAAGTATTTTTCAGCAAATCCTTCCAGGTGTTTACAGTTAGCAAACTCCCAGAGAGATTCACAGCTCCTGAATTCTCAGCTCAACTCTCCTTTCAAGATTCCAGAATCTTTCCCTGTTGGTCTCATGCCTCTTTTCTCCACAAACTTATCTCTTCCTTTAACAATCCCCTCTTTGCACAAAGCCAAAATAGTGTTGAAAACAATGTTTTGGCATTTGTGCACCAACAAACTTAAATTCTCACCTAAACTAAAATTCTTACCCAAAATAGTAAACAGCCTCCACTCACTTATCTTATCCTATTTAACACTACCTTACTCTAAGGATTTAAACAAAGGAAAGGAAAAGGAATATATATATATATTTTTTTTAAAGTTACAATGATCAAAATACAAAGCAAACATATGCAAAAGCAAAACAAGCAAAGCAAAACATCAAAAGAGAAATACAAACACAAAACCTCATATAAAACAATAAGGTCATAAAAATATTATACTTTTAAAATAATATAGAAAAGAATGCTATCAAAACTGTTGGAATGCATAAAACAGAAAACAGAAAAATTACAATTAACACAATATAGCATAAAGTTTTACAAAAAAAGTCAAACCAATCCATCAAAACTTACTTACGCAAAATACATTCAAACTAGATGAAAATTCAAAACAATCTTATTCCAAACTATACCTTATTATTACACAAAATTGAAACTACTACATAAAACTGTGCATTGAACTATCCTATCTAAAGAACTTAATCAGTATCAAATATCAACCACATACATAATTTTACATATATACATATAACACATACACACAATATATATGTGCTACACATATTAACCTATACATGTATGCATTTTATATATATACATATATACAATTTCCAATCCTATGATACATAGTATTTACATGTATTTACATGTTTGTATGACATATAATATGTTATATATTGCAATATAATTCACTACCCTACCTTAACCTGTCAATCCTAAACTCTAATCTATCTAAAGAAATCCTTATATACTTTCTAATGTCATCAAAACAGAAAATCTGAAATCAGATATCCTATATTAATGAGATCTATCCTATCTAATTATGCTACTACTATTCTAACCCTTCTAAAATCTAAACAGTATCCATTTATCTACATGGACACTCATATATAACTAAATCCTATAATTAGTAGTGAATCAATGTATCCTAATCATGTTTATGTTTATGTGTATGTTTATATTGCATGCAAAATACTTACCAAAACTTCAGATCCTCCATATTCTCATGCTGTCTGATGAAATCTCTGCTTCTCCAAAGTCCATGGAAGTAATATGTAATGTTGAATGCATTCTAATATGAAAACATGCTATTTTACATGACATAAAAAATCTCACAAACAAATCACTGAAAAATTCTTCTTTAAAGTCTTTATCTGCTTGTCAGTCTCCTCTGTTGTCTCTGGATCCTCCTCTGTAACACTCTCCTCTTCCACAGGAATCATCCTCTCCTTACTGATTTTTCTGACTGCAGACTCAATTTGACTAATACAACTCTCAGATTTCCACTTCACAGCTATTCACCAATTCTTCTTCTTCTTCATCTCCTGCAATTTCTCCTTCTTCTACCTCCACTATTTCCACACTTTCATCATCAATTCTATGAGCTAATTTTACATGAGAACAATGGAACCAAGAATCTCTTCCTAATACTTTCACTGATGAAGGTGAAATTTACACAATACTATAAGGACCAACCCAACTTTCTTGTGTAGCTGATATTTTGGCAAAAATTTTCACATATACCATGTCACCTGGCTAAAAATCCTAGAGAGAATAATCCAGTGTATCAGATTGGATCAAAACTCCTATATCATGCAATTCTCTAAGTTTTTGTTGTAAGCAACCAAATATGAAGCAATTTGACAGTCTCTCTCCAAGAGAGAAGTATAGACAACCTCACAAGTTTTACCCTGCAAAGGATCATGACCAAATAATATTTCATAGGATGATACATGCAAATCTGCTCTAGGTCTTTATGTAGGAAAAACAAATCTATGGCAAGAATATCTTTCCATTTTGGATGAGTTTCAGCACAAATTCTTCCCCACCATAATCTTGAGTTCCCTGTTCAAATGTTCCCCCTGACCTGAACTTTGTGGATAGTAAGGAACATGAAACTTAGGTGTTATTCCCAGATTCTCATAAACTCTTTTCAAAATGTCTTGAGTAAAATGAGACCCTCGGCCTGAATCTATGGTAATTGGAACACCAAATCTAGGAATAATCTCCCTAAGCAACACTTTTACCACAAAGCCAGCTATATTTGTAGTAAATGGAATCACTTCAGGCCATTTTGTTAAACTATCAACAATCACAAGGCAAAACTTGAATCTTCCAGTTTGGGGCATGCTATATAATGTATTTGCAAACTCTTAAATGGACAGTATGCCAAAAGTTTGCCACCTAACCCTTTCTTTCTGAATGCACCTTGATTAAATTTTTGGCAAACAGAACAGCTACTACAGATCTTATTAGCAATGGTACTTATTCCTGGTGCTACCCATAATCTCTTGACAGAATCCACAACAGCTTGTGTACCCAAATGACCTTTCTTATGAATGGCTTGACATAAATAGGTGTAAAAATCTTTTGGTAAAAGTGGTTTCCCAGTGTCTGCAACCAATATACCATGTTCTTTCCTAGCTCCAAACTTCTCCTTCCACAACACCTCATAAGTAAGAGACTTGGCCTAAAGAGGGGTAGATTTCAGAGTTGATTTCATCTTACAAAGTGATGAGTTTCTGGTTATCAGGAAGTCCAGGAAAGCATCCACTGGATGCATAGAATTAGCTTAGATTCATAGAAATAATGAGATGAATTTCTGTGGTATCCTTATCCAATGGAAGATCTGGGAGGAAACTTCTCAATGTCCACAACCCACCCTCTCCCATTTTGGACTCTGCAAAGGCATTTTAAGACCACTTCTAGTTTTACTTGGCTGCTGATCCTGAAATGAGCAGGTATACAAAAGACTCCCAAGAAAGTAACTATTCTCTATTTCTTGTTAGTAATCAAGGCAAGGACATTTGTATACGGGTCTCTCTTTGTGGCAGTCTCCTGCAGCCAATATCCTATTTCCCTACTTTGGTCAGTATAAAGCCATGAGCACATGATCCTGCTGTTCCTCTTTCCCTGTTGTGTCTACACTTTCCTCTTCTTTGGTGAAAGAGTAAAGAAGCTGAAAAGACCTGGTGAGATTTAAAAAGGCAGAGGACCAGAGGTCCAATGACAGGAGACCAAAGTTTGTGGGTAGCCAACCTCCTGAAAAGCAAAGCCCCAATAACATAACAGGCTCAGCATAGCATGAATTTGAAGGCATCCAATAGGAAGTGACTCATCCATCAGCTATGGTGAATTGGGGTGAAGAGGATAAATTCTTTGTAGACACTTCTTTAAGTTTGAGGTGTTTTTCCAAGGACCAAGGTAGTGTAGGACAGAGAACTTTTGTGTCCCTGATGTTCTTATTTGTATTCTTGCTTATTTATAAACTCATCAATGAGAATAGGAGATGGGATAAGAATCCTCAAAATATATAAAGATTTCATAAATGACCCTCTAGGGTAATTCATGTAAATATTATTATGCCCATTTTATAGATGAGGAAACTGAAGCAAGATGATTTGCCTAGAAATTCAAGAATTCAGAATCAAACCCATGTCTCCTTTCTCCAAGTCTAGCACATTTCCTCTGAAACACTGACATCCACGATAAAGATGAAGATGGTAGTAAAGGAAGGAACAGAAAGGGGAGGAAGAAGGATGCTAGCACTGGAATTAGATTCATAGAGCTTGAGTTTGAATTTGGGCAAATTGAATCATTCCATCTCTCTTTGGCATTTTTCCCTATCTGGAAAGTGAGAGGAGTAGACCAGGAATGCTCTAAGGTCCCTTCCAGTTCTATTAAGATCAATTTTGTTCACAGACCATTGTATCAGAGTTAGCTACCATCCCCAATTTTTGAGATATTCATTCAAGATGGAATAAGGACTGACTTCTTCTGGAGAGGCCAGGAAATAATAAGGGTTATTTCTCAAGAAGACAACACTGTAGACTTTGATATCCTATTAACAAATGTGACATTGGAGGGCCCAACTTAAGAGCACCAGAACTATTCATCTATCAACTGGACATAAAAGAGGTACCAACTGACCAAAAGAATTACTCATCTCATGGATTTAGTTTTTGGCTACACAAACCAGCAGGTCATCTGCACTTAACTCTTAGAAATTTTTAGGGTTCTAGAAACAGGAAGTTACCAAAGAGATGAACTGGCCCTTCACCACCCATCACCAAGCTGATTCCAGTCCCACACAGGAAAGCAGCCTTTGCATATTAACCTGGAAGCAAGAGTTCCATTCCTAATGCATGACAGAGAGAAGTTAAAGCAAACCAGTTTGGGAAGTTCCTCTGGGTCCTTCCAACCAGTTTGCCAAATGCTCAACTATGAGCCTGTCATATTGATAACTCCATTGTAAATATGAGTGGGTAGGTAAGGGCATGTTGAAGGAGAGAGCCTCTGAAGGCATTCTCTTGGGTGCCAAGAGGGAAGGGAAGGGTGTGTGTGCCTGTGTCAGTGGGCGTATATTATTTAAAATATGGGCGAGGATAATGATGGCAAAGGGGTACAATGGGCAGATGTGCTTGGGAGATAGCTCTTCCCAGGCTCTCTCTACATAGCATACAAATGTGAAAGAAAGAAGTAGAAAGTGGGGGAGGAGACATGAAGGGGAGTACGAATTGCTTTTTAAAAAAAATGTAGTCATCATTTCCTGTTTCTGCTCTCTGTGCATCAAGGGCACATCACTGCCAACTGCTTTCTGATGACGACTTGAAAAAACCCCTTTCATTTACACACTTCCTGGAATGGGTTCCCAGCACACAGAATGAAAGTGGACTTTTTAAAAAATCTCTATGAAATTTAGAGGGTCAGGAGGCAATGTGCTCAAGGTTACTTTTGTACTTGGGTCAGTCTCTAAAAATTCAGAACAATAAATACTTATAAAGTGTCTACTTTGTGGAAGGCAAGGCCATCAAGAATTGTTGTTCAGTTGTTCTCATTTGTGTTGGATTCATCATGACCCCATTTGGGTTTTTTTTGGCAAATATATTGCTTTGCCATTTCCTTCCCCAGCTCATTTTACTGATGAGGAAACTGAGGAAAACAGGGTTAAGTGACTTGACCAGAGTCACACAGGTCAGAGGTTAGATTTGAACTCAGGAAAATCATTTTTCCCAACACCAAGTCTCCATTCTGCCAATCCACTGTGCCACCTAACTGCCCAAGAATACAAAGAAATAAAAACTAATCCCTGCCCTCTAGGAGTTTAAATTCTACTGAGACATGTAAACAGATATATGGCAATTTGAGGAGAAAGGATAGGGATAGAGTATTAAAGGCTCAGAAAGATCTAGAAGGGCTTCCAGTAGGAAGAGATGGTGCATGAGCTAAGCTTGGAAGACAGCTCAGGATTCTAAAAGGTAGAAATGAAGAAGGAGAGTATCCCAGGCAGGAGGGGCAACCAGTACAAAAGCATGAAGGTGGGAAATAGGGTACTTAGTAGGTTCAAAGAACAGCAAATAGATCTAGATATATTTCCTAATACTGAAATGTAGAAGGAAGCTATTGGGATCATAGATGTAAAGCTGGAAGTAATGTTCAAGATCATATTTGAAACCAATTTCTTAATTCTAAAGATAAAGAAATCAAGCCCCAGAGAGGCTGACTTGCCTAATGTATTTAACACCAGGTTCTCAAACTCCAAATCCTACATGATTTCTATTGCACTCTGTTTAATGATATTTTCCTATCAAAGCCCCCATTTCTTTACACCTCTATGTTTGAGATATAATTTCCACTTATAAATCACTTCTTGGCCTTTTCAACTTAAAATCAAATATAGTACCGTTTTTAATAATAAAGTGAATTATTGAAATTTATTTTGATACTAAAAGGTTCATAGCATCAGTGTAAGTATCCCTTTCCCCAGTGCTGATTGAAATCACTCTGCAACTTATCAGGTGATCTTGGAGAGTTTTGATAACCAAAATAATAGTAATGGATGACATTTACAGAGCACTTTAAAGTCTACAAAACTCTTGACAAATATAATCTCATTTTATCCTCACAATGAACCTGAGAGGTAGCTATTGTTACCCTCATTTTATAGATAAGGAAACTGAGACAAACAGAGCTGAAATGGCTTGTGTAGAGCCACATGGCTAGTGCTGTAACTGGATTTGAATTCAGATCTTCCTGACTCCAAGCTCAGTGCCCTATTCATTGTAATTTCCATCCTGTGACCAAGCTAACAAAGAGCCTTTCTGAACCTAAGGAGATTATCCCATGATGTCAGACATAAACTAGGTATGGATATCCCAAAGAGAAGACAGCATAGCTATCTTCAGGTATGGGAAAAATCTATCCCATGGAAAAGGTATCCACCTTGTTTTGCTTGACACAGGAGACTGGTAATAGATAGAGGCTACAAGAGAGTCTAATTTAATATTGATAAGGAATAATTCCTGACCTAGCAGGAGCTGTCCAGGAGGAGCATTGGCTTATCTCAGGAAGAAATTCTTTCAGTGAAAGTCTTCAGAGCACAAATTAATACTTTGTCAAGTAAGGGTTAGACTAAACGGATTCTAAGATTCCTTTCAATTCTGAGATTCTTTGTTTTTGTATAAGGTCAGTTGGTGGCTCAGTGGGGCCTGGAGTCAGGAAGACCCAAGTTCAAATCAGACCTCAGATACTACCTGAGTATCTCAAGGCAAGTAAGTTAACCCCGTTTGCCTTAGTTTCCTCATCTGTAAAATGAACTGGGAATGAAAATGGCAAACCAGTCCAGTATCTTTGCCAAGAAAATTCCAAATGGGATCTCAAAGAGAAATGACTGAACTACAACAAATAATTTGTATAGTCATAGATAAAGAATCAAGACAGTTCAATAATTCGTATTCTGTACATCTTCTATTGTGTCTTTTGATCCAGAGATGAAGTGTAGGGCATTGGGGAAAGTATCTTCAAGCTGCTTCAACACTCCCAATCTGACCAGAACCAGATTAAAAAGTGATTGGAAATGTTTAACAAAAATTAAGGTGCTTCAGAGGATCCATTTCTATTTAAGTTTTATGTTACTGGTCTAACCCATACTTCCAGTAGGAAAGTGTCAAAAATAGCTTAGGTTTATTTCCTAAAGTGATGTCCATCAACTGGACTAAACAAGTTGTTGCATATGATTGTGATGGAATGCTACTGCAATATTACTTGCCAAGAGTCATACAGCTAGTAAGTGTCAGAGGCCAAATCTAATGACTCCAGGTGTGCTTCTCTATCCACAGAACCACCTAGCTACCCCATATAAGTATGTACTGAATAATTAAATGAAGAATAAGGGATAGCAACTTCTGGATGAACAAACATTTTGGCAATACTACTGACAAGCAGGTTAGTTTGGGAATAACACGGAAAGACTTACATGAAATTATGAAGAGTGAAATGAGCAGAACCAAGAGAATATTATATATAGCACAGAAATATTGTTTGAAGAATGTCTTATATGTCCACAGAGCTATAAAACTCTGTATATCTTTAGAACTAGCAATACCTTTAATGGGTTTATTTCCTAAGGAGATCAGGGAAAAAAAGGAAAAGAACCTCTATGTTCCAAAATATTTATAGCAGCTCTCTTTGTGGTAGCAAAGAACTAGAAATCAGGGGGATGCCCATCAGTTGGGCAATGGCTAAACAAATTGTGCTATATGATTGGGATGGAATACTATTGCATCTTAAGAAACAATGAGCAGATCAGTTTTTTTTATAAACTTGGAAGGAACAACATGGGATTATGAAGAATGAAATGGATACAACACAGGGAACATTGTATATACCTACAGATTTAATATTTGGAGAATAATTTGTGAATGTTCCAGAGAATGAACCGACAAATAGAAACATGAAAGACATAAGCTATATATTTTGCTGGATGATACCTTTTGTGGTATGGGGAGGGACCAGACAAAAAATAACAATAATTTTTTTCTAAATAATGAGTTTGTGTGTCCATCTCCAGAGAAAGAACTGATAGATAGAAATAAGCATGGCATAGTTTTATATATACATAAATCTTTTTGTCAAATGATGCCTTCTATAATGGGAGGAGAGGAAGGAGGGAGAGTGTTGCCTGTTACTTTCATGTAAAAAAAGCAATAAATGAATACATTTGAATTTCAAAAAAAGGAAAAGAAAATCTTGGACTACTTTGAGTGTTCTACAGAATTCAGCACAGTGCTGGGACAGTAATAAACAACTGCTGGAGGACTGGTTGACCCAAACTTGACTTTGAGGACTTTGGAATATAATTAATGATGGAAAGGTACAACATTTGAAGGTAAACTATAGTCAAAAGGATACACATGATCCCTGAGCATCATTTAATCTCTTGTTGCTTTTAAAGTAACTCTTAAGAGCATAATTTGCAAAGAAGGTATTTGTTCAGCTAGGAGATGCTATCCTTTAGTCTATATTTAATTATATATATATATATATACATATATATATATATATATATATATATATGTTAGTGAGGTGGTTCAGTAGATCCAGAACTATGCCTAGAGTCAGAAAATCTTGCCTCAGATTCTTACTAGCTGTGCGGCCCTAGACAAATCATTTAATCCTGTTTGTCTTAGTTTCTCATTTTAAAAATGAATTGGAGAAGGAAATGGCCAATCACCCCAGGATCTTTGCAAGGAAATCCCAAATAGAGCCATGAAGAGTCAGATGTGACTGAACAAAAACAACAGATACTCCTATATGTACATGTGTTCTCACTAATTAAATATAAATTCCTTGAGAACTCATTTTTTCTTTTTGTACCCAGTGCCTTGTGAACAGAGAGGACCTCAGTCAGGAAGCCCTGGGCTCTAGTCTGGCCTCATACTGGTTGGGTAACCCTTAGCAAATTACGTAAACATTCAGAGCTTGGGGCAGCTTGGATATCTACTTTGGAGAAGGGATATTCCTCAGCTGGGTAGGCTCTATCTAAACCAGTTAATTCTCAGAGATAGCCTTCTATCTCTATCTTCCTTTTCCTAGTGCCTGACACACAGTAGGCATTTAATAAATGGTTGCTGATTGGTTGATTAGGTGAGTTTCAACTACCTCCTCTATAAAATTATCTCCAGATTCCTATCAATGTAGCTCAAAATCCCCTATTCTACCAATATGTCCTTTGATGCTTTCCATCTAGAGGCTCTTGAAAGAGGGAGTTGAAAATAAATTGGAATGAGTTTAACCTGTAGCAGAGAAGAACCAGAAATTCAGGTTTGGAAATTATAATTTTTTTTTTACCACATCAGATATGGAGGGGATATTCAAATTAGTCCTGTAGGGACATTTTTTTTTTTTGCTTTATTGTTTGTCTAGATGCCTTAACAAAACAAAAATGCTTTGTGAGGTCTCAAAGAAGTATGCTTTGTTTTGAATTTTTCAATAGAATAAATGTTCATTTCATTTAGGGACAATTTTCCAGATCTACCTAAGCTGTTTGTTACCATCTATCCGATTTAAGCCTTTCCTTCAAATACTCCTTTTCTGGCTGGAAGAGCTACTGCAATTGGGCTAGAATCACTGGGAGCCTCAGCTATCTTTTAGCTCCCACATGTTCTTCTTTTGTCGTGCTTCCTGACTCCACAGGAGATGAAGAGAGACCCTCTCTGACATGTAGTGGAAATTATCCATTATTAAGGCATATTTAAAGAATTCAAGATATTGTCAAACTGTAGGATCTGGTGTTGAGTCACCCAATGGCTGAGCCATTAAATGAAGATTCCTCAATCTCAGAAATGGGGGGGAGAAGGGGGAAAGTAGACTGCCAAGCTGGGAAAGGTGTGAAATGTTAATTGGCCCCAAGGGAACATCAGTCATTCTTGCTCCCAGGGAATGGGGCTGGCAAGGGATGAAGCCACTCCACTTGGTGGGAGGTGCCAGAGGAAGCTTGAGCTTCGAAGCCAGTAAAGAAAGGGAGTGGATGCCAGACTCCAGGATTGTTAGAGCTAATCCACCTAACCAACTTCATTTAATTTTATTGGGTTTTTAAAAGTTTTATTGATGCCTTTTAGTTTTATACCATATTCATGCCTTGCCACCACCATGAATCTTGTTAATAAAGAAAAACAGTCACCTTAAAAATAGGCCTCTCTGGAAGTATATGCAAGACAATAATAGTGATAATAAAAATAAATAATGATAATACTAATTGCTAGCATTTATATAGTGGTTTAAAAAAAATTTAACCCTCATCTTCCATCTTAGATGCCTTACTGTGTATTGGTTCTAAGGCAGAAGAGCAATAAGGGCTAGGAAAATGAGAGTTAAGTGACTTGCCCAGGGTCAAGGCTTGCAAAGTGTTTTCATTATCTCATTTGATCCTCACATCAATCCTATGAGAAAGATGCTATTATTATACTTATTTTATGAATAAGGAAACTGAGGACCAATGAAGTTAAGTGATTGGTCCTAGATAGAAAGTGGCTAGAATACTGGAAATTTCCAGTTTGTTTGTTTGTTTTTTTTTAAACCCTTGCCTTCTGCCTTAGAACCCATACTAAGTATTGGTTCCAAGCCAACAGAGTGGGAAGGGCTAGGTAACTGAGTTTAAATGACTTTCCCAGAGTCATAAAGCTAGGAAGTGTCTGAGAACAGATTTGAACCCAGATTGTCCTATCTGCAAACCTGGCTCTCTGTCCATTGAGCGACCTAGCTGCCCCAGCTATCTCCATTTTTGTTCTGACCTGTCCTGCTCATTCCAGTTTTCAGACCTAGAATAGATTCCTGTCTCCCATCTTGTCTCTAGTAAAGGGCTCTTTCTTCTAGACCCATCCCAAGAGCTAGTGCCTCCATTAAGTTTTCCCTGACTCCTTTCTCTCTATCACATTTCCCAGATCTCTTGTAGTCCTTATCTTTCTCTTGGATCATATTTATCTGTGAATACTTCATTCCTCTCCCTATAAACACACACACACATAGCCCCACAGCCCCACATGGACACACATGGAAAGCTTAAGAGCAGGGTCTTTGACATGCTTTTGTATTCCCAGCGCCCACCGAAGCTGCTTCCCCTCATGTCAAGAATATGGGATTTCATCAGTGTGGGTCCTCTTTCCAACAGAGTTGATCATTTCTCCAAACCTCACCCTATTTTATGATTTCTATGACCCACCCAAGGATAAATATACATATCAGGGTTAGGATTTGAGCTCAGATCGTCTTCATTCCCACATCTAACACCATCCAGCGACTCTTCTATTAATCAGTGTTTGTTAAATTTCGATTTGAAGTTTAATCCAAGGACATCTCTAGGCTTTGGTAAACTTGGACAGCCTTAAGCTTCTAGTCTTTATTTTTTTCCCATAATTTTATTTCTTCCTTTCATTCTCTAGTAAAGCATTTTTATCTTAATCACATCTTGGTTGAATTAAGGGAAAGAAGTTGTTTTCGATGCCTGGGTCAGGAGTTTCCCTGGTGAGCCCCAGAGTCTCTGGGGTCAGACAGGGACTGGTGGCAGCAAGAGAGTGAGAATTGAAGTAATCCTCTGGGGCCCAGGCTTTGGCATTCTGCTTAGAAAGCTATTTCCATTCGCTTAACACCTTCTCAAGGCTGCTTCCCTTGTATCAGCCGTTGCCTTTCCCCACTTCTGCCAGATCACCAGGCCAGAAGGGTCACATGCATACATTTCCTGGCCTCTCTCTGTCATTTCCTCAAAAATATTAACTTTTTAATGTATGTATTGCCTTCGAATGCTCCTCCATCGACCTGAGACTTTGAGGGGAAGGGATATGTTTTTTGGTTTTTATTTTTTTAACCCTGTCATTTTCCGGGTAACCTCATCATTAGAATGAAAATAGGGACTGTTTCATTCTTGCCCCAAGAGGCAGCAGAGAGGAGAGAGCCAGCCTTGAAGCTAAGAAGAACTAAATCCAGGTCATGAAAATGGGAGATGGAATATCATGTATGGGGAACAGAAAGTCTAATTTAGAACCTAGCGAGTGAAAATAAAGAGTACTAGAATATAATTGGGTAATATTAATATACTAGAATAATTATATGAAATCTGGAAACTTAGCTTAGAGCCAGATTGTAGAGAGTTTAACTTGCAAAAATAAGTAGCTTGAATTTTAACTTAGAGTCAGTGGGGAGTCACTGAAAATTCTTGGGCAAAAGGAATGAAATCTAGTGTTTTACCAAGATGATTTTGGCAGTTTTATGGAGATTGATTTAGAGAAGAAGTAAATAGGAAGCAAGTAGTCCTGCTGGTGGGTCCATCTGCCTTAAGTCTCTCCCCACTCCAATCCATCCTTCCTCCCATCTCTAAAGAGATTTGTCTAAAGCACAAGTCCTACCATATCACTCCCTATTCAATAAACCCCAGTGAGTGTTCAGTTGTTTTTCAATCATGTCTGATTCTTCGTGACAACATTTAGGGTTTTCTTGGCCAAGATCCTGGAGTGATTTGCTGTTTCCTTCTCCAGCTCACTTTACAAATGAGGAAACTGAGGCACACAGGGTGAAGCAATTTGCCCAGGATCACATCGATATTAAGTGTCTGAGGCCAGATGTGAACTCAGGAAAATGAATCTTCCTGACTTCAGGCTTGGCACTCTATCCACTGTCCTACCTAGCTTCCCTGCTTGATACATAGTAGGCACTTAATAAATGTTTATTGATTAACTGATTCAAGTCTTGCCTCTAATAGATTCTAGCTCTGTGAGCCTTTCAAAGCCGCTCTCTAAGGCGATTAGTTTCAGAGAAGGTGTTGACCAGATAAGGAGAGAAGTAGAGTGTCAGACCTGGAGTCAGGAAGATTCTTCTTTAGTTCAAATCTGGCCTCAAGATATTTACTAGCTTTGTGACCTTGGGCAAGTCACTTAACCTTCTTTGCCTCCATTTCCTCCTCTATAAAATGAGCAGGAGAATGGAAATGAGAAACTACTCCAGGATCTTTGGCAAGGAAACCCCAGATAGGATCAGGAAGAATCAGACAAGACTGAAATGACTGAACAGCAGTGACAAATTAACCTGCATTGGTAGAGGGTGTTCCTTCACCAGGAAATTCTGTGTGCCAATAAAACTACAAATCTCTACCTATCCCTCTCCTCTGTATTCCCAGGGCCTTACACAATACTAGCCACATAGTGGTCACTTAGTACATACATGCTCATTGATTAATATCAATTATTAACTTATTGATTTATTGTTAGTATCAATAAAAATGATTTTAATATACAGTCAATCATTTTCAAGGGACATCATGTGATTTGTGCTATATTTAAACCTATGTCATAGAAAGCTACTTTCTAATGAATTGCTGAAGATACTTTGTTCCTTCCCTTAAGCAAGCATCTCACTGTTTAAAAGAACTAAAGGATAGAGACCCAAATGGATACTTCCTCCCCCGTCTCCTTTGATAAAAGGACACAATTTATTAGCCTCCGAAGACTTCTTAGAACACTGGGTTAAATATGGAGAAGCTAATCACTTTAAAAGGGTACATTTGGCCACCACAACTTCCAAGCAGTTCTGAACTTGGAGGTTACCAGATATGCAGGCTGGGTGGTGCCAGGGTGTCTGTCTAGAAGCAAGAGCCGCCTGGCCAGGTTCAAATCACTGTCTCTGGCTGGGTATGAGTTTTGGCAGCATTGAGCTCAGCCCTGGAGGCCACAGTAAACTTCAGGTCACGCTTGAATGCCCATCTTCTGGAAAACTAAAAAGAGACAGGAATAGCTTCTAGGGAAGGCAAGCAATTCACCGGGTAGACTTGACCCATGGATTCACCTGTCCTGACAGAGAATCCTTGCAGAAGGATGTTGGTAGGACAGGAACACTCTTCCCTTGAGGACCCTTCCCCTGGGAGAGTGCTAACACAAAGTAAGAATAACTGATAACATTAATTTTTTTTCAAAGGACTTATGCCATTGCCTTTGTTTTCAGACTATGTCCACACCCCTTTAGCACTCCTCAACTGGACCCTGATTGCTTATAACAACAATAAAAACAAATCCCAAAAGCCAGATGATACAGCAGCAATCCTGTCTGACAATGACTCCCATTCCTGCTCCCACTTTCTAGCTCTAGACTTTTAATCAAATCCATATTGCTATTGCAGCTATGAACAGGTAAGGGGTAAGGTGGATAGAGCATTGGGTTTAGAGTCAGTAAGATCTGAGTTCAAATCCAGCCTCAGACATTTAACAACTAGGTGATCGTAAACAAATCATTTAAACTATTTGGCTCAGTTTTCTTAAGCTTAAAATGGAGATGATAATAATAGAACCTACCTCCTAAAGCGATGGTATGCCCACAGTTACTCAGAAGGTAGGTGGTGCCATGGATAGAGTACTATGCCTGGAGTCAGGAAGACCTGAGTTCAAATCCAAACTGAGATACGAGTTAGTGGTATGACCATGAGCAAGTCATTAAACCCTGTTTGCTTCAGTTCTTCTTTTTGCTTAAAAAAAAAATCGCTGGAGAAGGAAATGGCAGACCATTCCAGTATCTTTGTCAAGAAAACTCCCAATGGGTTCAAGAAGAATTGCTGGAGAAAGAAATGGCAGACTATTCCAATATCTTTGTCAAGAAAATTCCAAATGGGGTCAAGAAGAATTGCTGGAGAAGAAAATGGCAGACCATTCCAGTATCTTTGTCAAGAAAATTTCAAAAGGGGTCAAGAATCACTGGAGAAGAAAATGGCAGACCACTCCAGTATCTTTGTCAAGAAAACTCCAAATGGGGTTCTAACGAATCAGACAGGATTGAACAATAGCAAAGACTATATGAACCCTCCAGGCCAAGAATTCTATTCACTTCACTAGTTGGCTAAATGAATTATCACATGAGGTATAGATATTACTATCCCTGTTTTCAAACGAAGAAGCTGAGGTTCCAAGATTTGAAATAATTTGCCTGGGAAAGAGTGGAGAGTTACGGTCCTAGTAAGTTGTGTGGCAGGATTTGAACCCAATTCTTCCTGATTTCAACTTTAATATTTTACCCAAAAGATTATAATCAATACCAAAGACCTCAGCAGTTGAACTGCTGTTTTATTATAAGTCCAAGTTATAAAATCAAGTTTCTAGATAGTAATTATATACAACCTTTTTCAAAGGAACAGCTCATTTTGCTGCCTTCACACCACAGTAGATATTTTCCCCTTAACAACATTCCCGCCTATGGGCATCTCTCTTAATTATATTTGCCACCAAGAACCAGTTAATGAATGGATATTTCATGGCCTTCAGCAGAAACCTCAGACTCCTCTCAGAAGGAATTGAAAGCATTGACCTCAAGCCAATATCCAGCCTGATGCATATTTCAGAAGCTTCCAGGTTTTAAAACCAGGATTACCTTTGCAAATGGATAAACTAGCAGACAAAAGCTTGCTAGTGTCATCTTCCTGGGGCTTCAGAGATTTCTGGAAGACTGCTTGAGTTAACCAGAGGGAGAATTTCAACTGGATGCAGAAATCATTAGCTATTTCCCTTTTCATTGTTTTCTGGTGACTCTCCTGGGATTTAGAATATATTGTATATTGATTCCTACCCAAGATTTCCCTATCATCACAGCATGAATATTTCAGCATACTGAAATAATTATTTATATTGATAAAATATTCACCCGCCATAGCTCTAGGGACATTTGGGATCCAGCAGACCACAGAATTACCTTTTCCTTTTTTTTCCCTGGTATGGTGTGGGTCTTGCCTATTACCCTGATGCTAGATTTCTCAAATATTTTGAATAATCCTGACTTTCTTGAATACAGAAACAGTTAAAATAGAAAGTAAGTGAATTTAATAAGCAGCAATATTGAAAATTCTGAGGTCTGCTCTTTCCCTTCCCTAGCTACTTAAGAGAATTATAGGCAGGCCCCCAGGACATGCATGACTTATGAGCTTCTTAGGAAAAAAAAAGGCCCTCCTCTCTCCCTTTCACCTGATTGGGATGGGGGGGGGGGGTGACTAATACTTGCCACTAATAGCCCTAGGTGATGTGACTAATCCCATCCCTGTGCCTAATTAAATTGAGCTGGCAGGCGAGTGGGGTGCCTGACCAACCCTAGCATCAGTGTGGGGGTAGTACTAATGTCTAGGGGGATTGGAAGGACACCGAGTTGAGGTCACAAAATGATCTTCCTTGAAAGGTACTTCATTCCCCCTTCAACCTCCTGGAATCTATAGCATCCTTCAAGGCTTAGTTCAAGTCCTGTCTCCTATGGGAAGGGAAGTCTTATCTGAACCTTTACCAGTTGTTAGTTTTCTTTCCATACTACTCTTGAAATTACTTTTTTTTTTTTTAACCCTTACCTTCCATCTTGGAGTCAATACTGTGTATTGGCTCGAAGGCAGAAGAGTGGTAAGGGCTAGGCAATGGGGGTCAAGTGACTTGCCCAGGGTCACACAGCTAGGAAGTGTCTGAGGTCAAATTTGAACCTAGGACCTCCTGTCTCTAGGCCTGGCTCTCAATCCACTGAGCTACCCAGCTGCCCCCTGAAATTACTTTTTTTAATAAATACATTTATTTATTTACTGCACATTACTTAAATTTAATTTACTGTAAATTTACTTTAATTTACTGTATACATGTCATTTCTTTCTTTAGAGCAATGACATCACAGGGTGATGTCTTGACTTGCTTGTGAATTGGATTTGTGTGAAGCAGAATTGCATAAAGTTATCAGCCTCACTCTCTCCCCTAGTCATTGCAGTCTTCTAATGGCAAGACAAAAGGTAGGACAACTGATGATAGCCCAGGCTGGGGTGGATAGCCTCAGTGTCTTTGATATCTGATCAAGCCCTAAGAGCTCCCCCAGCACCTGCCAGGGCTGCCTTCAGCCTTCATGGCCAGTGGAACAAATTGTTCTCATCTGCCCATTCAGCCAGTGGAAATCTTCCCATGCTTCAGTAGGCATCCCTCTCACCCATCTATGGGTTTAAGGCTTGAAAGTCATCCTCAAGCTGACTTAGTCCTTCTGCTGAGAGGGTTTCTACTGGGGTATGGCTGCTGCTGCCCATGATACAGCTTCTTGGAGTCCCAGATGAGAGTTGGGTGACACATGGACACCAGTGGTGAACGAGGAATCCTGAAGAGGACTTGGCAAGTCCTGATTCCAGAGGTGCCAGTCCTCCATAGCTCCCACATCCTATGTGCCTGACACATAATAAGTGGGTACTTAATAAATGTTTGCTGATTAATTATTGACTGACTGCTAAGAAGGAAGAGATTGCAAGAATCAGTAAATGAGAGTGAAATGGTGCCTGACCTGAAGAAAGAGTTTTGGGATCTGGGCATGGCACTGGGGGGCAGGGGGGGCACCTCAGTCAGAGATCAGAAGGCGGTAAGTCTTAGCTAAGAGGAGGGAGTACAGAGAAGGCAACTGCCTTCCTTCCCTCATTCTGTCCTGGAAATAGATGGACTGTTCAGGGAGACTGGAAGGGAGGTTTATGCCTGGCCTGCAGGACTACAGATGAACTCATTTCTCCTTTCCATGGTGGACATCTGAGGGGATCCTGAATCATCCAGTTCCCATGTGACTGTTTCCGAGAATCTGAAGACTATGGGGGCTGGAGAAGGCTGGCAGATGGAGCCCAGCCCTCCTGGGGACTCTGCTTGCCAATCTGTCTTTGCCCAACACGCTTTCAGCCCAGGTAGACACTCCCGGGCAGTGGGTATAACCCATGTACCTCAGTGGATACAGAAAGCCATACCCCACACTTCAGGTGGAGGAGGGAAAGAAACCTGGACTCACATGCCCCAGCGTTCCTGCTTCGCCCTGTGAAGAAGAAAGATAATTACTATTTCCAAACCTACTGTGGATCATTAAACCATCAAGAAAAAACCTTGTGCTCAGGGTCTGGGTATACCTAGGATACACTCCTGGCACTCTCCTCTTTTACAGTGTTCTCCGGTGCTCCCTCATTTATAGATTCTACCCTATTCCACTCACAAAGCCTTTCAAGCTCATGTTTTCTCTTGGCCCCCCACTTCCAGTAACAAAGGCTGGCCCAGTGACTATCTCCTGTTTTCTTCTAATAGAATGTAAGAAGCTTCAGTTTAGAGACTTCCATTTTTAAAAATTTCTATATTGTTTATTTTTGTAAGAGAATAATCATATAAAGCCCAAACCTCCAAACAAAAACCCAAATAAACAAGTGAAAAATCCCATACTTTGATCTGCATTCCAGTTCCAGCAGTGCTTTCTCCAGAGGTAGATGGCATTCTTTGTTATAAGTCCCTCAGAATTGTCCTAGCTCTTTGTATTGCTGAGAGCAGCCAAGAGACTTGCATTTTTTATCTTTCTATCTCCAAAAGCCTAGCATGGTGCCTTGTACATAGTGAGGATTTAATAAACGTTTCCTGGATTTGAATGAACACATGCATATGCATCTATAAATACATGCATTTATGTATGTGCATACATATAGTATGCATGAATACACGTATGTTTATATATAACACAAGTAGATTACTGCTGTACGAAGGGTGTTTGGGACATTTGTCTCTATCTGTCTCAAGGCGTTCTCTCTGGACCCACAAATCCAGACTGGGTGCAGTCTTGGAGAAGCTGTCAAGAGAGACAGACAGACAGACAGAGAGATAGAGAGTATAACCACCTGTGGTTACAAATTAACATTTTCATGGGTGGATACCTGAGAAGGAGATTGGAAAGTAAAGGATAATGGGAAAGGAGGAAAGGAAGAGAGACAAAGGAATAAAGACTCAGAGACAAGGAGTTAAAAAACATGGACTCCATTGTGAATGCTACTCTGATGGTATTGAGAGAGCTGCACATGATCCCAATCTTTTATTGTAAAATCTAGGAATTTGGAGTGGGAAGTAACTAAGGATTGTGACAAGGCATAGGATTTAACATTGGTTCAATTGACAATCACATAATCAAAGAGGAGGAGGTGAATCAAACATGTGACTTGTTAATGAATGTGGTCTAACAATGAGGTAGCTAGTACCCTATGGCAGCTTAACACCCTGCCCAGGAATTCTTTTAACCTTTGGACTGAAGATTTGGAAATACAATGATCAATAAATAACATGATCCTGTGTCTGGTATATGAGTACTCAGGTTACAATATCAATACATCAATAATACTTTCAACATGAGAATATACCTGGGATGCTAGACAGACAGACAGACAGAGAAAGAGAGACAGAGAAACAGAGAGAGACAGAGAGACAGAGAGAGAGAGACAGAGAGACAGAGAGAGAGAGAATCAGAGAGATTAGGTTCTGCCTCACATGTTCTGATACTTTTCCAACCCCAACCAAGAGTGTTGGGGAGAATCACTTAAAGCTCAGGTTTGGCTTATGTCTAGATTTTGTTGATTCTCTAAGATTTAGAATATATTGCATATTGATTAGTCGTAGTCTCTCGGTAACCGAGGATGACGATTGTCTTTGTGCGTTTTCATCTATGGTATATAGATGAGTGTGCACAAAGACACTTGTGCGTGAAGATTTAAGTGGAAGAGTCGATGCACAGAGACAGTCCCATTCTCTCGGCGTTGGAAGCCTGGGTCCAATGGCACAAAAAGTAGTTACACCTGGAGACTTCCTCAGCTGCATTGGATGGCCATGTTGTCCTTTGTGCTCCAACACACCCTAAGCACTCCACAGTGCTTTGCTGCGTCGCCATCTCAGCCATCGAACCTTCTTATTGGTTTCTTCCGCCTGTTCAGCCAAAACAGTCTTCACATGCTGGGTGAGCAAAGCCCTGGTTCACCAGGGGTCGATGACCCGATGGCTACCCTCACAAGGTTTAGCTGGCCTGTCGAAGCCGTTGCCCGGGGTGTGGCTGCTGCCACATGCTAGCAGCTACTGGGAGCCACAAGTGAGAGCTGGGTGTCAGGTGGGGGTCAGAGGCTGGAGAGCTGCCCTAGGAGGGCACGACAAGCCCTCCATACCAGAGGTACTACCCCTCCCTGAGCACCCCATACACCCCGCATATTGATTACTATGTAGGATTTCCCTATCATCACAGAATGAATATTTCAAGATATTGCAATAATTATTTATACTGATAAAATATTCATTGAGCATAGCTCCAGGGGCATTTGACATCCAGTATTCCATGGTGAATATTGGGGGCATCTGCCAAAGGGCAACTGATATAAACTGGGGGACCCAGGAGCTCCCCATATTAAACTTCCAAAGTTGCCTCCGTGGCTGGAAGTGTTCCCCTCAGAATCACTACTCAAGTCGCTCATGCTAGGGAAAGAAACAAAAAGCAAAAGAGGCAACTAGGGGCTTTGAGATCCAGTCTCAATCTATAATTTCTGCCTGGGTGAAGGGAACCCCTTTCCAACCCTCATTCAGAGAGACAGAGACAGAGAGATGGAAAGAGAAAGAGCTAAATGGTACAGGAGTCAGGTTTCTTTGACTTTCAGTCCAGCCTGACCCTGAGTAAATCACTTAACCTCTGTTTTCCTCAGTTTCCTTGTCTATAAAATAGACATAATAATTGTACCTACTTTCCAGAGTTGTTATGAGGGTCAAATCAGATAATATTTGTAAAATACTTTGTAAAACTTAAAGGGCTACCCTAAATGCTAGCTATTATTAGTATTATTATTTATGCTCATATCTAAATAAATATGCTGACTGTATGGTGTTTAAAAACTATTGGTGCTGGAGTCATTGTGAAGCATTAAGTATTTTAGGCAGTAGTGTTGCGAGGATATGGCTCATGTAGCATTGAAAGTTAGTACTTGCCCATCTCTGGAGAGATTCAGCTTTGGATCATTGAAAATTCAAAGCTGGGTATCACACAGGCTATTGCTTATTGTCTCAACAGTTTTGGGAAGCTGCTGTGTGACTGAGTCTTATCGTTCTCTTAGAAGTAGCAGAAGCAGATAAATGATCCTTTAAACATTGGTTCACCCATTTGTTGACTCAACCCTAGTCAATAAGGTGCTGTTTTTGTTAAATAGGTTAGTCCTGTTCAACTCTGTACAACCCCATTTATGGGGTTTTCTTGACAAAGATCCTGGAGGGTCCCCGTTTTATAGTTGAGGAAAATGAGCCAAACAGAAATTAAGTGACTTTCCTAAAGTCACACAGCTAATAAGAGTCTGAGGCTGGATTCCAATTCAGGTCCTCCTGAGCATTCTGTGCCCAAAGTCAGTAAGGTAAATGAATGCCTAATGCCAATGGGAAAGGATTGGCTCTGATGGAATTCCCCTACTGGACAAATTAGATATTGACTACCGGAAGGTCCAGAGCAGTTGCATTCATGCTCTATGACAAGTATTGAGCATATTGCAAAGCACTAGTTTTACCTATGCAATGCAGAGAAATAGGAAAGAATTTTAAAGCACTCTCTTTGCCATGAAAATTATTTCATGGAGAAGACAAGCTTAGATACATAAAATAATAAAGGAATATCAATATATGCCAGGGTTCCAGTTCTGCACTAGGAAAAATAAATAAAAGCAAAAGGAGTTAAGATTATTTCAGTATAGAATCCTGACCGTAATATTTGTATTGCTACTTTGAGTTTTTAATTCTCTCTAAGGAGTAAAAAAGTACATAATCACTATTCTCTTATGTGTTTGCCCATCCTAACTGAAATAAGAGTATTAGTCTTGTTAAATTTAAAGTGAGAGGCACTTATGTTGCTCTGTGGATTGAGGGCTGGACTTAAAGATGAAAGATCCTGGGTTCAAATGTGGCCTAAAACACTTTGGCTGTGTGACCGTGGGTAAGTCACTTAACTCCAATTGCCTCACCTTTACCACTCTTCTGTCTTGGAATCAATACTTAGTGTTGATTCATAGATAGAAGGGAAGGATTTAAAAATAACAAATAACGTGAAAATGGAAACTCTGGAAAGTGGCACAAAACTACATCAGCTCAGTGTTTCTCATTTGAGATGAATTTGTGAGCAATCACAGACCTTTTATGGCTACAGATGGAACCAAAAGCCCTCCTTTGCCATTTCTTTAGGGGAGAGTGAAAGCTGTCTGCCTTGTGTGCCAGAATGTAAGCCCCTTGAGGGCAGGGACGCTATTTCATTTTTGTTCTCATATCCCTGGCCCCTAATACAGTGCATGTTCATAGCAAACCCTTAGGAAATATATTGATTGATTGCATGCACCACAATTATGGAAATGGTTGGAGCAAGAGCAGGAGCTCTCTCATCAGAGGGAGTTGACAGCTAGGTGGCTTAATGGGGAGTGCTGAGCTTGGCATCAGTGAAGGGCTCAGATACTAGCTAGGTGACCCTGGGCAAGTCACTCCACTTCTGTCTGCCTGAGTTTCCTTATTTATAAAATAAGGATAACAATAGCACTTACTTTCTAGAGTTTGGGAGAGGATCAGCTGAAGTAATATTTGGAAAGCTACTTTGCATCATGCCTGGCACATATAGGCATTCTATATATGCCAACTATTACAGTAATTATTATTATTTCTAATAAAAATGAGGACCTGGTGGGTAGAACCTGGGTGAATAGGGTCAGAATTAGAAATTCACAAGTATTCAAAGAACTGTGGCAAATTGGAATATTCCACCTGTAACCTAATGCCCTATTGTTTTTCTGGTAATGAATTCTCAATTCATAAACCTGGCTCTGCTCCATCAGTTTCTGATGTGGCTTTCTAGCCCTTTCAGTTCTCTGATGTGTAGCCCTGGCTGTCTAGACCACCGCCTCTGGCTCTTTCCATTACAGTTTCCATTACGAGTCACATACCTGGCCAAAGACCTCTGCTCTGTTTGCTCAGACTATAATCCCACCTCCCATCTTGGCAAGGTCATTTCTGTAAACCTCTTTCCTATCCTATAGTTTAGAAATCTTCACTCAGCACTAATCAATCCTGCTGAATCCCAACTCCGCCAACGATAAAGCCTGAGGGAAGAATGCACCTCCACGCTGAAACCTTCTGAGGACTTTCCTCCATGGTTTTATGACAGAGTGACCTCTGTTCCACAGATAAGAAAGCCAATGGAACTAACCATATGCCACAAAGGTGGCCTAATGACTTGTTTATAGAAGCAGGGTGGGGATGGTGTTGGGAAACAAGCAACACTCGGTCACTTGTTGGACAGCCTAGGATTCTCCTTCTCACTCAACGATTAATCGATTCTCCTGTTATGAAACTTACATCTCTGGTTCTTCCATGCTAAACCGGAACCTACTCAGTTGATCAATAAATCAAGGAAAATTTATTAAGCACCTACTAATGCCAGGCACTCGGTTCTAAGTTATAAAAATAAAGGTGAAAAAAAGACATCTGTCTTCAAGGAGTTTACTTTCCTAACAGGGGATTTGACATGTGGATATCTAAGTATATAGAGTATATGTAATATTAAATGAGTATAAACTAGTTAGGAGAAGAAGGCACTAATAGCTGGAGGAACTAAGAATAACTTTATGTAAGAAATCGGTTCTCGAGGTGAGTTCTGAATGAAAGGAGTGAGTCTCAGAAGTACAAGATTAGAATGGAGAGCATTCCAGGTATGGAGGTCAGCCAGGGGAAAGGAATGGAAATCAGAAATGGAGCCATGTCTGAAGATAGGCAAGGAGATCAGTATCACCTAATCAAAGAGTAGATGGGGGAAGGGGGATTAGGAGTAAGAAGACAAAAATGTAGAGAGGGCAAGACAAAAGAAAAAATTTAAAATAATAAAGGGGGGGTTTATATTTGATCCTGGAGGTAATAGGGAACCACTGGAATTTATTGAGGGAGTGATGTCCTAACTGATTTTTAAGAAGATCAATATGAAAGCTGAGTAGAGGATAGATTAGAGGGTGGAGTAAAATGTAAGAAGACTGGGAAGCAAGGAAGAAGTCAGCTTACAAGCAGCTTTAAATGTCAAATAGAGGAGTCATTTGTATTTGATTCTAGAAGGTATCTGAAGCACTGAAATTTATTGAATGTGATATGTGTGTGTGTGTGTGTGTGTGTGTGTGTGTGTGTGAGAGAGAGAGAGAGAGAGAGAGAGAGAGAGAGAGAGAGAGAGAGAGAGAGAGAGAGAGAGAGAGAGAGAACCTTAACTTTAAGAAAATGACTTTTGTGAAGGATGTGTAGAGGATGAATTGGAATGGAGAGAGACTTGGAAAAGGGAGCTCATCAACCATTGTAAAAGGATAAAAGAGCTATACAAATGTATCATTACAATTATTGAGCATGGATCACACATTAGAACATAATTGTTCTTCATTCCTGCTGCAGGTTAACTACTATTGTAAGGAAATGGAACTACAAAGAGATAGCCAATAATAGCTTTCATTTATATATTACTTCAAAGAGTTTTACATACATTTTTCATTTGATCCTTTTAACAATTTTGTGAGGTATGTTCAAGTACTATTCTATCCATTTTACAGAGAAGGAAACTGAGGATATGGCTTTGAAAAGACTTACCCAACATCTCACAAGTAATAAATAACACGAATCAGGGTAAGTCACAAATTTAAAAAACAGAATTTCTTTTGCACTGAAGTCTTTCTTCAAAACCTTACATATTGGAAGCATTTAGGTGGTTTAGTGGATTGAGAACCAAACCTATTCATGGGAGATCCTGGGCTCAAATCTGGCCTCAGACACTTCCAAGCTGTGTGACCCTGTGCAGGTCATTTAACCCCCATTGCCTAGTCCTTACCACTCTTCTGCCTTGGAACAATACACAGTATTGATTCTAAGATAGATGGTAAGGATTTTTTAAATAAAAAAAAAAAGAAAGGAATGTTGAGTCTAGAGTTAGAGGGTCTGAATTAAATTCTAGTTGTGATACCTAGGGATAGCTGGGTGGTGCAGTGGACAGAGGGTCAGGTGTCAGGAAGACTCATTATCCTTAGTCCAAATCCAGCCTCAGACACTTCCTGCGTGACCCTGGGCAAGTCACTTAATCCTGTTTGCCTCAGTTTCTTCATCGGTAGAATGATCTGGAGAAGGAAATGGCAGACCACTCCAGTATCTTTGCCAAGAAAACCCCAAATAGGGTTAGGAAGAGTCAGACATAACTGAAAAATGACAACAAAAATCTGACACCTGTACCTATATGACTTTGGTCAAAACACTTAATCTCTCCTTGCCTCAATTTCCTCATCTACAAATTGAGGGATTGGATTAGATGATCTCTGTATCCATTATTCTATATGCTAGAGATATCAAAAACACTTCAGGTTCTTCATTGTGATCCTGCCTCATGTTCTTTGTTTATTCAATTCAGTTCCTTGCTTTGTTTTTTTCCAGGGAGGATGGTTAAATTTACCTCTTTTTAATAACAATGTATTTAACTGAGGAGCTATTGGAATATTGGAGTGTTCCAAGAATTCTCTTCCCTTTCATTCCACCATCCACAAAGCTGCTAAAATATATGGATGTATATAATTCAGGATAGAAATAGGTAAAAGCTATATGAATATATGCATTTTATATGTATATATAATGAATATATGTGATCATACTCTATATACAATGTGCCTTGCAAACTGTTGAGTGCTATATAAATGTTAGTTATTATTATCATCATTATGGCTAGGTAATTGGGGCTAAGTGACTTGCCCAGGGTCACATAGCTAAGAAGTATCTGAGGTCAAATTTGAACTCAGGACCTCTGCTCTCCTGGGCTGGTGTTCAATCCACTAAGTCCTACCTCTAATTGTAATTCTAATTAGGGAATTCTAATATGGGAAAACAATACCTTAGGAGGTTTTAGCTGTAAGACAGATGATAAGATTCAATGGACCTTAGGGTAGAGACTAAACAGATGGTCAGGTACTCTCTTTAAGCATCATGACATTGATAAAATCACTAAATCATTTTGTCATCGCCAAGGACTTTGGAGGTGAGGACTTTCTTTATCAGGTCCATGGGCTACAGAAACTAGAACCTTAGCAGTCTATGTTTCTGGTCTTTGACCCATGGATTCAGGCTCCTAGCTAAGAAGCAGAACTGGTAGTTTGAGGGCACTGAGATTCCCTGGTGGCTGACACCAATGGGGTCCATGGAGAAGTGGTGTCTAAGTTATTGGTAATGACTTGACTTATCTGGTATATGCCCCTTGCTGTTTCTCTCCCAAGAGGACTGTTCTGTCCTGTTGGGGGCAGCTGATCACCTGGTGGTGTAGTAGTCTTAAGGAGGGTAGCCCCTTTTTTCACAGGGTTTTCTCCCTGGATAATGGCTACAGGGACCAGGCTGGAAACTCAGGAATGACTCCTGACGAGTATCTCCCTAAAACAGAGTTCCTTCTAAGAAGCACAGTCTACAAAGTAGTAGATTTCAGGTATATTACTTCTGCTGCAAAAGAAATGGAAATGGAAAATGGAAAATCTCCTAGGAGGACATAGATGAGTCCTTAAAATATGAAACAGTAAGTCATGGCTCCCATCATACTCCCTTGGGAGGTAGGAAACTTGGAGACTTGTGGGATGACCGAATAGATGTTTCATATTCATTCTCAGTTTTGTTTGAGTGATAACTCAGAGGTCTGTATCTTCTGACCAGACAAACTCTTGTGACTTATCCTCCTACCATTAGTCATCTCATCCAAGGAGGAGTATGGCAGGACCTCGTTTCACTTTATCAATATATTTCAAGATCCTTTGAGTCCCATAATATTTAATAAGGAGCCATAATATTTAATAAATATTTATTATAGAAACATGCCTAGACACTTTATGATTTTTCTTAGATTTATCAGAGCTAACAGCATCACTACTCATACTTTGGGCCCTTTATTAATAACTACCTAATGTTAATGAAAGAAAGAGAAGCATTGCTCTGACATGGACTTACTGCAAGTGAGAACTTGGAACAGATTGACACAGAGCTAATGTTTGGTGCAAAACAATGTAATGACTCACACTAATACTTTTCAGAGTGAGAATAAGTGTGACCAGGCAGACAGACTTAACATTACTTGGGGAAATGGCTTGGATTTAACATATGACTAAAATTGTTTATTTTGTGTATTTTTCTCACCTTTATTTTTTATTATTCCTAATTTTCTAATTTTTTCCACGGTAACATGATTCTTGTTGTCTCCTTCCTCTTTTTCCTCCCCCCTCTCAGAGTTGACAAACAAGCACTGGGTTATACATGTATTATCACTCAAATCCCATTTCCATATTATTCATTTTTGTAATAAGTAATCTTTTAGAACCAAAACCCCAAATCATGGGCCCATATAAACAAGTAATAAATCATATGTTTTCTTCTTCTAGAATTCTACTCCCACAGTTCTTTCTCCAAATGTGGATAACATTCTTTCTAATAACTCCCTCAGCATTGTCCTGGATCATCACATTGCTTTTAGTAGCAAAGTCAATCACATTTGATTGTCCCACAGTGTTTCAGTTACGGTGTATAATGTTCTCCTGGTTCTGCTTATTTCATTCCACATCAGTTCATGGAGGTCTTTCCATCTCTTATAGAAATCAAGCAGTTCATCATTCCTTATAGCACAATAATATTCCATCACCATCATATACCACAATTTGTTCAGCCATTCCCCAATTGAGGGACAAACCCTCATTTTCCAATTTCTTGCCTCCACAAAAAGAGCAGCTATACATATTTTTGAACAAATAGAACCTTTCCCATTAAAAAAAAAAATCTCTTTGGGATACAAACTCAGTAGTGGTATTGCTAGATCAAAGGGCATGCATTCTTTTAAAGCCCTTTAGGCATAATTCCAAATTTTGGCCTTTATTTTTTGATTGCCAGTTGTGTATGCCTGAAGCTGTGTGTGTGTTGAATTCTTATAAAACAAGATTCTACTTTATAGTTCAGGAAGCATCTTCTACTGGACAAGTGGTGTTGAACTTAAGACATAGCCACCAAAGCTGGAAAGGTCCATCACTCCAGGTCCCTGTTCAGGCTCCTGTACTTAGAAAAAGAATCACAAAGCAGAAAAGGCAGCCAAAGATCTAGGCTCAGATTCATGTAAGCAAAAATATGTACTTTCTACCCTGTGTATGGAGTTACCTTGTCTACCCCTCAGGAGAAGTCCAGTGGATTGCTGTTGTTGACAATTCCCTGAGTGTGAGAAATAGTCTGATTGAGGGAAAAGGGTCATCGTGCTATACTGGAGACCCAGTTGGAATTAGAATAAACTAGTGGTAGTTTCAGTCAACACAGTGATATAATTTTCTTTAGCTCCTTTCAGCAGCAGGTGAGTAAGAGAAGAGGAGGTAAATGATGGGAATAAATTTAGTTGGGATTTGGCAAAGCCTGAATGGGCAAAGCAGGAAGGGACTTTGAAGAAAAGGAGAGTGCAGGGTTGACAGGCTTCACTGAAGATTGGGAAGGATGAAGAATATATCCAGAACATAGGTTTCCATTCCTCTCCTGACAAGGTGAGATGGATTAGCACATATCCCCCTTTCAGCTAGAAGCAAGGGAAAGCAGAGAGTGAACTGAATTCTCTTTGTGGAGGGGGAATTTGGGCAGGGAGAGGGGAGTGAGAGGAGAGCAGAAACCAGGAAAGGGTTTGGAAGTGACTTCAAGACCAGAAAGCAAATCAAGTCAAGCTAGCAAAGGAGATTGGTGAGAGCAAGCAAAATCCAGACCCTGATTTCTTCTCTCCTGCTTCCCTAGAGCACAGTGCTGGGGAAATTTCTATCCAGGGTTTAAATCTCAATGGCTTTTCATTCTGTGCTCCTCACTCTAGCTGGGAGTTGATATAGGAAGGAAAGGAATATTCAACCTCAGCTACAACCCTACCATAACCTACCATATATTCTTTTTATGCATATCTATTCTCTATACTATTCTATACATCTAATAAACCACTTGATAATTAAGCAAATTGTTGAATTCTGTGTTTGAAGGTAAACGAGACTGAAGGAGCCCAGTGAGGAAAATGAGAGCTTGAACTGATTCGAATTTTAAAATTTTTGATAAAAATAATAACTACCAATTGCAAAAAAAATGCTAAGGTTTGCAAACCACCTTACAGATATCATCTCATTTCACTGAATAAAATTAAGCACCTACCACATGCCAGGCACTATGCTAAGTATTAGAACTACAATATGAAAAGGAAAGACATTCTGCACTCTAAGAAGTTATAATTGAATGGAAGAATATAGCACAACAATCCAATGAAAAGTTCTATCATTATTTCTATTTTACAATCAAAGAACCCAGAGGTTCGGAGATGGTAAACAGGTTACCCAAAGTCACACAGTTTATTCTCAGTATACTTCAGAACATATCTATTCAGAATGGCTAAATCACACAGTGAATAGAGTGCAAGACCTAGAATCCAGAGGACCTGGGTTCAAATTTGACTTCAGACACTTCCTAGTTATATGTGACCCTGGGTAAGTCATTTAACCCCAATTACCTAGCCTTGTCCCCATTCTGTTTTAGAACTGATACTAAGACAGAAGGTAAGGAGGATTTTTGGGGGGTGGGGTGGGGAGGAGAACAGATCTATTCTACTGCATTTAACCCTGGAGAGAAAATTAACAAGAAGATGGGGATGGAGGAGGGGTGGGAATCATACTGGTCCCACGTGTATCTTTAGCACAGCCTGGTCTGGCATCATCCCACATACCCTGGCTTAGATTGATAGGGAATCCTGTTTGAACTCTGTGCTGGACATCCTCCATGACCCTGGCAAACACTTTGGATGTGCAGGCAGTAGAGTTTACTGTTTTTCCTTGAACACGTGTTCTTTTGCTATTCTGAATTCATTTGGGTGTCAGTTAATTCTCTGCCCTCCCACATACACATATCCTTTTTTTTTTTTGTGGATTCTCTTTTTCATCTCTGTATGTGATTTCTAAAGCAATCAAGTACTTCCTTTCAACCTACTATTTGGGTTATTAGACCCTTCCCTGAAATATGAAGAAGGAAAATTAATCACTTAAGTCCGGCACAGGTTCTGCCAAAAGTAGGTGGTATAAATAGAATAGCTGTTGATTTGGGCTTCATTGACACATTGTAGACCTGTAGAAATGTTAAATAATAAATGCAGATCCTTTAATAGATCCTTCCTTGCTTGAGATAAAATTGTAAAAATGTGTTTTAGATGAGTCATTCATTTGGAGTGTTTTTCCCCTTGGTTTACTGGAGTCATTAGGAAAAAAAATACAACAATACCCAGTGAGTAATTTTCCATCTCTCTCAGCTCAGCTCCAGATATAAAATGTTACACAGGTCTTCCGAATCACAAGGCAGCTTAATGAAGACACACAGACACTTCTCCTTCCCTGCACCTCTCCCTGTCTCTTCCCCTTCAGGGAGCTGAAATCAAATGAATCAAGGATGAACCAACTGCCTTGTGCTTCTACCTCATCCATCCTGGTCTGGGAGGGGGTTCTCTGGGAAAGCACAAGGCCATGGAAATGGCCCATTCTCCTCCTTCCCAGGACCACCCTCCTTCCTCCCTGGAAACCATATCTCTGGTTCCAAAAAGCAGCTCAGGCAAAATTCAAAGGTAGACCTTCTAAAGCTATATAAAGCTGCAGCTAGGCAGCCACCCACACACTGGCTGATCCTGAGAAGAAAAAGAACTCCCACTCCAGCTCAAAGAGAAGGGGGGAAGGGAGGAGGAGGAGGAAGAGGAAGTGCAGGAGGAGGAGGAGGAGGAGGAGGAAGAGGAGGAGGAGGAGGAGGACAGGGAAGAAGGATGGGGAGGAGGAAAAAGAAAATAGGGAAGAAGGATAGGGAAGGAGGATAGGGGAAGAAGGAGGTGGAGGGGGAGGTGAAGGAGGAGAATAGGGAAGAAGGATGGAGAGGAGGAAAAAGAAAATAGGGAAGAAAGATGGGGAGGAGGAGGAAGAGGAGAAAGAGGAGGAGGAGGAATAGAAGGAGGAGGAGAAGGAGGAAGAAGAAGAGGAGGAGGAAGAGGAGGAGGAGGAGGAGGCGGAGGAGGATGTAAACTCCTGATTATAGCAAAATGAGTCTACCAAATGAGACAATCATTTCTCACCCTTAGCAAGGAGCAGGTGTGCCCCAGCTACAGATATGAGAAACAGAATGTGCCTGACCTGTGCCAGCAATTACAAGGAGATTAGGAAATTCATTAGGAGGGGCAGTGCCCTTGCATGTAATGATACAGATAACATGTTTCAGTCTTCCTGGCAACAGGGGGCTTTTCAGAAAAAAAAATGCATGCACAACATTCCTACCAGTAGCTAGCTATGCCCTTATATGCTGCATGAATGCTATGCTGGAGAAATGTGATCGATTTATTAGATTTTGTCACACAGAAAGATGTTATCAGACAATGCATGTAGGTCTAGGCATAGCTCAATTTCCATTTATTCAAGAAGTAATTGATTTTTCCCCCTTATTGTGCGCTCTCTCTCTCTCTCTCTCTCTCTCTCTCTCTCTCTCTCTCTCTCTCTCTCTCTCTCACACACACACACACACACACACACACACATACACACACCCTCTAAGAGTATCTACAAAGAAAGGAGAGGGGGTTGGGAAGGTTTGTATTTAGGAAGAAAAAGGACTTCTATGCTTTAGATACCTGCAGTATACTCTCTCCAATTGCAATCTACTATTTGGCAAATCTATACATAATCTTCCCATTAGGATTAAGTAATTGGCTGATTATCTGTAAAGGCAGTGTTCCTGCATCTGTCCTCAGAATGCCGATTTTTACACACTGATGGGCTCTGAATCCCTCCTCCAGAGCCACTTTTCATGGATTGCTCTGTGGAACCACTTCCCCAGAGACCCAGTTGGAATTAACATAATATTATTTGAATATTTACAGCCTCTGCTTCCTGGTATCTAACAGCAGGCTAGTGTTTCCTTTTCATTCTCTAGTTTCTTTTCTTGCTTCATTCTTGCCTATATCTAATTTAGGCTATGAATCACATTAAACAATATTTAGTAAAGAGCTTAGTTTAGAAATCGAGGGAGGGAGGCTTTTTTTTTTTTTTTATGAATCAATATACCCATTCCACCCTTACTGGCTCCCCACTGGTACTAGATGAAAGGGAGATTCCTTTGTATTTAATCCTTGGAATTAGTATAGCAATTTATACTTTTCAAAACCCTTTCACAAAAAATTATCTTCCATGATCTTTACAGAAGGTTAAGAAGAACATAGTACTTCCCAAAACAGGTGCTTTGCACTGGTTTCCATTGTCCTTCCTTCCTTCCTTCCTTCCTTCCTTCCTTCCTTCCTTCCTTCCTTCCTTCCTTCCTTCCTTCCTTCCTTCCTTCCTTCCTTCTTTCCTTCCTTCCTTCCTTCCTTCCTTCCTTCCTTCCTTCCTTCCTTCTTTCCTTCCTTCCTTCCTTCCTTCTTTCCTTCCTTCCTTCCTTCCTTCCTTCCTTCCTTCCTTCCTTCCTTCCTTCCTTCCTTCCTTCCTTCCTTCCTTCTTTCCTTCCTTCCTTCCTTCCTTCTTTCCTTCCTTCCTTCCTTCCTTCCTTCCTTCCTTCCTTCCTTCCTTCTTCCTTCCTTCCTTCCCTCCTTCCCTCCTTCCCTCCTTCCCTCCTTCCTTCCTTCCTTCCTTCCTTCCTTCCTTCCTTCCTTCCTTCCTTCCTTCCTTCCTTCCTTCCTTCCTTTCTCTCTTCCTTCCTTTCTCTCTTCCTTTCCTCCTTTCTTTCTTTACTTTTTTCCTTCTTTACCTCTTTCCCACACTTGTGATTTCTCTGGGTGATGAACTACCTTTTCCAACGAGGAACAATCTTTATCAATGCATATTGTAACCATTTTTCCAATTTAATAATTTTAGAGAGTTGCCTGAGAAGTTAAACGATTTACCCAGTGTCATGCAGTCAGTATGCAACTGAGGTAGGACTAGAGCTCAGATCTTCGTGACTCTAATGCTAGCTCACTAGCTGCTCCTGAGTGTCTGGGTATATTTCTTCCTTCCCATTATAAAGATGGGGAAATTTAGACAGAGAATGTCCAGTTTGAAAGTCACCTGTCCCTATTCCACTGGACAATGTTCTTTCTACTTCGTTACATTATTTTTCCTCTGGGTATTATCTTGAACAGTTTCTCTAATTATCATGGGATATCTATTTGCATGTGTATCATGGAATCCTGTCTTTTTCTGTTTTCATTACCTCTGAGACATCTCTTATGACTCAGATGCCTGAAAGGGTGTTAAGTCTGCACAATAAATGAACCAAAGAATAGATAAGTACCCCAAATAGTCCAGCCCACCAAAATGACTGACTCACTAGCTTTCTTCTTGGCTTACATTATTCAGAGAGGGAAACAATAAAATTAGCCTTGTTTGCTACTCACCTGTGCCAACACATGGACCTATGACTGTTTGCAAAGCTGAGGTAAACATTGTTCTGAGAATTCACCTCTGAAATGATGTTAATTTCCCAACACTGAGCAAAAAAGGCTTCCTTAACTGCGTCACACATTAAATTGTCTGCGTAAGAATGTCCTATAATTGATGGATAGCTTTGTTATATGAGTCTTGTCATTGAAAACACACTAGAAAAGGACAAAGGAGGGGACCCATTTCCCATCCAAATGTTCATTCTACTTCTTTACCCTACTTTTTATAGTCGTGTTATCCTGAGATGAATTCTTACACTCCAGTGAATATAAAAACACATCATTAAACATTTATATTCTCTTTACAGTTAAAGTGTTTTGCAACTTGCTCTAATGGGCATTATCCAGCTTTATGCTAGGTCAGACCTGTGGAGAAGACCTGTGGGGCTTTATGTGCCCCGTAGCATCATGTGGAGAATGCTAGAAAGGGAAGAGCTCAGGGCATGGAAATTAGACAAAGTTTGTCCTTCAGGTATTTTCCCTCTAACTGCTGGCCCCAGAATCCTCATTGTGATGCCTCCTCTGGCTCTTGTTCACTCTCAAGGGGTATCCGTTATACATTTCAAATCCAAATGAGAAGTTTTCTTGTTTTTCCCTTTATTCCATCCAAACTTTCCTATCTTCCCTCCCGTGTCCTCATTTTCCTTCTCAACCCAAAGAAAAAACAAGTTAATCTGAATAACTAGTTAATGCTGATTCTCACTGAGTATTGAAGTTAACAGCCCACTGAATAAAAATGAATGTTGCAAGAGGATTCTTTAGGGGTAAGAGCTTTAAAGGTGACTTCAATTATGAAATTTCAGACTGGGACAAGTCAGATATTTGTATGAGTCTTTTGGCATCTTTCAAGGTATACCAGGTATTCTACCGCCTGCTTTCTCTAGATATTCTCCTCTTCGTTGGGGAATGGGTATTTGAGTATAGACTAAGGATATGGACCCCTCAATTATGACCCTAATTCTGCCACTAATCAGCTATAGCTGAATTTTTGAATAAGTCAACAAACCCTGCATTTCTTCATCTGTGGGAGTTAATTTGAGAGGCGACACAATAACATAGTTTTGGAGGCAAGACGAGCCAGTTTCTAGTACCATCTCCAACACATACAGGATGCATAACTATGGTTGAGTCACATCTTTTGAGCCAGGTATAAATTTCAGTGATGCTACATATTATATACTGAATGCCTGGTTGGCTCTGGCCTTCTTCAAATGTTATTCATTTTTCCAGTGCTAAGAAGTAATGTAAAAGTTTGGGATGCAAGAGAAGGAGGCTCAGTGGGGAAGGAGAAAAAGTTGTGTCAAGTTAGCTAGAGAAAATAAAGAGTAGGATCAACTCATCCTTAAAAGGACACTTAGTTTTTCAATTTACTCATGACAGACACCACGTTGGTTCAGAATAGTCTTATATGGGGTGAGGAGGGCAGGGCAATGTTGCAGAAAGAGCACTAGCTGCAGAGTCAGAAGATGTAGACTAATCCTTGCTCCATCACAGACCAGCTGTGTGACCTGGAACAAACAAACCTTTCCCTTCTCTAGGCTTTGGATTCCTGATCTATAAAATGGAGAGATTAGACCATATAATCTCCAAGGCCTCTTTTGGTTCTGACATCCTCTGATTCTGAACAGGTCAAGACATTAATGAATAAGTTATCCAATTCTCCAACTTGAGAAGCAGTGTCTAGAATGAGAAAAGCAATGGTTATAAATAGAGTCAGAAGATGGTTCAAGCTCCAACTATGTGGCTCTGAGCAAATCAATTCAGTTAATCAATTGGTCAGCCAATAAATATTCATTAAAGCTCTACTACAGATTCTAGGCTGGGTACTGGGGACACAAATACATAAGTAAAAAGATTCTCACCCCATTTTGTTTTCTAATAGGTAGACACAAATGGTTCACAAACAAACACAGGATACATGCAAGCTACTTTATCTCTGAGCCTCAGTTCTCTTCTCTGTAAAATAGAGATAATAATATTTGTAAGTTATTTACTCTGTAAGGTCATTTTAATAGTACTGTTATTTTTATTATGTTTGTAGGACCTGACCATGAGCACATGAACTCTAATTATTTAAGTCATTATTTCTTTTAGGAACATTTTGTAATTAAATTCATAAAGGTTTCCAGCCTGTTCCCCAAGCATTCTTGAGCTTCTGTTCCTGGTAATTGAATTTTGTAAGAGTTCATTCATTTTTCCAGTCACTTTACTAAAAAACAGATCTAGGTGGATAGAGAATGAATGGAGAGCCATATCTAAAGATGAAAGGTCCTGGGTTCAGATGTGACTTCAGATATTTCCTAGCTGTGTGAATCTAGATGAGTCACTTAACTCCTCTTCCCTTACCCTTACAATTTTTCTGCCTTAGAGTCAAGACACAGTAAAAACAAAAAACAAGCAATACACATTTTCTAAGATATAAAGTAAGGGTTAAAAAAAAACTTTCAATATTCTGGATCACTTCTAAGAATTCCCTTATATGTATATTTTCTTATACAGATATATTTCTTTTTATATAAAAGATGCATTCTAGCAAAACTGGCTGTTAAGTGGATATACTGAAGTTTTGTTGTTGTCTTTTGTTTTTGTATCATAGTCATTTACACACACATACACATCCTTCACTGCTGCCCCTTCCCATTTTAACAACAATTATAAAATAACAAAAGGTAAGCAAAACAACTGATTCAATGGCCTGTGTCATGTTGGAAAAGCCACTGAAACTTTCTAGGCTTTAATTCCCTCATCTGTAAAATGGTAGCATTGTATTAGATGACTTCTAGGATCCTATGATTTTGTTGGACAATATTTGCAACTTACTGTCTCCCTGTCCCCAACTTCCCCACTAAAACAGAGAAGTACTTTTCCACTTCTCTACTATGGAGCCAATACTGGTCATAATAAATAAATAGTGCCTAGCCACAGTCATTAGATATACTGTTTCTCTGTTCATTCATGATGTTCATACATGTCTACATTTGTTTCTATGAATTCTTTCTATTCATCATTTTAAACAGTGTAACAATATTCCACCACTTTCAAATTTGTTAAGCCACTCCCCAACTGATGATTTCCAGTTCTTTACTGCCACAAAAAGTATTATGAATACTATGATATAAAGGAAAATTTCTTCTGTCTTTGGCCTCCTGGGGGTAAATGCCCCACAATGGGATGTCTGGGTCAAAAAATGAATATTTAAATTATTTTCTTTTGACATAATTACAAACTGTTTTCCTGGATGGTTGATCATTTACATAGCTTAACCTACAATACATGTGTACGTCTGACTTCCCACAACCCCTTCAACATTGATGATTTCCATCTATTGCTACCTTTGCCAATTTTCTGAGAGTGAGGTGAACCTTTATTATCAGTGATTCCGAACATTCTTTCCTATGATTGCCAACAGTTTGCAACTTGGGAGTTTTGGGTTTATAACATTTACTAATTATTCTTTTTGATCTCACATATTTCTGTTTGTTCTCTGTGTACCATGATTATCATATTTCGTCAGACATATTTGAGGTATGTTTTTCCCAGTTGCTAGTTTTCCTTCTTATCCTAGCTGTACTGCTTTTGTTTGAACACAAACTTATTTAGTCACCATTTCTCACAACCAGAGCTATATCAGAAGGAATGAGCTGAAATATTTTGATGAGGAAATCAAGTGACCAAGAAGATGCTGTCATTACATAGGAAAGCTGTTGGTTAGTTGTTGTTTTAACCATATTGCTTTCCTGCCCTCCCTGAAACCTGAAGAATTTTTCCTATACCTGAGAAGTCCTGATTTTAAACCAAGGATGTCTAAAACAAATTCTCATCCATCACTTTTTTCTCAGGTGTTTGTAATATCCAGAACTGTCTAACAAACTGTATACATTATAATATCGAAAATTAATATTATACCAAATGTAACAAGATCAATTTAGAAATTGATTTGGAAATGTAATATTAGTAAAAAATTGGTGTGGTTGCCATTTATAAAATAATTAACCCTTACGTCACAAGAATGATAGTAGCTTTTAACAATTAAACTTTAATATAAATGTAGTCTAAGAAAGGAATAAAGAAGGAAAAAAATAATTTAAAAAATTTCCTAGCCTACCAGCCTATGAGAGTGTCTTCTGCCTGTGCCACCAACCTCTAGAGAAAAAGCCCCAGCCTCCTCAATGGTCTCATTTTTAAAGTCCTACTTCTCAACGTCATGTCCTTTCCCTCTGCCCTCATCTACCACATCTCAGGAACCAATCAAAGTCTCTCTGACCCGGACCCAGAACCCCTAATTCCAGATCACTAATGGGCTGGCTCAGAGGAGCAGAAAGTTCACAATCCCAGGAGAAAAGGGTTCTCTTTACACAACATTTAGGCATATCTTGCATACTACATTTTGACAAGAGGTTACCTTGCAAATTTGACATGATACAGCAACCTGAAAATCTCTTAAGACCTACCATTAAGTAAAGCCAAATGTCCTATTTTAATAAATTCCTTAAGTTCCTCCACAAAATTTTGATTTGTAATAATACCTGACATTTCTATAATATTTCCAAGTTTGCAAAACACTTTATATACATTATCTCATTTGAGTCTAATAAATACCTTGTGAAGTAAGTAATACAGATATTATGACCACTTTACCAAAGAGAAAACTGAAGTTCAGAGATGTCAAATAATTTGTTGAGGATCAGAGAGCTAAGAAGTATCTGAGATGGGATTTGAATTCAGATCTCTATAACATCAGGTCCAACAGTCCATCTACTTTGCCTCTAGTCTGTTTAAAAGGAGAAATCACTGTTGAATAATTCATCTCCTTCACAAATATTTCTCACATATCAAAGGTCTAAACTTTATGTATTATCCTCTGATTCATGGCCTGGTTATAATCACATGTTAATTCATCTGGTTTCAGAGTTTTGTTAAGGTGTCAAAGATCATGAGCTACGTTGCTGTTAAGTAGCTTTGGACAGAAAAACCCAAAACAGTCCTACATCATGATGATAGGCTGTAGAATGAGTTCTACCCAAATGGATATTCTTAGTTACATTGAAGTCCAGTTAAGAGAAGAGGGGGGCAGGGAGCTCATTGTGACCAATCATCACTGCTACTAGAAAAATAACCCAAAGTGAGTCAGAAGGTGCTATTGAAAGTACATTGTTGTACTAATTGCTTTGTTGTACTAATTGCTAATGAGCAATATGGAAATATGTATTGCATGCCAGTAGTAGTATGAGCTATATCAGACTATTTACCACCTCAAGGAGCAGGGGAAGGAAGGGAGGGTAAGAATCTGAATTCTAAAATATCAGAAAAACAATTGTCAAAAATTGTTTCTACATGTAATTGAAAAGATTAAATTTTAAAAAGACAAAAAGAAAGTACATTGTTGAAAAAATATAAAAAATGAAAATACATTGCAAGTTTTAACTAAACTACTCCCTTTTTCAAAGGTGATAGAACCTGTATTTTGTCCTTGAAACCATCCAACAGATTGATGAGGAGTGGGGAGTGTGAAGAGGAAGAAGGAAAGAGAACAAATATTTATTAAGCACCTACTTGGAGCCAGCCATATTCCTAAAGGGTTTTACAAATATTAAGTCATTTACTTCTCATAAGAACCCAGTGAGATAGGCGCTACTATTATAACTCACATTTTACAGTTGAGGAAACTGAAGCAAAGGTTAAAGGTTAAAACACACAAGTAATAAATATCTTGCCACATGTAAAGTCAGGTCCTTCTAACTGCTGGTCCAGCACTCTTTTCAGCTGTGCCACCTAACTGCCTTAGGTGAGGCATGGAAACACCCTTTCACGGAGTCTCTAAGGGATTTAATGACCCTGAGGCATTCTTAGCAACACTTTGCCATTCTTCCGACACTTAAGAGTTGACCTGTTAAAACTTTTCCCTGGATGAGAAACATAGGACAAATGAGTCAGTGAATTGGGCAATCCATTCACCTCCTCAAGAGGTAGGCAAAGAACAACACAGAGAGCCAGAAGAAGGAAAGACAGACAGACAAACAGACAGACACACACACAAACACAGGAAATGTGCAGGCTGTCTTCCATTTGGTACATTCCATGAACTCACTCTGATTTCCCATGTTGCTTTGAGCCTTTTCAGCCTAGACATAACTGAAGCAAGATCACATAGCTAATAACTTGGGTCTTCAGTCCTATAGAAAGTGTCACAAAAATGGGTCACTCAGAAGGAGTTTAGAGGGTGCTGAGAGTTCTATGCATCCTCATAAACTTAGAACCAAAGCAATAAGCATGGAACTTTGGCTTGGAGACTAAGAGAAATCAGAACTAGTCTAACAGAAATCAGGTAATAAACCTAAGAGATGTTGACTCTCCTTTGCCTTCCAGAGCTGGTTTCCATGGGGGTAATTTGAGGCTGCACTCATACAAATATTCTCCTCCAATCCCTTGTCAGTCCTGGATTCTGGAAGGTGATTTCTACAGCATCTTGACCTCAGATCTAGAAGGGGACTAAATGCCTCTTGTCCAAGAACCAGTTGAATCAAGAGTGATGTGGGGTGGAGTTTTTTGACCACCAGAATCTCATAAAGACCATCTACTTAGGTATAGAGCAATTGTGATCTGCACTGGTAAAGGGAGTGCCCATAGCGAAGAATTCATAGATTGATAAAATATTGACATCATGTTAATATGGTTAGATTATTTATAGCCAAGAAGGACACTTGTTTATGCAAGTCTTCCTTCACTACAAACCAATATCTAGATGAAAGGTTTAATACAACAATCAATCAAAACACATTTGTCAATCAATCAACAAATAAACATTTATTAATTACTTACTATGTGCCAGGCATTGTACTGCATTCTGGGGATACAAAAAGATGCAGAAAATGGCCCTTGCCTTCAGGGATCTTACAATTTAAGGGACAGACAACACACCAATAAATATATACAAAGCAAGACATATATTGGACAGATAGCAAACAACAGAATGAAGGCACTGGAACTAAGAGGGGTTTGGAGAAGGCATCTTGTAGAACATGGAATATTAGTTGGAACTTAAAGGAAGTTAGGGAGATCAGTAGTTGGAGCAGAGGAAGGAGAGCATTCCAGGTATGGGGGAGAGTCAGAGAAAATGTCCAGAGCTAAATGGTGGAGTGCCTAGCACCCGGAACAGCTGGAAAGCCAATGTCACTGGATTGAAAAGTAGATGGTGGGGAGTAAGGTGTAAAAAATCTTGAAAGGTAGGAAGGGGCTTTATTAAGTCCATTATGTGCTAGACACTACACAAAGTCACTGAGCATATAAACACAAAAACAAAACAATCCCTATCCTTGGGGAGCAGACATTCTACTAGGAGAAGCATGTGAGATATAGATACACATAGAGATATTAAATATACACAAAGTAAAAACAAGCTAATTTTACAGAAAAAGGTAATAATAAGAATAAACCTTGGAGGAGGTGGCCCTTGAACCAGGAGTTTATTTTAGACTCAGGGGAATAGCCTGCCCAAAGCCTGGAGACACAAGACAAAACTGGGCAGAATAATTAGAAGCAGATCCAACTATCTTTTAAAGATAATTCTTCCCAGGCATTTATTGGTTCTCATTTAAATACAGTTTGACTATTTTATTGTTAGCAGGTACTTGGATTCAAACATTTAGATTACCAAACAAATATTTATGGAGTCCTTGCAAAGTGCAGGAGGCTCTAAGGTAGGCTGAAAGGAGATAAAAGGATTAAAGAGGGCAAGGTCCCTGCCCTTCTAGAACTCACAGTCTCAGAGAGGGATATCCTAAATAGATCTGTTTATGTCTTTTGGACAGTTTCCTCTGTCCCTCACTTGCTTTTCAATTCTCTATCTTGATTCCGAAGTCCCAGGGGGACACTGTGTTGTGAGATGCCTTATAGATAGCAGTAGATAGATCAGAAGAGATGTCAGAGCTGGAGATATATATTTTGTGGGTCATCTAGTACAGGTCATAGATGAAGCTGGGGTAATAAATGAGATTGCCAAGGGAAATGTTCATATTACAGGTCAGTGGCTAAGAATCTATTGAATAGAACTCAATGAAATAATTCCTTCTCCCTCTGTTTTTTTTGTATTTTCTGGATCTTAATTATTAGGCTTTTTTTTTTTTAACCATAACCTTCTATTTTAGAATCAAAATTAAGAATGTTCCAAGGCAGAAGAATTGTAAGAGCTAGGCAATGGGTGTTAAGTGACTTGCCCAGGGTCACACAACTAGGAAGTGTCTGAGATTAGATTTGAACCCAGGACCTCCTATCCCTAGGTCTGACTCTCAATCTACTGACCACCTTGCTGTCCCTCACAATAGGCTTTTAATAAATGCCTGACAAAATGAATTGAAGTAGCAACAATGTAAAATGATACATGCATTATGGGGGTCTAATATGTGTGCAAACCCTATCAGTTTGCTCAGGTATCCTCTTTCCATGTGGAGGATACAGGGGAGACAACCAGGAATAGGCAAGGCATATAGACCAAAAAATTAAAGGGACACAGAATTCATTATTCTGTGTGTCATCTAGTTATTATCTTGACAGGGAGCACAGAGATAAAAGGAGAATTTTATTGACTTTTAATATTTTTTAGAAATTCTCTAAATCATGTAAAAAACCCCTTATAAACCTAGATTTTATTATTCTTCCCATCCCCATCCCCCAATTCCAACACAAATGATTTTAAATTGTAGTGTTGGGAGAAAAGCCTTGCTAAAGAAGAGAATGATACAGGGAAGTTTACAATTCCTATATATATATATATATATATATATATATATATATATATTTTTTTTTTTTTTTTTTATTGATGGGAGATGAAAAGCCCTGCCCACATGAAGGTGAGAAGCTTCCAAAAGAGAACATGGAGGTTTCTGCTAACCTAAACACTTCCAACCCCATGCCCTGTTAGAATCGCTTATTTAGGGTGTAGGATTTAATGTTTACAAAAATCTCTACATTTGTTATTTCATTTGAGAATGAAGAGTGGAAAAATCATTAGCTCTAGTGAGAAGACCTGGGTACAAATCTTACCTGGAATTCTCTCCATTCAAGTGACCTTGAACAAGTCAAAACCTTCCTAGGTCAACTGTAAAATGAGGGAATTGGACTAGATGGCCCCCATTTCTATCTCTGTGATACCAAGTGTCTCATGATAACCCCTCAAAGTAGTTGCTATGTTTGGGTCCCCCCCCCTCATTTTTACAGATGAGAAAACTGAGATTTAGAGGCAGTAACTTCCCAGTGATCACACAGTAGTATCATTGGTAAGATTCAAATCCAAGTTTTCCTGACTCCAAGTTCAGTGGCCACTGCCCCTAAATATCAGGGGCTTGTGATCTCTCAGAATCAAATGCAATTGCATGACTGTATGAACTTTTCAAAGAAATGTATGAGAAAAAAATGTGGGATGACCCACAGAGAGCCATTGTGCCTTTAGGTATCCTCATGAGGTCAAGAGAAAAGGAGAAAGCCTAGAGCATGATAGGTAGAGCTCCTGGAGTGAATTTGTGGGAAAAATTGGACTAGAGAGGCACACTAGAGAAGGCGGGTTTAGATAGACTTTTTAATCTGTGATCTCCATCATTTCAGGGAATACTCATGTCTTTGGTCATATCACAGATCATTTGACTGAACTTTTCAGTAGTTCTCTTAAGTGAGCGTTCTCAATCATCTCAGTTCTATAAAATTTAGCAATCTGCCAACCAAGCTACACATAAACGGTGCTTCCACTCTTGATATTTTCAGGATTTCTAGGGAGCCCTTCATTTTAAAGGAGCAAATCTTTAAAGGAGGAAGACCATTGGGATATCTTCTCTGTGAACATGCTTTGCAATAAAGGCAGTGTAGGGACGGTTTTCTACAATCATCTCTCAAGGGTTGGCTAATGGGGGAGAAGGATCGAATGGAGAAATTAGAACTTCATAGCAGATATCAGTTTCACACACCTTCATCAGATTTTTGCCAGACCTGCTAAGTGCTCACATTAATGGAATTGTCTTTGATGTCTTTTTCCCCCCATTTCTGTTTGTCTGGCCTGGAGGGGGCCAAGGCTTTGCTGATGTAGGGAGAGTCTGATAGTAAAGACAGCTGCTATTTCTCTGGGCACTGACATACCAAAAAGAAGAGGGCTCTGGTTGGGCACAGTGAGGGAAGAGAGCAAGGGCAGTGTTTTTAGTTAAGAAGAATTCAGGAGATGTTTTTGAGGGTTTAGGGCTTTGGACAGATAGGGAGAGATAAACAAGGAGTTGGGAAACTGGTTATGGTTTATCACCCCTTCCATCTTAGAAACCAGCACTTGGCTAGTTTCTTCTAATATCCTACAGTTGAACCCTCCAATGGGTGCCATTTTCTCTTGTCCTTCTTTCCTGTAGAGTGTGAATTAGCAATATAGTGAGGAAAAAGACTGAGAGTAGAAAAGAGAAGAAATCAGAAAGGGCTTAGAATTAAGAGCTCATTAAATGAAATTAGCAGGCCATTTTGGGGTCACCTCAATTTACAGGTGTTAGAGAACAATGCCAATTCCATGAGATCTGAGAAGACAAAGAAGGAGAGGCAAAAAGAACCAGTAAATGGACAAAGAACTGGAAACTTGCCTGGATGGAGGCAAGTGGACCCTGAGGAGATAATGGGCATTTCTTTTCTTCCCTTGTCCACCAGACACATTGCTTTGGCCCTTTTTTTTTCCTTTTTTTAATTGTTATTTTTACAATCCTTATTTGACAGGCAAGGAAACAGAGGCATATAGCTAATGAGTAACAGAATACTTCTGATTTGGAGATCATTAAACTTAGGCTCTTAATTTTATTTATTTATTTTTAAACCTTTACCTTCCATCTTAGAATCAATACTGTGTATTGGTTCCAAGACAGAAGAGCAGTAAGGGTTAGGCAATGAGGATTAAATGACTTGCCCAGGGTCACACAGCTAGGAAGTGTCTGAGATTAGATTTGATCCCAGGACCTCCTGTCTCTAGGCCTGGCTCTCAATCCACTGAGCCACCCAGATGCCCCTTTTGACCCTTCTTGAGGCTCTAACTAAGTTATTTTCCCAGAACTCTAGCCTCTTCCATCCCTGCCTCTTCCAGAAGTGGAATCCATATGCCATGCAGCTGGGCAGTCCAAGAAAACTCTCCCATTGCACAGGCATTAACATATCCATTCACCAATCCATACTGCTGTTCCTGGGGGCCCTCAGACAGGTGTCAAAGCATGCCTGTTCTAATAGGGAAATTATTTGCATATAGAGTCAGGAGAGTAAACAAGCCCCCTGGTATCAATAAAAAATAATGTCGAATTCGTTAGGAGCCTGCCTGCTGAGAGCTCCTTGGCAATATTATAATTTTATATTGACACTTCATTTGCTTCCAGCAATTTGGAACAGGGGCAGGGGGAGAATCAGTAGCACCCTTCCCCCAACTCACTGCTAGCCAAAACAATAAATCTGGGAAAGGAGGACAGTAAGGAGTCATGGGATGAGATGGGGGAGGTAGTTTTCGGTTGTTAATAGGCTTGAACATCCTGGATTCACAGTATTAAAGGAGCCAGCATTCCCCAGTAGTCTCCACATCTGGCAAAGGTCCAGGAATATAAAAGGGCACCATTTTGTCTCCATTACCTAGCTGGGTAGAGGAGCAGTTTAAGATAGACTCCTAGAAGGAGGAGGAGAGCATGCCATGACTAAGCCTAAAGTCTTCTGCTCTGGCTTTCACCCTCACACACACACACCCTTTTCTCTTCTAGGTAGCCAAAGCAAGAGTCAACCAAAGCACCCCTTCTCCCTCCTCCTTCCTGGAAGGTAAAGGTACAAACTGGCAGTTAAGAGCCCCCACACACACACAAGAAGGCTTGTGACATCTTATGTCCAAGTGGACCCAATTGAGCCAAGGGAAAGAATCTATTTTCATCCTATTTGCAGGATTATTTGTGGGTAGAGATGTAAAAAGATTCTGGATAAGATGGCTGCTGGAACAGGAGGCAGCCCTGCTCCCACCTCCAGCAAAACCCCCAAATCTCATATAATATGACCAAATATGATCAAGAATCCAATGGCAAGTACAATAAGAAATCTCAGAACAGCAGAATAAGTCCACCAGAAACCAACGGAATATAGGAAAGGAGGCTTCCAGGAAAGCTAGCACCAACACAGGTAAGTGAGCATGTAGCCTATAGGGCTCTGGGTTCAAAACAACATCAGGATCCCCTGACAAAGCCTTGGAGAGTCAGAGACTTGTGGCAGGGACTTTGGTGCTCACCAGGAGTAGCATGGATCACCGCAGTGTGCCTGTGCTCATAATAGTGCCGAGAGAGAGAAAGAGAGAGAGGGAGAGAGAGAGAGAGAGAGAGAGAGAGAGAGAGAGAGAGAGAGAGAGAAGAGAGAGAGAGAGAGAGAGATAGAGAGGAGAGAGAGAGAGAGTCATCCAGGGTTCTGGCACCCTTAAATGGTCCTGAAGATCCAGCATTCTCAGCCCTCAAAATGGGGAAGGGGTGAGCCTAACCTTGGAGACAAAGGTGAGCAAAGGAACTCCAGAGGACTCCAGGATGAGATTATTCCCATCCAAAAGCAGAGCAGGGAAAGGAGCCTGGGCGTGGTCCAAAATTCATTTTTTATAAACAATGAGTAAGATGATATATACAGTATTATTCTTAATGATCATAACTTTAATTTATAGAAACTTGATTCTGATAAACTGACAATGTTCACTGTGCTAGAAATTCCCCCCAAAAGTATTATTTGACCCCCAACAAGTCATCCTTATTAAATCTCTCTTCCTCTTTGAGTAAAATTGTTTGTTTATTCAAATGTAAATGTGGCTAGCCTAGAGTTAGATACCCTCAGTAGATAGAGGGCTGGTGTCTGAAGTCTAGAAGACCTGAGTTCAAGTCCAGGCTCACTTACTAGCTGTGCGACATTGGCAAGTCACGTAACTTTTTTTTTTTTTTTTTGCCTAGAAGGCAGCTAAGTGGAGTCAGAAGTTTTGACCTGAGTTCAAAAACTTACTAGCTGTATAACTCTGGGCAAGAGATTTAACTTCTGTTTGCCTTAATCCACTGGAGAAGGAAATGGTAAACCATTCTAGTATACTTGCCAAGAAAAATCCCATAGACAGCATGGCCATTGAGTTATGATGTCAGACACGACTGAGCAAAAGATTCCCACTGCCTTCTGATTCAAGATTATGAGACTTTCTGCTTGGGAAATGGGGATCAGTTGCATCTCCTGATCCCTTCCTAGATCAGTGACTTGGAAGACAATGCAGGTGCAGAAAAGATTGCAGTACCCTTCACAAAGCAGGACCCAACGAAAATTATGGGGAAGTTTAAGAACAATTCAATTTAATTGATTTCTCAGTCCCCTATTATGTGTCAGTTCTTACTGTACACTGAAGACTGAAGACTTTCTACCTATGTGACCTTGGACGAGTCACTTAAACTTTCAATTCCTTCCAGCTGCATTTGTATGAACTTACTTCATAGGACTAAGGGGAAAGACTTGCATAAAGCATAAAAGCACTAAAGAATTATGAAGTGATGTCTAGAATTAGAGGTGTGATATCAGGAGAGCTAGCACAGGAATCAGGAAGACCTGGGTTCCATCCTAACTCTCCTGAGACCCACTAGTAGTTGCACATACAGATGTTTGCTGGGTATGTTCACTGTAAATTTTATTTAATCTGGGTTTTGTTTGTTTTGGGGGATGTTTGGGGGGTTTTATTTTATTTTTGTTTTGTTTTTAAATATAAAAAAATCGTCTGTCAAAAAAAAAACAAAAACCTTTTAGCTCTCCTTGTCCCTGACTCCCTTAACTTGACCTTCTCTGCATTGAAAAGGGAGTTCTCTTAGATGAAAATCAGAGGTCTGGTCCTTCCTGCCACCACCACCCCCATCTAGATTTGACTGACTTTTAACTCACTTACAATTTTACTTAGCTGAAGAGTCCCTTGAAAGTGATCTAGTCATTCTCCCAGCTCACCTCTCTCCCCCCCAACTCTCTACCCCCAATCTAGCCCCGAGTGATAGTCAGAATACTCCTTGCTCCTCATTATTAATTCTAGAGTCTCCCTTATTCCCCATTTCTGTTCTATCTTAATTAAATCACATTCCTCTTATTTACAGATGAGGAAACTGGAGCCACAGAGCTGTGAAGTGGCTTACCTTTAGTCAAACACGTAAAGATTAAGAATTGTGACTTATGCATAAGGTACTAGACCAAGACCAGCAGACCTAGTTTAAGAGATTCTAGGTGTGGCAACCAGAATGAATTGAACAATTTTTGTTAAGGACTATATAGGAGACTCTTGACCTAAATTCAGAGAATTGTGCCTGGAGCCTAGCCAAAAAGACCTTGCTTCTCTCAATAACTGGAAGTTGTGCCAGGAATTTTCTTTTTTAAAGTTGTATTGGTTTTTACCTCACAATTGTTTCCAGAATAAACTCCTGTTCATAATAGCCTCCTTAACCCTACCCTATCCATGTGTCCTACCTACTTCAACCCCTGCTCAAACTTTCCACTATGCCCTCTGGAATTCTGTACTCTAATGAAAACATTTGGAGTTTTTCCTGGACCCTCTTTCACTTGTTGTCCTATCTACTTGCCCTCCACTGAGACTGGAGTATTCTGACTCCTTGCTCCTCACTGTCATTTCTAGACTCTCCCTTATCCCCCTTTTCCTGAAGTTTACTAGATCAAAATGTTCTATCCTTTTAAATTTTTATTTATTTAATTAATTTGAATATTTTCCATGGTTACATGATTCGTGCTCTTTCCCTCCCTTCCCCCCAGTAGCTGACACACAATTCCACTGGGTTTTACATGTATCATTGAACAAGACCTATTTCCATATTATTGATTTTTGCAGTAGAGTGATCATTTAACGTCTACTTACCCAGGCATATCCCTATTTAATCATGTGATCAAGTCAATGCTTTTCTTTCTTTTGTCTTTCTGCTCCCACAGTCTTTCTCTGGATGTGGAGAGTGTTCTTTCTCATAAGTCCCTCAGAACTGTCCTGGATCATTGCATTGCTACTAGTAGAGAAGTTCATTACATTCGATTGTACCATAGTGTACCTGTCTCTGTGTATGAGGTTCTCCTGGTTCTTGCTCCTTTCACTCTGCATCACTTCCTAGAGGTCGTTCCAGTTCATATGGAATTTCTCCAGTTTATTATTCCTTTGAGCACAATAGTATTCCATCACTAACAGATACCACAATTTGATTAGCCATTCCCCAATCAGAGGGCATCCCCTCATTTTCCAATTTTTTGCCACCACAAAAAGTGCAGCTAAAATGTTCTATCCTAATTAAATCATAGTGACTAGCCTCCAGACCATTCCCCTCCTTTTTCAAATAGTTCAGCATCTGGCTCACAATGTTTTTCTTCTCCCTAACTCTTTGAGTTCTGATGCAGAAGATGTCAACATGGCCCTAGATATGCTCTTAGACTTCCTAACCACAATCTCCTTAAATCCTAAATGCCTATTCTCTCACTCTGCCTTGGCCACACAGAGCAGTGGTCATGCCCTATGTCTCACTCTTCCCCACAAGAGGTCCAGGTACCCGTAATTCTCTCCCTCCACACTTCTGTCCCATAGAATCCCTCTTTTCCTTTAAGCTATGACTCAAGTACCACTTTCCACGTGAAGCTTTTCCTGATCCCCCCCAACTCCTAGTGCCTTCCCTTCCTAGAACTTATGTGTATTTATTTCTCTATTGTTTTTCAGTCATGTCTGACTCTTCATCACCCCATTTGGGGTCTTCTTGGCAAAGATGCCAAAATGGTTTGCCATGTCCTTCTCCAGCTCATTTTACAGATGAGGACATTGAGATCAACAGGATTATGTGATTTGCTCAGACTCACACACCCATTAAGTGTCTAAATTCAGATTTGAATTCAGGATGATGAGTCTTCCTGACTCTATCCACTGTACCACTTAGCAGAGGATTTGTGGGTCTGGCTAGGTAGCTGATAGAATGGAACATGCTTAAAGTGGTACAGAGATAGAGAGGGAATTTCCTCAGGAGAACAGTCCCTGCTCTCAAGGAACTCACCATATAACAGAGAAGACAACAGGTAAATATCATTGGATAAACAAGAAACAGATTGGATAAATTGGAGATAATAGAAATAACAAAAGGGTCTAGAATTGAATCATATCTTTGACACTTACTAGTTGTATCTATGGGCTTGAATTCTCTGATCTCAGTTTCTTGTTCTATAAAATAAGGGCTTCAATGAGAATGAAATGGGATTGTGTAAGGGACAGTGATTCATAAGTCTTAAGTACCATCTATAGGTCAGCTGTTATTTGCTGGGAATTTGGTTCCTTGTACCCCTTCTTTGGGTCTGGAAAGCGAGGGACTTTGGTGAATAGGAGGAGGAGGCAGGATCTTGGACAAAGTTTGAGGAAGTAACTGGACAGACTGGTCTTTAAAAAATCAAGCAACTGAGTGGCTCTAAGGAATCTGCATTGGTTTTCAGCACAAACCTATTCCCGGGAAAGTAAAGGTCAAAAATGTGCTTTCAGAAACTAATTGTACTACTCAGCACAAATACCAGGGCCTTGGACTTTGTGGTCCCATTCCATTCCAAGGATCACCTTAGAGGGACCTTAGAGGTCACTGAGTCCAACCCCTATATTTTGTTTTCTTTCTTCCTTTCTTCCTTTCTTCCTTCCTTCCTTTCTTCCTTCCTTCCTTCCTTCTTTCTCTTCCTTCCTTCCTTTCTTTCTTTCTTTCTTTCTTTCTTTCTTTCTTTCTTTCTTTCTTTCTTTCTTTCTTTCTTTCTTTCTTTCTTTCTTTCTTTCTTTCTTTCTTTCTTTCTTTCTTTCTTTCTTTCTTTCTTTTCTTTCTTTCTTTCTTTCTTTCTTCTTTCTCTTTCTTTCTTTCTTTCTTTCTTTCTTTCTTTCTTTCTTTCTTTCTTTCTTTCTTTCTTTCTTTCTTTCTTTCTTTCTTCCTTCCTTTCTTCCTTCCTTTCTTCCTTTCTTCCTTTCTTCCTCTCTGGAAGGAAACCTCTGAGGGCATTTGATGCAATGATTTTTTCAAAAAATTTGGAATACAAGTTGAACCTGTGTGATGAGCATATTTCTTCATGGATGAATAACAATAGTTATAACAGTTAAGTAGCATGTTAACAAATGTTGGAATTCTGGTTTTTGAATGTTTTTTTTCTTTTTCTTCATGATGCCAGAGAGTTTTTTCTTGGCTCTTTGTAACAATTGACTTGGCAGCACCTGTATTTTCTAAGTGAGGAAACCAAGGCCCCAGGAAGTTAAATGATTTGCCCAGAGCCACCCAGCTTGAGGTAGGATTTGAACCTGGTCCTTCTAAATTCCTAGCCATTTGTGCTTACTCACTAAACCACACTTCCTTCTATGAAAGGATAGGGGACATGTCTCTACTCTTTTTCTTCTATGGAGATCTGACCATGGACACAATTTGAAAATTACTTAAAAGAACCAGCACATATTCTCCACAATGTCATGATCTAAGACAATTCCGAGGGACTCATGATAAACAATGCTATCCACCTCCAGGAAAACAACCAACTAATGGAATTTGAATGCAGATTGAAGCATACTATTTCTCTTTATTTGTGTGTTTGTTCTGTTTTCTTTCACAACATGACTAATATGGAAATGTTTTGCATGATTGCACATATAATAACCTATATCAAATTGCTTACCATCTCAAGGAGAGGTTAAGAGAGGGAGAGAATTGGAAACTCAATAATTTGAAAAATAAATGTCAAAAATTGTTTTTATATGTAATTGTGGAAAAAAAGATTAAATATTATTTAAAAAATATTTGGCCCAGCATGAACAAAATGTAACCTAAAAGGCTTAGGTATAACATCCTGAATTTAAAACCATAGAGGATCCTATAATGGATGTTTTAGTGAATACTTATATCAATTGAAACTTAAAATTGGGAGAGAATCTAATATGTGGCCAAAATCCTGAAAGTAGTTTTGTGTAAAGCTCAAAGAAAAATCAAGATCCTCTATTTAAAAAAAAAGAAGAATTCCAAGCTTTGTAATCCTGGGCAAGTCACTTTCCCCCATTGCTTAGCCCTTACTCCTCTTCTGCCTTAGAACCAATACACAGTATTCATTCTAAGATGGAAGATAAGGTTAAAAAAATAGAACCAGCACATGGATTGTTTAAAATTCAGCTGGTGGCTTGGTCACATTCTCCATGGATGAGGTCCAACATGGATGAAGGTAAAATAAGGCTTCATTGGTTTTGCCCTCCTAGCTGTCTTCCTTCCACTCAGGCCATCATCTCTACCTCCTCCACAACTAGAACCTCATAAGACTTTACCCCTGGAACTCCCTGGACTCTGCCTTATCTTGTCCAGATCCAGGTTTTCCACCTCACAGCCTCACTTCCCAGGGCCATGAGGATGCCATGCAGCCATGAGGGTCACCCAGTTCCTCTCAGCTCCCCTTTATTTATTCTTCTTCTCCATTAGCATGTAAATTCCCTGAGGGCTGAGATGGTTTTACTCCTTGTATTTGTATCCCAGACATTAGCACAGTGCCTGACCAAATAAGTGCTTCATCATTTCTCTGGCTCTTTGGACTCCTAAGTTTGGCTCTGATGCTTTCGACCTAGGGCAAGTTTTCCTAGAGAAGTAGCTGGAGGGAATAGAAATCCTCTGTTTATTATTGCTAAAACTATTGCTAAATGTGACCTGTCCTCCACCCCTACCTCTACCCCCTACCATTCTCTTCCTAAACTAGGAGGTCAGAGGCTACATCCTTAATAATATCATCATCATCATCATCATCATCATCATCATCATCATCATCATCAGAGCTAACATTCATAGAGCTCTTGGGAAATGCTAGGGCATTTTTGCTAAGTGCTTTACAATTATTCTCTCATTTGATCTTCATGATGAACCTTGAGAGATAGATGCTATTATTATTTCTGTTTTATACATGAGGAAACAGAGGCAAGCAGAGGTAAAGTGACTTGCCCAGGGTCACTTGCACAGGAGTCTAAACAGCCAGAGAAATTATTAAGCACTTATTTTGTCAGGCACTGTGCTAATATCTGGGGATACAAGTCTGAGATTGGACTTGAGCTCAAATCTTTTAGACTCCAGAGTTGGTGCCCTATTCACTACCCACCCTGGCTGCCCTATTATAATAAGACAATCTATTCTTTTTTTTTAATGCTTATTTTCTATCTTAGTAACAACTCTAAGGCAGAAGCGCAAAACTAGGTGAAAGGAGTTAAGTGACTTGCCCAGGATCATACAGCTAGGAAGTGTCTGAGATGAGATTTGAACTTGGGTCTTCCAAATCCCTGGCCTTGAACTCTATCCACTTGGCCATTTAGTTGCCTTGATGGCAATCTACTATTAAAACTTTTCATCACAGGGAAAAGCCTGGGAACTTTGATCTTCTACATGAGAATTCCAGGGTAAACTTTGTGCTTGCCTTAGCTTCCATCCTCTCATTTTTCCCCTCCATTCATCCACTAAAACCAACTTCCCTCCAAGCCAGCCCCTCAAATGGAGCTAGTTTCACCCTTTCTACCCTTATTCCAACACGATCTCCCAGAGCACTCATTCTCACTATGTTTGTGATCTACTTCCAGGCTTTCCTTGAGCTCTGCTCTCTGGCTAGTGCCTCAACTTGCTCACTCCACTAACATCATTAGCTGGCAAGTTCCTTGAAGGAAGGGAGTGTCTTGCCTCTTTTTGCATCTCCATCCCTTTGCACAGTCATCTCAGGGAGAGGTTAGGGGAGGGAAGGAAAGAAAGAATTCTTAAAAATAAATGTTAAAAATTGTTTTAAATGAAATTGGGGGAAAAGAAATATTATTTTTAAAAAGAGAATTTGACCTAGTAGAATAAAATGTAACCTAGAAGGCTTAGGTCTAATGACTATTAAAATCCTATGAGAGATGCTTTACTGAATACTTATATCAAGGAAGATTTAAAATTAGGAGAGAGAATCACCGAAGATGCCACCAAAAGTCCTGAAAATAGTTTTGTGTAAAGTTCAAACAAAAGAAAGTTTCCCTATTGGAAATAAAAAGAACTAGCCCTGGAACATAGTAGGCACTTAATCAATATTTACTGACTGATTGGCATCAACTTTGAAGCTATAGGCCAACCCTTCCTGTGGAAATGAGAACACTTGGATTCTCTCATGGGGATCTGGAGGCTTCTAGGAGCCTCTCTGCACTTAATTCAAGGTGCTGTTTGCAAGAGGAAGAACACTGGTGCCCCAGAGTGAGAACACAGTGGTCTAGGGTGTGATTTCTTCTCTAAGAGCAAAAAAATGGGTGGCCACACACAGGTGGAGAGAAGAATTAATGACATGGATCCTCCAGTGATCAAACAGAAGTCCCTAGATTTCCAGCCCTAAACAGGAGATGTAGAGGTCATTGCTTCAGGAATTGGGGCAGAGTAGGCCAGGATGGCTTTTGTAGCTTTGTGTCTGCCACCTGATGAATGAGCTTGTATTCAGCAAAGACCCTTTGCCTGTTCATGGGAGGATTCCAAGTAGGAGTTCCTATTGGCTTTTGATGAACTATTACAAGCAAGAAGAGTTGGACGTGGCCACATCCATAGGGGATCAGTGATAGCATGTGCCGGCACTTTTATGCTTTTGGCTCAGGGCTTCCTTTTCGATGAGCACTGTTTCCAGAAGAGCTGCTAATGCAACTCAGGACTCATTAGCTCATGCTAAAGTTACAAGCCCTTTGCCAGTGCTCATTTGCCCCAGATTCACAGTGAAGAAATCCCATTCTAGTGCTTCCCCTTGGCTTAGCAGAGTTATCATAGACGCTAGAGTCTATGCTAAGGGGCTCATTTATGATTGGCCCCCAATGAACTTGCCTAGCACCTCACTGAAGGTTTGTGTCTACACTGTGAACTATATACGTGCTTCTCACCAGCTATTCTTCTGGGTAACAACCAGCTAACCTCCCAGTGACCAGCCATTCTGTTTTTGTTTGTCTGATCTTTAAACCCTTACCTTCCATCTTAAAATCAATATGTGTATTGGTTCCAAGGCAGAAGAGTAGTTAGGGCTGGGCAGTAGGGGGTGACTTGCCCAGGATTACCCAGCTAGGAAGGATCTGCTGTCAAATTTGAACTTAGGATCTCTTATCTCTAGGACTGGCTCTCAATTCACTCAATTCACCTAGTTGCCCCTAGTAATTCTGTTAATAAGCACTTATTTTCCAAATTTACTATGTGACAGACAGTATACAAAGCACCAAAGATACAAAGAAGCAATCCCTGTTCTCAAGGAAATATGTTCTACAAGGAGAGGTCCTAATGATAAACCCATCTCTCTCTCTCTCTCTCTCTCTCTCTCTCTCTCTCTCTCTCTCTCTCTCTCTCTCTCTCTCTCTCTCTCTCTCTCTCTCTCTCCTCTCTCTTTGTCTGTCTGTGTCAGTGTCTCTCTCAACTTTCTTTCATTTATTTATTTTTCAATTATATGTGGAAACAAATTTTATAATAGTTTTCTGACATTTTGTGATTCATATTCTTTCCTTCCCTCCATCCTTCCCCCACTCCCCAGAAGTAAATGATCTGTTATAGGTTATACCAGTGCTTTCATGCAAGTCACATTCCCTATGCTATGACAGAAGATACATATCACACATACAACAAAAAAAAATCATAAAGTGAAATAAAGTGCTTTGATCTATGATCAGATTCTAACAGTTCCTTCTTTAGCTTTGGATAGCATTTTAAAAAAATCATGAGTCACTTGAATCCAGGTCTTTATAAGGACCCTAAACACCCTGTCTATCAGTGAATCTTTTTCTATCTCCAAAACTATAGCTTTAAGTCACTCTAGTGCCATGGATAATTTCCAAGGAATAACACCAGTGCACTAAAAATAAGTCCCTTATACTGTCTTCTCCTGTCCCACTCCTCTTCCATGCCAGTAGTCTTGGATGAAACTAAAAAGATGAATCTTATGGGTAAAATCTATCATTCATAAGATCAACTCTCTATAGGACCAAATGAGAAAGCACAACAGTCTTCTTACCCACAGCCCCTTCTGTTCTACCATTACATTAGGGATCCAACTGTCCCTTGGGACTCCAAGCAAGGCTAATCATACTTCATCTACTGTACCCAACAGTACTACGCTAGGGTTCAAGAAATCAGCTGCATAAATACAGGTCAGGAAGGCATGGATAAATACATATTTGTTTGATAAAGATATAGGGGTTTTAGTGGATGGCAAATTCAATGAGACTCGGGGGACACAATTTAGGGAAAAGAGAAAAAATATGACTGAAAACTTGATCGGTGTCAATAGAGGCATTGTCTTCAGAAGGAGAGAGAGATGCTAGACTTTTTGTACTTTTCCCCGGTGAGATCACAGCTGGATGATCATTTTCTGTTCTGGGCAACACATTTTGGGATGATTATTGACAAGTTGGAAAACTTCCAAAGAAGGATGCCCTCAGGAGAGTGAAGGGGATTGGGGACCTGTTAATACAAGGATCCACTGAGGAAGTGGAAGATGTTTAGTCAGAGAAGAGAAGACAAGTGGAGGTTGGGGCAGAAGATATAATTGTATAAAAGTAGTTGAAGGACTGTCATGTGGAAGAAGGATTAGTTCTGCCCCAAAGGGCAGAACAAGGAGCAATGAGGTTAAAGAAGGGCAGGTTTCAGCTGAGGCGGTGAAAAATTTCCTAACAATTAGACAAGGTGCTTAACTTTTGTGTATGTGTATGTCGTGGACCCTCTTGATAGTCTGGTGAAACCTATGGACCCCTTCTCAGAATAACAAATTGGTTGACTACTTTCAGAACTGAAGGAAATGCTAAATTGCAATCAGAGGTTAGCAAAAATAAGAATACAATTTTTTTCCATACAAGTTCACAGTCCTATCCTTACTTCCTGTGAAATTTTTCCATGGGCCCTCCTTAGTTAAGAAATCCTGGATTAGAGCTTTCCAAAAGTGAATAGGCTGGGAGCAAGTAGGTGGCTCAGTGGATTGAGAGCTAGACATAGAGATGAGAAATTCTGGGTTCAAATCACTTTTTAGGTGTGTGATCCTAGACAAGTCACTTAACCTCCATTGCCTAGACCTTGATGTTCTTCTGCCTTGGAACCAACACACAGTATTGATTCTAAGATAGAGGGTAAGGATTTAAAAAAAAAGTTGATAGACTGCTTTTGGAGGTAGAATATTAGTTCCTATCAGAATTCAGTCATATATTGAACATGTCACAGTGGTCCATATTTCTATTCAGTCCCTAAAGCTGAAGAGGCTGAAGTTATTGGATTGCTTGAACTTGGGAGTTCTGAACTTCAGCAAAACTGAAATGATAGGTATCTGAACTAAATCAAGTACCAAAGACGAAGCTAGGTGGTACAGTGGATAGAACACCAAGCCTAGAGATGAGAGGACTTGGGTTTGAATTTGGTCTCAGACATTTCCTAGTTGTGTAATCCTGGGCAAGTCACAGCCCAAATTACCTAGCCCTTAATGTTCTTCTGTCTTGGAATCAATATCCAAGACAAAAGGTATGGGTTTAAAAATTAATAGATATTTAGATAAATGAATAAGTCCAGTACCAATATGGTGAATGGAGGATGAGGAGGAGTTGGAAATAGACCAAGTCAAAAATTCCAAGCTTCAGTGGGATCTAGCCTGGGAGTAGCTGCTATACTTCTAGACTGCATGAAAGTAGGAGACCTAGTCTCAGAAAAAAAAGGAAATATATTAGAAATTGAATGATCGAATGATCATTTGATGATGTTATAGGGAGGATTTCTGTTCATGTCCAGGTTGATCTAGATGGCCACTTCAGTCCCTTGAAACTCTGAAATTCTTATGTGAAACTCATTTACTCTAAGAAGCAAAGAAAAGATGCTTAGGGTGTATATTTGTTATCTTTACTCTAGGAACAAGAAACCTCAGTCATCAACTGAAAGGTAGAGGTATCTTTGGGCAAGAGGCATTTTTTGGTGCCAGTGAAATCATATCCCTTATTCAGCGCCTGCCTGGCTTTGGCCAGCCTTGATGTCTAGTAAAATATGCTGGATGTTTTAGTTGTAGTCAGATGTCCACAATGAGTCAAGCTCAGCCTTTGAGAAGGGCTTAAAATTCCATTTTCTTCTCCTCAGATTCCTGCAGGGTGAATAGGAAAGTAAGCCAATTTAATTATCTTATTAATTCAGTGGAAGTATGTTTGCTTTTAAATGAAGGAGAACAAGGAATTAATAACTAGAATAAACAAACCTAGGTCTTGCCAAATTTTCATAATATAAACCTCCATAACTCGTCTTATTAATTCATCCTAAGGGACATACTAAAAACCCTCTTAGGAAATGCATCTCTTTCTAGTATGGCATTGGGTTGAGTTTGAGCTGTCAAAGGGGAAATGGAAAAATGAGAAAATTGTCTGGATAAAAAAGGCAACTAGCCCTCTTTTGACTTGAATATCTGAGTAACCCATAGCCAGAGTTTTGCTGAACTTAGATATTTAAGTAATCCAGGGTAAAAGTAGAGCTTTTCAGATAAATTATCCAGATATTCATAGGACCAGAGATAGAAAGGACTTCAGAATACATCAAGTCTAGTCACATCATTTTACAGATGAGGAAACGGAAGTACCTGCAATTCGATGACCCGAGTCCTTGAAACAATCCACAATGGGTCAAAGAAGGCTGCAGAATATTACTAGTGATATCTTGTAGGGTGAAGCATTATAGTATAATGGAAAGAGAACCAGCAGCATAAATCAAGAAGACTTAGTCTCGAGGTCCGCCTCTGACACATAGTGGTTTGGGGACCCTGGGTGAGTCTCTGAATCTCTCAGTGCTTTAAGAAATTAACCCAAGTATTAGAGAATATGCTGACCTACATTGTAGGAGAAAGTTCCTTCATCTGAGTATTTGCTGTATCAGTAAAGTCAAGGGTCCAGTCCCTCTCTCCCACTTTTTATGTTATTTCTTACATGGAACTAATTAAGGACATAGTTGCCCAGCTAAGGCAGTGGGTAGCTCCTGTGGCAACAATTAGAGGTGATAAGCAGCCCAGGTGTTACAAAGGGATGGTAGAAACATTAAAAGAACCAGGAGTTCTGGTCCTCCTATGGTCTGAAAACTTGGACAATGATCATATGTCCTAGAAAGCACAAGATCTATAAGAGTGAAAATAATACATCAGATGAAAACAGAGACCCTTTAAAGGACTGATTTGTAATTCCATTTTTGCTTCAAGTACTTTAGACTTGGTTTCTGCTTAATTCCCTTTAACAAATGCTTATTAAGTGCTTGCTCTTTGCAAGGCAACATGCTGGCCATTAGAGATACAAAAACAATAAAAGTCCCTGTTCCTAAGGACCACATACATGGAAGAGGAGGTGGATGGAGGAATACAATGCCATATTCAGGTAAGTGAATTAAAAAGTAATTTGAGGAGAGAGAAAACAACTAGGGGAGGGGAGGAGGAATCAGGGAAGGCTTCAAAAAGGGAGCTCCGGAATAGAACCTTAGTCTCAGAGAAGAGGAAGGAAGGAAGGAAGGAAGGAAGGAAGGAAGGAAGGAAGGAAGGAAGGAAGGAAGGAAGGAAGGAAGGAAGGAAGGAAGGAAGGAAGGAAGGAAGGAAGGAAGGAAGGAAGGAAAGAGGGAAGGAAGGAAGGAAGGAGGGAAGAAGGGAAGAAGGTAAGAAAGAAATTTGAGTTTTTATCTGGGCATAGACTTTTACTAGTCACATGACACTGGGTAAGTCACATAACCTGTCTGCCTCAGTTTCTGCATCTGTAAAATGGGGATAAAAAAGTAGCATCCATCTCCCAGGGATGCGATGAAGATCAAATGAGATGATTTTATTAAAGGACTCTGCAAACCTTTAAAGATTTGCTATAAATGCTTATTATTATTATTACAGTGGATTTGCTTGGCTCTCAACCAATATTGAGCCACCTAGCTACTCCTAAACTCAGGTTTTCTTGACACCAGGTCCAGCACTCTATCTACTGTGCAACTTAGAAATAAAGAAATCAATTTGAAATATGGCTAGAACATTTAGGTTGGCTCTAATCTATATGGAAGGCTTTGGATGCCAGGTTGAGGTGTTTGCATTTTACCCTTGAGTAAATGAGGAGCCATGAAGGTTTTTGAGCAGGTGAGTAACATGGCCCCATTTGTGCCATAAGGAAGATTTTGGTAGCAGAATGGAAGATGATTAGAAAGAGAAGAGCCTGGAAGCAGGAAGACCTAGCAGGAGGCCACTAAAATGGCTCAGGCAAGAGATGATGAATCAGGGTCATGGCTGTGGGAGTTGAGAAGGGATGGGAGTAAAGAGGTGTTGTGGGGGTAGTGCTGACAAGTAGCTTGTCAGCTTACTCACTGGAAATGCCTCTTCTCCTTGCAAAGGGTTCACTTCTTTATTTGTACCCTCACTCCCACCTAATCCTAACTATCTTTGGCTGTAAATAAACCATCTGGACATTCTCCTGGTGATAAGCAATATGGAGTAGGCATGTTAGGAACCCAGCCCTGGATGCTGTGGCATAGATGGGGGTGGAGGGAAAAGGGAAGGCAAATAAAAACTTCAATAGCAACCACTATTTGCCAGGCACTGAGTTAAGTGCTTATTACAAATATTCTCTCATTTGATCTTCACAACAACTCTGAAAGAGAGATGTAATTATTATCCCCATTTATTGAGGAAATAAGGTAGAGATTCTGGCAAACAGTTGAGGAAACCGAGGCAAACATTAATTGATTTGTAAAGCAGGGTCATAAACTGATAAGTGTTGGAAACCAAAAATTGAACAAAACTGAACTGTTTTAAAACTGTGACTCCTAGCTGTCCACATTGAGTGTAAAGAATCAAGTATAAAGACCTGGAGAAAGTGTGAAATAATATGTTAGAGTGAGGGGAGAAGGGCAAGAAGAAAGTAATCAAAGAATAAACTCTTCATGTTAAAGAAGAATTTGAGCTTGTGCCCTTGTTCATAAAAATTATTTGGATAAGGATCCCTGGGGCAGTTAAGTGGTATGGGTTAGGTAGATGGTACGGTGGATAGAACACCCAGTCCAGAGTAATTTTTTTCCATGTTCAAATCTGGTCTCAGAAACTTATTAATTGTTCTATGTCACTTAACCCTGTTTGCCTCTGTTTCTCACCTATAAAATGAACTGGAGAAGAAAATGGTAAACCACTCCAGTATCTTTGTCAAAAGAAATACTGAATGGGGTCATGAAGAATTGCATATGCATGAAAATGACTCAATAAAAAAGATCCCTGGAGAGTTAAAGGTGTATTGGGGGGGTAGATCCCTAGAAATTGGGGGATCTCTGGGCACATGCTCCCTAGGATAAACCTTGAAATAAGTAAGAGTAGGATGGAGAATACAAATTGAGATGGGCATCCCCAGCTCCTATATCCAGCCAAATAGAGATGACAGAGCCCTGTCAGATGTGACATTGGTCTCTAGGGGTCTCTTAAGGGCAAAGCAAACATAGCAGCATCATGGAGTGTGTGTGTGTCTTTGTGTGCGTGTGCATGTGTGTGAAAGTAAGTTGGTGATAACTGGGAACTTAATTGAAAAGGAAATAATGAAACTACCCCAAGAAGGCAAGTATGTCCTTCTGGAGGTCGATGGAAAAAGTATATTAGATTAATAGCATTAAATTCCAAACCAAAACCAGAGGTTTCCTTGTGCCTCATTGCTGCAGGGAATAGCTAGATGGCTCAGGGATAGAATACTTGACTTGGAGTCAGAATAGACTGAGGTCAAATCCATTCTCAGATAATTTACTTGGTGTGTGATCCTGTATAAGTCATTTAGCCACTGTTGGCCTCAGTTTCCCCATCTGAAGAATAGTACCTACTTCCTAATATTGTTGCAAGATAAAAGGAACTAATATTTATAAAATATAAAATGAGCTAATATTTATAAAGCACTTTACAAACTTTCAAGCTCTATATAAATGCTACCTGCCCATTATTATTATCCCATATTCCAATTCCATGATTCCTGGATTTTCTATGGTCATCATCATGAAAAACACAACTCTACTGAGCTCATGGGGTCGAATATTATGTACATTTATCAGGCTCAGCTTCTGTAAGGGATGTTTTTCTTTATTGTGATTATTTTTGGTCATAAAGGAGGATTCAGGCTAGAGGAGAATGGTGGGAAATGGTGACAAAAGGCATCGATTCAATATATATTTTTGAAAAATATGAGAGGAATAAGATGGGAGGAGTGGGTACAGGCAGCAACCGCGTGCACGTCGCAGTTGGAACACCTCTCCTTTCATTGGTATGCCAGTCTCTCTGCGTCAAGATGCTATTAGGGGGACTGGATTGACATGTGGAATGCTTTGAATACGCTGCAGTAGGTTGTCCTAGTCAGTTCGTGTTCTTTTTTCTTACATACGTGGAGTTAAAAGCCACTTACATGCCATATGCAAATGCATGCAAAATAATGTTCAAATTAGCAGGGACTTGTCATATTTTTAATGGGGTTCCTGCACCCTGTCAGCGTGAAAACCTATTTAGCAACTGGCCCTTCAGGGAGGGTCATTGTTCACTATTCAAAGACTCCTTCATTCCAGGCAATCAGACACCATATTATTTCATGCCCCTGCAATGAGTGCTTTGTGGCAGGAATGGGAGGAGCGCAGGGCATAGGATTTTTTAAAGGGAGCTGCTTCAGGAGCTTTACAAATAATTTTGAAAGACAATATGCCTACTACATTTAAAGCAACCTCAACTCTATTTATCTTTCTATTCCTCCCAAATTCAATCTGAAAAATGCCTTCTATTTACCTCATAACTTCCTTGGCTAAGAAGAACAAAAAATTAATTCAGTCAGTCAATCGATAAACATTTAAGTGTCTACCCTGTGCAATTCAATCCAAACATTTATGGAAGACCTTATAGGTAAGGGATACTGCCAAGCTGGAAGACAATTTAGTATCTAATCTAACTCCTTCATTTGACAGATAAGACAACCAAGGCACCAAAGTACTTTTCTAGGCAAATAGGACAAAATGCAGTTTTTGTCATCATCAAACATTTATTCAGCACCTACTGTGTGCCGCACTGACAATACAAATACAAAAGCAGGAGTTGCTTTCAAGAAGTTTAAGACTGTGGGACAACTAGGTGACTCAGGGGATAGAGTGCTGGTCCTGGAGCGGGGAGGATTTGGGTTCAAACCTGACCTCAGACACTTTCTAGCTTTGGGATTCTGGGCAAGTCACTTAGCCTCCTTTACCTAGCCCTTGCCCCTTTCTCTTAGAATTGTTACCAAGTCAGAAAGTAAGGATTTAAAGAAAAAAAGCGTATTATCTTATGGAGGAGACAGTTTGTAAGAATACAGGACTATATAAACTACATAAAGCAGATAACAGGTAATCTTGGAGGGGAAGGCACTAGCAGCCAGAAGAAACAGCAAAGGCTGATATTTGATCTGAATCCTGACGGAAACCAAGAATTCAAAGATTTGGCAATGAGGAGGGAAAAAACAAAACACTCTAGGCATGGGGGGAGGGATGAGAAAGCAAAGCATGGGGATAAAAGATGGCGGGCTGGCAAGAAGGCCCTACTGAGGCTTAGACTATAGGCCTGGGGAGGAAAATAATGTCTAAGAAGTCCAGAAAGGAACATTTAGGGCTAGGTTGGAGACAGTTTTAAACACCAAATGACTTCATAACAATGAGGAGAGACTGGAGTTTATTAAATAGGGCAGTGACATGGTCAGATCTGTGCTTTAGGAAAATCATTTTTTTCTTGTTCTCAGTGTCATTTAATGCATTGAGTGGAGAAGAAAATTCAGCTACAACATATAATTCTTTACCTAAAAAATGTCAAATGGGATAACTAAAAAACAAGTTCCACAGAAAATGTCATACTAATAGAATGTTATGAAGTTCCTCAATAGTGTTCAAAAACCACAAAACAGTAAGGGCAAAATGCAGAAAGAAAGAAAGAAAGAAAGAAAGAAAGAAAGAAAGAAAGAAAGAAGAGAAAGAAAGAAAGAAAGAAAGAAAGAAAGAAAGAAAGAAAGAAAGAAAGAAGAAAGAAAGAAAGAAAGAAAGAAAGAAAGAAAGAAAGAAAGAAAAGAAAGAAAGAAAAAAGAAGGAAGAAGGAAAGAAAGGAAGGAAGGAAGGAAGGAAGGAAGGAAGGAAGGAAGGAAGGAAGGAAGGAAGGAAGGAAGGAAAGGAGGAAAGGAAGAGAAGGAAGAAAGGAAGAAAGGAAGGAAGGAAGGAAGGAAGGAAGGAAGGAAGGAAGGAAAGAAAGAAAGGAAGGAAGGAAGGAAGGAAGGAAGGAAGGAAGGAAGGAAGGAAGGAAGGAAGGAAGGAAGGAAGGAAGGAAGGAAGGAAGGAAGGAAGGAAGGAAGGAAGGAAGAAAGGAAGGAAGGAAGAAAGAAAGGAAGGAAAGAAGAAAGAAAGATAGCCCAAAGTTACTTCATTTAGAGTCCTCCCTTTACCATCCCAAGAATAAGTTTGTTTATTTATTTAAGTTTTTTTCTCTCCAGATTAAGGAAAATCATTTTGATAGTTATGTAAAGAACAAATTATATTAGGAATAGATTTGAGGTATGGAGACCAATCAGAAAGCTATTTCATTTTTATATATTATGTGTATAATATATATATAATAGCTATATAATATGTATAATGTATATATGCTATATATAATGTATAAATAGAATATATAATTATATATACAATATTCTATATAAAATAATATATAATATATACAAACTATATAAGTATAATATCATATATTTCAATTGTTTAGGTGTGCAGCAAGCTGGCCCGGTAGATAGAACTCCAGGTCTAGAGTCAAAAGACCTAAGTTCAAATCTGGCTCATATACTTACTAACCATGTGACCCTGGGCAAGTCACCTCACCCTGTGTGCCTCAGTTTCCTCATCTGTAAAATGAGCTTGAGCAGGAAATGGCAAATTACTCCAGGATCTTTGCCAAGAAAACCCCAAATGGAGTCAGACAAAACTGTGAATGACAAAAGATAAGTGGTAACGCATGTTTAAACTAGGGTGGTGACTGTCAGTGAAGAGAAGGAGATGTGAGCAAGAAATGTTGTAGAGGCAGAAAGGATAAGATTTTGGCAACTGCTTGCATGTATGGGGTGACTGAAAATAAGGAGATGGGGATTATACCAAGGTAGCAAAGGAGAGTGGTTAGAAGGATTCGAAGACTAGATTTCTTCCTGGATTTTTGTTCTGCTGATTTCTTGCTTCCCTCCTACCTGCCTGGCTGTTCTTTCTCCATCTCTTTTGTCAAATCACCACTACTACCATTTTGATGGTCATATCCACTGAGACCTTGATGGAGAAATCCCAAGACCCTGAAAGCTTTGGGAACCCAGCCTACCGCCAGTGGCCTTCATTGTGGGAAACAACCCTTGTGGAGATGCCACCTGGAAACTGCTTCTGAAACTACAGCCACATCTGTTGAAGACCTAGAAACAAAAGTTCTTGTCACCAAAGTCTTTGGCACTGTCAAATGGTTCAGCATCAGAAACTGCCTTTTATAATAGAGAAATCTGGAAGAAGAATGGACTTTGGGGAAGAAGGGATTCTGTTTGGACATGCTGAGTTTTAGAGACCTATGAAATGTTCAGTTTGAAGTATCCAATAGGCAGTTGATGGTGAGGACCTGGAGCTTAGAACAGTGACTGTCAAGGCAAGGGTTGGATAGATCAGTCTGAGAGTGATTTTTATAGCAATAACCAAGCCCATGGGAGTTTATGAGGTTCCAAAGTCAGAGTGTGAAAAACAAAAAAAGAAAAGAGGGCCCAGGATGGAATGATGGGGTATAATAACTACACTTAATGGTGTAATAATTAAAATAGTGGAAGACTTAAATTGTGGCAGATAAAAGAGTGGTTGCCTTAAATTGTGACTGCAGAAAATATGTTTTCACTACAGTGTTTTGTTTTTAAATCAAATATAAGGTGGTCGCCAGGGAAATATTCCCAATTATGAAATATACCCAAGTCAACTGGGTTTTATAGAGATTTTAATTCATACAAATGAGGAACTAAAGAAAGAGAAAAAGAGAGAAAAAAGGAAATAATGAGAAAAGGATAGGCCGGCCCTGGCCAGTCCTGGCCAACCCAGGCCTAAGCCCTAAGAGAAAGATCAGTCAGTCCTTTATCCACTCACCAGAAGATTTGTCCAAGTAAGGATTCTAGTGACACCAGGCCAGTTTCATCTCAGCTGGCTCCACCAGCTCAATGCCTGAATCTGAATGTCCCTCTGAATGTCTCTGAGCTCCTATTTAAAGGGAATTTTCTCCTATGTCACCTCCCCTAAGTTCTTACATCTACCAATCACAGGAGACGTTTTTCAAAAGACAGACCATTCTTAGTTCACACCCAAGAAGATTAAATTTTTTTATTAAGTTCACACCAGAAAACCTCTGAGTAAGTTTTCACCTCTTTGCTCCTTGTAAATTCACAAGTTGCCTGACCTTTATAGGTACTTAGCACCCTTTTGTATTAGTTCTATAAATTGGCAGAAATTTTTGTCTTATTATAAGTATGGGTTTAAGTACTTTTCATTGTTCAGCAAAGAGTTTACAACTTTATCTTCCCCTAAAGTATGCTTAAGTAGGGGTGGAGTAGAGTTCTCACATTCCTGATCTAAGTAGAGGTCTCACATTCCTGATCTAAGTTCCTTCATTGTTTAAAGTGGGGAATGGTCTTAACCTAACCTTATGAAGTAGGGTCTGAGAATTTTTAAGGTTCACAATGGCCAAACACAAATGATGACTCAGAAAAAGAATGAATGAATGAAAATGAATGAAAAGCATTTATTAAGAGCTTACTCTACATTTTAAGGGCTGGGTTCACAAATAGGAAGACAATCCCTATTCTCAGAGAGAATCTCACATTCTAATGGGGAAGGCAACACATAAGGAAAGTTTCAGCTACAATTTAGATGGAAAAGTCCCATGGTCCCTAGGCTGTAGTGGCAAAGCAGACAGAAATGCCTCCTTTTTAAGGTCACTTCTGCTAACAAAATGATATCAGTTTCTGATGTTGAATCATTTGATAGTTGACAAGAACTTTCTTTTCCTGGTCTTCAATAGATGAGGCTGAAGGAGCAGTTGCCAGGGTACATTCCCACAAGGATTGCCTCCCAGCTTGATGAATTCTGGCAGGAGGCTGGAAGCATTGCTACGCTTAATGCTTTCAGAGACCTGGGATTTCTCCATTGAGGTCTGAGGGGAGAAGATTGTCATGGCGGTGGTAGTGGTGATTTGACAAAAGGGACTGAGAAAGAATAGCCAGGCAGGTAGGAGGGAATCAAGAGAAATCAGCAGTACAAAAACCCAGGCAGGAGAAGAGGGTGATCAGTAGTCTCAAAGGCTGTAGAGTCAAACAGCATGAGGAATATATTTTGGCAAAGATATTTTATTTTACCAATTACATGTAATAATAAATTTCCATACAAGTTTTCTGATGTTATGTGATCCAAATTGTCTTCCCCCCTCCCTTCCTTCCCCACTCTGCTAACTAGCAATTAGATCTGGGTTACACATGTATCATCATGCAAAGCATCTTTCCATATTGTTTATTTTTGTAAGAGAATAATCATATCAAACGAAAACCCAAATAAACAAGTGAAAAATAGCATGTTTTGATCTCCATTCCAAATTCAACAGCTCTTTCTCTGAAGATGGGAAGCATTCTTTGTCATAAATCCCTCAGAATTGTCCTGGATCATTGTATTGCTGAGAGTAGCTAAGTCTTTCACAGTTGATCCTTATACAATATTGCTGTTTTTGTGAACAATGTTCTCCTGGTTCTGCTTATTTCACTTTGCATCAGTTCATGAAGGTCTTTCCAGCTCTTTCTGAAATAGGATGAAGAATTCTTAAAAGGTGGTAAGATTTGTCAATTAGAATATCCTTTAGTAACTTTGGAGAAAGCAGGTTCAGTTGGGTGCTGAGGTCAGAAGCCAGATTTCAGGTTTTAGAGTGTGGAAGGAGAGGAAGGTGAAACTCCAAGTATAGGTTTTTTTCAAGAAATCAGCTAAATAGGGTAGAAGAGATACAGAATGTTAGCTATCAGGGATGTTAAGAGCTAATAAGAGTTTTATTATGACTAGGAGAGACTTGAAATGGTTGTAGGCTATAGGGAAGGAAACATCAGATAGGGAGGCATTGGTGGGAGAGAGAGATGGAAAAAGAAAAGGGAGAAGGGAGAAGGGAAGGAGAGCTATAGAGTCAGAAAGACAGAGAAAGAAGATGGGAGGAGATCAAGGATAAATAAAAAAGGAATATGAGTATTGTAAGCCTAGAGAAGATTTAAGAGGGATCATCATAACCATCTTTTAAAAAATTAATATTTCACCCAATTATATATAATAACATCTTTTATATATATTTCCAAAATTATAGTATCTAAATGGTCTCCCTTTGCTCTCCCCTTCCTGAGAGTGTAAGCAATTTGATCTGGGTTATACACATATGATCTTGTAAAATGTATATCCATATTGATCATGTTGTGAGAGAATACTCACATAAAACCAAAATCCAAAAGTAAAAACACACACAAATAAAGTGAAAAGTAGTATTCTTTGATTTGCATTCAGACTTTGTCTTTCTTGGAGTTGAATAACATTCTTTGTCATAAGTCTTTCAGAATTGTCTTGTATAGTATTACTGAGAATAGCGAAGTCTTTCACTGTTGATTTTGCACAATATTGCTGTGACTGTGTACAATGTTCTGCTGGTTCTGTTCACTTCATTCTGCACATTATTAGCCAACTTGAAGCATCTGAAGGGTTATTTATGGAAGCGAGATTAGGTTTGTTCTGCTTGGTTCAGAAGGCCAAATTATGAGCAATGGATAGAAATGGCAAAGAGACAGATTGAGGTTCTACCAGACACTGAATCAAATTACGATAAAATGAGGACTACTTGAGGGTCTTTGAGGTATAGAACAGGGATCATGAGGGAGTCCAAGGCTCAAGGCCTCTATTTTTTTCATGAAGTTGGTGAGATTCTCTGAGAAGAGAGAAGGCAATGAGTTGATGTAAGAAGCCTGAGTGAAGAAAAGGTTTAGTGTTATCCATCTGTGAGGAGTTTCATCAAAAATAAAATAAATGGGTGAATCACTTTGGAAATCTTAGAGCACTATATAAATAGTAGCTAGTGGATAGAAGAATTGCAAGGTCCTAGAGAAAAAAGTGTTCTTAACTTGGGCTCCATGGATAGCTTTTAGGGAGTCTATGGTTTTGGAAGGGATAGAAATTGCATCTTTTCTCTAGCTGATCTCTAGCTGGAATTTGGCATTTCCTTCAATGATTTAAAGATGTTATTCTGTGGAAATCTGTATTGCATGGCTGCACTGGTGTAACCTATATCAGACTATTTATCCCCTCAATGAGAGTGGAAGGGAAGGAGAGAGGGAGGGAATCTGAATCGCAAAATGTCAGATGACAAAGGTTAAAAATTGTTTCCACAGGTAATAAAAAAAGAAAACACCACATTATTCTGAAGAGTCTGTAGGCTCCATCAGACTATCCAAAGGGTTTATGACACAAAAATGTTCTAGATCATGGAGATAGAATAGTTTTAGGGGATGAGGACATCAAGATTGCCACCATCCCTGTGAACAGAAAAGCTGAAGTAAAGTTAATGGGTCATGGGAGTTGAAGTCAGGTCCCTCCAAATAACAGCAAAGATAATAGATATTGAAGTTCCTAGGCAGTAAGGACAGTATCTAAATAGAAGGTTCCAAGTATAGGGGAGGAAATTTGGGTGAGAAGACAGAACTCCTTGAGAAAAGAAGAAGAATGACTTAGGGGACCAGATGATGTCTGCAATAGGGATCTGGAATAGGTGTCAAGTTTCCATGAATGTCAGAAGTAGAAGGGTGGCATGTTAGGAAAAATTCCAGAGGGCTCAAAGGAGGGGGATGGAGAAACCCAAGAGGGATTTGGGAGGGGCAAGACTGGGTGGATAGGAAGAAGGGAGTGATTAGTGGTACTGGAAGCTGGGGATTTTTGCTTAGGCAACTCTGAATCACAGGGCTTGGAGGTTGCTAGCCAAAGAGAAAGTACCATCTGATTGGGACACTGCCCCAAGTGTCCTCTGATGACCTTTGAGGGTAGCATGTTCCCTCTCAAATACTGGGTTAGATAAGAAGAGATAAGGTCAGGCATCTGGATGATCAGATTCCCTGAGGACCTGACAATTTACATTCATCACCAGTTTGTTTGGCTTGTCTCAAGATAGAAGGAGATTGTTCAGTCAACCAGAAGATCTCCCATGCAAGCATCATTTGTTTGACTCCAGATAGCATCCTAAAATCAGAGTCTCTGGTCTTGAGCATGGGCCTAAGGCATTATGGTAGAGTAGAAAGAGATCTAGTAACTCAATCTCTGGTCCTTAGGGTGAGAGGCTGGTTGTCTGGACATCTGATGATTATGTAAGAATGAAGCATTATAGCAGTGACTCAGAACCAAGTAACTGTCCCCTTCAGGGTCAATGAATTCCCATTGGGCACAAGGGGTTTCCAAACTCAATTACTTAGGAAGTGGGCTGGGGTCTCTAGCATACTTGATAAATGATGGCAGCACTGCACTGAGAACAGTCTCATAGATAGTGCTGTTGCTATTTCTTCCTCATTCAGATTCAGTGAAGGAGAGAAGGACAGGAAAGGTCATAACGCCTCACAATGGCAGAAATAATAACAATGGATCACATTTATGGCAACCAACAAAGATTTGAAAAGCTCTCCCTATCCATTATCTCCTTTGTTGGTACTCACAACAACTCATAAATAGGAATAGGTTCTATAATCATTTTACAGATGAAGTAACTGAAGTCAAAAGAAAAGTAACTTGCCTGGCTCATACAATCAGAAAGTTGGGATTCAAACCTCCTGGTCCAGCACTTTCCTCACTAAGTCACAGTATCTTCCATAGTTTGCAGATCCAGAGCGGCTAAGCCATAAGGAGGATGGAGGATATAAAGAATCATAGATCCAGAACTAGAAAGGATCTTAGAAACCTGTAATCCAATCTCCACATTTTTATAGATGAGGAAACTGAGGCATAAGGAAATTAAATGACTTGCCCACAGTCATATAATCTGGAAGCATCAGAAGTGGGATTCAAATCCAGGTCCTTTTTTTGACTTGAGCAAAGGCACTCACTTCAGGCTCGAATTGGGGAAGTGCTTCCTCTTTTTTGGTAACTATCTCTAAGCCTTGCTTCCTGGTCTTCCACTGGGCCACTGTACCCAGGGCCTGATCACCATGGTAATATTCTTTTGGGGACCCCTTCCCCTCCATCCTCCATAATGAGGAGAGTCAGATTTTCTGGGTTATGGATTGTCCATTCTCTTTCCAGAATGCCTTAGGCACAGTCTTTACTGTTGTCCTGCCCCTTCTCCCACTTTTTTTCCCCTCCAGGTTTAATAATTTATATTTATGGCTCTGCTATGTGGCAGAGGAAGACGACTAGAATAACCAATGATTATTCTATTGATTCAAGGCAGAGTCAATATCATGACAATAGGTTTCTATCCATTGCTTTATAATCTCTGCCCTATTCCCCACCTCTTCATTGGGGCTATTTTTCTTCATGTCCAAAATTTCATTCCGAGAGTTTCCTGTTCCTCCAGATCTGATTTTCCCTCTAGATTTTTAGTCCATGGGATTAAAATATCCCATATGCATATCCCATAATGCATAATTTTATAGTGTACCTTAAGATGGCCAGTGAACTTCAACAGGTCTAGCCTTTTCATTCCAGCAGAGCCTTCACCAAGAGAATAAGCCAATTTTTGTTTATTATCAAGAATAAAACTGTCAATTACAACAGACTATCATCGATCCTAGAAGAAGATCCATTGATCCTAGAAGAGATGGAAGGGACCTGAGAAACCATCCAGACCAAGCCCTTCATTTAGCAGATGCGGAAACTGAGGTATCACACAGCTAGTCAGTGTCTAAGGTTAAAATATGAACCCAGGTGACCCTGGTGACTCTAACTCTGATACCTTATCCATTATACCACACTGCCTTTGACAACTCTCCAATTCTATTGTGCCTGAAGACTTCCAACAGCCTGCAGTATGCCCCACTGCACAGACTCTCCCCAGAGACACATATGACACAGGATGACATGAAAATACATGGGAAGCTAGCCAAGGAACTAGGTTTCCCAGAGTTAACCTGCTCTGCCCCCACAGGGGTCTCACGTGGCTCTCTTGCTCTCCTTCCTTCTTGATAATACTGTATAATAAGAGAATCGGAGTGGAAATATGCCTAAAAGCCTGCTCTAGCTCTGCTTTACTGGATCATCTAAAGGCAGCCTCAGAGAGAAAAAAGGACTAGTGCCTGCATCAGGAATATTGGCAACAGCTGCTGCTTTTCAGTTCCACAGATAAATTGCCCTGGCCTCCCAATGTGGTAACAACCCTCCTTACCCATTGTTAATGCTCCCAAATTACCCCTGCCCCCATCAGGTTCCCATATTTCTCTGCTTCATCTGCCCATAAAAATCCCCATTCCTCCAGGATTGCAGGTAGGGATTAGGAGGAAAGCAATATGATTAAACTAATTAGTAGTGACTAATAGCTAGTTTAGCCCCCTGAGAGGTATTTGGACTCAAAAAGAAAGCAGTCCTTGCTGAATTTCTATTTGATAGAATTTCAGTCAATATGGGAAAAAACATTTTTTGAGGATGTAGAGGGTAGAAGATGATTTTTCCAGTACTATCCAGGTTCCACCTGGCTACTAACTGGTACACTCCTGATTTCCCAAAAGAATATTGGTTTCCACAAAAATTAAACAGAAAGAAGCTAATTTAGATATAGGAGTATTTGTATGAACAATTCAGAAACAGAGGGAAGAGCAATGAGGAGAGGATCCAAACCTATGATCAGAGCAGTGTTAAATAAGATGAGAAAGGTCTGGTACATGGAAGCATCTTTTTAGGCTTCTGGGAAGACATTCTCTGCTCCGTCCAGAGGCTAGGGGATAGGAGGGTGATCTATATGACTGCTGGCCAGTCAAGGCAAGTGTGCAATTTGCTTAAGAGAGGTAGGACTAAAATACAGGTAGCTTTTCCATAACTTTGGTCAAGTTTAATTCCATTCAATAAGCATTTGTTAAGGACCAGGCACGAGGGAAAATAAAACCAGGACCAAAGCATTTTTTGCCCTCAAAGAGTTTACAGGTTGTATTATCATTTCCCCTTAGAAAATGTAAGATTTAAATCAATATAGATAACTTCAAGTATTAATTTTATAAAGTTTATTAATAATCACTTGAAGTAGAAGGAATAAAAAGGAAATAGAAGTATAAAAACCTAATTATCTAACAAAATAAGATCATGTAAGTTCTGCCTGCCCAAAGCCAGCTTCCACGGCCCCAATCATGAGAAGAAAGAGAGGGACGGGGTTACACACAAACTTTATCTTCAAAACGTAATGACGTAACATGAGAACAAAAGTGGGATGCTGGGATTTAGAGTTTGGGCGCAGATTCTAATTATACATTTGAAAGAGAGAACAGGGGAACTGGCCTGTAAATAAGGACTAAACCAGCTAAGCAGAGAGCCAACCAGGACTCAGACCTAGGTCTTCTGATTTTAATGTTGCTGAGTTGTTTCTCTCATGTCCAACACTTCCTGATCCCACTTGAAGTCTCGTTGGGGTTTTTTGACAGAGATACTAGAGTGGTTTGCCCTTTCCTTCTCCAGCTCATTTTACAGATGAGGAAACTGAGGCAAACAGACTTAAATGACTTATCTAGGGTGACACAGCTGGTAAGTGTCTGAGGCCAGATTTGAACTCAAGAAGATGAATCTTCCTGACTCTAGGCACTCTACCCACTGTAACTTCTGCCAGTGTTCTTGCCGTGGCACCAGACTGTCTCTAATTTATTCATAAAGCATTTAAGGTTTACAAAGCAGAGAAAGCACTTTCTATCCATCATCTCATTTGAAACTGTAAGTAGTATTATTATTCACCTTTTACTGGTGAGGAAACTGAGGCTGAGAATGATCAAATAACTCATCTCGCCCCAAAATGAGATGTGAACCAGCCTAAGTCCAGTGTGCTACCTACCACTTCCAAGGAGCTCCCATCTACAGAAGCT